>NC_062217.1:74808557-75425752 GCF_902686445.1 Sciurus carolinensis
TCACCCTTCATTCTTTATATAGGCCTAAAAGGGTGACAAGAGTTCAGTGTAATCTGTCAGAATTAATTTCATCTTCTAAATTCAGGGAACATATAGGTCACAAAAATTTTATCTAAAAGGAATTGAAACTTAGGAATTTAGTTATTAGAGAAGAAATATGGAGACAGAGAAACATTATATTATCACCAATTCAATAAACTCAGAAAGAGACATAAGGAAACTGCATTTATAAAAGAAATACAAAAATCAATAACAGAAAAAACTGAGATTGGAAGTTTTTGACCTTTAAAACATAATCACTGAATTTTAGAAATACCACAGAACCATAGGGCAAACAATTTAATTCAAAATCTGAAGAGTTAATTAGGAAATGTCAAGAATATTACAAAAGTCAGTACAAATGTGCATAGCTATATGACCTCTAAAATGATAGAGACATGTAATATTAATCGAGGATAAAATATATATATGATTTAGCAATTAGTACAGTGAAAGTATCTATGAAGATAAAAACCAGGGCTTCTTGAAATTAAATACCAATAAAACAAACAAACAAAAGCTATGTATATAGAAATATAACTTACTGAGAAGAAAAAAAATGTGTATAATGGAAAGTAAAAATTCAGAAGTGTATTGAAGATTTTGCCATGTGCCAGGAAGTATTTTAATCAAAATTTTATACCTATCTATATGTATATATGCATGTGTGTGCATGTGTGCATGTGTGTGTGTGTGTGTGTGTGTGTGTGTGTGTGCATGTTCATGTGCATGTGTTTGCAGATGTGTTTGCAGTACTAGGGATTGAACCCAATGTTTTAACTAATCTACATCCCCAGTTCTTTTTGTTTTTTGTTTTGAAACAGGGTCTCCATAGATTGCCAAGGCTGGCCTCAAACTTGTGGTCCTACTCCCCAGACTCTCAAGTAACTGGGATTATAAGCCTGAGACATGGTTCCTGGGCTTACATTCTTTAATATTTAAAAATGTCCTATGAAAAATAAAATAAAATTTGGGTTGAGACCAAGGAAGGACTCTGAGTCAGATTGTTTAGATTCAAATTCTGCCTCTGAAACTAACTGGTTGTGCAATCTTACATAAGTTACCAAGACTTTCTACATCTGTTTCCTCTTCTGCATTTCTTATAAGATTATTATAAATAATAAATAAATTAGCATGTAATAATTGCCTTGAACTGGAAATAACATATGGTAAGCTCTACGAAAATGCTAATTTGTGATTATAATTACTAGTATTCTCTCCATTTTGCAGATGAAGAGACTAAATCACAAGGTATACAAGTTAAGGAATTACCCATGTTTACACAGCTAGCAAACAGTGAGTACAATGAATTTACAGTTTTAGATTCTGAAGGAAAAATGTATAGAAAAGGACAGAAAATCACATACCCTTTCTAAATGTAAGCATTTGTAACAGAGAGGGCTGGAAATGAAAAGGGGATAATAAGAGCATATAAAAAGGAGTAGCTTTGTCCCTTGGTAACAGCAACAGAGTTTTGTGTTTCTAGTGCACAGGCTAGAGGAATAAGGTAGAAGTGACTCCAAACATATTGGGGCAGTGTTCTGGTGTTCCATTTTGTTGTGTGTTTTTCCTCTAATTGATGTTCAGCACATGGTTGTTGGAGCCCTTACTTTGCTCTCACGGATATGGGAAACAGTGAAACCTTACTTCAATACAATTGGTGTAAATCTCTCACTTGAAAAACTTGCAGTGATGTCATCTACGGTGATGTGGCCTGCAAATATTGGTAACGTTGCCTGTGTTCTAACCAAACCAATATCATGGTGACTGGAATCAAGTTTGACCACAAAGCATGAATGAAACAACAAATGTACCTTCAGTTTATAATCTGTAAACTGAAAGAAGGTTGTTTTTTGGCTCATATGTTGCCGCCATAATTGCAGGCAATAATATCTGAAATGTCTTTACCGGAAGATGTTTAAGAATCATGGACACTTTGCTTTTCTTTTAGGATGAACAACATTTTTTGATTTCTAAATTTTATATGTGATTGTCTTTAATTATTTGAACCATAAGTTATTTTAAACTGTTTTATAAAGGAAGCAAAAATATCTGCATTATCATTGCTATAATATTACTCAAAATATCAGAATTAAGTATACTTATTTTTAAAAATTCTACCATATATGACAATCAAACAAGCAGTTTGGTTATTCTTGACATTTGCTGACAATTACTCTCATTAAGAATAGTTTCGGGTTGGGGATATAGCTCAGTTGGTAGAGTGCTTGCCTTGCAAGCACAAAGCCCTGGGTTCAATCCCCAGTACCGCAAAAAAAAAAAAAAAAAAATTGTTTCAAGTATAGAATTGTAATATTCTGTCACATTTGGATTTTTCAGAAGTTTAATAAAAAAGAAGCATTTCAAAACATCTACTAGGTTTCTGTTGTCACTATCTAGTTTAAAAAGCATCCTTTACAAATATTTTTGAATTAGTGGGAAATACTTTATGCTAACATCATTCCTTTATACTAACCTTATTCTGAGTATAATAACTTGTTTCTCCTTTCAATGCTGTATAATCGAAGGAGATATAGATGTTTCCTAAATCAAGAAAATATTCTCATTTTTCCTTCAAGAAATCTTACTATAGCTAAGTCAATGACATTGTACAAGCTATAATCTATCATCATGTGCTAACAATGTATACAAAAATAAGGTGATGGTGACAATGAAAAAGAAAAAAATAATATTTCTGAGTAGGAAAATTAAACAAGATTTCAAGATTGTGTACATTTAATTTTGAATATTTCCTCTGAGCTTTAGTTCTAATTAAATTCAACGCTTCATATTGCTAGCTATATACCTCTTGCGGCTCACAGTGTCCCCTTGTTCTTTTTGCACGGGATGACTTTTGAAGCTGCATCTCTGTGTATGTTTGCATCTTGAAATGGCCACAGGAGAATGTTTACAACTGAAGGGAGTGAGTAACAATTAGCTCTTATACTTCAGTGATAAAGAGAAAGGAAACAATTTGTTTAGGACTGACCATAAGAACTTTTTTTTGGGGGGGCATCACACATCCATTTTTGAATTTCCATTCTTTATTGACAGAAAAATAAATTGAAATCAGAGTAATGAATCAATAGAATTTTCTCATTTATAGTCTCCTAGTCTCCTTCATTGCTCAGGGTTATCAGTTACATATAAACACACACAAATATTTATATACATATATATATATTTACACACACACATAGTTTAAATATGTATAAACTTAATTTCCCAATTCATCAAGTAAGCTTTATGTTTTATTTCAATATATAAAGTAAGCTTTTCAATCAAAGTATTATGCCCATATCATTTTAAGATCACATAAATGCCTGGTAAGTGAGCCAGGCATTGGAGAGGTTTTTAACTAATAGAATGACTTACCTTTAATATAAATATTGACATAAAAATAGTAACACATATACAGTCCAAAATTTTTCATATTCATAAAGTGGATTCATGTCTTCATTACTTGGAGTAGGAAAGCACAGCTTTTTTTAGGAGAAGCCTGACCTACAGCATCAAACACTAATGAGAAATGAAGTTAGGCTATAAACCACAAGTTAAAATGGACTTTTTTATTTAGAACACCAGTCATTTATTAGAACCATTAAAACTCTTCAGTGGAGATATTTTGATTCTGGAGAATAATTTTAAAGAAGTAGCGTTAATGTGGTACAAAATTGTGAGAATAAGATCAGGATAATAAAATAGACCTGACCTTTTGGGTCTGAAATAGGTCTAGCTTTAATTCCTATATTCACTACTAATGTATATATTTTGGGAATCTGCTCAAGCTCTCAAACCTTAGTTTGCTAATCTAATAAAAGGTAACTATTAACCATACAGAGTTGTTTAAATAATACCAAATAAGACTTGGGCAGAAAAATCTCAGCTTTTCTCTACTCACTGGAAACAGAATAGACAAGGCACCTATCTATCTGATTTGGAAATGGGCAGAAAAAAAAGTAATAATACACAGGGGTCTTGTTTCTTAATCTAGTACTCTTCTCACAAGATAACCTATCATTTCCGTAGGGCTTTGAGTCACCTGAATCTGAGTATTACTTTATATACCAACATGTAGGGTAATAACATCCATCTGAAGATGTTGTAAACATTAAATTTGTACAGTTCGTATGCTTACAAGTCTTTAAACTGTTAATGCCACATAGTAGACACTCTATTGATAATGATTATGAGACTAAAATAATGATTATAATATTATTGCAATGTTGGCATGAGAGCGAAATATTTTTGTTGAAGTGTATATTTTATTTTTCTCTTCTGTGTCAAACAAGCTTCCTTAATTTTATGGAGAATCTTAAATAAATGATGCAAAATGGAATAAGAAACTCTGAGAATATCACAGCTTTGTTCATTACAATGAAATATTAATATTTACATTCCTTAAAAGTCTTGCTTTAATTTTCCCATTGACCTTTAGCTAGAACTTTAAGTAAACATATATAATTTTGTAATCTAAATTTAATCAATTGTGACCTTAACAGTTAGTTAAACAGAAAAAGAAATTAAATTATTTCAGAAATTGGATTTATTATACTCAAACAACATATCATCTTTGGGAAGAAAGAAGGTTAGAAGTTGGAGAGGAAATCTATTTTAATATGTGCAGGAAATAATCTATATTTACTGACATCAAGAATATATGGAATGACAGTCATGTATAATATAACACATAAGCAGTGCTTGAGTTTAGAATTTCTGGAGTTTTGTTTTAATAATATACACTAACAGAAACACTTCAATTAAATTTGAAATTCAATACTTTAATCTTCATTTAAATTAATATTTATTTTTATTTTTAAGTACTTACATATATGTAATTAGCTATGTTCACTCCTTTTACTCTTATCAATATTCATTTGTTAAAAGGTGTCACATCCTCCAGGCATGGTGACACACACCTGTAATCCCAGTGGTTTGAGGCTGAGGCAGGAAGATCATGAGTTCAAACCAAACTCAGCAACTTGTGAGACCCTAAGCAACTCAGTGGAGACCCTGTCTCCAAATAAATATAAAAAAGAACTGGGGATGTGGCTCAGTGTTTAAGCACCCCTGGGTTCAATCCCCAGTACCAAAAAAAAAAAAAAAAAAAAAAAGAAAAGAAAAAATAGATATCACATTCTTTTCTATCCCATGATATCAGGATTCTCAGACTATATGTAAATTGTGTCCCTTCATTTATAGAAGAAAAATGGGCCTCAATTTCCAATGGAGAAATTCAGTGCCCCTATAGTGTTACTTTCCTGTTTTAGATTTTCACTTCTATAGCTTTAGCAAAATACAAGTGAACTGAGGACAATATTTCAGATCATTACAGCTTCCTTTCAAATTGAAATGTTGCCCTAGTTTCCTCCTGATCAGATCACTACTAGTTTATGTATCCAGTTAAAAGCTGAACAGCAGTACAAGAATATACTGCATATTCTCTCTGTCTTCACCCTTGCAAGAAAACTATAATTTGCACAAGTTATACTATAAATTCTAACATCTAATCTCATTGAGTAGCTGAATGTATCAAGTGAAAATTTATTGCAACTATTTTCCAAGGGAATTCAATCTCAATATTGGAGAGCATTTCTGAAGCCAGACAATTGCAATATATTTAGTCTTTCAAGTTCATGGAACATAAGGAAGTTTTTGATGAATGATTTTATTCTTTGGATTTTTTTGCCTACCAAAGTATCATGCAGTACCTTATAAAATGTGCACTAATTGTTGCAAATGTAATGGATTTAAAATGTAAGTAAGTGCCCCAAGTCACCAGCTCTTCACTGGTGGGCCCTAACTCCCTCAAAGGAGCGACCCTTGAACCGCTGCTCCGGGGCTGCCCAACTCCAATCAGCACCAGGACTTCACCCTGCTCCCTCATTCTGACCCGGAAGAAGTAACCTTGTTCAGAATCAACCTTGCCCTGTGTTCAGAATCAACGTTCTAGAACTATATACATGAAAGGTCTGGAGAACTGGACTGAGCGAGGATCCCAGAGGCAACACCAGCTGCAGATATCCCCCTTTGCCTGTGAGTTCTGGTAACGCCCATGAAGAGCCAAGTGTGTGTGGTGACTGGTGCCTCCCGGGGTATTGGCCGCGGCATTGCCTTGCAGCTCTGCCAAGCAGGTGGCACGGTTTACATTACTGGCCGGCATACAGACACCCTTCGGGCCACTGCTTAGGAGGCACAATCCCTTGGAGGCTGGTGTGTGACTGTGGTGTGTGATTCAAGTCAAGAGAGTGAAGTGCAAAGCCTGTTTAAGCAAATAGACCAGGAGCAGCACGGACTCCTGGATGTGCCGGTCAACAATGCCTATGCTGGATTCCAGACGATCCTGACTACCAACCAAGCATTCTGGGAAGCCCCAGCCTCCATTTGGGATGATGTGAACAATGTCGGTCTCAGAGGCCACTACTTGTGCTCAGTATATGGGGCAAAGCTGATGGTACCAGCTGGCCGGGGGCTCATCGTGGTTTACTCCTCTCCTGGAGGTCTGCAGTATATGTTCAATGACCCCTACGGTGTGGGCAAAGCTGCGTGTGACAGACTGGCTGCGACTGTGCCCAGGAGTTGCGGCACCATGGGGTCAGTTATGTATCTCTGTGGTCAGGGTTGGTACAGACGGAACTACTAAAGGATCGTATGGCAAAGGAAGGGCGCCCTGAAGATTCCCTCTTTAAGCAGTTCAGACCAGTTTTCTCGTCAGCAGAAAGCACAGAAATGAGTGGCAAATGTGTGGTGGCTTTGGCAACAGACCCCAATATCCTGAGTCTTGAGTGGGAAGTTGCTACCATCCTGTGACCTTGCTCCAGGCTATGGCCTTCAAGATGTGGATAGTCGCCCCATCCAGGACTATTTTTCTTTGAGCTCTATTCTCTCACATGTCTCCAGACTGGGCTGGCTGGCCTCCTACTTGCCCAGCTTCCTCTGCATGCCCAAGTGGATTATCACCCTCTACACCAGCAGGTTCTAACTCTCCTGTCCTGATGTCACAGATTTGCTTCTCTTCCCTTTTGGGCTCAGGTGATTGGGTCTAACTCAGTGGAATAATTGGCTTTTCTTGCTTACCATGCCCTTGATATGAAGAGAAGGCCTCTCCTTGGCATCCATGGACAATTCTGAGTGCCCTGATACGTCCTTCTTTGTGCCTTTGTTTCCTTGTTCTTAAATTTTACTTTTTGTGTCAATATTGGAAAATGCTCTGGGAACCAATAAAAGTTCCATTTCCCCACCAAAACAATAAATAAATAAATAAATAAAAATAAAATATAAGTATTCATTAATAGTCACTGATATTTGACATTTAATGAAATTCAAATATTTAATTAAATATGTTTTTACCTCAGTGTATTTAAGAAATAAAGTGATTCCTTTTTAAACCTAACATCAGGATTTCCCACTTTTTAAATAAAACAATTAATTTTAGTTTTCTAATGTTAGGAATATGATAATTCAAAAAGTATATCCCTTATAAAATAAATATGGAATGAAGACTATTATCATGAGAAATAATACATTATAAATGTAAGGATTTCAAAAATTTATCATAATTTTCATAAGTATTCATAATTTATCATAAGTAGACATTAAAAAAATCAAAATCCTAACATTAGAAAAAGGGTAGGATACCATATAAGATATTCCTTGACAGTATTCTCAAATAGAAATTTAGAACGTGTTAAAAGAAGAATTCCTTTATTCCTTGGTAATAGTAAATTTAACTCACTATTTATGATTTTTTCCTTTCTCTTTTCCTCCCTCCCTCCCTCCTTTACTTTCTTCTTCCATTCTTAGTATTTCTTTCTTCTCTCCCTCTGGCCTTCCTTTTTTCTCTATTTGTCTTTCTTCTTTTTTCTTCTGTCTTCCTGTCTTCCTCTCTTCATTCCTTTCTTTTTGCTTTCACAAGTGCCATGAATTCTATCTTGTTATAACAATATTTATTTATTTTTATTAACACCTTCTCTACATATAATGAGACTAACATTTGCAAATTGCTCAATATGTGCAAAAATTGAAAAGTATTAAACGAGAAATCTTTTAAAAGAAACCATAGAAAAATTTCTCTACAAGGTAGGATATATTAAAGAGAGAAAAATTTTGAATGTTAATGAGAATGTGCTGCAAGTACTGGTGAAAATTAATGTGGGTTAAAATCATTGTGAACTCCTTTTTATTTTGTATCTGATGGAACTAACTATATGAATAGCTATTAACCCACTAATTTCACTAAGAAATATGTTCTTATCAAAATGCAAACCTGTTCTCTGAAAGGCATGGGCAAGTATGTGTATAACAATACTACTCATAATAGTCAAAGTCAAAAATCAATCAAAACTCATCAACAGCAAAGGTGAAAAAATTACAGTGTATTCACAGAGTGAAATATTCATCAACAATGAGAAAGAACAAACTATCACTCAAGCAAAAGCATGGTATAACTTCACAAATACAATGTCAAGCAAAACAAGCCTGGCATAGGAAAGCATTTACTATATGATAATGATTTTTACATAGTATACATACAACCAAAACAGATATCTAATATTAGAAGTCACATAGTGGAAATGGTGTCTGGCATTTTCCCATTCCCAAGGGAAAATTCTGGGATGCTATTAATTCTCCTAACTTAGTTTTCCTCTCAACTTTTCTTCCAGTTTAAGTATCACAAATAATTACATAAATGTATATTAGATATATATTAGATAAATGTATAATATTAATTACATTGTACACTGGAGTTAATGAAAGCTGGATAGGCAGTTTTGCAAAGGTTATTTGATAAGATTAGTAAGCAATTTAAACTACAAATATGCTAATTTCATGAGAGAGTATTAAACGATATAAAGAGTAATAAATGTTATAAAATGGTACTTCTTCCATAGATCAAACCATATATACATTATTTTTTCTTTTTTACCACTTTCAGATATTTGGAACTCACTTTTGACCTGAAGACTAGCACATCTTCATTATGCTTACAAATTTTCTACACTGATTTAAAACATTTTTGAGAAAGAAAATTTTATATTTTGTTTGGCATAAGAAAGTCTAAGACTGAGTAATAGTCCATTGTGTGTGTGTGTGTGTGTGTGTATCTATATGATATTATATATATATATATATAAAATTTTTTTTTATCCATTCTTCTGCTGAAGGGTACCTAGGTTGGTTGCAGAGTTTAGCTATTTTGAGTTGAACTTCTATATACATCAATGTGGCTGCATCACTGTAATATTACTCAGCCTTAAAGAAGAATGAAATTATGGCATTTGCTAGTAAATGGATGGAACTGGAGAATATCATGCTAAGTGAAATAAGCCAATCCCAAAAAACCAAAGACTGAATGTTTTCTCTGATATGTGGAAGTTAATTCACAATAAGGGGAGAATGGGGAGCTAGAGAAGAATAGAGTTACTTTAGGTAGAGGGGAGTGAAGGGAGGGGAGAAGGTATAAGGGTACAAAGGACAGTAGAATGAATCAGACATTATTATCCTATGTACATGTATCAAAGTGCTTTCTACTGTCATGTGTAATTAATTAGAACAAATAAAAAATTTTAAAAAATTATAACTGAAACAAAAAAAAGAGAAAGCTTAAAAGTCTCATATTTAATCTTTTCATTTATTATTCTAGCTGCGTAAATAAAATAGAACGTGTTTCTTTTTAATATCAGGATCACTTCTTTCCCTCTGAACTATCTGATTTAATTAAATTCCACATTTAAAGAAATATTCTATCTAGGTGCAACATTATTTCCTTTGCTCTTTTTAATAACTCACAAATTAAAGAGTATTTTTTTAAACAATTGGCTATTTGCCACTTGGGTTTAAAAGATATCATTACTACTAAGCCATGAACTTCTCAGGTGACAGGCACATTTTGAATATTAGGGAATACTATTAAGACATATATGAAGTTTCTTTAAAGGAATTCTCAAATTTTAACATATTTTCATCTTTAAAATAAGTTCACCAGTGAGATTTGTTCTTTATGTAGAATTAATTACTGACATACATGCAATCATACTTTCTGAAACTCCTTTAATGTATTAGTATTGCAATTGGTTTCGTACATAATTCTTTCCTAGAAAAATAATTAAATAGTATTATACCCCAAAGCAAAGTTTTATTTTCATAACAGTTGAAAATTAGCATTTCTTAAGCATTTTCAAAGGTGGGTATAAATACATTTTTAAAAACTATTTTTGAAATTGCATAGGAAAAGAAAATGCAATTTCGGAAGAAACTTTTCACAATTCTCCTCATTGCAGTGACAACAAATATCTTGTGCTTAATATAGTTCTCCAAGTGAATTTTTCCTCAGGCACAGAGAAATGTGCTTTTAGAAAAGAATACTTACAAAGTGACAGCATTATTTCGTGCAAATGCATGCTATCACACAGTGTAGACTGTTAGAACTGAAGTTATACTCTTAAAAGTCAAGGAATAGATAAATATGTTCAATCAACACAAAATGAATCACTTTATCAATATGAAGTTAGAATCAAAAGTTTAAAATGTGAATCAATGTTAAGGGAGAGAAATATAAGTGTATTAATCTAAAACTCATATTTGCACCTATACCTATAGAGCATACAAACCTAGTTCTATTAAGTAATATAAATTGTTTAAGTGATTTATAACAAGCTCAGGTACAGCTTGATGGATTTATCATTCAAAAATACACTTTTATATATCTTAAGTGGAACTTGAAAGTTCACTACCAAACCAATCTTGCAGTGGCTTAAAAAAATATTAGTAAACCAAGAGTAATCTCCCCACAGAACTAACCAAGATAAAGAGAAATTTTTTTTGTACCTGGTAGTTATTTGTATGTCTTCTCTTGATAAATGTCTACTGAAAACTTTTGTTCATTTTTAACAGGAAAATTTCTTTTCTGAGTTTATGAGTTTTTTATATATTTTGAAAACTAATCTTGATTAGACAGGAGTCAGTCATGCTGCTCACATAGCCAATTGTTTTATAAGATTTAAAGATTCTTTTGATTGTAAAAAACAACACTCTCTCACTTGGGCAGGTACTTAAAGATCCAATGAAAAACAAGGTCACAGAGGAATTATACCAGGGGACAAACTGGATCTTAAGGGACAGTATATGTATGACAAGGGGGTGGGATTAACCAGGTTTCCCAGGCTCCCCGTGGATGGGCTAATTTGAATACTTTTTAGGGTCCAGGTTATAGAGGCTACTCCTAGTTATCTAGTACCTTTTTCTGGGGTTAATTAGGACTGGCTGTTTTTTAATAGAGACTTGAAATTTGAGAAACAGATGAAGGAACTGACTGGAGTTTGGACTCAAGTGCTTAAAAAGGGAACTGAAAAAGAAAATAAACCAAAACATAGGAACAAAAACAAAAACAGAAACAAAAAAAAGGAAGAAAACTGACGGGTCACTTCTAGGACCTCAAATCTGGGTCAAGACAACATTTAAAAAAGAAAACTGTATTATACACTAGGTTTAGTTGTAATTCCTGAATGGAATTTAAAGAAAAGTTACTGGTAGATATATCAATTAGGTATAAATAAAATTAAACTAAGAGGCATCAATTATGATTCATGAATTATGAGATTGCCCCATAGCACATTCCATATTAAGCAAAGCAAAACGAAAAAACGTGATTTGTTAATAGAAATAAAGTTTGAACAAAAATCTTTTTAAAGACTATTTGACTCTGTCAATTTTATTTTCATTGCAGTTAAAATTTTCTCCAGTAAAACTTCTTTGATTTCTCCATTTAAATTAAATTTTTCCACTTTTTTATCTCATAATACTGTACTTCCTCTGTTAGCAATCAAGATTTTTACTGATTGATTTCTGTACCCCAAGTACTTAGAATAGTTTCTGGCATGTTAGTCTCATACATTGACTGCGTGCATTTTTTTTAACTTACATATGGTATTTTACTTTAAAAACCCACTAGTATAAATACTATGGTATACATGTGTGTTTAGTTATTTCGTGGATGTGACTAAAGGGAGATGACTGGACAATTATAGAGGAGGGAAAGTTTATTTTCGAGCTCATGGTTTCAGAGGTCTTAGTCCATAGAAGGCTGACTCCATTCCTCAGGGCTCATGGTGAAGCTAAACATCATGACTGAGGGAAGTGGCTTATGTCATGATCAAAAAGCAGAGAGACAGAGTCCATTTGCCAGATACAAATATATGCGGAAAACCGTGCCCCAATTCCCATCTACAGCCACACCCTATCACTTAAGGTACCACTCTACTTCAGTTACTCTTATCAGGGGATTAACTCACTAATTGAGTTAAGACTCTCACAACCCAATCATTTCTCCTCTGAACCGTCTTGCAGTGTTTGACACGTGAACTTTTGGGGGACACCTCACATCCAAACCATAACAATGTATTTGAAATCATCTTTAATTTACTCCCTAGGAGAGATTAGTTAACACTGGGAATATTCTAATAAATAATTAACAATCCTAAGAAAGTTATTTTACATTTCAAATGTAGCTATTGGAATTTAACCCTGAGCAATTTTAATTAGCATGAAGGTGTTTTTCCATTGGTTTACTGAGTGAAACTCAAGATATGTAAGTGGTTACAAAAACTATATAGCACACAGGATGGACCAATAATTTTACTTTAGTTCTAAAATCTATAGCCTTTGTTCTTCTGCTTTAAGGGAAAAAATCTATCAACTGCCTATCTGCCAAGAAACATGGCTGGTCCCGCCTACAGAATATTTTCACATCTATTTCAGAGTTAACCTTTCCTACTAGCTAGTGCTAAAGGGCAGGGTGAAATTTACCCTGAACTGTAGAAAGGATCTGTTTAGTTGTTTTTCCTTGCCTAGTTTCTAATATCTATTTGTGCAGTTAGTATAATTTTAAGATTTGCCTTCTTTGGAGGTTTATATGAAAGAAAATTAATAATTCTTGGACATGTGCCTAAATTAAAAAAAAATACCCTTTCAATTGTTTAAAAAGTAAGTTGACTTTGGATACTCTGAAATGCCTAGCAGCAATTATCATTGTAATAATTACCTAATTATAATAAACCTAAAGCACAGAACATATTTGTGTTCTAAAATCAAATGATTTAGTAATAGCATATTCTTATTTTCTTATTTAAGTTGCTTTATTTTATAAAAGGTGGGGAGGAGGAGTAAGAAGAGGATCTCAGGTCTATTTTTAAAAAGATCCAAGATACTCTATGGCAGAAAAGGTAAAAGATCATTACGGAACTAAACATTAACCTAATAAAGAATGGGGGTTGATTTTTTGACATTTTATTAGCTTGAATTTTAAAAAGGAAGAAATTATAACCAAGATGGTCATATATAATCCTATATTAATTTGATAAATAATGTAGTTTCAAATATAATTAGTGGTCAATATAGTTCTGAAAATGTACTTCATCAACTACCCGGGGATGTGACAAAGACACCTTCCCTGGATAGAACTGGTCCCTGAGAAAACTGAATATTCTAAGAAACAAAATTCAAAATATGAAATAAAGCAAGATAGTACAAACTTCCCAGGCTAGAAGTAACAATCTCTAGAAAAGAAAAGAAATAAGATGTGGATTTCATTTACAGAGTAGTTATTAGAATAGTTCATTTCAAAAACAAGTAAATTTTTGTAAAGAATTGAGAGACAGAATGAGAAGTAGACTAGAATATTTAAATGTCTTACATAGACTAAGGGGACCACATGTTCCAGTGTATGTAACTTGATATATCTGAGCTCTGATTTCATGTTACATAAAATAAGAATTATATTCGTCACTGTTTAAAAGTTTTATTGTGATGATTCAACCTATTATATTTGCCTGGAACATAGTGCTTAATAAACTTTTTGCTAGTATATTAAAAAAATAAGTTAAAAAATCAGGAGTTTATACTGGAATAATTGAAATATATTAAAATGAGTCACAGGGCTGGGGAGATAGCTCAGCTGGTAGAGTTCTTGCCTCGCAAGCACAAGGCCCTGAATTCGATCCCCAGTACCTCAAAATAAATAAATAAATAAATAAATAAATAAATAAAATGAGTCACAGAAGGATAAGCTCACCTCTAATTTGTCCTTGAGATAGGTATTTGTAGTCCATATAAAGTGTTTATCTATATCTGATAGCAACAGCAAAAGAGAAAGAATAGAAAAAAATATTTAAATAACAAGGATATTTTTGGCAAAGGAGTTGAAATTAATGGAGATTCCAAGAAGCATATAACCTTAGAACTAAGAGTATGTGGAAATATAACCAATACAGCCAGCCACACAGCAATGAAGAGCATCCTCTCATCAAGGAAACTTATAGGATGGGATAATATATTATCTATAGTATACTAAAGTACATATAGCACATAGGAGTAAAAACTTCTGATATGCCCTTGCTCAGTAGGATGACTATAGATAACAATATATATATTTCCAAAAGCTAGAAAAGAAGATTTTAAAGAAAGAATTTGAATGTTTCATCAGAAAAAAATTGATAAATGTTTGACGAGAGAGATATGCTTAAGGTAGTTTAAACATTAAACAATCTATACATGTATTAAAACATTACATGATACCACATCGATATGTATAATTTTTATGTATTTAATTATTAAATTCTACCTATGGATATGTTATATTTACATTATGTGTTGAAATATCATGCATCCATTTACTTAATCTGTTTGCTAATAAGTAAAAATGCCAGGTTTTAAAAATAAGATTAATAAAGAGGACATGACTTTAGTCTGTTGAAAGAAATAAAACAATTTGGAGTAATATATTTAAACCATTTTTCAAAGATTCTTTTTGTTACATTTTGTCATTGTTTTAGCCACCTTTTTTGTTGCTGCGACTAAAGACCCAACCAGCAGAAGAAAAGGTTTATTTGAGGGCTCACGGTTTCAGAGGTCTTAGTCCATAGAAGACCAGCTATATTCCTTGGGGCTAGAGGCGAGACTGAACATCATGGCAGGAGAGTGTGGCAGAGGGAAGCAGCTCACATGTTGATTGGGAAGCAAAGAGAGAGGCCTCCACTTGCCTGATATAAATATATACCCCAAAGCCATGCCCCTCATGAACCACTTCCTCTAGCCATACCCCACCTGCCTCTAACTACCACTCAATTAATCTCATCAGGGATTAATTCCCTCATCAGGTTAAGACTAACCCAATCATTTCTCCTCCAAGCCTTCTTGTATTGTCTCACATGTGAGCTTTTGGGAGAGAACCTCATATCCAAAACATAACATTCTACCCCTCGTCTCCTAAAGCTTACACTCATCTGACAATGCAAAATACATTTAGTCCATTCCCCAGAGTCTCATCAGGTCCAAGAGTTCTCAAAGTTCAAGTTCAAAGTCTTCTCTGAGGCTCAATGCAATTTCATGTTGAGTTCCTGTAAAATTAAAAGCAATTTACAAAAATTCGATTTATAATTTATTTTCTTCTCCCATCTTTACTCTCTTTCAATGCCAGTTTGTGGGTCTTTCTTGATCTGTATTCAAAGTTCAGTAATACAATTTTTGGCCATGCAAATTCTACTATTGAATCTGTTTAAGGTATTTTTTTTTTACTGTTAATTTAAAAATAAATTTATAACTATTTTTTTTTTGTTTACTCATTATAGTTTCTAACTCCCTGCTTATAATCCATCATCATCTATGTTGTCTACCACTTTTTTTATTAGGGCCCAAATCAATCATAGTTGTTTTAATTCCCTGATTGAAAATTCCAACATGAATACAGTCTTGCTCGGATGACTGCTTAGTATCTTCCAGTTATATATTATTTTTCCTTCTGTCATTTAAAAAAAAAAAAATTTGTTGTCTTTCCTTTAAAACTACTTTTAGGAAGGAGTTTGTGGCTTTCAACTCTTCCAGCTGAAATTTATTCTTAACTGGAGCTGCTTTACATGATGTTATGGTGTGTGTGTGTGTGAGGGGGTGTTCTATAGTCACCCAATTATAATCATTCAGTCCTCCAATCTTCCCTAAATTCTAGCAGTCCAATGTCTTGGGGCTGTGACCTTAAGAAGTGTTTCTGACCAACCCCCTCATGTATAGCATTTTTCTTCATGCTTCATATTCTGTTTCCTGACTCTTCAAACTTTAGTTTTCTCAGTTCATTTTTAAAAAAAATACATGTCTACTTTTCATTAAATGAAAAGTAGACATGTATTTTTTTTTTTACTAGGGACTAACCCCCCTTTTTTTGTTACTGAGGACTAACCACTGAGCAACACCCCCAGGCATTTTTTAATATTTTATTTAGAGATGGGGCCTCACTAAGTTATTGAGGCTGGCTTTGAACTGCCAATCCTCCTGCCTCAGCCTCCTGAGCTGCAGAATTACAGGCATATGCCACAGTGCCCAGCTAGGTTTTTTGTTCTTTTAAGCTAGACAGGAAAGCTGGAAGGGAGATTGTGTTAGAAGGAATTCCTATACCCTTGCTAGAATAAATTTTTGGAGTTGTGCTATGGAAAAATTCTTTCTCTCTGGAGAGCAGGTGTTTGCTATAGAGAAATTTCTGGGTAATTTCACCATGGTTACTTTTTCCCTTTCAGAGCCAAAGCAATGAGGGGGATCTTTCCTGAACTCTTGTTGTGAGAAGCTGGCAAATCCTAGGAGGGAAAGTCCATGAAAATATGGTGTGGTCCCCTGGAACTTCTATTCTTATTCTAATATACCCTCAGCCTCCAGCAATTAATTCCTGTAAGCAGTTGCTGTGTATCTTTGGAAGCACTTTTTTGGGACACAGGTTTGCCCTGAGGTCTAGTTTCCCTCATGAACCCTCCACCCCCATCCCAAATTGCTGTTTTCAGTTTGTCCAGGCATTTCTTCCTGTTAGAACAGGGAAATTTCTAAGGTCTTTCTGGTATTAGAACTGATAACAGAAGTGCCTCCTCAATCTCTGAACTTCCATTCAGTATAGGGTTGATTCTTTACCTTTCTTATCTTTCCTGTTCACATTTCCTGGATAATGCTATATTTGCCATCATTATAATTTTTTTTGCGGGGGGGTTACTGAGGATTGAACCCAGGAGTATTTAACCACAGAGTCACATTCCCAACCCTTTTTTACATTTTACTTAGAAACAGCATCTTACTGAGTTGCTTAGGGCCTTGCTAAATAAATGAGGCTGACTTTGAACCCAGAATCCTCCTGTCTCAGTCTCCCAGGCCTCTGGGATTACCGGCATGTGCTGCAGCACCTAGTTCATCATTATAATCTCTATACAAATTCTAGAATTCCCCAAATTTCTAACCCATCATGATTTATCTCCTGAGATAAGAACTCGTAGGCAAAACTGTCAAATTAATTTCTATACTGATGTGTTATAAAGCCATCTCAAATTCAAAATGAGTAATTTAGATGAAGTTCAAGAGTCATCTCCTTTTAGAAAAGTTTCCTGACACCTCTTGCCCCCAAACTGAGGGTTTTCCTTTCCTATATTGCCTTAAAATCATACTCAAAATATCAAAGGGGGGAAACTCAAACAGTTACATAATCTTCTCTAGCAGGACTTTGAAGCTCTAACTCAAAAGAAATGATGCTAAGAAGGGGCTAAGTGATTATTTTAGTCAATTGTTAGAAAGATCTAAATAGTTCAGAGTACTTTAGTTACCATCTATTTCTCAGCCTTTTCCTTTTCAGGGAATGGCACTGTTGAGAGCAGAGTGGTATCTGTGCTGCTAACTGTCTCAAGGACAAACAGGACTGCTGGGCCCCTGTGCTTACCAAGGTTGTTAAGAGATATTTGTCCGAGGAATGTGCGGTTGCCTGGAGACCTTATCCGTCAAGGACTGGAGCGGGGCTTAGCCCCGACTCATCTCCTGCATACTTCACCCCTTCCCTCCTCCCTTCTTCCACTAGGACTGTTCAGTTCTGGCAGGACCCAATGAGAATCAAATAGATTGACCGGACCCAACCAGAGGAGGACTAATGTTTAGCTGTTCAAATGTTAACCAATTAAAAGAACACTGTAAAACTGCTTGCCTTTCATTATAAAAACCCTGCTAACGAGGGCTGGGGGCCTCTCTTAGCGTCACCGGTTAAGGATGCAGAGGACCAGGCTCGAGCTTGCTAATAAATGACTCTTTGTTGCTTGCATTGATCGTGGTCTCTGGTGGTCTTTGTGGGGTCTCGAGCCTTTGGGCACAACAGCACAACCACCCACAACCTAGAATAAGTAAAACACCTGTAAACCACCTTCCATTCCTCTTTTTTCTCATTATCTTTGCCCCATAATATGTGTCACAATTTGGAACAGATGATGAGACAGGATTTAGCATCCAGGCTGTTCATTAGGGAATGCTTTAATATCAGAGTCTGAAGAGGCCTATGGATAGAGGGACTGAACAAAGAGAAGTTAAATAGAGTGCAGGCCTGGCAGCCTGGCAGGCTCCGCCTAACCAAAGTTTTCAGGTGTTGGGTTGAAATGGCTGAGCATTTTTATACCTGTAACTCAGTCATTCATCAAATGTGGGTCACTACTGGAAGAGTGGAGCCTTGAAGTAGCCTTTTTACCTGAGGCAATGTCATACTTACACTTTCTATGATTTTAGTGTTTGTTTGTATACTTAAGCAACTAAACCCTTTCATGATTTTTACATGCACACACACACACACACACACACACACACACACAGGACTGCCTTTTACCATTAGACACGAAATTTATCTCTTGTTTTTCTTGCCTATTGTTTCCCTCAAAAGTGTCATTAACTCGCCTCTATATCTAATAATTTTCATGGGAGGTGTTCACCTAATATCTAAAATGACTTCTAATTGACTTTCTGCACTAGAGAAACAGATTAATTGTACACACAATCTAGAAAGTGATTTCAATACAGATTGTGATATTGGATTGTTCTATGTTCCTTAACCCAAAAAGAAAGCATGACTGTGAAGCCACATGACATCAATTGAAAGAATCATGCTTGCATTCCAATGAAATTCTTCCCATTTTCCAAGAGATATTTTAAATGGGGGAAGAGTGAAGCTCTTACTACTCTTTGACATCTTACAGAAGTATGAGTCAGCATGTTTTGAACTTGATAACTACTTTTGTTGTCTTCTTGATCACAAAATAGCCATTATTTTCACTTTGGGTTTCCTTGTTTTTCCAGCTGGTAGCTGATGAATGCCTAATAAGCAAGGTATTAGATTAAGTTTTTTCCTTTGCAATATGTCTTTAAGTATAATTAATAGTAGAGTAAGCATTATTATTCTCAACTATAAATCACAAAATTGAGAATAAAAGTAGCTCAGTTACTTGCCAAAAGTCACAGAACTAGTATAGGACCTAATCAGGTTTAAGACACAGACCACTTTAATTCAAGTTCATTCCCATAAATATTATGCCAAAATGAAATAATGTGAAGAACATAATTAAAATGTTTTAGTGCTCTTTCACATCAATACTTTATGAATAATAATATGCATTGTGAAAGGAGTTAAATACATTTTAAAACATGTTTTGAATGTCTTTGTGAACCTGTGTCAGCCCTGATATATTCTCTTTTCAAATTCTTTAAACTCTAGTAATAAAGGAAAAATAAAGAACCTGGATAATTAGCTCATCTGCTAGTTCACATATTTTATGAAGAATAAATCACTATAGATGATCTGCTTCAGGGTGAAGTTTTATTTTTTCTTTGTGAGTTAATATTTCTAACTCTTTAACCTGGATAGCCTTTATATATTTAGGATAATTCCCATCTTGTAAGGGTCTCTCCTCAGAAGAGAAACTGTGCATACCCTGCGTAAGGCATGTGACCTATTTTCATGTAATCACAAACCCACACTAGAGATTTTAGTTTCGAAAGGAGGTGGAGGTGTCATGTATGATATACATGCAGGGACGGAGGGGAGCTCAGACAGGCAGCAAATTACAGAGGCAGAGAAATCAGAGACATCACGTGTATCCTTATGTGCACATAGCTCCTGGATGTGTATCTGCAAACCTGACTCCCTATGTTCCCAACAACCCTCCTCTTAAGTATTAAGGAATACATTATTTTCTGCTTAAGTAAGCTAGAACAGTTTTTCTTTCTTTAAGTAATAATTCTGACTGTTACTCTTGGGCAAAAGATGTTATAGTAACCTTTTGTGCATGAACTAAAAAAGATGACTATAAATAAAAGAAATTAAGAGGGAAAATAGCATTTTCTTTAGTAGGTCTTCAATAAATATAAAATGTTCTTATATTGCTTTCTGTTAATAAAATCTTTAAATTTGCCCCAATTTTAACTTGTCAACTGATAATTCTGTCTGTAATTGAACTCTATGAAATGTAATAGTTAATATGTATAAAGGAGTAATCACTTCTAATTGTTAGTTTATTAAAATGGAAAAGGTCTCAAGTATAAGGAGACATGTAAGCTATAACGTTTTATTAGAAAATTGCAAAATGATATCTTTTTTCATAGAATTAAAAAATATACTTTTTAAAATAGTTATTAATTTCTTATCTTCACAAGAAAAGATAGATTGCCCTTAGTTTGTGTTCAGTCTCTGTTTCTACTTGGTATCAAATAATTAAGAGAGAACCAAAATTAACTAACCTTCCTACCCAATCAACATGCCTATTTCATCTTTCTGGTTTTCTCTATAAAAATAAAAGGGAATATTTTAATTATTCTGTGCACATTTTCACTGTACATGGACTTAATGAAATTCTGAGAGTCTGAACTCTGATTTGAACTCTTGGAATCATTTGGTGAAGTTCCTTGAATCTCTTTAAATTAGAACTAATTTGCAGAAATTTCAATTTTGCTTTTGATTTCAGCAACAGATCATCAAAATACTTTGCTACTTCTTTTATCTTAACAGGTATAGAACTAACAGAACAAATCAGAAGATTATTTTTGTCAGTAACTTTTCCATAAATGTTAGCATAAATTCTAAGTTAACAATAAATCTTCTCAGGAGACAGTTTAAATGAATACCATTATGTAAAGTAACACTATAAACTTAATTCTCTAAATAAATTTATTAAAGAAATAAATATGTATACTATTGTTATATACATATATATCTATGTGTATACATACACACAGGTATGTTTGTGTGTAGAAGAATGTCTTTGAAATTAATAAAATCAAGTCAAATTTAAAATGTCATCTATTTGAAATAATAATTGCATAATTATACTTTAAAAATAAATAAAAATTATTTCCTTGAATGTCAGTGTACAATAAAATATGGATTTCCCACTAAAATTTATGAGGTGTGAGTAAACATTATGATGCTATGCTTACAATGATGACAAAATAGCATATTTCAAAAACAAATATATTTAGTTATCTAGTTTGTTTAAAGTGAATATATCTAGCAACCTAGTTAGCTAAAAGCAAATAAGCTACCTAGTTTGATTACTGATACCTATTATTATTTTTACTGGTTCTTTTTAGTTATACATGACAGTAGGATTCATTTTGGTATAATTATACAAGCATGGAATATATATTATTCTAGTTATGACACCATTCTTATGATGGTGGGATGCACTGTAGTATATTCATATAAGTACATAGGAAAATTATTTGGGATTCATTTCATTGTCCTTCCTTTTTCTATCCCCCTCCTTTCTTTTTGTTCCCTTTTGTCTAATCTACTGAATATCTAATCTTCCCCTCTCTGTCCTTATTTTGGGTTAGTTTCCACATATCAGCAAAAACATTCCACTTTGGTATTTTGGGACTGTCTTATTTCACTTAGCAAGATAATCTCCAGGTCCATCTATTTACTTGCAGAATTCAAAAAGTCCTTCTTCTTTATGGCTGAGTAATACTTCACTGTGTATATATACCACAATTTATTTATCCATTCCTCTGTTGAAGGGTATCTAGGTTGGTTTTGGTTCTATAGCTTGGCTACTATGTGTATTGAGCTACTATAAACATTGATGTGGCCGCATCACTGGACTATGCCAATTTTAACTCCTTTGGATATATACAGAGGAGTGGTAAGACTGCATCAAATGGTGGTTCCATTCCTAAGTTATTGAGGAAACTGCATACTGCTTTCCAGAGTAGTTGCATCAATTTTCAGTCCTGCCAAAATGTATGGGTGTACCTTCCCCCAACACAATCTTGCCAATATTTGTTACTTGTATTCTTGTTAACTGCCATTCTGACGAGACTGAGATTAAATCTTAGTGTAGTTTTAATTTGCATTTCTAAAATTCCTAGAGATGTTAAACATTTTTTCATATATTTGTTGTTCGTTTGAGAAGTGTCTGTTCAGTTCCTTTGCTCATTTATTGATTGGGTTATTTATTTTTATGATTTTTTTTTTTTTGGTTTGGAGTTTTTGTATTTTTTTGAGTTCTTAGAAGACCAATGAAACAGAATAGAAGACACAGAGATAAACCTACAAAAATACAGTTACTACATACTTGAAAGATGCCAAAAAAACATATATTGGTAAAAAGATAGTCTCTTTAACACATGGTGCTGGGAAAACTGGAAATTCATATAGTAGAATGAAATTTAACTCCTACCTTTCACCCTGCACAAAACCCAACTCAAAGTGTATCAAAGACCTAGGAATCGGAACAGAAACCCTGAACTTGCTAGAAGAAAATGTAAGCCCAACATTCCAACATATTAGTTCAGAACTTACTTCCTTAACAATACTCCTAAAATGCAAGAAGTAAAATCAACGAACAGTAAATGGAATGGTATCAAATGCAAAAGTTTCCTTCACAGCAAAGAAACAATCAAGAATGTGAAGATAAACAGAATGAAAGAAAATCTTTGCCACCTGCATCACAGAAAGATTATTTTCAAAATCTATACCTAGTATTCTTTAAAATATATTTCTCAGTAATAATTCAATAGAATTATGTTCAGCATTGTGTTTAAAAGTAAATATTTCCCCCAACATCTGAAATTCAGTCATTCATGACATATATTTTAAAATGAAAAACTAGTTTTAGAATATTATTTTCATGGAGGCCAAGTAGATAAGAGAAATATATTTAGCATAACCATGTAATAAATAACTCCATTGGAAAATATTCACCTAAAATTGAATTTTTGTTTGGATTTGGAAATTCCTATCTATATTCATGTTGTCATTATCAAAACCAATACTGTAATATTCTTGTTCCTCTAAATCCTTTTATATGCACAATTTATATCATTTTATATAAAATCTCAAATATTAAGCTTCCCTAATCCTCTCCTCTACACCGTGTTCTCCATGAAACTTACCACAATCTCACTCTTACTAGCTTATGTTAGCATGTTTTCTCTGAGAGAATAGCATATTCCTCTGTAGACACTAGCAATGCTTATATTTTTGTAATTAGAAGAAGCAGCATACCATCTAATTCAGTACATAAATAGATAAGACCTATGGGTGTCTATGATGGCACTCCAGGGACAATATTTAACAAAGTTAGTCTTTAGACCATATACTTTTTCAATATTATTGAAGTGTTAATTTCACATCTACTTTTCTAAAAGTCATATTTACAAAGGTTATAAAACTTAACTGTAAACAATTTAAAGGGAATACTTATTCAAAGTTTGGACACTGAAGATTTTCTTAACCATGACAATTCAGAAGTCAGAAAAAGCAGTAGAATGTTTTATTATACACATACACACACATATCTGTATAAAATAAGAAATTTTGTGTCTCTCTATATGGCATGTGTTTGTGTGTGTGTATATATATTTATATATATATAGTTTTGTAAAGCAGCAGATCATATAAAAATCAATTAGGGAATAATTTAGTTATAATACCAGTGACAGGTGAATGATTAGTATCTAAACTACACCAAAAAGTTTTAAATTTTGACTGAAAAAAAAACTACTAAAAACGAATTCAATATATAGAAATTAATGAACATCAAATTCAAATATTAAGCAGCATAAAAGAATTTTAAAGTCAAAGATAAAAATAAAATGATAATGAGATTATCAATCATATCCATAGATTTAAAGACTTAAGATATGTAACTTAATGATTGTGGAAATGAAGAAACATGAACATTCTTATCTGTTTTGGAGGGCACTTAATTATTATACTTTGCAAAAATTATCTGACAATATCTATTAAAATACACATACATTTATATATAACAAATCCATCAATGGAAATGTATTCCTAGAAATCAAAACCAGGGTACAAGTAAAAATGATTAATGATATTTAATATGTTTTTGAATATGGTAAAATGTTCATGAAAATGCGCATTAATATAAAATACACATACATTTATATATAACAAATCCATCAATGGAATTGTATTCCTAGAAATCAAAACCAGGGTACAAGTAAAAATGATTAATGATATTTAATATGTTTTTGAATATGGTAAAATGTTCATGAAAATGCACATTAATATAGGAATAGAAGACTTTTCTGTATTATAGAATAATCTCTCTGTATACCATAACTCTTAAACTAAAGCTCTAATGATTGATTTGTTGGATTGTTGTGGGGTATGGATGAGTAAAAAGCACAGCTGAAGAGAAAGGTCTATAATCTATCCTCATATCCATAATATTTTATAAAGCTATCAATGATAAAATCTATATGTTGGTGGATATGTGTACATGTAAATAAAAGCATGTTACTTGGTGGATTCTAAATATGAAATGCTTATAATATAGATAGTAAAACATTTATACCACCACAGAAACATCTATTAGCACCACGAACCCAGATTATCAAGTTGATGTTCCACAAAAGCTCAGGAGAAGCAGTAGGCATTTTATGTTTTTCCACAGGTCTTTCTATAGCTGCCAAAAATAATGTCACTTGATTCACTTCAGTCTTCCAAATATTATGCAAAGACTTCACATTGGGAGTTTCTTTTCACAAACCCATACAATAAATGTAGATACTAGATTTTCTTTTGGAAAAGAAAATATAAATAAAAATATAAAATATAAAGTAGTTATTTGTATAGAAATAGCATGGAAAGATTAATACCTATTGGGTTAATGTGGGTAGGAACATTAAATAAAGGGTGATTCAAGAATAAGGGAAAAGCAGACTATTAATATTGGACAGAAGATATTTGCTCTAAAACATCCTATACCTAGTTGCGTACTATAAACTTATTTACCTAAGATTATTTATATACACACACGAACACAAGTACATGTAGTATATACTTGAATTTATTTATGCCTGCACGTGTTTATCTAATACAATTCTTGATAAATTTCTTTTTTTGATCAATAGAGAAATCAACTTTCAACTGAATCAAGTAAATATTTTTGGGTGAAGGAAATGAATTTCAGAATAATATCTAGATTATGATTACCTATTGCAATAAAAGTTCATATTGCGAAAAATAAAATGTGTTAGTGTGTTTCAATTATTTGTAGTCATAAGTATACATATATGTAATAGAGAATTGAAATAAGAGATTAATTGAGGCATAAATCTTATAAAAATTACCAGTAAAAAATAACAATTTTAGGGTACAATCTTAATTTGAGCCTTCTCCCCCTTCAAAATACAAAAATATTGTGCTTTACCTTTAGATTTTACATATATCTCCATAATACATAACATACATCAGTCAATAATATTATCATTAAATGTCAAAAGAAACCACATTTTACAATTTACAAGCACATATAAATAATACAAAGGCTGTGGCTATATGAATTGCTTTCCTAAATTAAGTTCTTATTAAATGCTAGGCACCATGACTTTGGAATACGTAAATTAATTTGTATTAAGTCAAATTCTGTACATAGATTCTTTTAACATTTTATGCAAAATGAGTAACTAGGACGACTGGGAATAGATGAAAAGAGACAAATTTTGCCAATAGCTGTGCTTGATTTATTTAGATTTGAAAACCATGATGGAACACCCAGTTAAGCAGTCAACACCCAGTTAAGCAGTAAAGCAGCTGAGCCAGTTATCTTTAAACACCAGAACTGCATGCTGAAAGGAAATTCAGATGAGCCCAGAAATGAAGGACCATTGGCAGTGATAGCCATTCAGAGACAAAGTAATATAAAGGAAGCATTCTCAACTAAACCACTTCTGCTATCACTTTCTTGAATATGTTTTTATCCACGTGAAAATGAAAAGAACTTCATTGACTAAAGCAGAGGATGTGTTGGATACAGAATTGCCTCACAACCTATTTTTATATACTCCACATACTTATAATTGTACATATTCAGGTACATGTATTTAAAAGATACATGCTGACAAGTTGCTTTTACAGGAAATTTCTTGTTCCATTTTAACAATTATCAATGTCACATCAGAACAGTCATTGCATATATGTGGGGTATGTGTATATTTCTTTTGTTGCATATGTGTTTCTGTGTATGACTTCAATTCATTTATGTTATTTTATTAATAAAATTTATAAAATAACAAAGAAATAATATTTTTACAGTACTGGCAATTAACAAATAATTGGTACTGTATAAAGTGGGAATATATATATTCTCCAATTACAATTTGTATCTAAATTACTGAGTAATATACTAAAGCCTGAAATTTTTATTTTTCATGTGTGTGCTACAATATCTTAAAAATTTTGACTGAAATAGAAAAGAAATAATTGAAGTTATTATATTTAATTATAAATACATTAAATTTAGAAATTTAAGACATGTAATTTTGAGAAGAAAATTAAAATTTAAAAAACTCAATCTTTTTATACATCTATGAAAAAGAAATAGCAAAGAAACCAGGACCACAACTGAAAACAAAGCAAGAGAAGTGATCACATTTTTGTTGTTAAGATTATGATAAATTCTATAAAGGTGCAAATGCTTTATATGAAATGAAGATTAAGTTAACATATCTAGATAAGGTACTTTCATGCATGACTGTTAAAATAATGCTTGTCTTAATATTTTTATGCTAATTCGAGTTCAGACAGAGTTCAAAAGAAAGTGATTTATGATCATGAAGGAATATTTGCCTCAGAAAAATTTTAAATAAGTTTGCCAGTCCAGAGAACTGCTGTTTATTAGATTAATGGTGAGTTTTGTGATACTGAGTAAACAAGCAAGGTAGATGTTGACTTTTCTGCTTGACATTTAAAAAAATTGATAGTCCCTTGTGAAAATATCGAAAAAGGACTATTGAAACCAATGTGCAAACCATCTATATTCTTTTGTGTGATTCCTCTAATTACAGTCACTTGTTCTCTTTTTGTCTGTTTCCCTGTATCTCAAACTATTATCAATGTTTGATTTATTAATAAATATGTAATCTTTAAAATTAATTCAGTCACTCATGTACATCCTTAAATTTTTATACAGCAATCAATATTTCAAACTTGCCTTAACCTTCTGAAGTGATCTGAGATAGAAGTATTGAGGATGGGGACAGCCACACAGAAATCCTTCTTAGGAACAGAAGGCACTTAGATATTCTTGCCCACTTCAAAATGAAAGGAGGGAGTTAAACAAAACAGAAAGCGACAGAAATAAAATAATTCTCCTTACTAACACAATAAGCAAAATCAAAGCATTGGTCAAGGAAATAGACTTGGAAAATGGTTAAGCATTAGCAATCGATTCTTCATTCCTCTTCTTATTGTTGCCATTTTCAATGGAGGCAAATTAGAATGTTTTCTAGAAAACATCCCTAAGTCACATGAAGGAATTGCTCCACACGGAAATAATACATGGTAAATATGTCTTCATAAAAACCACTTACATACTGAATTTGATAAAATTCACTTCTTAAAAGATATATAGTGTATGTATGTATATCTTTTAGAAAAGACCTGACAAAATTTTTATTCTTATCAAAAAAGCTGAATACTAAAACTGGCAACATTTTTCAATAAATTTTCCATTATCTTTTTCTACTCTATCACTGTCAGAACTTCTGAGTCTTTTTCAATGATAAACAGCGTTTTACAGGAGATTTCTTCACATGGTTCAATCCCAATGTCTCTCTAGATTCTGACTTGTTTTTCTCTCCAATAAATTATAATAAAAAACAAGGCACATCAAATGAGATAAGACCAGTGGAGAATTAGTTCTCAGTGATCTTATATGCAATCCAAATAGCAGAACTGAGCAATTCTCTCATATCCTCCAATAGTATCACTCATACTTTCATAAATGACATAAAATTCAAATCTACTAAATTGGCCTCACTGAATGCTAATGGGGGAAAGAGAGTATTATGGTTTGGATATGAGGTGTCCCCCAAAAGAGCATGTATGAGACAATGCAACAAGGTTTAGAGGAGAAATGATTGGATTGTGAGAACCTTAAATCCCCTGATAGGGATTAACTGAGTGGTAACTGAAGGGAGATAGGGTGTGGCTGGAGAAAGAGGGTCATTGGGTGCATGACTTTTCGGGTATATATTAAGTATCTGGAAAGTGGAGTCTCTGTCTTTGCTTCCGGATCACAGTTTGAGGGCTTCCCTCCACCACACTCTTCCTCCATGATGTTCTGCCTCACCTAGCATCCTGAGGAATGAAGCCAGATGTCTATGAACTAAGATCTCTGAAATTATAAGCCCCCAAATAAACTTGTCCTCCCCTAAGATTGTTCTGGTCAGATCTTTTAGTCACAGTAGTGTAAAAACTGACTAACATGGAGAAAGGGAGAAATCTAGGAAATAAGGAAGTTAATTACCTGATATTTTGGCTATAGATTTGGAACTCATATATCAATATAGAAACACAGTTGAATTTTCATGGTAATATGTAAGTGTTTTCTCTACAAACATGGATAATGAAAAACTAATGGACAACATAAATTCTGCTACAATATGTCTTCCTCCTATTTTAGCAAAAAATATTCAGTGCTTAGCTAACTTTATAGAATTAAAGAACATAAGTACAGTATTTTATAAATGTTCCTTTTTTTTGCATCCCAAAATGAATTCTGATAATGCTTCTCAAGGGCTACCTTTTCTTAACTTGATTTCATTAAATGTTATCATTATCATTTCTAGTAAAACTGAATGATATTAATGGGAGTGGTTCCAGGGTCAACAATTCAGGTCTTACCTTTATAAAAGGTAAATGATTAGGGAAAAATACTATGAGAAAAAGAATATATACATATACTTGAAAAAGTATAAAGCTCTGCTTTATTACTTACATTTAAAATAGACCCAGATGGATCAAAACTTTCACACAACTAATCAAAAAATTACTAAAAGAATTATGGCTACTGAAAATAATAATCTGGGAGGGGAGAGTCTTTCTAAATTGTGGCTTATGAATAATAACCATAAGCTATTAAACAAAAAAGGATAAATTTGACTATATTACATATTTATACATAGAAAAATCATAAACAAAATCAGATGTGAAAGATAAACTAAAAAATGGATTCACGGTACATGTGATGAGTGAAAGCAATTTTCTTCATATATAAAGAAGTTTTGCAAATCAATAAGAAAAAGAGAAATATAAGAAAATAATGAATAAGTGGCTATAGATCTGGTTAAATGTAAACTGAAGAAAAAGACTAAATTTACTAATAATGAATAAAAATGTCTTATTTGATATGTATTTATATATGTGATCAAAGTAGATACAATTCACTTTTATGTATTTAAATGTTAATCATTTTCTCATATTATGCCAATATTTATGCTACTGCTAATTCAGTCTTTGATGTGTTCATTTATTCACTTAACAAACATTGATGGAATGTCAGGTGCAGCACACGCTGTTCTGTCTATTGAATATAAAACAGTAAACAAATCACAATTCCTGCTATCAGTGCCTGTATTTTAATAGGGGAAAAAGAAGCAATACCAAGACTGAAGCAAATATACCACAGAATGCTATAATGTGATAAATGTTTCATAGCACACATCACTATTAACATTTAAAGATAAAATAATTAAGTAAAATAAAAATGATAGAAATGTTTAAATATAATAGAGATAGGAGGAATTTCTTAGGAGTTTACTTTAGGAAGACTTGAAAAGTGTGAAGAATTTTATCATAAAATGTCTGAGGAAACTACATGCAATTCTTGGGAAATAGCGAACAGAACATTTGTAACCTGGTTGCTCATTTGATTCATTATCTTTAATGATAACACATAGAAGCTAGACTGAAATAAGGAGAATAAAGAAAATAGGGTAGAAAATGACATAGGATAGAGGAGGAGGAAAATTCTATAAAAGCATCAGGGATTATTTTTAGTTTGTCAATGCAATGTGTGTGTGTGTGTGTGTGTGTGTGAGAGAGAGAGAGAGAGAGAGAGAGAGAGAGAGAAAGGAAACCACTCCATGTTCTGGGAATTGGAAACCCTGGTGTGAACTGTGGATTCTAGTACTTACTGAGATCAACAACAATGAGGAAGGGGTCTGTGAATGATAATCAAAAGTTTGTGGACTAATTGATTATTAATTATTGGTGTTAAGTGAGCAGCAGATAAATGCAAGATTTGGTGACAACCAATGGCTAAAGATACAAAAGAGGCAGTCATTAACAAATTGAGAGTATTTAGAGTATGAAATGTCAGAACAAAGAGAATAACAAAGTCCTGAGAACAGGGTCAGTAGCAGTGGAAAACAAACAAACAAACAAAACAAACAAACCAAAACAAAGCAAGACAAGTTGAGAAGGTCTCTCTAGAGAGGGAAGTCTAAACCAGAACTACATCAGGGCCTAATCACCTGAGAACTGGTGTCTTTTATGGCATAATTTTTTGAAATTCATACTTCTTATATCAGATTAATAAAAATAACAAGCTCATGTTCTTTCTTCCTAATGCCCTTCAGATAACATCTGATGCAGATGTTTCAATTTAATCTCTTGAGGAAACATGATTTATCCAGAATTTGCTTCTAGTAAAGCTGGAAAAATTTCTGCCAGTTGTGATTTTTTTTCATTTTGTGCACTTCAGTGAATTTTAAACATATGTCTTCAGTTTACCCGGTTCCCAAAATGTTTTTCACAACAATAAAACTTAATAGATTTAATCTGTTTCTAGTTATCTTCATTAAAATCCATGTAAAATTTAAAAGAAGGATAATTTGCAAAATTTTTTTCATGTACATCACTTTATTATACAGCAAAATGTAGAAGTTCCCATTCCTCGGATAGTTCCGTAGCCAGCTTTCTAATATCCTTCTATATTTTTACATTGTATACTTGTTATTAACTTGATACTTTTGCATTTGAAAACTATATTTTCATCACTGCTATTTTTGTTATAATACTGAATAATTCATTATATTTATGGACTGAATAATTTACCATTACTCCAAATATAAAGTGATGAAAAACTATTTGATGGTTAAAAAAAATTAATAACAGGAAGAATAAAATCACACTGTCAGATGCTCACCTTCAAGTTTGATGCGTTCAAGTTCGTGAGGTATGATGACTAATATACTTTCAAAGTGCTATTGAAACCTTGCATCCTAGAGTGACTCTTGACATATTGTAGCAATTAATATTTTGGAAACACTTTTGATTAAAGCCACTACAGAAAAATATTTTCTCATAACTTCATATCTGTCTCACTTTCTTGAACTAAAATATTTTATATGATATTGTTACCAGAGTCCTTGGCCAGAAACCTGGCTCTGGGTTATCCCAAGAAATCAGTCCTGGCCACTCATCCCAAAAAACAAAAGAAAAAGTAATGGTGAAAAGCAGGAAGGAAACTACTCATACAGCCATACTGGGAAAGCAAATGACATCAAGTGTCTCAACCCTGCCTTGGGGAGCACTGACATGAGCTTTAGGTTTAAATAAAGGAAGAACGGGGGTCGGGAAAAAGAGGTGTACGTAATTAAGTAGGCTTGGTCAAACATGGCCTGGTTGATTGTATACCAGTTCTGCTTCTGTGAGGTAGTCCCAGAGACATGCATATCTTTTGAGGGGCAGTCTACATTTTCTTCCTGGGATGTTTGTCTATCAGAACTGTGACCCTGAAGGCAGGGCAGTTGGTTCCAGTGAGACAGCTGATCCTGTTTAGGGTGGCAGTTCATCATGAGGTGATCTACCTGCACAGTCTCCATGTTCCTGGAAAGTGTAGGAAATCACTGGGGACTTCTAGGCACCTGTCTAGGAGAACTGGAACAGGAAGTTGCAAAATCTAGGTGTTGGATGTCCCTAAAAATTTTGAAAAAAATCCTTAGATACTCTTACATTGATGTCTTCAGTCTTGAAGTAGCAAATTATCAGCTTTGGGCAAACCCTTCTTAAATGATTAACATGACTATGTGCAGAACTGAGCAGGTATCTGACCCAGAGTTTAAAGTAATGAAGGAGACAATGAATGAAGGCAGAGATGCCATGTTTTGTCCCACTTTTAGTTACCTGCTGGGCATTTGTAAGCTCAAGTGAAGACTCAGGGCTTTTTAGCAAAGGCAGCCGCTCTAAGCTTCTGTAATAATATCACTTATTTGAATTATTGATGAACATATTTTATTTTAAACTTAGCAATAAATTTAACATGTGTATGAAGAAAATGGAGATAACTATTTTCCTTTTAATACTAAAATATGTCAAGTTAAGGCACTCTAAATTGCTTTCAAATGCAAAGAACTTGGAAAAAGGACATTTTTTTTTTCAAAATAATTTGGCACATTGAGTATATAAATATCTCCAGAAAAATCATGGGTTTTGAAATTGGGTGCAAATATTATCAGGTATTATTAATTTTTTTCTACTAAAGAAACTAGGTTTTGTCCTTTTCTCATAAAAAGGGATCCAAGAAGATTTCTCTTGGAAGTCTGTATTGCCCCATTCAATAATTCAAAATCATCACATAGGTAATGTGTTGTTAAAGAGTGAATAAATACAAATAAGCCAACTTGTAACAGGGGCCACCTTGAAATTATTGTTTGACTCCACCTCTTCTTTCACCTTTCCACCCCTCTTTAATACTTTGGTTGAAGAATGGCCCCACCTAGATGGTTCTATGGGAAATAGTATTATTGCACCACTGATCAACATAAAGCACATGAATTAACTTGCAGGAAAATAATGTGTCTAAAACAAAAATGCAGGAGTTGGACCCAGAGGATTGAGTCCATTGCTGTGTCCTAGAGAAGACACAAGTTCTAGCTAATAAAGGACTGGCCCAGCCTGCAGCTTCACTGCCTCATTTCCCTCCCCATAAAAGCCATTTGCAAGACTGAACCCTCAAATAGAGCTTTGAGAGGCCAACCCCTCTATCTTCTTTATGAACAGCTTTGAATAAACCTGATTCATTCCCATCAACTATTGTATTTTGGTCACTTTAAGTGGTGGGAAACCTGGACATTTAAATCCAGTAACAAGTTTAGTTGATTTTTTGCTTCTGAATCCCACCTCTGCTGTTACAGAGTGGCCCCACAAAGTCACTGGCACATGAAGGAACATGCTATTTCTGAATGTATTTCAGACTTATCAGTGTCTTTAAAACCTGAAGAACCACACTTAGTTTTCAACGTAACAATGACAACCTACTTGGATTCCCAAAACAGCTAATTCTATGGTCTACAACTCCATTTCTTTGAATAACATCCAATGAGGCATTATCAAGCTCAACAGTGACTAAGGACTTGGCAGTACACTGAGTTAGCCTAAACTTTACACAGATTTCTTTTTGACTTGAAGTTCCTGACCTCCCTTCTCTTAGGACATTTACTTTAAAAAACTTGCAATTGAATTTTTTGAATTATCCTTTGATATGTAAATGTTCTCCCAGCATCTAATCAGTTTTACAAACCAAAAGTGTCTTTATCTCAAGGACTTGGGAGCCATCTCTTTGAAATATAATCATTAAGAAAGAGAGTACTTTTCTGAGTCTCTGTGGATGGATGGCAGTCTAACTTCAATGAGAGACAATCAGTAAACACAGATGGCCAAAAATCACACTACAGAATTTCCACCGGAATATCCTACTCCCTGAAAAGGGAAGTCTTGAATGCTGTTGTAAGAATGTAAAAGCGTTCAGTCATTATGAAAAAGAGAATAGAGATTCTTCAAAAATTTAAAAATAGAACTGCCACATGTCTGGCAATCCTGACTCTGGGTATATTTCCAAAGAAAGTTAAATCACTATGTCTAAGAGATATGTGCTACCCCATGTTCACTGCAGGATGAACCAAGTTAATGGAGTCAGCCTGAGGGTCCATTAATGAATGAATGGAGAAGAAATATGGAATGTCTGCACAATGAAACACTATTCAGCCTTAAAAAAAGAAGGAAACTCCATCATTTGTGACAACCCAGAGCACTTTATATTTAGTGAAATAAACCAGTAAAAAAAGAAAAATACTTCATGATCTTGTCATCAGAGCGAGTCTGAAGAGATCCCAGAGAAGAAACCCTCAACACAGAACCACAGGGTCCTTGAGTGTGTGATGGAAAGGATTTTTTAAATTATTTATTTATTTTTTAATTTTTTACAGACTACATTTTGATTCATTGTACACAAACGTGGTATCATTTTGTTTCTATGGTTGCATATGATGTACATTATACCATTTGTGTAATCAGACATGTACATAGGGTAATGATGTCTGTCTCATTCCACGATTTTTTATACCCCCTCCCTCTCATTTCCTTCTACATAATCTAAAGTTCCTCCATTCTTCTCTCACTCCCCACCAACCCCACCCCCATTTATATCATCATCCACTTATCAGGGAAAACATTTGGCCTTTGTTTTTTTGGGATTGTCTTATTTCACTTAGAATGATATTCTCCAATTCCATCCATTTACTCACAAATACCATAATATTATTCTTCTTTATAGCTGAATAATATTCCATTGTGTATACATACTACAATTTCTTTATCCATTCATCTGTTGAAGGGCATCTAGGTTGGTTCCACAGTCTAACTATTGTGAATTGAGCTGCTATAAACATTGATGTGACTGTGTTACTGTAGTATGCTGATTTTAAGTCCTTTGGGTATAAACCAAGGAGTGGGATAGCTGGGTCAATAGGCGGGTCCATTCCAAGTTTTCTGAGGAATCTCCATACTGCTTTTCAGAGTGGCTGCACCAATTTGCAACTCCACCAGCAATGTAAAAGTGTGACTTTTGGAAAGGAATATTAGCATGCATCAGATACTGAGGCACAACAATTTACTTTAAGAAGGTAAGAGTACATATTCAAACAAGAGTGTGGGCTATCTAGAGACGGAGAAATACTTTGGGGGTTGGGACTCTTATTTTAAAGGAAACTTGGTGAGAGAAGGATATGGGAAGGTATATAGGAATGATTATCAGTCTGGTGATCACAAAAAGATTTGAGGTGATCTGTCAATTCTCAGCATCCATAGGTTGATGTCTTCTCCATTATATGATCAATAGAAAATATAGGTAAAGGACCCCATATTACAGGTATAGATTTTGTGTCTTCCTTTGCTCAATCTATTCTAAAAATTGATGTATTAGTGGACTAATTAAAAGTGCACAGGGGAATTGTCATAAATGGGTGAATTTCCAGTAAGTGTAAGATGGGAATTGAAAATTTGTAGTATTTCCAGAAATTCGGGGTGCTTGGTTCGGGAGTGAGAACTTGCTTGGTTGGGAAGGAACACTAGGAGTAACAGTAAGAGGACAAGGCTTTCAGATTAAAGTCATAGTTTCTCTTTCCTTCCTTTTGTCTCCTTGTTACCTATTTTATTTTTTATTTCTTCTATCCCCCAATCTCACTTAAATGTGATATTTTTAAAAAGTCAAACCAATAGAAACAGAGAGTAAAATTGTGATTTACAGAGGTTGATAGTGAGGGGATAAAGCAGATGTTGATCAAAGGACACAAAATTTCAATTAGTAGGAGAAAGTTCAGTAGTTTCATTGCATGTCATAGTAACTATAGTTATTAATAATACATTATATACTCAAAAATTGTAGATTTTAAGTGTACTCACCTCAAAAAATAGTATGCAAGGTAAAGCATATGTTAAATAGTTTGATTTAGTCATTCCACAATTCACTGTTAAATAAAATGCATAGGATTTCATTGATTTGGACTGAGCTCCCACAGTGGACCCAACAGATCAAGCTGAACTGGAGTTACGCCTAAGGTCCAGGCCACACCAATCTGAAACTAAGATGCTTATCTGAAACTAAGTTGATTTCTTTCAAGAAATCAGAAGAGAACAAGATAACAACCAAATCCCCAAATAAGCCAGTTTTAACTGATAGGATAAGGAAGTCAGTCGTTTCTGCTTTAACATTTGTATTAGAAGGTAATTCTGAAATTACCAATCTGAAATTTGTTCTTTGTGTCTGTTTTCTTCAGTCCTTTCCAGCCTATTAAGCCATGTTACTTTACAGAATGATGTATTACCCAATTCTAGAATCACATGAGTCAATTATATTTTTTTACTTTATTTGTTGTGTAATTTTGTTCTTGGTGTGTGTGTGTGTGTGTATACATACATACACATATATATTTATATATTTTTTCTAATATATAAAATTTATATAAAAATACATATGTACATATATACTCAAAATATAGAATCTCAAAGGATCATGATCTATACCATAAATATTTATAAGTTTAAAATTTATTCTTTTTAAATATACATGGCAGTAGAATGTATTTTGTCATATGCATACATTGAGCAGCAACGGGTAGCGAAGGACTTTCCCAAACAGCCAGGCTCCCCCTTCCGCGCACAGCCAGGCTCACTCCAGCAGGCCTGGACAGCAGGCAGCTTCTTGGAGCAGGACCAGGCAGCGAGAGGCTTCTGCACACAACTAGGCTCCCCTGGCCTGGGCGCCAGGCCGACACAGGCCCAGACCAACCATGCCCCAGCCAGCAGTCTAGTTCCCCGTTGGCAGACCATCGGTCAACAAGTGGAGGCGTTTCTGCCCGCTAGCAGGGAATATAACCCACTTGAAGGCCATCACCCCTAGAGGGGCAACTTTCTTGTGGAGCAATGCAATATCAAGTTCCTCCAAGACTTCAGGCTACTGAAAGCTAGGAGGTGATATACTGGAAATCTACAGGGAGACTATAAGCCAACAGAGGAAATTTGCAATATCTGAGTTCCACTGATACCTGACCAATATGAGAAAACAAGGGAAGAAAATGTCCCAAACAAACCTAGATGCTATATCAATAAAACCCAATGACAGCATGGCAGAAGAAATGTCAGAAAGAGAGTTCAGAATGTACATGATTAAAACAATCAGGGAAGCAAACGAGGAGATGAAAGAGCAAATGCAGGCATTGAAGGATGAGATGAAAGAGCAATGCAGCCATTGAATGATCGCACCAATTGACAGTTACAAGAGCAAATACAGGAAGCAAAAGATCATTTCAATAAAGAGTTAGAGATACTGAAAAAACAAACAAACAGAAATCCTTGAAATGAAGGAAACAATAAACCAAATTAAAAACTCCATAGAAAGCATAAACAATAGGATAGAACACCTAGAAGACAGAACCTCAGACATTGAAGAAAAAATATTTAATCTTGAAAACAAAGTTGACCAAACAGAGAAGATGGTAAGAAATCATGAACAGAATCTACAAGAATTATGAGATATCATGAAAAGGCCAAATTTAAGAATGGTTGGGGGCTATCAGAGAATGCGGACTAGAGGGTGACTGCATCTCCTGTTGCTCCAGAACCCAGGATTCAAGAAGGGGAGGCATTGACAGACTCGGGACTAAAATAGAGCCACAGGGTGAGTCTCCCCCACTGGGTGAAGCTCGGCCTGGGCAGCAGGCCTGGATAGGGGCAGCTTATCAGAGCAGGGCAGGGCAGCTAGAGTCTTCCCCAGGTAGCTCTGCTTACTCCGGCGGTGGGCTCCTCCCACACAGCCAGCTCCTCCAGCTTCTTGGAGCAGGCCCCCCAGTGAGAGCCTTTCTGCACAGAACCAGCTCCAAGACCTGGAGCCAGTGGCGAGCACCGGCCCCGCAGGCAGCTTCAGGGACCAGGACAGGGCAGCCAGGGACTTCTCCAAGCAGCCCTGATCCCTCCAGCGGCAGGCTCCTTTCACGGCCGGCTTCTTAGAGCAGACCACCCAGTGAGAACCTTTGCACATAGAGCCAGCTCCAAGCCCTGAACCAGTAGCGGATGAGGGCAGCTTTCTTTGGAAGCACTGCATTATAAAATTCCCCCAAGACTTCAGGCTACTGAAGGCTGGGAGGTGATACACTGGAAATCTATAGGGACACTATAAGCCAATAGAGGAAATCTGCAATATCTCACACTCCCACTGACATCTGACTAATATGAGAAAACATGGGAAGAAAATGACCCAAACAAACCTAGATACTATATCAATAAAACCCAATGACAGCACAGCAGAAGAAATGTCAGAAAGGGAGTTCAGAATGTACATAATTAAAACAATCAGGGAAGCAAACGAGGGGATGAAAGAGCAAATGCAAGCATTGAAGGAGGAGATGAAAGAGCAAATGCAGGCATTAAATGATCATACCAATCAACAGTTAAAAGACCAAATACGGGAAACAAGAGATCATTAAAATAAAGAGGTAGAGATACTGAAAGAAAAACAAACAGAAAACCTTGAAATGAAGGAAACAATAAAACAAGTTAAAAACTCCATAGAAAGCATAACCAATAGGATAGAACACCTGGAAGACAGAACCTCAGACATTGAAGAAAAAATATTTAATCTTGAAAACAAAGTTGACCTAACAGAGAAGATGGTAAGAAATCATGAACAGAATCTCCAATAACTATGGGATACCATGAAAAGGCCAAATTTAAGAATTATTGGGATTGAGGAAGGCTTAGAGAAACAAACCAAAGGAATGAACAATCTATTCAATGAAATAATATCAGAAAATTTCCCAAATCTGAAGAATGAAATGGAAAACCAAGTACAAGAGGCTTATAGGACTCCAAACATACAAAATTACAACAGACCCACACCAAGGCACATTATTATGAAAATACCTAACATACAAAATAAAGACAGAATTTTAAAGGCCGCGAGAGAAAAGAATCAAATTACATTCAGGGGGAAACCAATAAGAATATCAGCAGATTTTTTAATCCAGACCCTAAAAGCTAGAAGGGCCTGGAACAACATTTACCAAGACCTGAAAGAAAACGGATGCCAACCAAGAATCTTATACCCAGCAAAACTTACTTTCAGATTTGATGATGAAATAAGATCCTTCCATGATAAACAAAAGCTAAAGAAATTTACAAAAAGAATGCCAGCATTACAGAACATTCTCAGCAAAATATTCCATGAGGAAGAGATGAAAAACAATGGTGCAAATCAGCAATGGGAGGAACTAGCCTAAAGGATTAGCCAAATAAAAGAGAAACCAAATCATGTCAAAAAACAAAAATGAGTCAAATGACTGGGAATACAAATCATATCACAATAATAACCCTGAATGTTAATGGCCTGAACTCATCAATCAAAAGACATAGACTGGCAGATTGAATTGAAAAGAAAAATCCTACAATATGCTGCCTGCAAGAGACTCATCTTATAGAAAGAGATACCCATAGACTAAAGATGAAAGGATGGGAAAAAAACATACCATGCACACGGACACAGCAAAAAAATTGGGGTATCCATCCTCATTTCAGATAATGTGCACTTCAAGCCAAAACTAGTCAGAAGGGATAAAGAAGGACATTACATACTGCTTAAGGGAAGCATAAATCAGCAAGACATAACAATCATAAATATCTATGCCCCGAACATTGGCTCATCCACGTACGTCAAACAAATCCTTCTCAATTCCAGAAATCAAATAGACCACAACACAATAATACTAGGCAATTTTAACACACCTCTCTCACCACTGGGTAGATCTTCCAAACAAAAATTCAATAAAGAAACCATAGATCTCAATAACACAATCAATAATTTAGACTTAACCAACATATATAGAATATACCATCCAACAAGAACAAATACACTTTCTTCTCAGCAGCACATGGATCCTTCTCTAAAATAGACCATATTTTATTCCACAAAGCTGCTGTTAGCAAATACAAGAAGATAGAGATACTACCTTGTACTCTATCAGATCATAATGAATTGAAATTAGAAATAAATGACAAAATAAAAAACAGAAACTTCTCCAATACCTGGAGATTAAATAATACACTATTATATGAAGAATGGATAACAGAAGACATCAGGAGAGAAATAAAAAAATTCTTAGAAATAATCGAGAACAAAGACACATCATATCAAAATCTCTGGGACACTATGAAAGCAGTACTTAGAGGAAGATTTATTTCATGGGGCGCATTCAACAAAAGAAGTAGAAATCAACAAATAAAGGACTTAACTCTACAGCTCAAAGCGCTAGAAAAAGAAGAGCAGACCAACACCAAAAGTAGTAGAGGACAGGAAATTGTTAAAATCAGAGCCGAAATCAACGAAATTGAAACAAAAGAAACAATTGGAAAAATTAAAAAAATAAATAGGTAGTTCTTTGAAATAATAAACAAAATTGGTAAACCCTTAGCCACAGTAACAAAGAGAAAGAGGGAGAAAACTCAAATTACTAAAATTCAGAATGAACAAGGAAATATCACAACAGACACGAGTGAAATACAAAACATAATTAGAAGCTATTTTGAAAATCTATACTCCAACAAAACAGAAAACCTCGAATACACCAACAAGTTTCTAGAGACATATGAATTACCTAAACTGAACCAGGAGGACATACACAACTTAAATAAATCAATTTCAAGCAATGAAATAGAAGAAGTCATAAAAAGTCTACCAACAAAGAAAAGTCCGGGACCAGATGGGTTCTCAGCCGAGTTCTACAAAACCTTGAAAGAAGAACTCATTCCAATACTCCTCACAGAATTCCATGAAATAGAAGAGGAGGGAACCCTCCCAAATTCATTCTATGAAGCCAATATCACCCTGATACCTAAACCAGACAGAGACACAATGAGGAAAGAAAATTTCAGACCAATATCCTTAATGAACATCAATGCAAATATTCTCAACAAAATTTTAGCAAATCGCATACAAAAATATATTAAAAAGATAGTGCACCACGATCAAGTGGGTTTTATCCCAGGGATGCAAGGTTGGTTCAACATCTGGAAATCATTAAATGTCATTCACCATATCAACAGACTTAAAGTTAAGAATCACATGATTATTTCAATAGATGCAGAAAAAGCATTCAATAAAATACAGCATCCCTTCATGCTCAAAACAGTAGAAAAAATTGGGGTAGTGGGAACATTCCTTAACATTGTAAAGGCCATCTACGCTAAGCCCATGGCCAATATCATTCTAAATGATGAAAAACTGAAAGCATTCCCTCTAAAAACTGGAACAAGGCAGGGATGCCCTCTTTCACCACTTCTATTCAACATCATCCTTGAGACTCTAGCCAGAGCAATTAGAAAAACCAAAGAAATTAAAGGTATACGAATAGGAAAAGAAGAACTCAAACTATCCCTGTTCACTGATGACATGATTATATATTTAGAGGAACCTGGAAATTCCACCAGAAAACTTGGAGAACTCATAAGTGAATTCAGTAAAGTAGCAGGTTACAAGATCAATGCTCATAAATCCAATGCATTTTTATGCATAAGTGATGAATCTTCAGAAAGAGAAATTAGGAAATCTACCCCATTCACAACAGCCTCGAAAAAATAAAATACTTGGGTTCAATCTCACAAAAGAGGTGAAAGACATGTACAATAAGAACCACAGAACACTAAAGAAAGGAATTAAAGAAAACCTTAGAAGATGGAAAGATCTCCCATGTTCTTGGATAGGCAGAATTAATATTGTCAAAATGGCCATACTACCAAAAGTTCTATACAGATTCAATGCAATTCCAATTAAAATCCCAATGATGTACCTTACAGAAATAGAGCAAGCAATTATGAAATTCATCTGGAAGAATTAAAAACCCAGAATAGCTAAAGCAAACCTCAGTAGAAAGAGTGAAGCAGGGGATATCGCAATACCAGATCTTCAACTCTATTACAAAGCAATAGTAACAAAAACGGCATGGTATTGGTACCAAAATAGACAGGTTGATCAATGGTACAGAATAGAGGACATGGACACAAACCCAAATAAATACAATTTTCTCATACTAGACAAAGGTTCCAAAAATATGCAATGGAGAAAAGATAGCCTCTTCAACAAATGGTGCTGGGAAACCTGGAAAACCATATTCAATAGAATGGAATTAAACCCCTATCTCTCACCCTGCACAGAACTCAACTCAAAATGGATCAAGGACCTTGATATCAGACCAGAGACCCTTCATCTTATAGAAGAAAAAGTAGGTCCAAATCTTCAATTTGTTGGTTTAGGATCAGACTTCCTTAACAGGACTCCTATAGCACAAGAAATAAAAGCAAGAATCAACAACTCGGTAGATTCAAACTAAAAAGCTTTCTCTCAGCAAAGGAAACTATCAGTAATGTGAAGAGAGAGCCTACAGAGTGGGAGAATATCTTTGCCAACCATACTTCAGATAGAGCGCTAATTTCCAGAATCTATAAAGAACTCAAAAAACTCTACACCTAGAATACAAATAATGAATCAACAAATGGGCTAAGAAAATGAACAGACACTTCACAGAAGAAGATGTACAAGCAATCAACAGATATATGAAAAAATGTTCAACATCTCTCGTAATAAGAGAAATGCAAATCAAAACTACCCCTAAGATTCCATCTCACCCCAATTGGAATGGCGATTATCAAGAACACAAGCAACAATAGGTGTTGGTGAGGATGTGGGGAAAAAGGTACACTCATACATTGCTGGTGGGGTTGCAAATTAGTGCAGCCACACTGGAAAGCAGTATGGAGATTCCTCAGAAAGCTTGGAATGGAAACACCATTTGACCCAGCTATCCCATTCCTTGGCCTATACCCAAAGGACTTAAAATCAGCATACTACAGAGATACAGCCACATCAATGTTCATTGCTGCTCAATTCACCATAGCCAGATTGTGGAACCAACCTAGATGCCCTTCAGTTGATGAATGGATAAAGAAACTGTGGCATATATATAGAATGGAATATTACTCCTCAATGAAGAATGATAAAATTATGGCATTTACAGGCAAATGGATGAAATTGGAGAATATCATGCTAAGTGAGATAAGCCAATCTCAATAAACTAAAGGACGAATGATCTCACAGATAAGCAGATGAGGACATATAATGGGGGGTGGGAGTGTTTAGCGTTAGGGTTAGGGTTTGGTTTAGGGTTAGGGATAAGGAGGGTGGTAAGAATGGAGGAAGTAAGGACTGTATAGAGGGAAAAGCGGGATTAGAGGGGTGGGTGGGAAGAGAAAAAAAATAACAGAATGAATCAAACAACATTACCCTATGTAAATTTATGATTACACAAATGGTATGCCTTGACTCCATGTACAAACAGAGAAACAACATGTATCCCATTTGTTTACAATAAAAAAAAAAGAATTATTGGGATTAAGGAAGGCACAGAGAAAGAAGCCAAAGGAAACAAGAAAGTTACATCTGATTCATTCTACTGCCTTTCCTATTCCTATCCCTTTTTAACATGTAAATTAAAGCAGCAACTCTCCTCCATTTTTCTTCTTTTTTTTTTATTATTGTATACAAATGGGATACATGTTGTTTCTCTATTTGTACATAGAGTCAAGGTATACCATTTGTGTAATCATACGTTTACATAGGGCAATGATGTTTGATTATTTTTTTTTTCCTTCCCCCCACCCCTCACACCCCTCTTTCCCCTCTATACAGTCCTTCTTTCCGTCATTCTTACTGCTCTCCTTATCCCTAACCCTAAATCTAACCCTAAACCTAATGCTAAACACTCCCACCCCCCATTATATGTCCTCAACCGCTTATCAGGGAGATCATTCGTCCTTTAGTTTTTTGAGATTGGCTTATCTCACTTAGCATGATATTCTCCATTTTCATCCATTTGCCTGTAAATGCCATAATTTTATCATTCTTCATTGTGGAGTAATATTCCATTCTATATATATGCCACAGTTTCTTTATCCATTCATCAACTGAAAGGCATCTAGGTTGGTTCCACACTCTGGCTATGGTGAATTGAGCAGCAATGAACATTGATGTGGCTGTATCTCTGTAGTATGCTGATTTTAAGTCCTTTGGTTATAGGCCAAGGAGTGGGATAGCTGGGTCAAATGGTGTTTCCATTCCAAGCTTTCTGAGGAATCTCCATACTGCTTTCCAGTGTGGCTGCACTAATTTGCAACCCCACCAGCAATGTATGAGTGTTCCTTTTCACCACATCCTCGCCAACACCTATTGTTGCTTGTGTTCTTGATAATCGCCATTCTAATTGGGGTGAGATGGAATCTTAGGGTAGTTTTGATTTGATTTCCCTTATTACTAGGGATGTTGAACATTTTTTCATATATCTGTTGATTGCTTGTACATCTTCTGTGAAGTGTCTGTTCATTTCCTTAGCCCATTTGTTGATTGGATTATTTGTATTCTTTGTGTAGAATTTTTTGAGTTCTTTATAGATTCTGGAAATTAGCACTCTATCTGAAGTATGGTTGGCAAAGATGTTCTCCCACTCTGTAGGCTCTCTCTTCACATTACTGATAGTTTCCTTTGCTGAGAGAAAGCTTTTTAGTTGAATCTATCCCAGTTGTTGATTCTTGCTTTTATTTCTTGTGCTATGGGAGTCCTGTTAAGGAAGTTTGATCCTAAGCCAACAAGTTGAAGATTTGGACCTACTTTTTCTTCTATAAGATGCAGGGTCTCTGGTCTGATATCAAGGTCCTTGATCCATTTTGAGTTGAGTTTTGTGTAGGGTGAGAGATCGGGTTTAATTTCATTCTATTGCATATGGTTTTCCAGTTTTTCCAGCACCATTTGTTGAAGAGGCTATCTTTTCTCCATTGCATATTTTTGGAACCTTTGTCTAGTATGAGAAAATTGTATTTATTTGTGTTTGTGTCCATGTCCTCTATTCTGTACCATTGATCTACCTGTCTATTTTGGTACCAATACCATGCCGTTTTTGTTACTATTGCTTTGTAGTAGAGTTGAAGATCTGGTATTGCAATACCCCCTGCTTCGCTCTTGCTACTGAGGATTGCTTTAGCTATTCTAGGTTTTTTATTCTTCCAGATGAATTTCATAATTGCTTGTTCTATTTCTGCAAGGTACATCATTGGGATTTTAATTGGAATTGCATTGAATCTGTATAGCACTTTAGGTAGTATGGCCATTTTGACAATATTAATTCTGCCTATCCAGGAACATGGGAGATCTTTCCATCTTCTAAGGTTTTCTTGAATTTCTTTCTTTAGTGTTCTGTAGTTCTCATTGTAGAGGTCTTTCACCTCTTTTGTGAGACTGATTCCCAAGTATTTTATTTTTTTCGAGGCTATTGTGAATGTGGTAGGTTTCCTAACTTCTCTTTCTGAAGATTCATCACTTATGTATAAAAATGCTTTGGATTTATGAGCATTGATCTTGTAACCTGCTACTTTACTGAATTCACTTATGAGTTCTCCAAGTTTTCTGGTGGAATTTCCAGGTTCCTCTAAATATATAATCATGTCATCAGTGAATAGGGATAGTTTGAGTTCTTCTTTTCCTATTTGTATCCCTTTAATTTCTTTGGTTTGTCTGATTGCTCTGGCTAGAGTCTCAAGGACGATGTTGAATAGAAGTGGTGAAAGAGGGCATCCCTGCCTTGTTCCAGTTTTTAGGGGGAACGCTTTCAGTTTTTCACCATTTAGAATATTAGCCATGGGCTTAGCGTAGATGGCCTTTATAATGTTAAGGAATGTTCCCACTACCCCAATTTTTTCTAGTGTTTTGAGCATGAAGGGATGCTGTATTTTATCGAATGCTTTTTCTTTTAAAGTTGAGTTCCATCTTTGTCCCATATTACCATTATCATAATGGCCAATGCAATAGTCTTGAATAAAGTTTTCTTGAAGCATTTGACTTCATTAGTGCACTTCTCTTTGACAACACACAAATTATTCAAATTCTCCTCTGAATCTCCTTTTTCTCCTTTTATCTTCCTGGTTTCTATTCAACCAGAGTTTTTCTCTTTTATTCTCAAGTTACAGAACATCTCAAATCTTCTTTCATGGAACATGAACAGCAACTTTCCTGCACTACCACACTCACCTATTTGCAAGCACACACATGCTTGCCTCCCTTCATAAACAGGACCAGCATAATCATTTTCCACCAAGTCAGAGAATCTAAAGATGCTTCATCAGTGGATGAAGTGTAGTGATTTCATAAACTATATCTGTCCTGCAGCAACCAGTTTTAGAATGTGGCCTTTCCAGGAAGCAAACACACAATAACAACAAGGACTATAATTCATACATTCAATGAATGAAAATAATGTGCATTCTTCATTTTCATTGGTAGCTTGTGATCATTTTCTTAATAAATCTACAACAGTATTATTATTAGTGGTTAGCTTATCACCATGTGATTAATTGCTCACAAGATAGCTTATGAAAAGTTATTTTTGCAAAATGCATTAAACATCTTAAGTTCCTATTTGGAAATGATTTCCCAGGAAAAACATTAAGTGCTTCCTTTATTTGAAAATGAAGTGCCCGTCACATGATAACTTTGGGAGCATTAAGCATTTGTCACTTACAAATATCTGGAGTCTATTTTTGGAACTATGAATAATGAACTAGATATACCAAAAACCTCCTGCAACATAATGACAAGAAATGCTTGCTCAAATATGTAGCTGAATTTTGGAAAATATCCTCAAGAAATTGAAGAGAAAACTGAAAACAAGAATAAAAAAGACAATAAGAGTGTAGCCAGAGCTGAGCACAGTGGTGCATTCCTGAAATCCCAGTGGTCTGGGAGGCTGAGGCAGGAGGATCACATGAGTTCATAGTCAGCCTCAGCAAAATCGAGGTATTAAGCAAATCAGTGAGACCCTGTCTCTAAATAAAATACAAAATAGGGCTGGAGATGTGGTGCCGTGACTGACTGTGCCTGAGTTCAATTTCAGGAACCTGCTCCCCTCTCCAGGAAAAAGCATGTAGTTCAGTGGCGGAGTATTTACCTTACATGCAAAAAGTCCTGGGTTCAATTCCCAAAACTGAAAAAAAAAAAAAAGAGCAATGACCCTTACAATGCTGAGGGAATGAGGGCATCCTGTTTTCAGGACAATGGAGTTTTAATTTTACTGGGTTAGCAGGATGAGAAAAGACTGTGCAGGTCTTCATGCACAGAGTTGAGGAATAGACACATTCCACCATATTGCACAAATGAAACCAAAGCATAAAGTTATCTTTTCAAATAACTCAAATTACCTTTTAAAATAACTCAAGTACCAGAAAGAAATCTACCCATTGACAGAGGAGGGAATGAAAAGGTTCCTTTATCTTGGTTTAAGTTCTGGAGGTATAAGATTCTACCTAGGCAACTTATAAGCATACTCTCATCTGCAAAATAATAGAGTTTTATAATCAAACACAGAATTATTTGATGTCAAATCCTTTTAAAAGGTATTGCAAACAAAATATTTACCAGTTTGAGTGGAAGATTAAGCAGGAATATTTTCTAAATCTGGTTGTTTGCCCATCTGTACTTATCTACTTTAGTCTACTCATTATTTCATTATAAATGATTGTTAATTTTCTTCTCTTCCAGCAGTACATCCCCTCCTTCTATTTATCTTCTTTACTTTTTGGAAGGAAAAACCAAATACATTCATATTAATCTTGTGTTTAGCATTCTCTTTTTGAACTTCATTCTCCATAGAAAATATCCAAAATGACTTTATTATGCTATGATAACATTTTAGAGCCTTATAATATGTATAATATAAGTATGCTGAATGCGCAGTTAACTACAAGTTAAAGAATGCTAAGCATTTAGTATTAACAGAATATGGTAATGTTATGTAAATGTGGAACCAAAGTGAATTCTTAAAGTTTCTCATATTAAATAGACTTTTTAAGTTTAAAAATTATTTTAATCTATTTAAAATATGAATTAATGATTTTGCAATTATTTTTAAATACACAATATTAAATTTTATTTAGCGACCTCAAAATTAATCAACTTTTAATAAACATGTTTAATCCTTGTCATACTTTACAATGTTTCATTGAGTGCAACTTGATAAAGTTAAGTTCTTTAAATCTCAAATACATGAATTTAAAATAAGGATTTATGAATACTAGAATCAGGAAATTAAATTGAGAACCATTTTAGTGTTTAAGTAAAATAATATACATATAATTATCTAAAAACTTTCTAGTCTTCTTGATTCAGTCATTTTTCTGTGTAAGATAGGATTATACTTCCTGAGCAATCATTCTGATTTTTCCTTGTGAAAGTAATCATCTAACAAAAGGTATGCTGATAAACTTCAATTAATCTTATTCATGAAAATTCATGTAGTAATTACCTTAAATCATTTTGTTTCTCAAGAGTTCTTAAAATCAATTAAAGGGAATATATTTCACAAGAAAAGCTAGCTGTATATTTTTAGAGTAAACAGGATATATCTTGACATGATAGGTTTCTTTTATCTTCTTTCCTAAGGAACTGAACAGACACTAATGGTCTTGTCACAAGTTCCCTCTTAACACATCCATGTATCTTTAAAGATTTTTCTTTTTATTGTAAATTCTGTTTGAAAATTTGTGGAAGGATTTTGGCATGACCCAAAACTGAGTTACCTTTTAAAATAAGGATCTAGCAATTCATTTAAGACTTTAATAGGGCACACTTGTATAACAAAACAAATTTTATACAAAATATCTGCACACAAGAATTTGTTAAAAATAAGAATCGTTTGATCCACAATCAATTCTTATATATATTGTCTTTGCTTTTCAAAATAAGAAAGCACCTATTTAGGTTGATAAATTACCCAAACTTTAACTAGTGTAATTGCATCTTGCTAACTTAAACATGAGTGAAATCTTCAAAAAGGAAGTTTTAGAAAAAGAACTCAAGGGGTGGGGAATCAGGAAGGATACAGTGGCACCATTCTTAAGCCTGAGAGTTGGGTAGTGTAGGAAGACACTATTAATCTTGGTTGCCTTGAGGCAGAATCAGAATAAGAGAGAATGGTGGGTAGGTGCACCTTCCTCCTTAGGACCATACGTGTGACAAGCGAGAAGCATTGATGGTGTCTCTAGATAAATGGATTAATGTACAGTCTGAAAGACTCGTAAGTCTTCAATTTCAGGAAGCAAACATTCACACACACCAAAAATCTTGTGGCCTTAACATTATTGGGCCCCTAACTTGAAGAGCACTGATATTTGAACCCAAGGAGGTCTTAGAGGGGAAATTGTAAAATCAAGGCAGCTACAATGTCATTAGAAAAAGGGAGTGAGGATGTTTTCCAAAAGGTCAATGTCAGAGAGTCTCATGATAGTGAATAAAAGGAAGCTAGACCTCAATGTCAAGAAATAAAATGAATGATATACCTTAAGAAGAAAATTAATAGTAATTGAAATCATGAAATGAGATCAGTGTTGGAAAAAAACTCTAGAAAAGTAAGTTTATTCTCATCTTTTAATTTGGCCTTACAAAACTACTCTTAATTGAAGTAAGTTCTGATTCAGTCATATTATAAGTTGTTATTAGTTGGAAGTATAAGATCACATTTGAGTTTAAGAAATGTTAGATTTGTAATTGAGTACACACTACTAAACAAGGTATTATGCTTCTAAAAAGAGCAAGTGATCCCTTGAATCCTCGAATTTAAGGGTTCGAAGTAGTTGTTCTTCCACCTGTCTTTGCTCTATTATTTATTAGATAATGCTCATATCAGCCAATGTCAGGACATCATTGTGGTGGATCTTGTCTGGGATCAGCTTGACATTTGAGAAAACTGCAGAAGGAAGAAGTCACTCTGACCCTTTCTTCCCTGAAGCAAGAGTCATAAGTTCTCTGACCTACCATGCTTGAAAATGGTCCTTATTCCAGAATTTTGCCCTATATTCAAAAGATAAGAAATTGAATAGGTCTTGCTAAGTTCTTCCCAGTTTCTTACCAATAAGTCATGCCTCCTTTCTGTGGAATCACGGTTCACAGGAATGTCAATTCCTATTATAAGAATAAGGATTTGGGGCGGGGTGCTTTGGATCTGCATTTCTGAAGACTCCCACTTCATGTAAAATTTTGATTAAATGAATCTAGTATGCTTTTTCTCTTGCTGATTTATCCTATGTTAGTGTATCATCCCATAACAAAATTCCACAAGACCCTTGTGATGGGTGAGGGCAATAAATTACTTTATCCCTTCCAATGGTATGAGAAATATGTACCACCCATCTTCTTTAAAAAAGTCTTTTAACTTGATCTACAAAGTTGAAAATTCCTTACCTTTGATAAAATGATTAGGCATATCAATCTTTCAGTATCTGCAGAATTGGTTCCAGGAATCTCTAGTTGATAAGCCAATCTGGGAAAGCTTAAGTCCTTCATATAACATGCCTTAATATTTACATATAACCTATACACATCCTCTCATATACATTAAACTCTAGGTTACTTATCTACCTAACACAATGTAAATGCTTTGTAAACAGTTGTTATTCTGAATTGCTTAGGGAATGATGAGAAGAAAAATCCTGTAGGTATAGTTTTATTCTGAAAAATTTTTCCCCTGTGGCTGGTTGAATTTGTGGATACAGAACTTCCAGGTACAGAGGGAAACTATAGAAGAAACTTTTTAACTAATACAGAATTTAAAGGGAAAAATTTGGAAGTTAAAAGTGCTATATTCTATTTATTCACAAGACAGTTTTATACCCTTATCCACTTGGAGATGTTACCAGAAGGATTTACTACTAACTAGCCTTTATTTGCCATTTATTTGCCTTTCCAAGGGTTGCCAATCCCATGGCCTCAAAGTCCTGTGCCTTTATCTTATCATTCTCTAAAACTGTACTGTTCTTTGTTGAAGATGCTGTATAAATTCAAATTGGAAGACATCACTCAAGAAGTACTCATTTTGTGAGTGTCTCCCAGGTGTATTTGAAATATGCATATTAAGAAACGTGTTTGATTTTTCTCTAGTTCATTAGTCATTCGTAACAGGGATCTGTTTCAACTAAGAGACTTTAAGAAAAGTTTTTCTTCCTTTCATTTCATTATCTTGTAGACAGTGGTAATAATGCTGAGATTGTGATTCCCAGGTAGAGACCATGATTTCATAATTCTGTCTTAAACTGTTAAATTGTCTGAGTTTTCTAAATGTTGAATAAATCTTCTCTTGCTGTTTAAATTTTGTCCCATGGGGGGAAAAATAGCATGATTTGTATTTCTTTTACCCCAATGTTACCAGAGAGAAACCATAGAGAGGATAGAAAAAAAGAAGAAAGAGATATGAGACAAGCAATAAGTTACAGAAATAAAGACCAAAATCTTATAAATCAGAACAGCAAAGTAGAAAGAGTGGGGAGGAGAGGATGGAGAAAAGGGGGGTGGGAGAGGGAGAAAGAAAAATTATTTACAGATATATTTTCAGAGTGGATTTGGCAATAGAGTGCTAAATGTTCCAGGTATTTCAGGAAATTTAAGAAAATTTGATTATGAAGTATAAGGTATTGATAAAGTATAGGTACTTCTAAGGATATGTTCTGATAGCATAAACCATTGTAGAACTAAACTTCTGCAACAAAGAATTTCATATATAAATATCTCCATGAAACAAAAAGAGGCAGCAGCTTGTTTCTTAATATCCTGGTGGTCTTTCACATTTCAGAGCCACTAGCACACAGAGGTGCCTACAAAGATCAGAAGGACAGTGAAGAAAGACAACACCAAAACAATCCTGCTGTGAACTTGCTTGAGGACAGGGTCCAGAGCAGAGTCCGCCTAACTTCCTCAAGCTCCTCTGGTTCCTGAGAAATGTAGCTGTGAGCATTCTCTCCTTATTACTCAGACATAAACAAAACAAGAAGAAGAAAAACTCAAAACTGAATTTCTAATAATGCTCTGTTAAGAAAGAGACATATTCACATCCCATTGTGTTGTTATTCTGAAATGTATAGTCATTGATTTTCAAAGTTCATGCCAAATGGTGATGAATAATGGGAAATAAACAGAGATGCATGTCCTCTGAAGGTGGTGTAGTAAGTGAGAAAATTCAATTACACTATGTATATGATTGCAAAGGCTATTCTTTATTACCAAGAAAGATAAGAATAGGACCCAAACTAACAACAACAAAACATCTTGGGTCAGTCAACTCCCAGATAAAACAAGCACACAATTGCAGAAAACAAATACAACAGAACAGCAACAAACCCAGCGTGCCTTGGCATGCCTCCAATGAGACAATCACACACTCAAGAGGTTCAGTTACACTCCCCACCTGGATGTTTTATCCATGAACTTCTCATTATGATGTTTCATTTAGTAAACCATATAAAATAATGTTTTGATAAATGATACTGAAGGGGTTCTGAAGATATCACCCTCAAGTGTGTCACTATGTCTCACTGATAACTTGTAGCTATAAGAAATTAAAAATCTTCCAATACAGGAAAAACTTCACTTTCCCCTCAACTGTCTAAAAAAAGGCATAAAACTTCCCCTTCTCAAGAAAATTTAATTCTCAAATGGAAACTTTTTATTCATAAATGTTGGGACTAATGACATGTTAACTAACTCAGGCTGACTCCTTACTCCCTGGTGAGTGAGCAAGATCAAGTCCTCAAAGGCGGTTTCAAAAGTTAATGACGATAAATCAGACCACCGTCAGGGATTGGTTAACAACAGTTCCGCGAACGTGATCAGCTCGTGCTTGCCATATAGTCTTATGGGACTCTCACCTGCATGAACCCCCAGTGCCTTGCTGACCTTTAAGCTGGTTGGTTCCCACCTAGCCCCCACCCTACATAAAAGCTGTGCGATTTCCTCAATAAATGAGTTCCTGCTGTGACTGGTCTTCCTGACATTCTGATTGTCCTCTGCCCTGAGGGCTGGGTGCAGGCAGTCAGTCAGCCCTACCTTTCCCGGTCTGGCCTTGTTGGGGAGTGCTCCCTTCACTTGTCGCTGGTCTAGAAGAGCAAGGGGGCTAAAGACCCCAACACATAAAGATATTTGTATTAGGAAAAGAACTGCTTTCAAATTTTTTTACATGAGAGTCTTTCATCTACAGAACAAGGCCATCTTTATTTTTCCATACATCATCACATAATTTGTCTATACCATACCCCAGAAGACCTAAACACTATATCTTTCTGTAGCACAATATGCTAAACAACCTTCAATCATCTGATCCTTTGAGTCTTGTATTTTTGGGAGACTTCAGTGCATGAATATGTAATTGAAATGATTTTTATCCTGCTAATTGCCTTATGACAATTTAGTTCGTATTATAGCAAAAAAAAAAAAAAAAAAAAATCTAAGATGATGAATGAAACTAACTATTTTCCCTTCCCTGTAATACAGTCATCCTTTGGCATCTAGGTCAGGAGCAGGGGGAATTTGTTTCAGGACTTCTAAGGATTCCAAAATCTGTGCATGCTCAAGTCCCTTATATAAAAGAGCATAGAATTTTTATATAACCTTCACACACATCCTCTCATACACTTTAGATCACTTCCACATGTCTTATAATACCTAATAAAATGTACATATTATATTAATAGCTGTTATGCTGTATTGTTTATGTAACAATGACAAGAAAAAAGTCTATACATGTTTGATACAGATACATTTTTTTCTCCAAATATTTTCGTTTCAGGGTTAATTGGATCTATTAATATAGGACCCACGGATATAAAAGACTGATTGTACATTTATTTTCTTAAGATGAACATATTGTCAATTTGTTTCCTTATTTATAGAAATTAAGGAAGTATAAGAAATATTTTTAGTTATGAAATACTGTAAATGATAGTTTAGAAATTTAACGGAATGTTATGATATGTTCAGAATAACCTTTTGGTGCTTCTTTTTACTTTTGGATAATTTCTTACATACTTTAATAATCTCACAAAACATCTCTTTTATGTCTGGATGCACCTTAGGTCTTTACTGTACACATTTAGCAGCAACAGAAGAAGTGAAATCTCATTGTATATGATCCTATGGATTATTATCAATCCCAGTTAAGATGGTCCAGTTACAAAATTAGGAAGAAAATACAATTGTTGAAATTAAAAATAATGAAAAAATAATGTATTTTAAGAGAACACATATTTGTCCTCACAGTAAGATATTATAAATAAAATCTACACTGAAGTAAACATTTTATCCATTATGTGTGAAAAGAGAAGTCAATTGCTTGGTCTGTATTTTTAAAATAGTCATTGTAATATATAGTAAATGGCAGAATATCTAAAGATGGAAAGTTAGCAGCGCGACCAATTAACAAATGAGCAATACCACTACTACAACAATACCACTACTACTAGTAAAGAATTATATTATTTGCTCACTGCTATTTCACTGTAAATAATTAGTGCATCTGTATGCATCCATTAAATTGTTAGTTTTTTGTCCCCATTATACAGAACTTGTGAATAATGCTGAGGCAACACAAATTCGAGCTTGTGTCAATGTGTATAATAGATATTAAGCAGCTAAAATAAATGAGAAAGACTTCATTCATATTTTTATGTGACTATGTTAATTTTCAAAATACAAAGGAACGTGAGCTCATAAAAACTATCAATGCCCATATTTGCCGAATGAAGTATAGATTACTTCTGGAAGATGACGTTGTTAGATGTGAGAAATTTAGGGGGTAGATATTTTACAGTAAGCCTTTTATGTATGTTTGTATTTAGATTGATTTAGATATTAGTTATAGACTATATGTAAATGAAAATGATTATAGTTCTCTAATTTTTTTCCAAACAATTCCCTTGCTGTCCATCATGATTTTGTGACATACATAGAAATGCTTAAAGCATTAGTTTTAAATCTTTGATTTTTTTAAACAAAATTCACATTTTATTTAGATTGAAATAAACTACACAAAACTGATTTTCTTCACCCAAAATAACAGCAATATTTTCTGTATTATTTCTAGGCAAACCGCACAACATTTGTTTTGGAGGTTTTCCAGGTTTTGCTTATAAATCAAGATGAGGCAGTATAGTCATGGAAAAAGAAAACAGACAATTGCCCATATCAATGGCCTCTGATTCTGTCTTGACCATGAACCAGAAGTGTTCAACATGTATCTGCTAAAATGAAGGTGTAATTTTATGAAGATGTAGGCAAACTGAAGGAACACTTTGACACACCAAAGTTCAAGTAACTTGGCTTTGCTTAACATAAATTTTGATATAAAATATGCTCTGAATTTAATGGCAGACACATATATCAAACTATATACAACTAAGTCAGAACTTCCTACAGATAATTCAGAAACAGTTGAAAACACCTAAAAGACTTTTAAAATGGACTTTTTCTTATATTGGATATTTGGAAGAAAAGCCATAAGGTGTAGGTAGGTTACTTAATCACTGAATATCTTTGCCTACAGGCCTTTCATGAATACATCAACCATTGGTAATCTGCCTATGTACATGGCACCTCTTTGATGTTTTGAAATGATGTGGCAGAACTGCTCACTGCCCACTATTTTTGTGGCTAGCCCCTTTTTCTCATACACATCACTCCTTATTGAGAATACATAGATCATGGAGTTCATGCTTGAGATCCTTCCTAACAGTGGCCAGTGACTGTGGAACTAGTTTCTCTCCAGTGAAGTGTAACACATGCTGTACACTTGCTATAAAACAATCATTTGCTCCCAACTTATTCTCTTGTTTTTCCTACCTGAAAACAACGACATACAAAATTGCAGAGTGTGAAACTGGGTTGCATAATAATCTAGAAAGATAACCTCAAAGTGTGAGTCTAGTCTCCGAACTAGACATGAAAGAGAAAGAAATTTCTCTTCCATTTGAGTCACTGTAATTTAGAGTCTCTTATAAAGGAGCATAGTGTAGACCCTAACTAAGACCAGTAGCGTATTTCTGATACATTCCTCTGTTAGTTGCCTTTGGATTTTGTATAATTTTGTAAATGCATTCATGTCCATGCATGTGCCCATTTATTCATTTTTCCTGCTTCACAGCAATATTGTGTTATACATTAAAATATATAGAAATATATAGAAAACAGAAAGGAAAATCATGCTTTTTCAGTTAATTCATGAAGAAAGATCTGTAGTAAAAATTATAAGATATTTGTAATCGAAAATAGGAAAGCAAATCTCAAAACACTGTAAAAGTTATCTTTGGGGGACAACCTTAAAACTTTATATGAGCAATAAAAATTAAGAAGCTGTCATTTTGAGGTTTGCACAGCAAGATTTTGATTATAAAAGTGAAAGACAAACCCACAGGCAGTTGAATTATTTCCTTCACCACCTCCCACCTAGACAGATATACGTAAAGAAGCATTTTATTCTAAAATTAGCCCATCATATCAATATATTCTTAATTCATGATTTTTTAAAATTCATTTTTTCTTGCTTTTTTTTATAATGGTATGCATATTTGACTACTTCATGTTTGTATATTCTCAAATTATGATAGAACATAGTATAAGAGGGACAATTGTAATGTGGATGAAACTGCTTATTTAATGTAAAGGGGACAGAAACATAAAATTTAAGAGAGAAAACACATAGGATTTAGTCTACCGCCAAGCAATGCCATTTAAACATTTTGGGAGAACATAGGGAAGTTGTTTCCACTTCACCACAAAGTAAAATTCAATGTTAAACATTCTTCTTTCTCTTTGTTTTGCACCTTAATGTGCATAAATCAGTCTACTTCCACCAATAATTTGTATGAAAGGTAAAACAAAATTGCTTGCCAGTAGGATACTTATATTACCCACTGGAGAAAACTAATGGGAACTGAAAAAAATTAATTTAAATGTAATTATAGAATGTCCTTTTAAACAATCACGTTTCTGTCAAATCAGTGGATGAACTAGTTGATTACCATGACCAATAATATATTTTGTTTATTCATCAAGTATTGGAATTCTCTCTACTTAGAAGAGAAATTATTATAAAAGATTACATTTACCAACAAGCTACTCTTAGTTTTTTTTAAAATATATCCTTTATTTATAGCCAGAGGCTGAGAATGCATATATGCTTTTTAGTTCTGTGAAATTTTTGATGATGCGCACCTATTTATCTCTACACAAGCCCATGTGTATTTTGGGAGTAGACAGTCTGAAGCAATCTGCATATTTTCTGTGATCCAAAGTAGTTGGCTGTTTATGAAACCACTGCATTCACTAAAAAATGAAAATAAATAAAGGGAAATTTACATTAAGAAAATTGAAGAGTCACAGTGGGTTTTCTTTAATAGATCATTGGCATAAACATTCATTGTCATAAAAATTTTTTGGTATATTTTAACCATTAAAATATCTTCATGTTAATGTATCACTGTTTGCATCATGTTAATAAAAACTTAAAACTACTGGAATATCACATGTTTTTCTGATCCTTGGTAGCTATTTATCAAATACATAAAAGGTGTTCATTTCAAACAAGTCCAACAACACATATTCTTTCCTATTATCTTATGGAAAAGGAGTTAATAATATGAATGTCTTCAATCAGCACAGATTTATCAATGTTAGTATTGTTTTTCTTTGATGGATCAGCAAATCAACTAGAAACCTTGAAAATATCAATTCATTTCAGTAGAAAGCAGGAGGAAAGATAATTGAGCAGCATAAGAACAGACTTTGTGTACATATGACACACATACTCGATGCAATTGTTCTTCTAAGTCAAAACAAAGTCTTTTTTTAATTAAAATCATTTTTATTTTACAGACAGCATTCTGATTCATTGTACACAAATGGGATACAACTTTTCATTTCTATGGTTGTACACAATGTAGATTCACATCATTTATGTAATCATACATATACATAGGGTAATACTGTCTGTCTCATTGTACTATCTTTCTATCTCCCCTCCCCCTTCACCCCATTTTCCTCTACACCATTCAAAGTTCCTTCATTCTTCTCTTCCCCCCTCACCCCCACCTCGTTATATATTGTCATGCACTTATCAGAGAAAACATTCGACCTTTGGTTTTTGGGGCTTGGCCTATTTCACTTACCATGATATTTTCCAACTTCATCCATTTACCAGCAAATGGTCATAATTATATTCTTCTTTATGGATAAAGAAACTGTGGTATAAAAACAAAGTTTTTGTACTAAAGTGCAAAGCTATTTTTCTCCTTACTAGTACTGATAAAGAGAAGAAATTAGCATTTAACAACAGAACAGGTGAGAAAACAAAGGTATACTCATTGTCTTTTATGCTCTTTTGAATAAATTGCCTTTTTTTCTTCTTATTTTGAATTGTTGACAGAGAAAGACTGTTTATCTGAAAATTGATCAAACATGAAATTTGGTAAACACTATGGAATTACCTTGAAAAGGAAACACTTTCGGCCTAGATTATTTTCATCTTTCTGTCACTCCATTTGCATTTGGCATGGAAGGGGAAAGATATTATTTATGCAGATGACTGGAAAATATTAAGGAATCATTGATAAAAAGGAGTACTCAGAATAATCTTATTTGCAAACATAAAGGAATTTTTCTGCCTTGATTTGCAGGTTAAGAAAGTAAAGGAAGTAATTATATACAGCAAACAATTTTGTATCAATACTATTTTATTCTAACATTAAATGAATAATATAAAGCTAACTTATACTTACTTTTATAATACTCTTTTTTTCCTAATGCATCAAACTACTTTTTAAAAAAAAATTTTAAGTCGTCAATGAATCTTTATTTTGCTGAGAATCAAACCCAGTGCCTCACACATGCTAGATAAGTGCTCTATCACTGAGCTATAACCACAGCCCTCAAACTACTTTTTTGAAAATATTCAAAGAGATACACATTTTTTCTAATATCTAAGGATGTTTCTCCTATACTGAAAGTTGACTATGAGAGAATGAGGTCTGTGTATGCCACATGTGGTTTATTGAACACCAAGAAGTAAAAACCTGACGACTTTCCCCAACACATTACTGTATTAGGAAAAAATTTAATTTAGCAACAGTTGCAGCAATTCAAAATGACTACTGGTGATATTAGGGTTTTTCTTTTCTGCAATAATAATGTTACATTAAAATAAGCCAAATGGTGCAATGATTATTACGCAGAAAATGTATTCATAAAATTTGAAGTAGATATACAAATATGATTATAATATCCAGAGGCACTGAATGGTAATGCAAATTACACTTTTCAGCCTCAGACATAAACTTTAACACAAAGTTAACTAATTTTTTGCCAATTTAAACAAAATTATTTCTCATTTGGAAGAGCACTAATTTATAGCACTAAACCATTTGTTCTAAAACTTCATAGCAAGCTTTTAAATAACTTCTTTCTCCATTTAAGTGTTCTGTACAAGTATGCATTCTATAAATTTTGGAAAAGCATAAAACAAAAGTTTTGTTTTCTCTCTCAAAAAGATTAATAACTATATTGTTAATTATAGCAACAAACAAAGCAACAAATTCAAAAAATCACTTTCACTAAGGAATAGATGTAATGAAACTGGAATCAAATCTATTCAATGTGTTAGCATGGAACTCTTAAGTATTTGTGGTAGATTATGTTTGTTGGATGAAATTTAAGGACTCCATCTGTGGAACTTTATGTGCAAATTTTATTGCTCAAATTTTGAGTGTGGAGATGTTAAGTGAAATAGATATAACTGCATATCATAATATTGCAAGTAAAAACAGATTATATCATGATATTTTAAGTGTAAGATATTTTTTTTTCCTAACAGTGTACTCAAAATATCATGTTAAAATATTTTCCTGAGAGGTACTCTGACTCATTCACCATTGCAGACCATAATAGAGTGCAGAACATATAGAAGGGGCCAAATAGTTTTGATAATGTAAAAAAATACAGACGCATTTGCTCAACATCAATATTTCCAGAAAAGTTGTTGAAATAAAATAAGTAACTATCACAATAATGATTTGGCAATTTTCTCTCTCTCTAATTGAAAGGAAAAGGAATGTATATGTAAAACTGATTTTGTTCTTAATCTGGATAATCTGGTTCCATGTGTTTAGTACTCTTAAATAAGTGAAGTGGTTAACTTAAGTGACAATTAAAAAGATACCAACACATATCCTAACACTGTTCTAATAAATGCATGAAAAGCCTACACATTTATATTAGAACCTATTGCAATATTCTAAAACTTCTTTAGTAAGGGTTTTTGATCTTATTACTCCTATGGATCTGTACACTCTAATTGAGTCTTGCAGGTCGTTATTCATATGTTTCTTAATCCTTGAAACTACTTTAACAATACTTGTCTTTAAGTTCTGTGACAATGAGGACAATGTGTATACTACTCATCAGTGTCTGCTTTCATAATTACAATTATCTCTTGGTAATTACACTGTAGAGTCATGCAAATACAGATTAAACTCACTAATAGCATAGAATAAACATAGGAAGCTCAGAATGGGATTTGAGGGATTAAAGTCCCTTGTATACAATTACAGAATTGTTTAAATAAATATTTGAATGAGTAAAGACTCTGTGTGTTATTCTTGGCTTGTGACATGCTTGTTTTTGCTGCTGTTGGTGACTTCTGGATATGTTGCATCCTGTAATATAAGTGGAAGTATACAAACTTTTAGAGTGAGGATTTAAGCCAAGTTGGATAGGAGTGGGCTGTTCTAATGTTTGCTGAAGAGGCACCAGAGACTTCCAATTCCTCTACTTATTTTTGTTCCCACTATTGTCTTTGGGTTCCCTGTATACTGTTCCTCACCTTCTGCATCCATTTTTGCCTATAATCCACTATTCCTACACTAGACCTTTGTTGGTATGGTCGTAAGGTGTGAAAGGAGAGTGTTATAATTTCAGTTGCTGACAGCAGTTTTCCCAGTTTTTTTTTTTTTTTTTTCCCACTCCATTCCCATGTTGAATGCTTTTTCATCCTGTTGGGTGAGAAAGGTAGACTGGAGGGGGGTTAACTGGAGAGGAAACTCCTTTCCCTTGGTGAAAAGGAAGTTTTCTGACAAAGTCCCTTAGCCTGGAAGTGAGGCATTTGCTGTGGAGAGGTCCTTGACTAGTTTTCACAATGCTTGCCCTTCTTGCCAGAGCCATGAAGAGATCGCCCTTGGGTTCTAACAGTGTAGGTTCCAGGAGGGAAAGTCCCCAGTGGTGCTTAGTGTGGTTCTCACTCTCGTGGTTGTCCACACTGTCATAATTGTCCAGCAATCCTACCAGTTTGTAAGTCCAGAGGCTTCTCCTTCAGATAACTATGAATTGAATTTTCCCAATTTTCCAGATTTTGGGTGACAGTTTATGTTTCAACCTCAGTTCTCTTATGGATCTAAGAAAAGTCATTGATTTTCGGTTTGCCCAGACGTTGCTTGCTAAGGACAGAAATGATAATTTAAAACGTCTCTGAATGTCAGAGCTGAAATCAGAAGACTCTCAGTATATTTTAAATTGCTTTTTCATTTTTTTCTTAGAGAAAAACACATTTTTATAAAGTGATTGGATCTGCACTCTGAGTAACATTTTTAGTGGCCAAGGGAAGAATAGGATTCTACATTCTATTTTACTTCTATGTTCTTTGGTTTGCCAGATATGTACTTAAATTACAGCACAGGAACACCTTGTGGACAGCTATTCTGATGGTCAAAAAGGGATTCTGTTAGGTACTGTGACTTTTCCCAAGTCTCAGAGCAAATATAATAAGACTGTAAACAGCATAGAAAGTGATAAAAATATATCTCTATGCATATCCCAATTATCTGCTATCCTGCTGAGGATAATTGTATTTTGCATGTCATATGACTGTTATTTGGCTCAGGGGGACTAGTCTTGTACTGTGAAGATTGTCTAGGCTATAACATACTTAGGAAAAGAGGATAATGCAAGAATTTTTAATGTGTACTCCCTCCAAACTTTTATAATTAACATTTTTCTCTTTGGATAACCTGCCTCACTTATATATCCACTGGTCCATATTTTTCTGTCAAGTAGAAGTTTAGGAAAAAGTGCATGCATATGAATGAATCAATTTTGTAGATAACTTCTTTAAAATGAGGATATGTTCTCTGATACATCACCATGAATATAATTTACATATCCACTGTATTTTTCAGTGTCCTCTAATTAACTCAGGTTGTGAGCTCTGATATGGAGTGCACCCACACAATGACACTTCTAGAAATTTAAGCAGATTAAGAATTGCCATATTTTCCATTAGAGGTACTTAATTTATATTATTATATAATTATATTAATACTTGCATATAGAAAATAGTTGACTATAGAAAACATATAACAGACTTTTGAATTGCTATTATTATTATTATTACCTAATATTTATTGTTATTATTACATTGGAGTATATTAATAGTATATTTTTGCTACTCTTCTAGAGTAATATGACATAATTTGTATATCATGGCATGTCAATGTTGCCATTTATTTCTGACAAAGTGGATGACTTGCTGCTCCATCTCTGAATACGTTGTTTTCACACACTGGATTATTTAAACTCAACTCTCCTACAGTTATACAACTACTACTCATCATTTAGAAGTCAGTCCAAATGTTACATTTTTCAGGTTTCAGAGAAATATCTATCCAACTAATTATGCCATTCTACTGAAACTTAGTGATTGCATTATATATTCATATATATTTTAGCAATATGTTAAAAGGTCATAGGAAGAGAGAAAAGACTGTGAGGCTTATAGGGGAGTTCGTATTATGAAACAATATAGTCAAACTGGACATTAATGAGAAAGTGAAATCTGAACAAGATTTCTTAAAAACTGAGGGAATTAGCTATGAAAATGCTTGCAAAAGAAAATATTCTAGACAAAAGAAAGAAGACCTAAAGCAAATGCCCAGAAGTAGGCTTGTGCCTTGTGTGTTCCCGAAACAGCAAGGACATGACTGGTTGTAGTTAAATTATAGCAGAAAAGGAATGTTAGGGATTAGTCTCCTCCACATGATCTGTCGTGATAGCAAGCATTTTTAAATATTCTACGGTTTCACTAAAACATTTAGCTGATTGATAACCTTATACAACAGTGGACATGGTTGGTGGTATTGTGAGCTGTGAAGTTTTAGCAAACCAGCATGACATGAAATTAGCACTCATTTGCTTTCTAACATGAATCCCCTTTCTCTGGGTTATTTCATACATGAATCAGCTTATGAATAATTAATTTTCCAAAGTTTTTATTTTCACTCGACTTGTAGGTTGGATGTAGCCAACATATCAGAGCTCAGTGCTGCCATATCTCAAAATGGTGGATGAAAAATGAACCCTAAGTTTCCACAGGACAGTAGGAAGAATAATGGTGTTTTTGCCAGGGGACCAGGGAAGGTGAAATGTGGGAATTGTTTGTTGAGAGAGTTGTAGTCATGCAAATTGAAAAAGTTCTAGAGATTAGCTGAACAACATTGTGCTTATAGTTAGCAATACGGTACATTACACTTGATTTTTTTGTTAAGGTTAAATCTTGCCAGGTGCAGTATCACATGCCTGTAATCCCAGCAGTTTGGGAGGCTGAGGCAGGAGGATTGCAAGTTCAAAAGCCAGCTTTAGCAACTTAATGAGGTCCTAAACAACTTAGCAATACCATTTCAAAATAAAAAATAAAGAGGGCTGGGGATGTGGCTCAGTAGTTGAACGCCCCTGGGTTCAATCCCAGGTACCCAAACAAAGAAAGAGGAAGAGATTAAATCTTGTGTGAACTTGTGTGTATTGTTCAACCAAAATGAAGACAGTAACAAAAATTAGGAATTGATTTATGAGAAATTTCTTCATATTTAAGGGAAGACAACTTTGGGTAAAATTTCAGAAGGATTTCATCTTTCTATAAGAAAATAGATTTACTTATAAGACCAAAGCATAACTTTGTTTTTCTAAACAGGCAGATAATTTACTAAAAACTTATATTTATTAAATTTTTTTTGGTAGACTCTCTTCAAAATGCTTTACATGTATTAATTTATTACTTGCCTTATTAGCTGATAACATTGTCTCCAAGTTAACAACATGGAAACTCAAGCTCAGGAGGTGAATAAACTTGCTCAAGGTCAGAAATGTCAGCTGCGGGCAGAATCTAATTTCGGATACATGCTTTCAGGGAGCTCAGTATTCTGCCTTTTTAGTTCTCAAAATGTTTTATTTTTAAACCATTTATACTAGATGGGAAAAAAAAACACATCATAGTTTATTTGATCAAAATATGTCATGGGAGAGTACTGTCACACTTCACAGGAGTTGATGGAAATTAGATATTTTTAGAGTTCTGAAGATGACTCTCTAAAAATAATACCAAGCCCCTGGTACTCTAATACAAATGCAAAAATTAAAGAAACTAAGCTATGTGGTGTTTGTGCAAAAAACATATTTATAGTTTTTATCTGCATATTTCCCTTTCTCTTTTAAAAAAACCTTATTGAGATATGATCTACAATGTGTATGATTCACTCCTGTAAAAATGTTCAATTCAATGTTTTTGGTGTATTCACAGATATATTCAACTATCACCAGTTAATTTTATAACATTTTTATCACCTCAAAAAAAGAAACTTTAAAACATTAAGACATCAGTCCATTTTTCAAACCTCCCCAAGATTAGCTCTGTCACCATTAATCTATATTTTGTCTCTATAGATTTCCCTATTCCACCTACTCTAGACTTTTTTAATGAATAGAATCATAATACACAAACTTTTGTGACTGACTTATTTCTTTTATCATAATTTTAGGTTCACAAAATTCATAACATTTATCAATACATCATTCCTTTTCATTTTTTCTTTATTTAAAAAATGAGATAAATTGTATTTATCATGTACAACTTGGCATTTTGAAATATATATATTCTATCCTTCATGACAGTTATTGAGTCTTAATTCTTCAGTCTAAGAGCACATCACTTATGTTTACCTTTTAAAAAGGAGAATAGAGATACATACTATGCACGGGTCATTTAAAATATTATGTCCTTCATATTTTATAGTACTAGGGTTAAGAATTTTCATTTTGATAGGAATATCTCATCTTCTGTTATATCAGGCTATCTAGTCAAAGCATATTTACATAGCGAAATGTCCAAACAAGTAACTGTGTACCACTTTATTTAAAAATGATAATTCACACTGTGTTGTAAAGCTTAAAAAGAACTTAATTTTTTTAGCCCCAACAAAATAGTGTCCCCATTAGAGAGTAAAATGATTTCATCTACCTTGCAAAATGAGTCTGATGAAAAGACAACATCTGAGAACTCAGTATTTACCAGTGAATGTTGTAAGTAATTAAGATGTAGTAACTGAGGAAAGGACTGTTATTAATTTTGGGGGTGAGGAAATTGAGGCATAGTGCACTTGAAGGAGTCATTCAATGTCATATCCCTGTGGTGTATTCTAGCCCAAGCTGCTGTCTAACTGACTAGTTTACCTCCATATCCATTATATTATTTCACTCAATTATCAAATTATCATAAAAGGAGATGCTAGAGCATAATATTCTCATTTTAATAATTCTATCTGTGGATATAACTATGAATCAAAAGACAGATGAAAAATGAAAAATTGATGGTAAACATGAGGCAATATGATAGATTATTTTCATACACTATCGATATTAGTCTTTAAAATAATTGCAATAATAACCTAATACCTTGTATTCATGGGGTATCTGATTATGGCAGGCACTTGGAAAATAATTCTATTATACAAAATTTATTCAATCTCTTTGTTATTCTATATAAATAGTAATATATTGGTGAGTACAACCTGGACTTTCCCAATACCCAAGGCTTCTCAGTTTGTATGAAATAGAATTTCTAGATAATTAGAAGTCATTAGATAATTAATGACAGTCATTAATAGATACAAGGATAAAGGACACACAAATAGCAAACCATAATTTTGGGAATTATGGTTTGTTTGCATGTCCTTTCCTTATGGAATTCCACTTGTAACTTATTATATTCATATTTCAAAAGCCTCCACAAGAAAATAGCAAACAACTACAGTAATGCATTTATCTCAACTGGTAAACACATTAAATTCCAATCAATTTTAGTTTTTATTGCACAATTCTTATTTCTAGTTATATATCTTAGTCTTCATGTGAGTTTTAAAGCTTTATAAGCTCACATAAACTAACTTAATAATGGTTATGTAACTGGTAATTTCTATTTCTTGTTGCTATCCACACTATCCCAAGTAAATTATGTAACAAATGTTTACAATGCCCCAGAGTTATAATACCAATTTGTTGTTCTGATATTTTGGTTTAATTGACAAAACTTTTCAACATATAGTGATAATTAAGAAACCTCATATTAGACTCATTTATTTGTATACATACATCAATCATGATCATTACAATTCATGGAGTTTTATATCCAAATGTAACCATTTTAAACAAACCCATACTTTCCCACTTGAAATGAAAAGAAATCTATCCGTGCAAAATCCCCTACATTTAAGAAAAGTATATTGTCTTATTCAAGTGAATTAAGATTATACTTTGGGGTTTGAAACAATCCTCTGTACTTGACTGAATGCTTACATCTTTGCAGAATTCAGATGGTGAAATCTAAGGCCAAGTGTGATGGTATTAGTTTTTGTGACCTTTGTACGGAGATTAGATCATGAGGGTAGAGTCCTAATTAGTTGAGAGTAATTTTCCTATAAAAAAGACTCCAGAGAGTCAACTATTCCCTTTTTACATTTGAGGACACAGCCTGACAGGTCTGTGTATGAACTAGAGTAGAACCTCACTAGATACCTTTTTTACTGCCATCTGACTTTCCAAATTATAAAATTGTGATGGATAATCTTCTGTTGTTTTTTCTGCTATATGGTATTTTGTTATAGCAACCTGAATGGACAAAGACAGTTCCAAATAACCAGAAAAATGCTCATAAAATAGTAACATTTTTTCTTAAATGGATCCTCATGTATTAAGATTGTACTAACATTAAGAATAATAACATTGTAATTATCTCTATGGAATTCTATTTGTTTTAGTGAGATTATCCTACAGGCGAAATAACTGTAAAATTATTTTGTTGAGGATATATGTAATTTGTATTCAATACAAACACTATCAGCTTTTGATATATTCCTTACAGTTGTAGTAGAAAAATTTGTCTTTGAGTTAGAGAACCACACATTAAGTTATGTATACATGGTAATTAGGTGGCAGTGGTTGGAAGAGGAACTTTCTTCTTTTATCTTTTACTCATTTATTCACATAGGTTTATTTCCCTTTCAGTGTGTTTTCTAAAGCACACAGTGATTTTTAATGATATAGTTAGTGTTGAGTTTTAATTTTGATTAGAGTATCTAGAGGCAAGCTATGAAGAAAAAAATCACCCAGATTAATGAAAGCTAACAACCTTAGAGAGTATGAGAATTCCTACTCTTGAAATGCCTCTTGAATAATATTTGAATTCCATTCCTTATGATCTTTCCTCCTTCCTTGTCATATTATTTAATAGGTATAAATATAAATAATGGGCTATTGGATTGTAGCATTTTAAATCACTTAATTGTTACAGTTTAGAAATATTGTCAAAACATTTCAAACATTCAGTATTTTCCCTCTTTGAAACAAAGAAATGAAGTTATTTTTCTATATTTATTCTAAATAAAATTACCATAGAAATGTTTTAATGTGAAATATGCTTAATTCCCAATTTAAAAATGTATTTTCTAGCAATTAAAACATAACACATTTTGTGCAATGCTATGATTTAGATCTAAAATCTCCCTCTTCCCAAAATCTCATTATTTAAAGGCTTGTCCCTGTGCCAATGATGGTTAGAGGTGCAACCTCGGAAGGAGACTGGATCACGAGAACTCTCACCTTATCAATGGATCAGTTCACTGATGAGTTTGTGACTTATTGGACGATAAGCAGGTGGTAGAAACTTAGGAGTTGGGACCGACTGGAGGATGCAGGTCCTTGGTGATGTGCCCTAGAAGTGTATTTTTTCTCCATCAGCTCCTTTCCTTTCTCTCTTTTTCTTGGCTGTCATGAAGTGAGTAACTTTCCTCCACCACACACTTTCTGACATGATATTTTGCCTCACCACAGGCCCACAACAACAGGGCCAAGCAACAAGAGATTGAAATCTTTCAAACTATGAGCCGAAATAAATCTTTCCTTCATTAAGTTATTTTTCTCAGGTGTTCTGTCACAGTAATGGAAAGTTGACTGACAGATGAGATCTAAATGGAGATCATATTTACTAATACTGTTTTCTTTATTATGTTAGCCCTTTTAAAATTCAAGTTTAAAAAGATGATTCCTTTTCAAACATTTCTTAGAAAATGTAAATTACTAAGTTCACTGTGAGAAAATACTTTCTACAGTTAGAAATGTATTTGTCCAGTCCCGTATATTAATCAAAATGCTGAACTTGATTTAGTTAAAACTCCCCAGGTCAGAGGGCAGGGTAAGTCTGAATTAGGTATAAAGTACTATGATGGGCTTTTCCTTTCCTTCCTTCCCTTTCAGAGGTTTTCTTCTTCTTTTTCGTGGGCTTGCTAGCCAGTATGGAAGGTTGGAGACAGAGACCAGTTAAGGAGTTAAGAGTGCTTACTTTCTTGGTATTTGTGTAAGACAGACACCTGAACTGAGGATATGGTTATGTTTAAAGCTGATTCTTCCCTTGTTTGGACTTAGTAGCTCTCTAGACCTCTTCTCCTTATACACATTATGAGGAATTTCTCACACACAGTTGCCTTAAAATGTTTAGATATTTTTAGTGATGTGCTGGAGTTGGTATTTGCTAGACCATGAGAGACAATTGTTAGATTTTCAGAAATTTTTTGGTAACCATTACTGTTATTAAAAATTAAATTACATTAATGTAACATTTTAAATTCTTTTGAAAAATTAATATATTTCCCAAACTCATTACTTCCTGCTTATTTTAAAATTTTAGTATTATGCTATCATGATTTTAGGTTATTCATTGCTATTGTGTTGGTACTATGAACATATTATGCAGTGGTATGTTTTAGCACGTTTTCACAAATCAGCAAGCATTTAATGATGTCATGTTGGCAACCATAAATCAAATGTAATAGAAGTATTTACACCAAAGAAACCAGAAAACATTATAAATCAGGGATTATTTATATTTTTTCACTGTCTAGATTCAATACTGTAAAGGATAAAGTAATAATAGTGTAAATTAAAGTTATGTAGAGTCTACAGCAAATTATTTTTGAATAATGAAAACTGAGGAAATATTTTTTCCAATATCCAACAAGTATAAGCTGCAGCCATATGTCATTCATGTGTTTGTGGAACAACTGAAGTTCTAACATTTATCTTCCATGTTTCACTTTCAACTTACTTATGAGTGAAAATGAAAACAGCAAACTCGTTTCAGGTTTAAAGTACACTATTTCATCCATTACAATCATGTTTTGGTTATAGATACAAGAGTTAAGCAAAATCAATAAAAGCACTTTATGAGAACTGATGAGATATATGGAATTTATAAAAAACAGTATTATATATTTATGACTTTTAAAATTGGTGCTATGTATCCTGTATATGATAAAGTTTATAATAAATTTATGTGCATATATACAGGCTAATTTATTTTTTCCAGACAACTGGTGGTTAACATTACTAGCACATCACTAGATATATCACTAGATATATCTATATATGAAATTGACTGATTATTTATTCCTCCGAAATCTCTAAGGAATTCAGTTTCTCACTATTAATACCTAAGACAGAACAAATAGTTTAGAAATGCCAATTCTCTGTGAACATTATCAATTATCTGATTCGCTCGAAATATGTGAATCCTTCACATCAAAAATTTCTGAGTGTAGGTGGATGATTATACTCTAGGATCTTCACCCTTACTGATGTTATTAAAACTATTAAGCACTATGTGTCTTAAGCATTAGATTTTATGAGGTTGGAGTCAGACATTCATTTCTGTCCCTAACAGAAAATAAGTCACGAATTGAAAATTCCAACCAATATCCAGAAATTCCCTCTAGCTAAACTTGAGTCCAATATGAACCATCAATCTTATATATTTCAAATAATTCATTTGAAACAGCAGTGAATTTTAGTCATTCTCTCAGTAGAATGACTTCCTGATGACATAAATAGTGACATATTGGTTTCTCAGAGGAAAAATTAAACTACATGATCCAGGTATTCATTTAATAGCATTAATTTCTACAGATTTTTGGAGTATTAAAAAGTCATTTATACAGACACATTATCATACTTCATAATTTATTTATTATTTATTTTTATTTGTTCTTTTCAGTTATATGATACAGGAGAATCTATTTTAATATATTTATATAAGCATGGGATATATCTTAGTATGTACACAATGTTGAGATTTACTGTGATGTATTCTTATATGTACACAGGAAAGTTGTGTCAGATTCATTCCACTGTCTTTTCTATTCCAATTACCTGTCCCTTCCCTTCATTTGTCTTTTTCTAACCCACTGAACTTCAATTCTTCCCCTCCCCTACCTTATTACTGGTTAGCATCCACATATCAGAGAGAACATTCAACTTTTGTACTTTGGGGACTGGCTTGTTTCATTTAGCATGAGTCTCCAGATTCGTTCTTTTATGGGTGAATGTCACAAAGCCATTCTTCTTTATGGCTGAGTAATATTCCATTGTGTTTGTGTGTCATAATTTCTTTATCCATTCATCTGTTGATACACTCTAGGTTGGTTCCATAGCTTAGTTATTGTGAATTATGCTGCTATAAACATTGATATAGCTGTGTCACTGTAGTATGCTGATTTTAAGTCCTTTAGATATAACCAATGAGTGGCATGCTTTATAATTTTTAATGTAACTACAATCTCCATTTGGTACATTTGCTGAACATTTACCACTTCCCACATAATATACCACTACTCATACCACTAACTACACATATTGCCCTAACACCACTGCACTAATGAACTTTTATCAACTCCATAACCAAAGAATAAATATTATTTTCATATACATATGACAATACATAAAAGTACAAATACATATACTTGCAAATATCAAATATATGCAATGTTTCCAGATCACATGGCAAGAATATAATCCAGGATTTGAGTCCAGTTTTGCCTAAACTGCAAAATACCAAAGTAAAAATAACTGTTTAAATTTAAAAATGAAATATATATAAATATTTAAAGATGAAACAGAAAGGTGAATCTTTGAAATAGAGTATTTCATGAAAATAACTCAAAATTTCATCTCTATTAAATTTTTCATTCAGAAGGGTATATATATATAGATATACACACTAACACACACAGAGACACATAATAAACTGAACATAGTTTCTGAAAAGCTAAAAGCAGATTGTGAAGAGCTAAAACTAACTGGAGTTTCTTAAATTCATCTTTCTCACGTTACAGATTATAAAGTGAAGCACAGTCAGAATTTGGATTTAGCTCTAAATAGCAGAATCAGAACTCTAGTTTTTAGGGAATTTATAATATGACATTAGTGTCATACTTCTTATGTCAAGTCAATATAATTTTTAGTTATATCATGGAAGAAGAATTGTGATATGATAACTATACATTTTCTTGAAGAATGTTTATATTTATTTCATTTTAAGTATGGCATCTGGTCTTTTTTCAAAGGAACATAATGAAATGCAAAATCTCTTCTGAAAAATGCATTTTTATCATCTGTGTAAAACTATAAGACTATAAACTGTGGTATTTCATTTAAAATTCTTGTCTTCAAAGGGTGTTAGAGGACAAATTTACAGATTATAGCAATTCCTTTGTATCCAAACCCAGGCTAATGACTAGAATTCAGATAGTAAAAAAGTTGAATTACACATTTGAGCTAGAAATGGCCTCTTAGGCTTTTAGCCTGTCTCCCTGAAAGCAGGAGAACCAATTTAATCAAACAGTGTGAAGAGAGTGACAGATGAAAAGCGCATCAATCCCAGTAGGTCTGGCATGACTTGAAAGACAAAATCTATCACAATGAATTAAAAGCCCAATGTAAAAGAGAAATAGACAGAAAGACTTGATTTACATGCCCTCTCTATCAGAGCAAGGATAAAGATTGCAGAAGCCCAGGGCTAGAAGCATGCTCTAGCTTTAGAGGAGGAGTGTCAGGCCAGGACTACCCACAAATGACAAAGCAATAGACACTCTACATCTAACTTTTAGCCATTAGCTGGAACATTTAGAATTTAGAACAACTTGCAAAGCATTTAACATCAATGAACGTTTAGAAACTCCACTTTTAAAGATGTTGAGATATTTGTGGGTAACTTTTTAAAATTTCATTAGAAGAGTCTTAAAAATTACATCAGTGAAGTGGAAAAATTAGAGAAAGGACTCTTATTTTAAATAATTCATGTGTCTGAGTTTAGATCGCCTTAGATAACACTTTGTATCTTTGTAATATTAGTAAAGGACCATTCATCACTGAACATAACTTCTTAATTTTTATAATCTTTAGACAACAAAAGTCCCAGAAAATAGTATAGGTCAGATCTACACTACAAAGTCATCTCTACCTCCATTATGGAATGTCTCCATTCCTGTTCTGTGCTTCCTCCTACTGAGTCTTCTCATTGTCTTTTTCCTCTCCTCCCCTCCCCTCCATATATCTTATTACGCCTCCTGAATTACATAGCATCAGAATTGGTCATCTTAATGTGATCTCCATCGATTTTCTTCATGTCCTGTGCTGAAGACAGAAAGAAAGAAAACGAATCCCAGTGGAGCTTCAGACCAAAACATCTGATATGAAAACAAATTGTTCTCTTGATAATACTCCAGCTAATTAATCTGCAATTAATTTTTCTAATCATAAAAACACCTGTTCCTTTTATGTATGTATATAATTCTTAAGGCTCTTTTGAATTATCCTAAATTAGTAGGGTAAAGAACTTCCACACAGGTGATTTTCTTCAGATATCGATGGGACTGTTGGGATGAGGAACTTTCTGCTCTACCAATAATGTGATATATCTTAGTTTGGAAGATATTCTCAAATATGTGTTTTGAGAATTTCCTGAATAATTACAAACAAATATTTGAATATATAGATGTAGATATTATACAAAAGTAGTGGGATTATCTTTTGTAAAATATACATGATCAGTCTGATTTTTGTTCTTCTTTTCCATTTTATTATCCTAAGTAAAGGGATATGTTAAAGAATTGGAATACATATAATTTATGTGAACATATATGTAATTTATAAAGTAATAAATTAACAAAAATTCTAGGTTTTCAAAGGATTTCCAATAGTTATTTCCTATAAAGCAAACAATATAGCACTGATTTTTGCTTAGAACAAGGTAAGAAATCAGAATGCAATACTTCACTATTGAAAAAAAAATCCAGCTGAGATCAAATTCAGTTTAAAAACCAAACCTTACTTTTGAAAAACAGATCATGGAACTGTTTAGTGTAGGCTCTTTGACTTCAGAGGGAGAAAATATAAAAGATAAATTGTTAGGAGATAATACTTTAAAATAGTTGTCAGGGAAAAAATTCTCTGAAAATATTTAGATATAGCTAAAAAATGAAACCCTTAAAAGAAACATCTTTAGTAAATGCTTCCCATTTTATAACTTCTGAATGTTTGGCACATTTCATCTTTGAATTTTTACTTCAATAAAAAAGCATTACCCCTCAACCTTATATATTAAGATTTTAGGAAAAATTCATATATCATATTCATTTTTAGTCTCTAAATATTGTGTAGAAAGAAATTATGATGAATGAAGGGATCCAATTTTCAAAAATTAAAAATACAAGAAAAAATTTATATCTACTGAAAACATTCAGTACATCCTCTAGACTATGTATTTAAAAATACCATATCAGTTTCTAATAACAAACATATTATTTTTATTTCTCCATAATTGATGTAGATTGCAAAAAGATCAGTTGCGTTGAATCTAAAAATAATTGTTTTAGCCTACATTTTTGCTGCTGTGACTGAAAGACTTGACAAGAACAAGAGAGGAGGAACATTTTAGTTTATTGATTGCTCATGGTTTCAGAGGTCTCGGTTTTTACATGGTGGACTTCATCGCTCTGGGACCCAGATGAGGCAGAATAATATGGTGGAAAGGAGGCGCGGCATAGAAAAGCAACTTGGAAAATGGCACCAGTAAGCAGAGAGAGAGAGAGAGAGAGAGACAGACAGACTCTCTCTTACCAGGAACAGAATATAAGCCCCAAGAGCACACTTCTGCCACCTTCCCCTTCCAGTCACACCCTACCTACTTAGAGTTAAGACCTAGTTAATCCCGATCAGTTGATTAATGCACTCATAACCCAATAATTTCACTTCTGAATGTTTTGCCTGTCTTGCACAGAGCTTTTGGGGATACTGCATATCTACACCATAAAAATAATTTAATTGGTTCATTTTGTTGCTGTTAAATGGTATCATGTGTCAGTGTAAATCTCTAGAAAAATTATATTTTGTGACATTCTTGAGCATTGAAATGTTCTCCATGTAGACAGACACACACACAGAAGAATTTTTTTAAGATAAAAATTCTTAGGAAAAAACTACATGAATGAAAATATCTATCTAAAGTAAGTTAATGCTTTACCTACTATTTCAAAACTATCTTTTTCAAAGGATGTAAGAAAATGGGGTTAGAAACAATATTAGTACCTATAGGTATTGTTGGATTATGAAAATGTATATTCTCAACTACTGTTTATATAAATATAAAAATTTTATATTTGGCAGGAGTCAAGACTGCAATACCAACAGTAGCTAAAGTTGTGACTTTAAACCGTGTATATGAGACACTGCCAGTAAAACTGAAACTAAGATTCGATGACTAAATATAAACGCTCTAATTAAATATTAAATATTTAAATGTTGTTAAAAAAAAGTTTTCCAGGAATCACTTGTTTGAAGAAATTGTATAGAAGTTTCCCATGATACCCCTAAGATGAATCCCAAATATATGAAAAGAGTAACTGTGGTTTTTGAAAGTTATTTTTTTTTTTAATCATCAAGATAGTGATCCTAACTAACAACAAAGTCACCAAGACATCAACTTATTTAGAATTTAATTTCTTTTCTTTTTATTATATGTGATTCTTATTAAAATTATCATATTTGTCCATTGAAGCATTTCTTGCTATCCTCAGCTTCTATCAATTTCCTATTGTATTTTCAATAGCCTTGTTAAAATTTTCACAGTGAAGTCAAACCCGTTTTCACATATATATTATCCCATAGAGTATTTGTTGAATGAAACAATTACTTAGAATTTTTTAACTTAGAATTTATAGCATTCAAAGGATTTTTTTAAAAATATTTTTTAGATGTTGATAGACCTTTATTTTATTCATTTATTTATATGCGGTACTGAGAATTGAATCCAATGCTTCACACATGCTAGGCAAGTGCTCTACCACGGAGCCGGAGCCACAGCCCCAGCCCAGGATTTATTTTTATATAGTATGTATAGTACATTTTTATCTGAGTAGTAGTGAAGGATTAAGAAAATCACTTGACTCCGTTGAGCTACTAGGAAACTGAGAACAGTATGTGGATAAACTAAAGTTTTAAAACCATTTGTAAGAACGGTGGTCACCTTTCCTCTGTTAAGAATGAAAATGCCGGGAAATAAAAATCTGCTTAGAGATCAGAGATTTATTTTCTAGAAACATTCTTCACATGAGACAAAGGAATCTGGGATGCAATAGTAAAGTCCAGAGTTAGAAGTAAAGCCAAAAATAATGGGATTAGAAAGCCAGGTGTAGTGGTGCAGCATATGATCCCAGTGATTCAGAAGACTGAAATAGGAGGCTTGCAAGTTCAAGGCTAGCCTGGGCAATTTAGGGAGGCCCTGCTTTGAAATAAAACATAAGAAGCACTGGGGACTAGCTTAGTGGTAAAGGCCCTGGATTTAAGCCCCAGCACAAAAGAAGGAAGGAAGGAAAATATAGGGTGGGTTGAAAGTCTGCATGTGGGACAGCTAGACTGCTGATCTTATTTTCTTATCCAATGTACAGACTGAAAACAGAGTCCTTAACATCCAGAGAAAAAGTTAGTGGAGCATTTCAGTTTTATCTGTGGGAAAATTGAAAGGTCTCAGGAAAAAGGTTATTATAATCACAGCGACATGATATTAAAAACTGAATTCTCTTGTGTAATGAAGTAAGTGAACATTTCTCTTAATGGAGAACTGTTAAAAGTAGATTATGACAGCATGAACCGTTCCCTGGGAATCTGATTCTGATATGAAGATTGACAGGAACCAACTTTATTGAGAAGTTTATCCCAGGATCAATACTGGGGGGTGAAGAAGAAAGCAGGATTGAGTAGAGAGAAATGTCAAGCTGAAGTTCAGTTTCAACAAAGGCCTTAGCTAATTCTCCAGGGATTCTGGATTTTAGACCATCATACTTGTACTTTATGCCCAATCGTTAATCAGTGTTTAGTTGGAGATTATTCCAAGAAAAGTTGGTGACTCTTCTTGAGGTGACTTTTTTTTAGCTGGGGTAAATAATAGGGTTCTTTATTATCTCATTTATAACAGTGATTAGATGCTAATATAACCAGTAACTGAGAAACTGGGGAATTGAGTTCTGCAAAGAAAATATGGACAACATATGATAGTTCACCACAACCCACCTTTATTTTGTACAAGTTTAGAAGTCTCAGTAGCAGTAACTGAAGCTTTATTGTGATTGTGTCACAATCTAATTCTCCCTCTGCTGAAACTTACTTTCTTGGATTTTATGCAGTCATTGATGCCAAGAGCACTTTCCAATAAATTTCATGCATGCAGATCTCCAACTGAGTCTACTTCCTGTGAAACATAACCTGTAATATGCACACTCAGTGATCTGCTGAATTCATACTTTCAAAAACCTACAATTTGGGCTCTATAGACTTAAGAGTTTTTGGTTCCTAGAGGGGAAATTCTTTTTCCAGTCTCCATAGCAAGAGTCCTAGTAATCCTCAGAGTAAGACCGTCCAATTCATTTCAAGCTCCTTGCATTAAAAGATTAGTAGGGGAGAAGTCACAACCAGTCAGGAAGAATTAATTCTGATTATCTGGATACAATAGTCTTGCTGCCACACGTAGAATAAGAAATTTACATATGGCGTTGAGATGATCAACTTAATGTGCCTTTCACTCTCCATTCCATTTTCATGATTAATTGATAAATGTAGTATGAAGGCCTGAGATTGGCATGATGCACATGGGTAAAAATCACTCAGTTGTGGAGAGCTGGGTCACTCCACAGACTAACCATCTATATGCAGAGGTGCTAACTGAGGGTAAAGTATATATCCACAATAGATGGTAGAGGGTGAATTTGGCTATTATCAATTGTCTTGAGAACAGAAGGGTGAAATAAAACTATCATTGTTTTTCTTCTAATAATTATTGTAAGTTTTCCTTTGCAAAGAAAATTTTAAAAAATAGTTTTAAAAAGCTAGTTAATTGATTATGATGTAAGATATACTGCAACCACCATATAAGTGGAATATCAATAAAGGGAAAACAATAGATCTTTGAATAAAAAAAGAGAAATAAAAGAATTCAATAGTAATTATGTCAAATAAACTGGAGAAATTCATTATGAGGTCACTCAAGTCACTCAAAGCAGCAGGAAATGACACCAATGAAATAATGTGCTCCAGAACATAGAGAAAAAGATCTTAAAATAAGAACTCTGTGACCCAGAAAGTATCTCAGAAAACAAATATATAAGATCTTGTGGTAAGACTTACATCTTGACAAATGATACATTATATAGTATTGCTAATTCTCTCTTCAGATCCTAATCTACATGATGTTCATATGATACCATAAAACTAAAAAGAATTAATTAATAGATCTGATGTGCATGTAAAAAGCTTCGGGAAAAGACATGGAGCAGAAGGAAACCATTAGGAAAATGCTAGCCTACATGAGAAGGAAGAAATGCATGGAAATTTGAATGGAGATAATATGTTAGGTTTGCTCTTTTCTTGGTTGATGGCCTTCTACATCAGTATTTCAAAGAAGAAAATATTATTATTTGAGAATTTGACTGAATTACAGCAGGATGGCTGCAGCATCCTGAAAGGAAAGGACAAGTGTAACCGCCTGATGAGGAAATTAATGAGTCTGTTTCTTCATGTCTTTTTCTGTACTCTTTATCCAGAGAATCCAATTCTCAGAGTTGAAAAGGATAATTATAAATCAAAGATTGTAGCATCAAATTATATTTCCTTAGGAGTCTCTCTTCATATCATCTAAACCATTAATTATGATGCACAGTGAAGTCTACCTATCCCTTCTAAATAGAATTCGGAATTCAAGATGACCAATACCTACATTTCCAGAGAAACATTGGGACCATGGAGAAATACAATGGGACCTGAGGAATTCAATCATAATTAAAAGCAACATCAGATTTCTGGCTTCCAGTACAACATGTAAACGTCATGGAAGTTGCTACTCCTATCCTCATAGCAACAAAAAGTCTGATCAGACTGTAAAGTCAACAAGTCTTTGTAAATCTATCAAAGAATTGAGGTCAATCATCAAACTGCTACGCCAAAAACTGGAAAAAGGCAACTAGAGAATCATTGCTCCCTGGAAAATGAATATGCTGCATCTGGGGTCAGAAAGTGACTTTTTGCTGGGAGTTGAGCATTGGCTACATTGAGAAATTAAAAACTCCTTGAATCCCAATCTTATGAGAATTCCCCAAAACCTACTCTAGAAGCCCTCCCACATTTTCATAATGACAATTGAAGAGTATCCTCTCCTGATTCTGGCTGTGGGAGGGGAAAATAATCACTTTAAATATAGGCCTAGAGCGTGTTCTTCTCCTTAGCGAAGAACGTCCCAAACTGACCTATGGTTACGGAAATAAATAACTCCAGTCCTTTCTAGCCTTTCTTTTACATACGAAAGGAGAGGCAGTAAAGTTGAGAAGCACTCATGATGGTCTCAGTTTATAAACACAAACACCCTAAAAGAACTAAAATTAATTATGGCTCTGCCTCCTCCCACACCATTTTACCACATCAGTCAGGACGTTATGTAATAATAGGGATTACAACTGATAAAACTAAATGGCTCAGAAACTACTGAAGATGGAGTCTCTAGGGAAACATATGGTAACAGAGGAGAAAAAAAAAAAAAAAGAATCCTAGATGAAATTTCAGCCTCTGGCACATACAGTCTCAGCAAAGTTGTTCACTCATTCCTAGCCTAACTCACTTTATTAGAAAAGTATTCACATGAAACCAAAAGCAAACAAATCTATTGCATTTTTCTTTCCTAAATTTTAAGTTTTAGTCTTTCTTTTATCTTTTTAACACACTGCCAACCTGTTCTTGTATGTTGAACATGTTTTATTTCACTAGAGAACTTGGCAAATTGGTCAGAGTTTCTTTAAATTCCAAGTCTGATATTCTCCGAATCCTCAACATATTTGTTAAGGTTCTGAAGTTGCTCTGTCTCTTTAAACTGTGGCTTTTGAATTTCAGTCTGCCTTGTGATTATTTTTGTTGAAAGACGGACATGGTTCCTTGGGCGTAAGAATCTAAGGGGTGTGAGAGTTTGGCGTGAGAGTTTGCTTTCCTCAGTGCTAGGTGTTAAAGGCCACATTTTTCTCTGGTGTTCCTGATTTGTTTGCCTATGCAGTTATCTTCAGATTTCTCTAGAGACTTCCTAAGGTCTACCACATGTTCTTTCAGCTTCATTCTCCCATTATTACATAGGAGTGCTACGGATCAATGACAAAGTCTGGAGCAAGAGGACATGCTGTACAGTCCTTTACTCATACCTCAGTCTTTTCATAAGCCTGTGTTCCGGGTTGTGACCATCATGTGTGTTGGTCATTTTTGTTGTTGATTTTTTGTTTTGTTTGATTGGTTGGTCGGATTTCTCCCCATTAGGTGTAATAAGGCTAGAAGTTTCTAACTGAGGTTAGGTATCTTCTCCTTCTATATGTGGAAGGATTTAGGGGTAATTTTGTATATTTCTCCTCCAGGTCTGTTAGACTCTACTAAAGTCCCAGTCTCCAAGTATTCCTCTTGAAGACAGGCCTTACTCAGCAGAACACAATGATCTCTGCATGTGTTTAAAATGATTACTTCCACCTCTTTTCCTCAGAAAAAAGAGGAAGCTTTTCTCCAATCCGCATACTTAGAATCTGATAGGTCTCCTACAGATAAACCTAACAAAAGTGTGGGGGACATTCCAAGATTAGGTACCCCTCTCTGGAAATTTTAACTCTCAAGATTGTCTAGACACAAAGTATTCAGTCAATTACAGTGTAAGTTTTCCTACCTGGCTGTCTGTCTCTTCAATTTTTCAGGCGACAGTTTTCCCTTTGACCTCAGTAAATGATTACTCTAAGAAGCTGCTGACTTTCAGTTAGATAAGTACTTATATATTGGATCAGAAAGTAAGCCTGATCCTACATTTTTATTGAAGGTTGAGAAAAAGAGAAAAATGCCAATATAGTACATTTATATTTGAATAATTGAGAATTTTCCACTTTAGAAAAGAAAGTGCAAAAATGTTCCATAGAAGGGCAAACACAACCAGACACACAAACTCTCCACAAAGTCCCCTATCTCTACTAGATATAATTTAAGAACAATGGCATAGACAGACTTAAAGCAAATGTAAGTCTTTTAATTTCAATAAGTTACAAAGATTCTTTATCAAATAATTTAGTTTGGGGACAATCCTAAATATTAGGAGATAATAGAGTAGTATTGCAAGTTATTGAAGGAAAATAAATTTGAAAATATAATTTTAAAAGAAGTTAAAATATTTAAATACCAGGAAAGGAACATACCTTCAGGCAAGCAAAGCTAGTGTATCACAGAAGGCTCTGAAAACACTTTCAGAGAAGAGGTACATCAAGATGAGAAATGAAATCATGGAAACATAATGAAATATGAGTATTTCATTTTCATAAATAATAGTAAAGCTCACTGCTGCCCCAAGGATCAAATATCAAAAACAAAATCAAATGTAAATACAGTATACCAAATGATAGCAAAATGGCAGATAATTCCCTTCTTTTTTCAAAGAAAAGATTAACTATTATTAAACTTAAAATCTAGCCAGGTGTGGTGGTGTGCGACTGTAATCCCAGAGGCTCAGGACACTGAGGCAAGAGGATCAGGAGTTTAAAGCCACCCTCAGCAACAGTGAGGCACTAAGGAATTCAGTGAGACCCTGTCTCTAAATAAAATACAAAAAAGGGTTAGGGATGTGTCTCTGGTTGATTGCCCTGAGTTCAATCCCTGGTAACCCACCCCCCAAAAAAAATCTATAGAAAACTATGCATACATATAAGGTTTTGCATCACAATTATTTGAAGCCAGTGTGATCTCAAAATTATTATTTTAGCTGATTCCAAATTCAGAGATCCAGGAAACTCAGTGTTCTTTATCATAATAAAGGGGGTTAGTATAAATATGTATATTGTTCTCAGAGAAGATTACCTGAAACCAAAAAGGAGTTGTTATCTTACCTCTACTTAGAAAAATTGTGCCCAGCATTATCTTCATTTTTTATCACATAATTCAAGCTTAACATGAATATATCTAAAACAATTACTGGCAAAAAAATGGAATTAATGCTAATTGAATACAAACATTCAATTCTTGGACATTGAATGGAGAATGTGAAACTTGTGAAAACCAAATAACTGAACAAAATTAGGGAATGTACTATTTATGGGCTTCGTATTTCTATCACAAGAGATGTGAGGGAAAGAGATCTATAATGATAGTGATGTGATATACTTCTGGAAAAGAGAAGCTGTACATACTGGTTCAAAAGCAAGAAACCTCTAGCTTGAAATTGTAGGTGTAAAATGGTAGACTTGATATAGTAGGAAAATATGATAGTTTCTCAGTAAAAGTACCTGAATAGAAATAAAAGCTTGTACATAGACAATAATACCAATAATAGAGTGCAAAAACTGGGGAAATTAATTTAAAACATCTCTACAAAAAATAATCATCTGAGTATTAAAATGTTCACATAGCTAGTGATCTAAGTATATATCAATTAAGTATATGACATGACAGTATTAAGGTAAGGATAGAGCATCAATAGAATGTATTAAGATTTATTTGCATTATTATTTAATAAATATGCTATATAGTCTCTAAACTAAACAATACATAATTTAAAAATGTGAAATTAATTACCAGGGAGCAGAAACAGCTTCAACAATATAAAGCTTGTGGTGGAAAATACTATTGATCTGCCAAATATACTCTCCTCTTTTTTCACTGTAACAGAACACCACTTCCCTAGTAGACTCCATTTCCCAGGCTTCCTTGAGGTCAGGAGAGGATAGGAACTTGTCAGTAGGGAGTGGTCCTGGTTTTAAAATATGTCATTTCTTTGAGTGTTAAGTCATCTGGATTTCTTCCTCCACAGATGCTTCTCCATGCCTGCCTGGCTAGAAGTTTCTGGCAGATTGACCTGTACTGGATGATTAGATAACTTTTCTGGCTGTATGGCTCTCTGAACTATTTTCCATCTCTCACAGATTCTTTGACCATTTTTAATAAGGATTACAGGGCTCTTTAGCTACTGTGGGTTTTGATGTTTGTAACTAAGAAAATTGACTAAATAAAATTTTTTGTATTTTTATTAAACTATGTACACAAGTCACTCTGCTAGACTTCAGCCAATGAAAATATACTTTAGTGCAAATTTCTGAATATACCACCCTGCGTAAAAAACATGGAAAAATAAAGAGTTACTGTCCCATAACGAACACTTCCATTTTTATAAAGTGGCTTGGGTACTCCCGTGTCTCCTACCAATTTCTCTATAAATATGTGAAAGGGCAGAGTGACATGGAAGGGAGGGTCTCCCTGCTACCCATGTATCTGATTCAAGAACACAGCACCCAGAGATGATGACAGCATTAGTCAATCACTGCAGCTCCTCTGACTTCCAACATCCAGGTTTCCCTTAAATCTGCCCAATATCTATACCATGTGTCATTAGTATTTCCATCCATGTCCTTGCTCTGAATCAACACAGTTAGCTCATACTGCATATTTCATACCACTGTGATGACAGCATTTCAAAAAGACTAACATAATTCTTTATATTTTTCATTATGGCTTCCAACAATAAGAATGAGACAATTTAAAATAAAGTTAATGATCAATGAAGAGAATTAAAATTCAAGATGCTATTCGTTTGAAGTTTAAAATATTATAAAACAGTCTCCTTAAACTTTAAAAGTTATCTTTAAGTAAACTTGCACAATAGTTAGACAAAAGTCTAAAAAGACTACACAGTTTATTTTAAGTATATTGAAGGGATCATTTGTTTATCTGTAAAATAGGAAAATCTAAAATGTCCCAACTGAAAATGATTTCTCAACAGAAAATTATTTTTTAGACTTGATTAATAGACAGGTGACATACTAAATAATCTTACTATTTTCATATGTGTTTCCAGGTGGCAGCAATAAAGGAAAATGTCAGTCAGAAATTTATTTTGGTTTTCTAAAATGTTAATGCAATGCTTAAAAACTCAAGTTTGTCATGAATTTTATGAGCAAAAAATAAAAAAACTTTTGGTTAAAAGTCAAAAATACCAAAACATGTTTTACCATAAAGAGAAAAATTATTTGATAATTGTGTGTCTAACCCTTTACACTAGAGGAGATAATAAAACTGTGGGGTTATGATTATGTATTCCTGAGTAAAACTGATTTATATTTTAATTGAATTTATATAACTTGATCTGCTATATAACTGTGGGTATGTTACTTAGTATATATATCTTTGGAGACCATATAACAGAGGTAATAAAGATATTAAATATTCATTGACTCTACATCTTGGGAATGGCCCTTTTGAGTAATACAGATATTATTATCTCCATTATGGGTGAGGGAGTAGGACCCAAAGCATTATGTCTAAGAGTACATAGACTTTAAGCAGCAAACCTGGGACTCAAGGACTCAACTGCAGTCAGCCTGACTCTTTAGTCCATGTTCTAAACACGACTATTCTGCCTTTACAAAGGTGTTATATGATTAGGAAAATGAAACAAGGGAATATATTGAATTAGAATTTATCAGTGACTATTAGATTGCGTATTTTTATCTTCTTTTTATTTTTCCCCACAGGAAAAAATTTTACTTCATAATTTTCCATTGTTCTTTGTCAATCATCAGACTCATTGTATTCTTTTTTTTTTATTGTATACAAATGGAATACATGTTGTTTCTCTATTTGTACATAGAGTCAAGGCATACCATTTGTGTAATCATACGTTTACATAGGGCAATGATGTTTGATTATTTTTTTCCCTTCCCCCCCACCCCTCGCACCCCTCTTTTCCCTCTATACAGTCCTTCTTTCCATCATTCTTACCGCTCTCCTTATCCCTAACCCTAAACCTAACCCTAAACCTAATGCTAACCCCTCCCATCCCCCATTATATGTCCTCATCCGCTTATCAGCGAGATCATTTGTCCTTTAGTTTTTTGAGATTGGCTTATCTCACTTAGCATGATATTCTCCAATTTCATCCATTTGTCTGCAAATGCCATAATTTTATCATTCTTCATTGCAGAGTAATATTCCATTGTATATATATGCCACTGTTTCTTTATCCATTCATCAACTGAAGGGCATCTAGATTGGTTCCACAATCGGGCTATGATGAATTGAGCAGCATTGAACATTGATGTGGCTGTATCTCTGTAGTATGCTGATTTTAAGTCCTTTGGGTATAGGCCAAGGAGTGGGATAGCGGGGTCAAATGGTGGTTCCATTCCAAGCTTTCTGAGGAATCTCCACACTGCTTTCCAGAGTGGCTGCACTAATTTGCAACCCCACCAGCCATGTATGAGTGTTCCTTTTTCACCACATCCTCGCCAACACCTATTGTTGCTTGTGTTCTTGATAATCGTCATTCTAATTGGGGTGAGATGAAATCTTAGGGTAGTTTTGATTTGCATTTCCCTTATTACTAGGGATGTTGAACATTTTTTCATATATCTGTTGATTACTTGTACATCTTCTTCTGTGAAGTGTCTGTTCATTTCCTTAGCCCAATGTTGATTGGATTATTTGTATTCTTCATGTAGAGTTTTTTGAGTTCTTTATTGATTCTGGAAATTAGCGCTCTATCTGAAGTATGGTTGGCAAAGATATTCTCCCACTCTGTAGGCTCACTCTTCACACTGCTGATAGTTTCCTTTGCTGAGAGAAAGCTTTTTAGTTTGAATCTATCCCAGTTGTTGATTCTTGCTTTTATTTCTTGTGCTATGGGAGTCCTGTTAAGGAAGTCTGATCCTAAGCCAACAAGTTGAAGATTTGGACCTACTTTTTCTTCTATAAGATGCAGGGTCTATGGTCTGATTCCAAGGTCCTTGATCCATTTTGAGTTGAGTTTTGTGTAGGGTGAGAGATAGGGGTTTAATTTCATTCTATTGCATATGGTTTTCCAGTTTTCCCAGCACCATTTGTTGAAGAGGCTATCAATTCTCCATTGCATATATTTGGAACCTTTGTCTAGTATGAGAAAATTGTTATTTATTTGGGTTTGTGTCCATGTCCTCTATTCTGTACCATTGATCTACCTGTCTATTTTGGTACCAATACCATGCCGTTTTTGTTACTATTGCTTTGTAGTAGAGTTGAAGATCTGGTATTGCAATACCCCCTGCTTCGCTCTTGCTACTGAGGATTGCTTTAGCTATTCTAGGTTTTTTATTCTTCCAGATGAATTTCATAATTGCTTGCTCTATTTCTGCAAGGTACATCATTGGGATTTTAATTGGAATTGCATTGAATCTGTATAGCACTTTAGGTAGTATAGCCATTTTGACGATATTAATTCTGCCTATCCAGGAACATGGGAGATCTTTCCATCTTCTAAGGTTTTCTTGAATTTCTTTCTTTAGTGTTCTGTAGTTCTCATTGTAGAGGTCTTTCACCTCTTTTGTGAGATTGATTCCCAAGTATTTTATTTTTTTCAATTCTATTGTGCATGGGGTAGTTTTCCTAGTTTCTCTTTCTGAAGATTCATCACTTATGTATAAAAATGCATTGGATTTATGAGCATTGATCTTGTAACCTGCTACTTTACTGAATTCACTTATGAGTTCTAAAAGTTTTCTGGTGGAATTTCCAGGTTCCTCTAAATATATAATCATGTCATCAGCAAACAGGGATAGTTTGAGTTCTTCTTTTCCTATTCGTATCCCTTTAATTTCTTTGGTCTGTCTAATTGCTCTGGCTAGAGTCTCAAGGACGATATTGAATAGAAGTGGTGAAAGAGGGCATCCCTGCCTTGTTCCAGTTTTTAGGGGGAACGCTTTCAGTTTTTCACCATTTAGAATGATATTAGCCATGGGCTTAGCGTAGATTGCCTTTACAATGTTAAGGAATGTTCCCACTACCCCAATTTTTTCTAGTGTTTTGAGCATGAAGGGATGCTGTATTTTATCAAATGCTTTTTCTGCATCTATTGAAATAATCATGTGATTCTTAACTTTAAGTCTGTTGATATGGTGAATGACATTTATTGATTTCCGAATGTTGAACCAACCTTGCATCCCTGGGATAAAACCCATTTGATCATGGTGCACTATCTTTTTAATATATATTTGTATGCGATTTGCTAAAATTTTGTTGAGAATTTTTGCATCGATGTTCATTAAGGATATTGGTCTGAAATTTTCTTTCCTCAATGTGTCTCTGTCTGGTTTAGGTATCAGGGTGATATTGGCTTCATAGAATGAATTTGGGAGTGTTCCCTCCTCTTCTATTTCATGGAATACTTTGAGGAGTATTGGAATGAGCTCTTGTTTAAAGGTTTTGTAGAACTCGGCTGAGAACTCATCTGTTCCTGGACTTTTCTTTGTTGGTAGACTTTTGATGAGCTCTTCTATTTCATTGGTTGAAATTGGTTTATTTAAGTTGTGTATGTCCTCCTCGTTCAGTTTTGGTAATTCATATGTCTCTAGAAATTTGTTGAAGTCTTCAAGGTTTTCTTCTTTGTTGGAGTATAGATTTTCAAAATAGTTTCTAATTATGTTTTGTATTTCACTCGTGTTGTTGTGATGTTTCCTTGTTCATTCTGAATTTTAGTAATTTGAGTATTCTCCCTCTTTCTCTTTTTTAGTGTGGCTAAGGGTTTATCAATTTTGTTTATTTTTTCAAAGAACCAACTATTTATTTTGTTAATTTTTCCAATTTTTTCTTTTGTTTCGATTTCGTTGATTTCAGCTCTGATTTTAACTATTTCCTGTCTTCTACTTCTTTTGGTATTGGTCTGCTGTTCTTTTTCTAGCGCTTTGAGCTGTAGTGTTAAGCCGTTTATTTGTTGATTTCTACTTCTTTTTTTGAATGCGCCCCATGAAATAAATCTTCCTCTAAGTACTGCTTTCATAGTGTCCCACAGATTTTGATATGATGTGTCTTTGTTCTCGTTTACTTCTAAGAATTTTTTTGTTTCCCTCCTGATGTCTTCTGTTATCCATTCTTCATATAATAGTGTATTATTTAATCTCCAGGTATTGGAGAAGTTTCTGTTTTTTATTTTGTCATTTATTTCTAATTTCAATCCATTATGATCTGATAGAGTACAAGGTAGTATCTCTATCTTCTTGTATTTGCTAACAGTAGCTTTGTGGCATAAAATATGGTCTATTTTAGAGAAGGATCCATGTGCTGCTGAGAAGAAAGTGTATTCGTTCTTTGTTGGATGGTATATTCTATATATGTCTGTTAAGTCTAAATTGTTGATTGTGTTGTTGAGATCTATAGTTTCTTTATTCAATTTTTGTTTGGATGATTCTATCCAGTGGTGAGAGAGGTGTGTTAAAATCTCCTAGTATTATTGTGTTGTGGTCTATTTGATTTCTGGAATTGAGAAGGATTTGTTTGACGTACGTGGATGAGCCAATGTTCGGGGCATAGATATTTATGATTGTTGTGTCTTGTTGATTTATGCTTCCCTTAAGCAGCATGTAATGTCCTTCTTTATCCCTTCTGACTAGTTTTGGTTTGAAGTCCACATTATCTGAAATGAGGTTGGATACTCCAGCTTTTTTGCTGTGTCCGTGTGCATGGTATGTTTTTCCCCATCCTTTCACCTTTAGTCTATGTGTATCTCTTTCTATGAGATGAGTCTCTTGCAGGCAGCATATTGTTGGATTTTTCTTTTTAATCCAATCTGCCAGTCTATGTCTTTTGATTGATGAGTTCAGGCCATTAACATTCAGGGTTATTATTGTGATATGATTTGTATTCCCAGTCAATTGACTCATATTTGTTTTTGACATGATTTGGTTTCTCTTTTATTTGGCTATTCCTTTAGGCTAGTGCCTCCCGTTGCTGATTTGCATCGTTGTTTTTCATCTCTTCCTCATGGAATATTTTGCTGAGAATGTTCTGTAATGCTGGCTTTCTTTTTGTAAATTCCTTTAGCTTTTGTTTATCATGGAAGGATCTTATTTCATCGTCAAATTTGAAGGTAAGTTTTGCTGGGTATAAGATTCTTGGTTGGCATCCGTTTTCTTTCAGGGCTTGGTATATGTTGTTCCAGGCCCTTCTAGCTTTTAGGGTCTGGATTGAAAAATCTGCTGATATTCTTATTGGTTTCCCCCTGAATGTAATTTGATTCTTTTCTCTCGCGGCCTTTATAATTCTGTTTTTATTTTGTATGTTAGGTATTTTCATAATAATGTGCCTTGGTGTGGATCTGTTGTAATTTTGTATGTTTGGAGTTCTATAAGCCTCTTGTACTTGGTTTTCCATTTCATTCTTCAGATTTGGGAAATTTTCTGTTATTATTTCATTGAATAGATTGTTCATTCCTTTGGTTTGTTTCTCTAAGCCTTCCTCAATCCCAATAATTCTTAAATTTGGCCTTTTCATAATATCCCATAATTCTTGTAGATTGTGTTCATGATTTCTTACCATCTTCTTTGTTTGACCAACTTTGTTGTCAAGATTAAATAATTTGTCTTCAATGTCTGAGGTTCTGTCTTCCAGGTGTTCTATCCTATTGGTTATGCTTTCTATGGAGTTTTTAACTTGGTTTATTGTTTCCTTCATTTCAAGTATTTCAGTTTTTTTTTTTTTTTCAGTATCTCTAACTCTTTATTGAAATGATCTCTTGCTTCCCGTATTTGGTCTTTTAACTGTTGTTTGGTGCTATCATTTAATGCCTGCATTTGCTCTTTCATCTCCTCATTTGCTTCCCTGATCATTTTAATTATGTACATTCTGAACTTCCTTTCTGACATTTCTTCTGCTGTGCTGTCATTGGGTTTTATTGATGTAGTATCTAGGTTTGTTTGGGACATTTTCTTCCCTTGTTTTCTCATATTGGTCAGTTGTCAGTGGGACCCTGAGATATTGCAGATTTCCACTATTGGCTTATAGTGTCCTGGTAGATTTCCAGTGTATCACCTCCCAGCCTTCAGTAGCCTGATGTCTTGGAGCAATTTGATAATGCAGTGCATCCGAAGAAAGCTGCCCCTAGCCCCCTACTGTTCTCGGGTTTGGAGCTGGCTCTGTGTGGAAAGGCTCTCACTGGGGGCCTGCACCGTGCAGCTGGCCGTGTGGGAGGAGCCCACTGCCGGAGTGTGCAGGGCTGCCTGTGGAAGACTCTATCTTCCCTGCCCTGTTCCAATAAGCCACCTCTATCTGGGCCTGCCACCCGGGCCGAGCTTTACCCAGTGGGCAGACTCACCCGTGGCTCTATTTCAATCCGAGTCTCTCAATGCCTCCCTTTCTTAACTCCTGGGTTCTGGAGCGACTGGGGATTCAGTCACCCTCTAGGCCGCCATCTTGGACTGCCCCATGGAAAGAACCTGTGGCCGGAGTGGGCAAAGCCGCCTGAAGAGGTCTCTGGCTGTCCTGCCCTGATCCCAGAGGCTGCTTGGGGATCGAAGCTCTCCGTTGGTTCGGGGACTTGTGGTTGTTTCTATGTAGAAAGCCTCTCACTGGGCAATCTGATCTGAGAAGCTAGCCTTGAAAGGCACCTCCCACTGCAGGGGTCCAGGCTACTTCAGACTCATTGTATTCTTAACCTTAGATTTCTGTATTGTTAATATTTGTGTCTATCTTTTTTGTTTTAGTTGTATTTGTAATGACTTAACATTGACTTCAGTCTCAGATAATTTCTCTAGATAAAATACTTAACATTATCAATGTTGCTTGACAAAATTGTTCCACTTGTTAGGACCTGATTGGGTCCTTTTACCCATGTATTATAAGGGGTCTCATATAGAAAGGTGTCAAATAGTATCTTGCCAAATTTAACTCAGAAAGAATAGAGAACAGGGATTCAGAAAGGAGGGCAAAGTTGGGAGCTATTTAAGAGGTGACTAGATCAGACCACTGATGGACTAACTATGAAAATAAGGAAAACTCAGAAGTTTGGGATGTATAGGTCCTCCAAAATGACATTGGATTTCTGGCTTGGACAAATAGGTTATTGCTACAAATAACTAAGGATTATAAATTCAGTTATATAAGTGTTCAATGTGTTGTTCCTATTGACAACATAAGTGGGGAATCATTTGAAAACTATAAGCTTGAATTTCTGACTCTTGCAGGAAAGTTTAATTTTAAAACAATGCAACATATAAATTCTAGAATCTTTAATTGAACCAAGACTTATCACTCCCCATCTCCAGACCAGTCAGAGACTCTCTTTATTATATAATGCTTAAGGACAGTGATGTTGATTTATGTGTTTGGGAGCTGGAGAAAAGGAAGGAGTGCACTTTTAACCATCTTCACATCTGGAATCTAACATACATCTACATAATGTGATTCTGGCACATACCACAATCAAACTTATAAACAAAAACAAGTCAACAAATTAAGAATAATAGATGGCGTAAACTTAGATTGAAGGTCAGGAGTTAAACAGAAGACACCAATCTTTAAAGGAACACATGTGGACTAGTGTAAGAGACTTACCAGGCACTTTTAAGATTTTGGAAATTTTCATTACTTTTTCAAATGCATTTATCCCCAGGGGCTGTCAATTTCCCTTCATTATTAGCAGTAAAACTCTTAAAAATAATTGCAGGGAGACTTTACTGCCTCATTAGGAGTACAAGAGATCTGTGCTTAAAGAGCTGTTCTCCAAAGATAATTTGGAGGTGAGAAGATCTTAAAAGGTAAAGCAAATAAAGAACTAATATTTTAAGAGGCAGTTTCTATGTTCTTTTATATCCTAGGATGAGCTCAGGATCAGAATGTATAAAATGAATCTATATGTTTTCCTTTCCACTTTCTGCTTTCACACCCATTTTCCCTTGGTGTGAGATTATTTTTATTTCTCTAATACAGAACTGATTAGGTGTGAATTTCAGGCTGATAGCTATGTATTCACCTTTCATAAGGTCTCTATGTGGCAATAGAAAATGTTTGTTTTGGCCTGAGGGTTTGAAGGCTTAAGAAATCCTGTTTTTTTTTTTTTTTTTAGTCAATTTCTTCTTTCTTTCTTTTTGTCTTTCTTTTTTATTCCTTTTATTCTTTGTGTGTTTTACTGGTTTCCTTAACCAGTTGGCATCCTATTAGATTATTTAAATACCACCAGTTATTTATAAAGGTTTCCTGCCCCTGTCCCCATGGAAGGTAAAGAAAGGATGGAAGAGAAGGAAGATTGGAGGAAACAAACAAACAGTCAATATCCATACATTTAATTTCTATATCCAAGTGCATATCACAGATTAAATACTATAAGGAGATAGCATATTGTTTTTTATTGCTGCATAATAAATTACCAAAAACCTACATTTTAAAATAATATACATATATTATTATACATTTTCAATGGGTCAGATCTGGGCATAGCCTACCTGACCCTCTGTCCAGGGTCTCAGAAGTTTTAATGAAGGTGTTAGTTGAACGGTATTTTCATCTGCAGGCTGAAAGAATCCTCTCCAGTTTATTTAATAGACTGGCCAACTTTGTTTCTTACAGCTATGCAACTAAGGGCCCTGGGATTTGTTGGATGTTGGCAAGAGGCCACCCTCAGGTCCTGGAGGCCTGTGGCAGTTCCAGGGGGCTGCACACAGCTCCTGGCCTAGAGGGCTTTCCAACAAGACAGCTGAGGCAGCCAGGAGATTTTCTGATCTCAGCTGGAGCCCTTGCCCTCTGTTAAGTGCTTTGACCTGGTCAAGTCAGTTTCTTGAAAAAAACATCCTCTTTTGATAAACTCAGGTATGTGAGTTAGCTTTCTGTTGCTGGGACAAAATACCTAAAGTAAATGAACTTTGAGTAGAAAGGTTTGTTTGGGCTCATGGTTCCGCAGGTTTCAGTTCATGATGACTTAGTCCTGTTGCATTGGGCCTTTGGTGGTCAAGCACATCATGGTGGGAGCGTGTAGCAAAGGAGGCCTCTTCAACTCATGGCATCCAGGGAGCAAAACAAAAGAGGAAGCGGCCAGAGTCCCAATTTCCTCTTCAAGGGCATGTCCCCAGTGACCCAAATTCTACCAACTAGGCCTCACTTTTAAAGATTCGCCTGTCACCAAATAGCACCACCACAGGCTGGCAACACACCTTAATACATACACAGGGTGCTCTGTGGAATGCTCCAGGTTCTGTCTCTAACTATAGCATTTGATCCTATCTGGTTCCATATGAATATACAAAGCTGCCTATTACGATATGGCTTGAATTATCTATCCATGTTCTAAAACCATATGTGCAACCACCCATATGTGTATATTTTAGATTAAAAGAGTGATAGATTAGAAATTGTGTTAGGGTTCTCTAAATGAATAAAACCAACAGGATAAATGAATTATTATTACAAATGGGGTTTATCAGATTGGCTTACACAATCAGAAGTTGGATAGTTCTACAAGGGCAATCTGCATGCTAGAGGGCCAGAGGAACTAGTAGCTGTCCACTCTTGTTCTGGAACCTCAGAACAAGAGGGATGAATGACGTAGGTCCAGTGTGAGATTGAAGGCCTGAAATATTCCTGGAGAATCACTGGTGAGACTCCACCTTGGAAGTGAAGGAACTTAAATGTCCTTGGGTGATAACAGCAGCAATAGATACAACCACCCAAGAAGAATCCAGCTTTGGTCTGCTAAGGCTACCTACCTCCTTCTTCTGCTTTTTGTTCCATCTGGGCCCCTGGCCTATCAAAGAGTGCCACCACATTCAGGGCATGTTTCCCCACTCAGTTTGGCCCCACGTGTCCATTATCTCTGGAAATATCTTCATCATCATACTCAGAAGTCTCTGATTCCTAAGCATCTCTTATCCTAATCAAGTTGACAGTGCAGATTAACCATCACAAAAACACATCAATCAAGGTGACTTTTGTACACCTCTAATTCTAGCAATATGACCCAAGCTTGTTAATCTATAAATGAATCTCCTTACTTGATCTTTTCTGCTATTTAGTGATTCTGATATCCACTGAGTTATTCTATATTAAGTAGTTCAATATGCATTTATGACTTTAACTTTTTTTCTAAATAAGGTATTCTCAAATATTACCATGTGTGACCTTGTTAAATCAGACAAAAAAACTTCAAGAGTTTCTGTTTGGAGTTTGGTCTTGGGTCTAGGAATTTCCCTTTCAATGATATTCCTCAGGAAGGCTGATAGTGCTGGTTATTAAACCACCACTCTGAGAGAATCCTTCAAACCAGGTTGTATCCCTGATAGAGAAATGCTCAAAATGAGTCCTTAGTAGTCAGGAGCATGGAATTTTCACAGTAGGATATAAGGACTAAGATAACCTCTCCCTTAAACAATCTAAATATTAGAGTTAAGGTGACATCCCTACTTTATGACAGGAGCACAGGTTAATAGATAAACAGCAAGCTAAACAATCAACGGGGTCCCAGTGATCATCAATGAAAGGATCTCTGGAAGGTCACAAGCCAAAGGATGCACAGGTATAGAAAAATCTAGTTAGTTTCAGAAGCAGCAGTTAAAGAACCTAAGAAGAGAGAGCTAGCAAAACACTAATTAACATCTAAGGCAGTCTTTTTTAGGTGTGTGGTGGGATGAAAGGTAAGTGAAACAAGAAGTTCTCAGAGCTGTGAATGCTTTGGAGTTACTTCTATTTGTGAAGCCCAGCTCTGTTGGGCTGTATTTTCTATAAAAACTTACCTTAAGGGATGGGGGTGTAGCTCAGTGGTAGAGTACTCACCCAGCATGTACAATGTTCTGGGTTTGATACCCAGCATCATAGAAAGAGCTTACCTGTTCTGTCCACTTCATCAAGATTCCTGTCTTGTTACAGTTACGATATTAATTTTAGATCAAAAGCTCAATCTCAAGAAACACATCAATATCTCAATAATTATTCTCCTACAGAATTAGAATCCTGGATTGATCTTTGTTCACTCTAATCCAAGGAATCTAACACGTTCTTCAATCCATACTTGCCTGGCCCCAAACAAGTGTCTCATAAATGCCTGGAATAGCTCAGGCACATCCATTTTCTCTATAATCCTACACTGTACCAGCTGGCAATGAACAGACCTGGCATTATAACAAGGTGGGAGGGAGATTGTTCAATATATTTTTGTTAGTACACATTCTAAATTACTTATTTGTAATTAAAACAATGTTAGTGCCAGATAATTAAAATAGCACAGAAGGGTGAAATATGGCTGAATCTAAAGTCAGACCAGAATTAAACACAGGTGTACAAGGGAACACCCCAGAACGATGTTCTAAGGCAAGAATATGTCAGGACAGTGCAGGAAGAATAGAGCAGAAGAGGTAAGCATTGCAAGAAAGGACACCAAGAAGAAATGTGCTTTGTAAAAGAGACAGTGTAGGGACCATCCTGTGGGTCACTGGTAGAACTTTGATTTTTACTCTGAAAATTGTAGGCAGTGATGACGGTGTTTTAGCAGAGGAGTTATATGCTCTGGCTTCATTTTAAAATGATCATTTAGAATTTAAAGGGTGAGGGGGGAGGAAAAAATAACAGAATGAATCAAACATCATTACCCTATGTAAATGTATGATTACGCAAATGGTATGCTGTTACTCCATGTGCAAACAGAAACAACATGTATCCCATTTGTTTACAATAAAAATAAATTAAAATAAAAAAATTCAATGGAAAGTATCATCAACAGACTAGACCACTTGGAAGGCAAAAAAAAAAAAAAAGAATTTAAAGGACTGGTTATGCTCATTAATAAAGAAGCACATTCTGTTTCTTTAGAAGTAAAGTCAGTATCTAAGTTGATGGTAGTTAGGGAGCATGTAATCTAGACATAAGAAGTTATTGTGATGATTTTGTTAGCCATGATCATTAGCTAATTTTAATGGTACTCTCTCTTCCCTGTTATTGGGATTTAGCTGCTTGATAGATTAGAGTTTAGTTTATGCATCAGAGTAATCTCCTTGCTAGAAGGAATTGCAGAGCACTGCCAAAATTGCAGGAGTCATTTAAACACCATTTAACTCCTACCAACCGCATGACACAAATTAAAATACTACTTCCTTTGTGGGATTTTTGTAAAACTACCCTCAACAGTTTCAGAGACTCCTGCCTTTGTGCATGCCATATATTTCACATACCTACAGTATAACTTTATCACATTTTATTTTATTTGTTCCACATAAGAATGAATTCCTTGAGAGCAGGGATAATGTCTTGTTCAAATTTCATAGAACTCCCAGGGCTATAAGGCATGGAACATCACACTGTGACATATACGTAATATTGAAAGTAAATAGTTGAACAACAGAGGACTGAAGTATTCATTTGCTTTTTCCTGCTGATGTATTCAATGACTGTTCAGTTTTGGACCTTCTTCTAGTGAGATTTCACATATTTTTATTGAGTTACTAAATTCAGAGGGAATCCTTGTGAATTTTCATGTGTCTCCTCTCAATAGTTGCTTTTTGTAAGCTAAATGGTGCTGGATTTACTTATGTCAAAAGACTAAGGATCTTAATAGAATTTCTATTTCCTTCTAGCACTATTTAGTTGTGTTCCAAAAAATAGTTTATAAAATATAAAACTGACACAAATATAATTGTTCTTGTTTTATTATTAAAAATAATTGTTAAAAAAAACATAGCGAGAGAGAAAAGAGGCCATCCATAGAAATCAACACATTAAAACATGAAGACTGATCCAAAAATATATGCTAGATGGTCCATAAACTCTGACAGTACAGTATTATAATACCATATAGAGACTAAGCAAAACTCAGTGCTTATGTAACTTCTTTCAATGATTAAGAATCTTCAAGAAATATTAGGTTGTGTTAAAATATCCTGATTAATACAGGATTTGGCATTAAAACAGAAAGGTCACCAGCAAAGTATAATTTCATTATTTCTTCCAGAAAAGTCATATGTCTACCAAAAGCTCACATGGCTATATTACTAGTGCTACTCTCTAGTTTTAATACTGAATCTAAAGAAACTTGCCATAAGCATTTAGAATAAATACTTTGTCATAATCAAATAAGTCATAACAAAGATAATAATATACCATATCAAACATTAATCATCAGTTACTACACATAAAAATTCAGAAAATCTTTCCTTCTGAAAAAAATAAATACCTCCCACCTACCACTGGAATGACTGGCTATTATAGATGTTAACACCTTTGGCACATGGTACTTGTAGCAACAAAAAAAGTTTGTTCTTTATAAATGTGGAAATGCAATAATTTTTTCTTTCTTTGTGTTTTCATTTTAAATCTTTCTTAACTCCACAAATGACTTTGGCTTTTTTTCTTTTTTCTTTTTCCTATAAAGGAGAAAGCGTTTGTCATTTTAAATAAGAAAGAAGCACTTCATTCGTCACTTACACCTAGAGGAGCTTGGTAAAAATGAAAACCAAGTGAAGTAGCCAGGTCTTAATGAGTATTTGTAAACATTTCTGTTTTCACTATGGCAACTAGATGAAGCGGCGGATTAAGTATATTAAGCTGATTTTGCCGTGCTACAATACAACAGAAACATGTTTTACCAAAATGTAAGGACTAAGATACATAATTTTACAAAACTGTCTTATAAAGATATGTATGTTGTATTTTGATTAATGTTCTTTTTTTTACATTGTTATTCATTGTTTTACATTGTTATTCTAGTTTCATTTCTCTTTCTCTTTCTCTCTCTCTGCTTTATATAATTTTTTCATGTGACTGTTTTCTTTTTAAACAAGGATTACTGAAGGCATATTCCACCCTCTGTTTGATAACTTGTTTCATGACGATTTCAGCTTAGAACACATACTCCCATTTTGTATTTTCCTCTGTATTTGACTTGTCTTAACAATATTAACTCAAGAAAAATCTAAATTTGCTAGATTATAAAATTCTTAAACAATGGGAAGAACAGATTATAATAATGAAATTATTTGAAATACAGCAGAGTAAAAATTTACATCAGGTAAAATTTTATAACATGCTAATAATATATTTAAATATTGACTATCCCTGTGAACTTTATCTTTGCCTTTATATAAATAGATTAATCATATATTAAACAAAATTGCTAAAATTCCTGCAAGAAGTTTTTACTGCCCCAACTATTTTTGAGAAAGATACATTTTATAATATGAGACTTGCATTAAAATAAATAATCCCACATGAAGAAAAAAACTAAATAAAAATATACAACTAGAATAAATGTTGATCTGTTATCTAAAACCATCATATCCTTTCCTATTGTTCATATCAGACTATTTCAAAATGTGGTGATTTAAAACAACACTCATATTATTATCTTCACATATTTGTGAGTTAGGAGTTTGAGCAGAATTTGACAAAGAAATTCTACTCCCGATAGCACTGGCAAGGGGGTTCTTGGTGTATTCAGTGGTAGCTAAGTTGGCAGGGGAGTTCCCTGTGCCCATGTGCCCTGTTGGAAGAGGAATCTGCTCAGGTAGGTTCAACTGAATCTTCCTTTTCTTTAACTCACCTCAGGGCTTCCACAGGTACCATTTTCAGCACGGTAGTCAGATTCCCTACATAGAGGCTCAGAACTCCAAGAGGATGAAAGCAGCAGAGGACAGTTTCTTAAAGGCTTAATCAATAGGCACAGTATCATTTTCATTTAATTAGAGGTGGTCACATGTCACAGTCAGAACTCAAGGGGCAAGGACATAGAGTCCATCTCTCAGTGGGAGGAGAATCAATAAATCTGCATCCAGTTAGAGTCTTCCAAAAATACAATAGCCCATATCACACGATGAGTTTTTTTCTTCCTACCTTTCCTATGTAATTTTTTATTTAAATTAGAAAGATAGCACCAAATTAAACATTTATGCCTTTAGATAGTGTAAGATCTTTAAGTAACCAATACTTTTATCAATATTTTTATTGTTTCTGAAAATTTTTGTGAGAACAAGTACAGTATGATCACACATTTCAAAACAAAATTAATTAGAATCTGAATTTTTCATCATTTTTGATTCCATTTTTATATCAGAAGTAAAACAAATAACCAACCATACAAACACACACAAAAAAACTGGAAAAAAAAATCCTGGGGCTAGAGGAGGAATACAATTGCAAGAAAGGAATTATGATGAAAATTCCAAACTGTATGGACATGCCTGCGTGCGTGTCGGTATCTTTGTTTTATATATGAGTGGAACATTAAACGAGTCGTTCTGAAGAGGAAGAAATAGAGAAAAATAATAGTTACAGAGAACAAAAGGCACAATGCAAGTAGAAAAATAAATAAAAATTCTATCGTGTATGCTGATATTGGGGATTTACTCTTTTTTTCTCTGCGTGGTTTATTGATAACAGCTCTGGAATACTCCAAAGTCATATTTGGTGTTCTGATGGTTCCTCAAAGGAACAAAACTCCACTGAAGCTGAAAGAGTAATTCAAATAGTATCACAGACAACTCACTGTATGCGGAACTCTCAGTGAAGTGTCCTGGACCTTCGGCACCAGTGAGGTGGAAGAGATGATACTACTGTGCAGTTGTAGGCAGAGGTTATGGATGCATTCTTCCAACAGAGAACTGTTCATATCAAAGGAAAGGACAACAAATAAATAAACAGGAAAGGAGTTAGACCTTACCCTGAACATAATAGAAAAGTGGCTTGTGAATCACTTTTTCATTTTTAGGAATGGAATGAACAAATCTTAAAAGGCGGCAGCTGTCTGATTCTGCATTGTTGAGGAAGATATAACTGGCATTATTAATTGTTAACAATACTTTTAAACATTACAAAGTAGTACACATTAATTGCTGAATGAATGCTACATAAAACTCTTTCTTTGAGAGATAAACTAGTGATAACTATTGCATCATGCATGGACTATTTTGAAATAAGCATTAAAGAGCAACACAGTCATATATAGCAATCTGGAAGGACATCTCAGTTATAGAGATTAGAATTACATAATTTTATTACCTCCACCTTAATTTACTATGTGTTGGTGTTCATTACTTCTTTAGAAACTGAAGACAATATCAAATTGAAGCTAGTTTGCATGCTATTAAGTCAACTGGTATTACTAATTTCTATTTATGCATTTTGTACATATTTGTGAGTGCCAATTAATTGTATTTTAGCTATTATGATAAAATTCATTTGGTTAAAAAATGATAAGAAAAATCACATACCCATTAGGATCAGGACCCAGTATAATAGGGACCATGAAAAATCAAAAGCAAGGATTACATTGCAAGTGAAAATCGTTATAACAGAGAGGCAAGATAAGAAGTACTGCAGCAGAGTATTACCTACAGAAGGCTAAAACAAAAGCATATATCCCATCAGGTACTTACTGCTAAAAACGTACGATTACAAGGGCTTAGGATCAACACAATGAAGCAATAAGTAAGTGGACAATTGCTAAGCTTACAAATTGAGGTTGATACAAAATGTCATATAATTTGTCCTGGTACATAAGAAGCATGAAGGGAATGTATATGAAGGATGCTTTCTGTCAAAGGAAAAAAAAAAAACTAGGCTTAGAGACATAAAAAGGGAAAAACTCACTATGTGTAGGAAACAGTATTTAAGTATTATGGTGTGGTTAGAGTACATTATTTATTTTTTTATTGGAGAGCATTGTATTTGAGAAGGTAGTAAATGCAGAGACAAGATCAAACTGGTGATGGTAACCATGGCTCATATTTGAAAATTTATTCCCCTGATATCAGGAAAAAAGAGTGAAAGTTTTAAGTATTAAAGTGACATGATCAAATTTTCCATTTAGAAAAAAATCCCTCTATGAGTAATGGAAGAGTAGCTTGGAAGTTTTCATACCTCAATGCCGAGAGAGCTCTGACCAGTTATAATAGTGCAGAGCAAAGATGAAAGTGGAGTATCCAGTGACAAAGGGCAAGAGTGATGAGGAGACCAGTTTGAGTTCATTTTGTCATGGAAGATGAGGAAGAATCATGATAGTTATGTATTTCTGACTCTGAAAACTTGGTGGATGGGTTGCTTTAACTGAGATGCACTGAGTACAGAAATCAGGAGCAAAATTTTGTACTTTGAACATAGTGGTTTGCAGGTACCTATGCATATTCCAAGTGACATATGCAGCAACATCCCAATATATGAATTCCAAATTTGAGAAACACATCTTGGTGGAGTTATATATACTTGTATAGCTCATCAGTATAGTGTGTATGTTTTGAGTTGGGATAAAATTTTGCAGGCAAGTGTATAAAATAATGAGTCAGTAAAACAATGCAATATCAAAATATAAGTCTTTCAGGGTGATAAGAAGACAAATCCAGGAAATTGAGAAGCAGATTGAGCAAAGTTCTGGAATTCATGAAGAGAGATAGTATAAGAATAATAGAATGATAGGATGACTGAATTAAGTGACTAGTATCAAAAAATGTTTGGGAATTTACTAATTGTACTTGTGTGAAATTCAAATTAGAGTGCTTAAAGGATTTCTAAAATAAAAATGGTGAACAACAAATAAAAAGAAGAAAGGAAAGGAAAGAAATCAAATAAACTGAAGTTTGTTACCAAGAGATATGCATTTGATTTAATTTGCACCATAATATAACCACGTGCACACACACAAACACACACATGCACACTGATTCAAAAAGATTCTAAAATATATATGATGATTTTTCTTCTTGTGAATTTAAGCTAATTTTAATCTTACTATTTAAAAATGTAATTCTCACAGATATTAATTTTTATAAACAGAATTATTAATAAACCAAAAGGTACATTTTTTTGAAAGCCTGATGATGGTGTTCACTATATTTAATTTTTATGTATTAATTGAATACATACAAAATAAAATCTATTATAATTAAGTGTCTTCGTAAGGAAAATATATATCGGTACTAAGATTAAAGACTGCCAGAAATAACATACTACTGCTGAGATTAACCGTGACAAATAGCAATAAATTTATCTTTGAAGGCTTTTCATGATTAGAAAATAAATACAAACAAGATAGTCTTTTAAATTATAAACATTAATGATAAGCTTTAATGATAATCATTTTTTAATTCTGATATTTCCTATTTGATAAATATTGGGTGATTCATATTATCCATATCAATTAATATGATAAATACATATTAAAAAGTATTGAAGTATATTTTAAGCCAACAGAAAAGTATTAAGAAGTATTGCTTGAAGTATTTTCCAAGGTTAGCAAATGTATTTTCATCATTTTTGTCTTTTTATTTCTTCTCTTAACTAAATCTCAGGTCAAGCCATTAGGTCTCAAGATTGGTGAGCTGTAGCTAAAGTATTGTCTTCTATACAAAGCAAACTTCAAACATGGCATTGTTTTTAATGAGAAAACTGATCAGAATAAAAATTAAAAAGAAAATACTACTTTTGAATTTCCAGAACTTTTGTACATAAGAAAAAGAATAAAACTAAGCTATGTGCAGATAGGAGGTACAACAAAAACAAAACAAAGTAAAGAAAACAACAATAACAACAACAACAACAAAACAGACCTAAGGCTCCAGAAGATAATTATTCTGCTTAAAAATCTAAAAAGAGAAGGAATAAAGAATAAATAAACTGCTGGAAATACCTCACATTTAGAGTTAAGTTTAATTCGAGACTGTATATTCTAATCATGCAAATCACATAGACTTGAAAAGTTAATCCATCACAAGTTCTCTAATTTTGTATTGCCAGATGTATTCAACTATTAGGACTGTTTCCATCTCACATCAGCAAACTAAAGTAAATTAGAAAGTCATCCTTATTTAACCTAATTAATGTGATAGCAGGAGAAAAAAAGGAACCATTACAGTTGAATTTCATTTTTAAACTGTCCATTCACAATAAACATTATTAACAGAAATGGAAAAACACATTTTGAATAAGAAAACTAAATAAAACAAAATCTGATTTAACAGATTAAATGTGGAATACAGTTTTCTAGTGACTAGAAATCTTACAGAATAATCCAGTTGCTCTTCTCTTACAATACCATTCTTCTACACTGAAAATTTCTTTAAAGGAAAATGACACACTCTGAAACAAATGTCTAGTCCACATAGGTGTGGAGAAAAGAGTGCCCCAGTGTGTTACTGAGTTCTTTGTCATTGAGATGAAATATCAGACAAGAAAAACTTACAGGAGGAAAGTTCATTTGGGGTTCACGGTTTCAGAGATCTTGATCCATGGCCAGCTGATTCCATTGTCTTGGCTGTGAAGTGAAGCAGAACATCATGACTGAAAAGCATGGTAGAGGAAAGCTGGTCAGCTAGCTCATGGAAGTCAGGAAACAGAGAGAGAATGAAATGGACACAGAGACAGAGACCAAGGCCATGCCCCCAGTGACTCACTTTTTCCATGCACACCCTACCTGTCTACAGTTGCTACACAATAACCCATTTAGCTATCAACAGACTAATTCAGCAAATGGATTAATCCTATGATAATGTCAAAGCTCTAATCATTGCCTAAAATACCCACCCCTGACACTCACTTCATTGGGTATCTGCATCTACCACAATCCATGGTTTTGTTGTATAATGAATCTTAATCCTCGTAGACTCCATGTTTGTTGATTATTTAATTCACTCCCTGAAATACTTCCTCCACATTTCTCAGACATTTGTATAGTAAAAATACAAAATGAAAGATCTTCAGAAAAAAAACAAGATTTATTGGAGAACTAGGTTAGCTTATGGGAATACAAATGATGGAAAAGTAACTTCTCCCCTTGTCAAGTTTACTATATTGTGAAGAGAAAGACAAATGGGAATGAACGGAGGGTATTGATGGTAGAGATCAGGAGGGCTCTCTGATAATGGCCTCTGATCTACATTTACAAGGAAGGTTTTTGGGGGCTGTATCAAATGAGGAATGGAGTAAAAGGCATTGTGGGGATTGGTAGAAATTTGCAAGGGCTTTCTGATGAATCTCCATACTGCATCCCAGAGTGGTTACACTAATCTGCAGTCCCACCAGCAATGTGTGAGTGTACCTTCTTACCCACATCCTCCCCAACATTTACTGTTACATGTATTCTCTTGATTATTGCCATTCTAACTGTCATGCATATCTAAAAAGAACACATTTTTTAAAAAAAAGGAATTTGCAAAAGCATAGTGATTTGAGTAAGGATGATGTGAAGAGTTGCAAATATAACTCAAATATCTTTCTTCTTAATGATCCTTATCTCAATCATAACAAATCTAAAATGGAAAGTTTTCTAGCCAAACTTGTTCTTTCCTCACTCTTCCTATTATTAAATTCTGGACCCTTCCCAGTCATCCATCTAAGCCAGGATGTATTCATTATTTTTTTTTAAGATTTTTAACCTTTAGTGTTTATTTGTTTTTTATGTGAGCTGAGGGTGGAACCCAGTGCCTCACCCATGCTAGGCAAGCATTCTACCACTGAACGGTAACTCCAGTCCCTATTTTTTTTTTTTTCTTGTTTTCTTTCCTGGTGCTGGGGATTGAACCCAGGGCCTTGTGCATTTGAGGCAAGCACTCTACCAATTAAGCCATATCCCCAGCCCATCATTTTTCACTCAAAAACAATGATCTTCTGTCTGACCTCTATACTTCTGATTTTATTCATTTAGAAACTAGTTTCCATATATCCATAATAATATCTTAAATCTTTTACCAGATAAGACCACTCCCCCATTTAAAACACTTAAATTACTGTATACTATGATATAGATAAGATTCAATCTTTTTTCCTTAACATGTAACACCTTTTACCATTTTATATCATTTATATCACTCCCTAAATTATTCTTTTTCAACTGTGTTATATTTTCCAATCTTTTAATCCATTAAGCCTCTGCCTTAGAACATAGAACTTTACCTTTATAATTCCACCATGCTTCACAGTAATTGCATTGATGAAGATGTTGTCCTTCTGTATCTTACATTAAAATTTACCTCTACAGTTTCACAGTGACAAGATAGATAGATAGATAGATAGATAGATAGATAGATAGATCGATGATAGATATAATAAAAGCTATCAACACGAAGGTAAGTCAACATCTACTTTGATTAACAACATATTCCTGGCATCTTCCACATTGCTAATTTCACATGTATTATTTCAATGAATGGAAATTAAACTTTCTAAGGACATTATGCTGTGTCCCTTTCAACCTTACAAGAAAAGACACCTAAAATAAATATTCTGGGCAAAGTCATCACTAATTGGAGAACTGTGCATTGAATTACTTTGTCCATTACTCCAAACTCTGTAATTCTTTGTGATCAGGATCAAACATATTCTTTTTCATACATTTTTCTTTTAAAATCCTTGTGTATAGCTATTTTCTTCATATAATTGACTTTACTGAAAATAAGGAAATGTTATGAAATCCCTTGATGTTCAGAACAGCACTCAGTTTTGAAAATTCTTTTGTAGAGAACACATTGTTAAGATGATGATTTGAAAAGGAAGTAGTCTGAAAATATTTCAACATTAACAATGTCACCTTTAAATAATGTCGTTGTACATAGGCACATCCTTCACACAAGTCCTTGGCATGGGCCGCTGAGTCAACACTGAGGTGTTACTGAATATTTTGTCATGACAACATTATCTTACAGTTCTTCTGAAAAGATTTCCTGAGGAAGATTTTGTTTTGTTTTGATTTTGTTTTTGTCAGGGATGGGTTGTATGGGTGTCTATCACTTGCAGAGGATGAAAATATAGAAACAGCAGTGTATTGGTACAGGGAAAAAAGGAGGACTATCTTAGAGAGGCAGAAAGAAGATCATGAACTGTGAGAAGAAAATAAATTAGCTATGAAAAGTACCCATGGCTTCAGAAGGAGTATGTGGTAATTAAGCATTCATGCCAGGGGCTGTATTAGAAGATGTCTCTAATTCATGCATTTCTATCCTTTTAGTTGCAGAGATTGTACCATGTAGCTTTACCCATAGCCTTGGTAGTACACATGGATTTGTAGTTATTATGCTCTGCATTCCAAGTAGGTCTTCAGCTGCAACCCTTCTAATAAAAATTGGTAGGTCAGAATATTTCATCTTAATGAATAATTCATGAAGCACTAAGTCACATGTCAAGCTGAGGGAAGTACTGCTGTAGGTGAACACTTTGGAACATGAATCCAGTTTTAAATCTCTATATACTTCAATTAAAGAAAAAAAAATATGTGTTTAGTTTCTTTTCAAAGGAATCAGACAGCCCATGAGAAGGATGAAACAATCCCTATGACAAATGTAGAGGGTTCCATTTTCAGTTTCACATCTAAAAGGGAAAAAAATCCTAACTGAAAAACAAAAATTTAAAACATGCATTAAATAGAAGAATTACATAAAATTGCTGCTGAGAGTTGACACCTATTTTAAACTAGGTTAGCATAAAAATATATAATTACAGGATAAATTAGGTTTTCTGAATTCTCTCTGGTCTCAAACCAGGAAATCACAATCTATCAAAATAAAACTGTTGAGTGATTGAATATTTTGCTACTACTAGGATGTTTCAGTCAGCAAGGAGTTCTCCCTATATCAGTGTCCACTTCCATAGTAGAATAAAGCACTATATAATCTCCTTCTGTCCCTTGCTCAGTTATTTCAGTCATTTCAAGGTCCCAGAGAAATAAAATGCAGCCACATCTGTCAGCAGTATTAGGGATATTTGCTATACATGGTTAACTTCCACTACCAGACAGTTAAGTACACAATAAATATTTACTGACATGAATTTATATGTTTAGATATACACAATAAATATAGCATTTATAGCATTTCTTCCAATGTAGAGGTGATTAGAAAAATTAAAAATAGTGAACGTTTGTGGAGTGCTTATTAAGCAAGTTGTTGCATTCCCATTATATAATGTTACCTATATGATAACATAGCAAAGAGGGGTATATAACCACAAGAAAAATGATGCTAGTTAACTAATATTAAGCAACTTGCCCCAGGCCTTGCTGTTTGTACATATCAGAGCAGGAATTCCACCAAAATGACAATCCAGAGCTCATGTTCTTAACCATTTCCTTATGTTTTGTCAATCTTGACATGAAGTAGAAGGGAGAAGCAAAGATAAATGACCTCTGTTGCTCTTGACTATTGGCAGATTGGAAGAACCAAATCCTGCTATCAGATTCTCATTAGAATTGGTTTTATTAGTTTTTATGAAACCCAGGACTTCTGACCCTTGCTTATTTTTATTGAGGATTAGGTGAACTTTTAATCTCTCATTCTGTCTTATGGTAGCTTAAATCCTTTTTATTAAGGCAATAATTAGGAATGTAAAATAAATCAAAAGAGTATGTTTCAAAAGATTAGATATTCTATAATTTATAATTACAAAATAAATCCCTCTGTGTATGCTTCATTTTAAAGGAAATCTGTACTTCACTTTTATTATAACAATATATTAGATGTTAAACACAAAATATTTCAGATTTGTTTAATTTTCTTATTCTGCTCTACTGGAGCAATATTTTGTAACATAAACAGGACTATATAGCATTGATGATTTAATTTTTACAAATAAATACTTAGGCAACTAACAAGTATTGTGAGCCATGTTTCACTATTGGTGGGGTAGTAATATCAAGGCTTTAACACAGGAAATAGATAAATTATGATGTATGCATGATTCTCAGTGACATTTTAGAGACTCTGGTTGCAAATCTCTAATTGCAAACTGATTTGGATACTTACTATCTGGGTGACTTTTCACAATTTATATAGTCTTTCTAAGCCCCTGTTTCTTGAACTGTAAAATGGTGATAATATTGGTGCCTAATAATTATTGTTAGGTCATTAAATGAAACATTGCATGCTAAGGTCTCCATATTGTGCTTGACCCAAAATAAGATTCACAGTTATTACTTCTGATTAAGAAGACAGGGAATGTCCTTGATGTCTAATGAAATTAATAGTTATTTTTTAAAGCTCACTAAAGAATGATTGAAAATGATATCTATATCCTATTGTTTCCAGTTTCATTATGTTCTCTGGAGTATGTGTGTGTGTGTGTGGTTTTTGTTTTCTTGCTAAAAGTGTTCATTTGGGTTCCTGGTTGAATACAGGTAAATTTTTATAAGTTGAGAAGCCATTTTTCTATGTCTAAATTTATTTTGTTTCTGGCTTTTATGTCCACAGTCTATTTCTTTACCTTCAAATGAGTAATACCCACAGATCAATATTTGAATGTTTTAAAATGATAAAGAGCAAATTATCAATACTTACATTTTCTAAAATTGTGTAATATAAACCTGTATGAAAAGAAATATGAAGTCAGATTATCTTATTTATTATACTTGATAGGAAACACTGGCCCCTGAGACAGTGTATTAACACCATTATCCTTGGCATACTGCCTCAGGTCATTTTGTTATCAGCTTTCAAAATACTGGACTATGAAATATATATGGATGTCTTGTATAATTATGGACCACAGGTTTTTCATAGTCATTTTGACATATTAGCAGAGTTACTGTCTTAGCACATCACAGCACTGTGGTCATTTATGTGACAAGCCCCAATTCCTAAGTGTTCATTCTGAGAAAAGGGTGTGTCAGACATTTAATTGTCAGCAAGAATATTAAAATGTAATTGAAGGAAGCTCCTTTTCTCAGAGTCACATGTAAGTTGTCAGTGTGCCACAAGTTGAGCAATGGAGTAGAGTTCAAACAGTGTCAGAACGAATAATTGAACACAGGGCGCACATGGCTAGGGACAGGAAGAAGTGTCAAGGGCAGCACACAGCTGCAGGGTGGTTGGTTTTATTTTTCATTTTGTTTTAGATCTGTCAGTTTTGCAGTAGCAAGCTACATGAATGTGAATGTCCCACACTTGTTTTTGTGGGATCACAGTATATTGCTCGGAAGATGCTAGGAAGCACAAAAGACAGGTCATGCGATTTCATTGATATATCCTGTTCAATGGTCTGATTCTACGTAGAAGAACAGAAAATAAGGGTTGAGGGAATATTATTCAGATACCAAACCTCCTTGTTAACAAAGAGAAGGATGAATTTTAAAACAAATTTTAATGACAGTATAGGACACTAATCCTGCATTTGCATAAACCTGATAACTTGCTGAAGATAGTTATTAATTCCTGTTTAGTTTGAGCCTTATTTAAATGCAAACTTTACCAAAGAACTTGGTTGGAGAAAACATGAAGTCCTCACCAACCTGAAGAAATATAAAATCCTTACTAGCCTAGTTTATTAAGAGTAACATTGTTTTATTTTATAGTTTATTTTGACAACAACAAAATTGATTTTTGAACTAATTAAAAATCCAAATCAAAGTTACCCCAAGATACACACACACACAAATTTGTATGTTCGGTAAAATAGAAGTTTCTTTATAGGCAAAATGCTCTTTCACATAAATATTTATTGATAAATGTGTAAGGGATTTGAGGACAGTTTTCTAAAATGTTATATTGGTTAAATGAGACTGCAGCATAATGTTCCTAATCTCTGGATCCCCATAAATTTGAAATGGTATTCCATTGTATCAAAGGAAGACAGGAATTACACAAGAAAATGCTTTGCTTTGTGGTTAGCAAGTTAAAAGTGATGAAATTCTAAGCTGAAATGCATAAAAATAGTATACAGGGAGTTGCATAATTATATCTTTTACCTTGATTGTGGTTTAAGTGACTAGCCTATGAAATATGTGATACTACACTGCTTGCTATAGTTCTCTATAAATTCCTTAACATTCTGAACATTCATACTTTTGCTGACAAAGGTCAGTTCTTACTGTAGCTGTATAATCATTTCAGAATGAATGTATTTCTTCTAAATAATTGTAAGCATATGTTTGATGGTAATCATCTACTAGTACAGTAAATAAGCACCCATTCCAAAATAGAATTTAAACTAAATACACAAAATATTTCATAGATAAATTTATTATTTAGAGAGCTTTATCTACATTATGAAATGAAAGTACTATTTCCAAATAGACAAATTTACCATATTATGAGGACACAGTATCAAGTAACAAGCTACATTTTTCTCTTTGTATTTGCATGAATGTATACAGAACATTTTTGCCCATTTTCTGCCTAAAATAACACTCATCACATCTGATGTAATTGAATGAAATTGTTAACTATTTCTTCAAATTACTGCTTCCAAAAAAATCGTAAAATTTGACACATTGGGTTTTTTTTTTCAGTATTTCATGTGTTTAAATTTTTTTTAATCTTCTGGAGAAAAATTCTTAAAATTTTAAGCTGATTTATTAAGTTCAAGAACAATTTTCAAGAACATCCTGCAGGAAAGGAAGAAAAAAAAATCCCAAAGTAGTGTTGAAACTTTCAAAGTAACTACTTGTTTAAAACAACTTAGCCAGGTATGGTGTCACACGCCTCTAATTGCAGAGACTCAGGAGTCTGAGGCAGGGATCTCAAGTTCAAAGTCAGCCTCAGCAATTTAGGGAGGCCCTAAACAAGGCTCAAAGTAAAAAATATAAAGGACTAGGGATGTATCTTAGTGGTCAATCTCTGGTAAAAAAAAAAAAAAAAAAGAAAGAAAAGAAAGTAAAGAAAAGAAAGAAAGAAACAGTACAATGACTTAATTGTATGCAGGTTATAAAACATCTTGCTCCAGAGAACAGAAATATACATACTTTTTCTAATCTGGAGAATTAATTTAAAAACTAAATTTGTGTTGCACTTTGTTGTATGGGATTACTTGTTTTGACATCTTTTTACTGAAAAAATTATCCATCTCAACTTTACACTACAGTTTTCTCCTGAATTTCTCATTAACTGATCATTTTATTATTAAACACCCAAAATAGAATATAGATAATGTGATGCTGATTATTGTGCAAAACCGTCATGTGATTTTCAGGAGTTAACATAGGTCAAAAGTTACAGTTATATTAGAGTTAAAAATAATGTTTCTTATAATAATAGTAGTAATTATTTACTGTTTTCTTCTGGAACTTCCCACAATCCTTCCTTTTGTTGTTGTTGCTACTGCTGCTATTGTTGTTGTTGTTGTTGTTGTTATTATTATTTGATACTGGGCATCTAACCCAGTACTAGTGTGGTTTATTATTGAGCTACAGCACCCATCCTTTTTAATTTTTTTGTTTCAATGTGACTTCAAAAGATGATGAGTGCTTCTGGCAAAGTGTTCTTTATTTTCTCATCAGTGATCCCTCTTATTCTGAGACTGCAGCTTCTTCAATTGAGCAGTTGCTGGTTTCTCCAGTTCTCTGACCTGCAGAATGCCACTGTGGGACTAGCCAGCTCTGGTCATGTAAACCAATCTAATAATTTCCCTTTATATAATTATAACTACATATACATATATGTGTGCGCACATGCATGTGTGTATATATATGCATATATATATTTATATTTGTAGTTCAACCTTTGAACAATGAATACATCAAGTATTCTGATTTTTTGAGTTGTTTGTAAGAGAACTATGCAAGAATCATAGATCTGGGCCTTGATCAGAAGACCTGGATGTGTGTGCATACATGTTTGTCTTGTTGAAATTTTATTATTGCATAGCTATACATTGTCTAGCACCTAATCACTTGATAGAGTCTTAAGTTTTTTAGTGACTCTATACTATGTATGTTAAGAGTTGGCAGAGTATCTTGGATGCATTTAGCAATAACCAGGTACGTGTGACTGATGCATAAAGACAGAAGCATTGTGTAATAATCTGCAGTAAACAATAGAATGGACTTTTGAGGAGAAAACCCTATGCTGGCATGATCTCCATATTATTTCCCTATAAAGTTACTTGCAAAGTTGGTAAAACCAGATAATGGATTTATTCATTCTAAATGAGACATGTTTTAATAGAGACTGGCATATTGAGTACTCCTGGGCACTTCATTGTATTTTTACAGACACAACTTAATCATAAGATAAGTGACAATATGCAGATTGTTTAGTAGCATGGTTTAAAGCAAGAGCAGAAAATCATTCTAATAGGTAATGACATCATGCTAGGATAGCTTCATGAATTTATCTCATAATGCTGTTAATTCTAGACATTTTATTAGAATGCTGCAAGTTGATTAGCTACATCTTAGTATACCATCACTACAATGATATTCTAAATATTCAAAATTTACTGTCTAAATTAGCCTTGTGAAGTGGACATTTCTGTGATAATAGAAATGTTCTCCATGCAGTCCGAAACTGTAAAGACTAAGCACTTGGGGCTGTTGCACACTCAGGATAGAGACAACACAACTAATTAAAGATTGAATTTATTATAATTTGAATTAACTTAGAGTTAAAATTTAATTGCCGCTCATGGTTGGTTGCTACAGTATTGGACAATAAAATTCTAAAACCCTCTTTCCTGAATAGTGGATAATATAATTCTTAGACTTTCTTTCCTGAATAGTGCTTCTCTACTACATGAAAGAATTTGTGTACTTCAAGCTTCAATGGTAAGAATACTGTTCCTTTATTGATGAATTACTTCTTTGAAAACATTACACATACATTTACTAAAGGTACAGTCAAATGTTACCAGCTTAGAGGTCTCAGTAGGATCATTTCCTGTGTCTCTGTTATAATCAATTAGATATTGCATTTGTAGTTTAATTTTCAGAGGCAACCTTTTCTTTGATTCCTAGACCTTGGTGGGCAGAATATTATTGAATTCTCAGATATTGACAACTCTGACATTTGTTTTTGCAACAGTATAACATTGCTTGCCAATATTTTATTTTCTTCATTTGTCACATTTATTCTTTTTTAAACAGAAAATGTATCAGTGTTGTTTAGATAAATAAATTTAAAATAAATAAACAAATACAAGTATCACTTAAACTATTTTTTGCACTATTCAATAAAAGTATTAATGAAACTCAATCTGTGAGCCTATCATGGTCATCACTATCATGCCCAAGCCTTCATAAAAGACTCCCAAAGTGAAGCAAGAGTCAAGACAGGAAGTAAATCACAACCTTTGACTGCTCTTTGAACTCATTGCATGCTAATAGGAAAGGGAAAATGCAACAATTTCCTCAGAAAAAAATACAGTTCCGTAAGAGTATTCAGGGGGGAAAAAACTTCTTAATGTAACATATTCACAAATTATCTCCCTGATAATGTTTGTGTTTTGTCATCTGAAACAGCAGAAACTTCTGAGTTACTTGCTTCCTTATTTGGACAATTTATTGAAGATGGACTTCAAATTGTTCATTAATTGATTTTAAATTCCCACCACGACATGACAAGTAGAATGACCTTGCTTGCCAGACTGCACATGCTTCTCAAGGACAGAGCAGTAAAAGAGGACTGTCTCCCAACGCACATATGCAAACACATGCGTGCACACATACATGCAGAGAGAGACATTACAAACATACATTTAGAAGTTTAAACAAAATTATAAGTAAATAAGCAAAGTCTTTAAGGTTATCTTTTTTTTCTTTCTGAAATAAAAATATAAGTAAAACATAAAGCAAGCATTTAGTTGATACATAGTTTCCAGCAGTGGAAAACATTTTTTCCATCTGTCACCCAAAAAGTGTTTAGTATTCAAGTATCTTTGATAAAGTGGCTACTGAAGGATTCATGAAGACTGAATTAAGAAGAGTGAGATGCCAGATCTGATGATACATGCCTGTAAGCCTGGCTACTCTAGAGGCTGAGGAAGAAAGAGCCAAGTTCTAGTTTAGCCTGAGAAATTTAGGAAAACCCTGTCTCAAAATTTAAAAATAAATAAAAAGGACTGGGTATGTAGCTCAGTGGGAAAACAACCCCAGATTCAATCCCCAGTACTGCAAAAATAAATAAATAAATAAATAATATCATTATGGAATATTCAATGAATCTTTCAGGATCAATTGAGAAAATATGGAGCATTACAAGATAGATATATCACAACACTGTCTTATAAATTCAGGAGAAATCTGACATTTTTACTTTAAAAACTTTATCAAGGCATATTAATTTTACAGAACAGTGGGTTTTGTTGTGGCACATTCATACATGTATGTAGCATAACTTGATCAATTTCCTTCCCTAGTACTTCCCGTTACCCTCTGCTCCACCTCCCCCTGTTCCCCTTGCTCTATTATATCTTCCTTCTACTTCAAGAGACATTTTTAGTGAAGTTGGTAACATTATAGCATATTAATTATAATCACAAGAATAACTGAGGAATGTGTACAAAGAAGCACTGTACCATGAAGTCTTTTGCAAGAGCAAAGATTTTGAAATATAATTTTTAACAAATTAATCTCTAATCATTTTTATTGGATTTTCTGTGTTGATGACTCCAATTGATTCTTCTAACCTCAGCATCAAGTCACTCATGTCCTATGACCTCCATAAATCAATAGTCAGATGCTCCAGAGTCCATTAACTCAACAAGAGCCCATATCCAGAATGCATTCCTTTTGCAGATGACAATGTTGTATGTGTGTATATTTGTATGTGCATGTATATGTGTGTGTGAGCATACATGTTGATGTACTATGTACCTGTATTCTCACATATGTGTTTTTCTCCCCTTACATCCCAATTCCTGGGATCATCATTTACACAATACTGGAAACTGAAGCCTAAAATTCCAGAATCATGCACTACTAGGAATGCATGATATGTATGAGATGGCCACAATATCTGGTCAACACAGTTTTATCTATTTTTAAAGTCCAGTTTATAAAGTTTAATTTTCAAATCTTAATGAAACCATGTCCAAGAAGTTATTTTTTGTGGTCAAAATAATCTCACCTTTCTACCTTATTTTTCTAGTATATTTTTTATGTTATATCACGTCTCACAATGCACAAGTATACGTGTCTGTGTCTGTGCACAACACACAAATAAATGTATCTTATTCAAAATTGCTAGAATAACAATTCTGAGTCAGAGGCAGAGTTTTATATATTAATTCTCCTAATGTCTAACACGGCCTCTGCAGATATTAATTAAGTTCATTCAAAAAAATGGTGCTATTGTTATCTCCATATGTAGGCAGAGTACTAATATGTAATTAGATATGCATGAATTAGCATGAGTCTATAGGTCCAGCTGGTAATCCTACAGCTCACTTGTGCAAATTTGTTCTTAATTCTGAATGTAGATGTGTATATTCTGATATTATATTAGCTTTGGCATTACAATTTGTCTATGGTGTCAACTGCACTGAAAGAAAAGTGAAGGTGAAAATTTGCATTGTATTCATATATAAAGCACATTAAGAAGTAACTTCATGGACACAGAAAATGCCAAAACTTGCACTTTATTCCCAGAGCTTAGACATCAGCACTGCCAAACAATTGCTGTGAGTTGGAAAACATTCTGGATATTGATATTCAATATTTTTAACCTTTTGTCAGTAGGTGATGAATTAACTCAGCTCCAAGGCTGTTCCAGTTGACAGTGAGTGCTGATTTAACTCATTTCTCACTGCAGGAAGAAGAATCAGATCCAGGGAGAACAGCCAATAGAAGAAAGAAAATGAAGTAAAAATAAAATTAGTGTGCTAGTACTTCAGCACTGTTAGGCATCCCAGAAACTCAGGGATAATTAACATTCTTAATATAAAATATTGATGGTATGCAGTATTAATGCTGTATCACAGTAAGAATTGACAGTGTTTAATGTTTCATAGCAGCCTCCTAGCTGAGCATAGAAGTTCTTTTATAAGCCAAGGGAAGTTAATTTTAGATTCCAAAATATATTAAACTCTTTAGAACAAACGCAATTAACTTTGTTGTTTTCTATCTTTACTGTCTTACTTTACTCCTATACATCAAGACATTGTATGAAATCACTGACATGTCTGTTTCCCAACAGTTTGAAAACTTGAATGTCTTTTGATTCATTGGTGTGTCCTCATTTGGAGCAACAAGTAATATAAGTAACACCACTGTCTAAATCAGCTATTTTACTCTGCATTACATAACTGTGGCTTTTAATTTTTTAAATCTTTTTACATGTAATAGTTGTAATTAATCTTTTTTTAGTATGTGACGGTTTAACATATTTCACTCCATGGAAATGTGATAGGCCAGGCTAGGTGGGCAATGACTAAACAGACTCCATTTTATCCTGAGACTCCATGTTATATAGGAAATGCTTCTCCCGTGGGAAAACCCTGACCACTATACCCATCAACAGTTGCTTAGTATAGCATGTTTGGCAAAACAAAATGGTAATTCTTATATAATGTAAAATAGTTCTCTTTTTGATTCCTATTTTTCTTAGACAATGTACCATGTCAGCAGCAATTGTCTAGATGTTAGTAACCATTCTTTAATTTGTACCTAAGTGGGGTCATTTTGACCCACTTCCCCCTTCTGCTAATGATTTTAGATATCATGATGTTAGTTTATAGTTTTGAATCATCACAACAGACACTTATGATTGATGTACTTACTTATGGTATAAAAACCCCTGCAACCCTATGGTCAGGGATGTTCTCCCAATAGCCATTTTGGGTATTGTGTGAGAGTCAGCTGACTGGCTAATAAAGACTCTCAAATATGGACTTCTGCATGGTGGTCTATTCTTAAGTTGTGCCCCACAACAAGTAGCCTTCCCTCATCAAGTAGGGTCTGGTAACTTTGAAATGTAGTCCATGAAAAAAATGCAGGATAAATCCTTAATTTTTAATTTTCTTCTACTTTTAAAACTTCTCTATGATTTTATTCACACACACATTCTGGGGGTTTTATATGTTTGGAGGTTTCAGTCCATTTTAAAAACTGCTCTAAAAACACAATGATTCAAATTTGAAGCCAAAGAGACCATTCCTACTAGCTCCTGTATTTTTTTCTTACTTTTTTTCTTTATTGTAAACAAATGGGATACATCTTGTTTCTCTGTTTGTACATGTATTACCCTGTGTAAACGTATGATTGCACAAATGGTATGCCTCTACTTCATGTAGCTCCTGTATTTTTTGAATGGATGTCATAATTTGTAGATTTCTGTCTTCATCAGCTCTGCTTCCCAAAACAAAATACCATAGACTGATGGCTTTAAACAGCCAGAATTTATTTCTCAAAAATCTTGAGTCCAATATGAAGGTCCTGGTGTATTCGGTTCTGGTGAAGGCCTAGTTCCTTGATTGCACAAAGTCTTTTGTTGGTGTTTTTCACTCTTTTCTTTCTTCCTCTCCCTCCTTCCTTCTTTCCTTCTCTCCTTCCTTTTCTACCTCCATTCCTTTCTTCCTCTTTTTGTTCTTAACACATATTAATTGTACAAACACTACCATAATGCACATATCCTGCATTGATCACGTCCACCCTCCCTTCTACCCTCTCTTGCCCTCCACTCTCTTCCTCTCCTCGTCCTTTTTCCATTTCCTAATAGTTCATCTTGTATTTTCAGGTCATTTTTTTTTCCAGTTTCTACATATGAGAGAAAACATTCCATACTTATTCTGCATCTACTTATTCCACTTAATGTGATGACCTCCAGTTCATCCATTTTCCATTTTCCACTTTCTTTCCTAAAGTTTTTATTCTTCTTCATGGTTGAATAATAATCCAGCCATGTATGTATAACTTATTCACTTTACCAATTCACCTGCTGATAGACTTCTAGACAGATTTCACATTTTAACTATCATGAGTATGCAGCTCTTTGTATATACTGCCTTCGTTTCCTTTGCATATATACCCAGAAGTGGTATAATTCTACAATATGGCAGTTTTATTAATAGTTTTTGGAGTAATCTCCCTACTGTTTTCGATAGTGGCCTCATTAAATCACATTCCCATCAACAGAGTATAAATGTTCCCTTTCCTCTGCATCCTCACCAGTCTTTGTTTGTTTTTCTTATTATTTTTTACAATATCCATTAAGACTGTGGTGAAATAGAATCTCAGCCTAGTTTTTATCTGTATTTCTATTATGGCTAAAATATTGTTTACTTTTAAAATCCTTTATTAACCATGTATACTTCATCAAGAAGTGTGTGTTTAAACCATTCGTTCATTTTTTATTTGATTATTTAGGGTTTTTTGTTGTTGTTGTTGTTCTTGTTCTTTTGGTTTTTTTTCTCCTGGGTATTAGATCCAGGGGTACTTTACCACAGAACTACATCCCCAGTTTTTTTTAATTTTTTTGTTTTGAAAAATGTTATGTTGTTGAGGGTCTTGCTAAGTTGCTGAGGCTGACCTCTAACATGTGATCCTCCTGCTTCAGTCTCTCAAGTCTCTCTGTGTTGATTTTGAGAGCCTTATCTCTGTCCTCTCACATGGCTGGGGAAGAAATCATCACTTTTGTTTTTCTACTTATAAGGGACCTAGTGCATTCAGGAGGACTCTATCCTTTTGGATTAATTGCCTCCCAAGGGTCATATCTCTAAATGACATCATATTTGGGGGTAGAATTAAAAATATATAATTTTTTGTGTGAGGAAAACATTCAGTCCATGATACTTCACTTCCTTATGTTAAACTATTTACATCAAACTTATAAATTTTATACCCTGAAACTAAAAGAGGTATTTCTCTAAGGAGCCAGTTACTTGTATTGTGAAAAGGTATTTAATGACAGTATCTGACTAATGGAGGGATTTATTTATTTATTTATTTATATTTGCTATTTATCTTAAATCTATTTCAATGAACAGTGTAAGAATATACATTAGAAAATAAAATTTTGCCAGGTGTGGTGGCACACACCTGTAGTCCTAGCTACTTGGGAGAGTAAGGCAGGAGGATTGCAACTTCAAAGCCAGTCTTAGGAAATTAGTGAAGCCCTAAGCTTCACTAAGACCCTGTCTCAAAATAAAATGCAAAAAAGGACTGGAGATGTGGTTCAGTGATTAAGTACCCCTGGATTCAGAAGAAGAAAAGAAAATCTATGTAAAAATAAATTGCACTTTTATTCAATTAACATCTAAGGTTTCTATCATTTTATGAAAAGCATATTTCCCATGTACTACTAACATAATAACTTATTTTATTTGTACACATGTAGAAAATTACACAAATAGTATGTTCAAGTTAATAATAATACAACTGAGTAAATTTAAGATTTGTTTGCATTTATTTTGATCTTATATATTGCTTTGACATTATCTGGATGATTGGACTAATTTTTTTTGTAAGATCATGTCACCAAAATTTCATAAAATTGGCTATATTTGTTTCAAACTATTTTAAGAATATTTTCTTCATGATTTCATTTTGTGTTTTAATAACATAAAACTTTTGCATGTCAAATATGAAAATTATATTACAGGCACATTCACATTCAGAAGAATTCCTTTCATTCCTGTTCCTTATATTTTCTCTAATTCCTTGTAAATAATAAATGTTTTTAGTAGTTTTTGCAGGATGTTCATTAGATTTTTGCAAATATAAACATGTTCTATGTGCATGTTCACTTTTTCACTTTTAAATCAAACTGCAGTATAATACATAACTATTCTCTTCTATTCGGTCTTGGTTTTTAAAATTTAATGTATTTGAGGATAACTTCCTTTCATTATATAGAGCACTGGCCTATATGTTTTACAAGACCCTAGTACTCCTTTTTATTTAGAATATTGTTTTTTTTTTTTCTTTCTTCTTCCACCAGTCCTTTACTAATGGGTGCTTTGATTGTTTCTAACATGACTATTACAAGTAATGTCAGAGTGAAAAACTATTTAGAAGTCATTTTGTTAGTGTATAGTTAGGACAGACTTCTTAAAGTGGTATTGCAATACTGAAAATAGGTGCCTATGTAATTTCTGTAGATATTACATGTTCCCCTCCACAGGGGTTGTATTATTTGCATTCTCATCAATAATGTATAAGGCATATTGTCAAACACGAGTCTTTTGCACCTCTGATAGATGAGAAATAATACTTTTTTTACTTTCACGTAAACTCAACTGTTATTTTACATATTAAAGAACCACATGTATTTATTTTTCTGTGACTAGTGTTTCAATCTTTTTCCCATTTCCAACATGTTTTTTGGTGTTTATCTTCTAAGAAACCTTTGTCTAAAGCTGGGGATACATTTTACTGTTTGTAAAGTGTGTTTTGACTTTGCTTATGGCTGTGTTTTGTTTTTATCCTGAATTATTCTTTATGAAGTAGCACAACAATAAATTTATTTACTGTTGCATACTATTATAAAGCTCTAAACCAAGAATTAAGAATACAAATTATAAATACAATAGCTATTGATATGGACTAAATGTTTGTGTCCTCACAAAATGTGTGTGTTGAAACCCTAAATCTCAAGATGATGGTATTAATGGATGTGACCTTTGGGGTGGTGATTAGGTTCATGATGGCAGACCACTTACAAATGGGATTAACATCCTTAAAAATCTCAGAGAGCTGCCTTTCCCTTTCCAGGATGTAAGGACACATCTACAAAGTCCAATCTGTGACCTGGGAAGTGAGCCCGCATCGGAGGATGAATCAGTCAACATGAGGGTCTTGGACTTTCCAGCCTCTAGAACTATGAGAAATACATTTTTATTGTTTATAAGGTACCCAGTTTATGGCATTCTGTTGTAGCAGTACAAATGGATTAAGACAAATATTGTAGTAGAAGAGACAGGTATTAAAAAGGTAATTAAAACATAAAGTGAAAAATTCTATATGTGAATATTTACAGGAAATACACAAACACATGATGTCATCATACTCTAGTAGAGATATTGTTATCATCCACTTCATCTGGTACAAAAACAATTAACACTTTTATGTTGTTTCTATTTTTCTCACAACAAAAAATGTGCAATTGATTTCTGTAGAAGTCTGTGTACTTATATTGAGTTACTAATTTTTTCACATCTAGATATGATGGAAAACCAGTACTGTATTGACTCTTTCCCAAAAACAACTATAAAGTCAGAATATATAAATTATATATATATTATATATATGAATATATAAAAATATATATGAGCATTGAAGATTAGGAATTCCTAAGAGAAGGAAACTAACATGGTGAGTTTTATGATTACATCAGTTCTCTGCCTGCAAGGAATATTGATGCTTCAGTGCAAAACCTCACTTAATGGAGGACATAGATTTCAAAGTTTTGAGTGACCAAGTCAGTTAAAATTTGCATAACAAAAACTCTAAAGCAGAGAACTACAATGAGTAGTTAATTAGAACTACTCATCCTAATTAACTGTTATACACAATAGTGTTATTTTCCCATAGATGATTGCACAAGTCCTTTAGGAATAATGTGCGGGGATGCCATAGAAATTTACACAGATCTTTATGTGTCCAAAAATTATTTGCTATTCTACTTTAGAATAGGATTACAATGTTAAGCAAACACATAGCCTACACACATAATATGGACCTCAATTATTAAGCAATTTACTCTTTTCAATATAGAAAAAAATCTGTATTTTCCCTAGGTTGATAATTTTCACAGTCGGCACAGTGATTTTCTGTTTTAGATACAGCTTCTACTTTCAATTTTTTTAAATACGAGAAAAAAAGGCTGAGAAACCGAGGGAAAAAAAGGGGGGAATAAAACAGTGAAATTTAGGCTTCTAAAATGCTATGCCTCCTCTTTCTTTCTACTGTAATTTTTGTTCTCATTCTAAATTCAGTTTCTGCTTTGAATTTACTTCTTTAATTATCACTTTAATTTTTGGAAAGCTTAAAACTGAGTTTAAGAAAGCAAAAGCAAAAATCAATTGCTTTTTTTCTCCATATTTGATTCTCGACATTCACAAAACTACTTCAGTTTATTCTGATACCAAATGAGTGGAGGATTTTCCTACCAAGAACTTGAATGTTTCCAGTTTTCAGCAAACACCATGTGGGCATCCAGTGTAATCCATTTCTGATAGTGTGTACCTGGAGGTAGTGTCAGATCACTCAGGTTAAGTCCCACAAGATTTCTTCCACTGCAGACACCAATTACATATACAGGTTGTCACCTGTTCTTCTGACCAACCAGCTACAAATGTTGTCACTCCTTCCTTTATTTCTGGAATGACTTGTCGAACCTAGAAGACAGTTCACCTGCTTGCTTACTGACCTATTACACAACTCAGGAACAGACAAATGGATGAGATGTAGAGCAAGGGGTGGCAGAAGGGACATGCATCTTTCATGTCCTCTCTAGGTATGCCATCTCTGTGTCCACCAACCTGGAATTCTTTGGAATCCTGTACATTTTAGATTTTTATGGTGACTTTATCACAAAGATAGTAATTTTTAACTCAATCTCCATCCTTCCACCCCTCGGGGAGCATGAGAGGTGGGACTGAGAATTCCAAGTTTTTAATCATTACTTGACATTTTGGGTGATCAGCCCCCATTCAGGTTTCCACTATGAATCACCTTATTAGTACACATGATGTTTCTATTCGGGAGACTCCACAAAGAATTTAGGAGCTCTATGTCAGGAACCAGATTAAAGACCAAATCTTAGAAGGTACTGCTAGATTATCACTTAAGTATTTACAAGAATTTGAGCTCTCTGCAGAAAAACAGGTTAAAGATACACATATTTCACAAAAAACAGCCTAATTAAGAATCACATTTAGTGCCTTCATTTGTTCACATGGCACTGTAACAGTAAGCAGAATCCATTCCCTGTAGAGGTTCCTTTGTTGTTTACATGAATGGAGCACCACATATCAGCTGAAAACCCCCTCGCATTCACACAGAATGCCTACATTCAAGCACAGTGCTGTGAACATCATCACAAAGCATCTAAGTCTTTCTAACAGGAGGATTCTCATTCACTAAAACTGAGGGTACACTTTCTTCCACGAGTATTACCTCCGCTACAGGAATGATAGATAGCCTGCATTTCTTAATCAGTTAAAAGCAGCTGAGGAAACCAAGATATCTAGTCCAAGCTTTGTCCTTTTTCTTTCAGATTCAGTTTATTTCTTCCAAGTCTAAGATTTCACCATTTTGTCTATTTTCTCTCACTGTTTTAATAGTCCTTCTATCTGTATCTATTTCAGTATTTACTTAAAGGAAATACACTGTGTCTGCAGACTGAGAAATGTACTCATTTGGAAACCAGTACTCTGTTGATCTTCTTTTAAGAGCCAGAGACTGGATAGTAAACTAAAATTAGTTACTAAACTAATTTTCTGATATTGTGATACCGTGATCTCAAACAAATCATTGCTGAAACACCTCTCTTCTTCACTGTATCATATCTTCATATTTGCTTCTTTCTTCATAGATTTTAATTAAAATTTTGACCCCTTCCCTGCCAAGCAGGTACCTTCAGCTAGAGAAAGGATGGTTTCTGCACCTTAAAACTTGGATGCAGGGGGCAGGGTGCCTGAGGTGGTAAACTTAATATTTCTTTATCATTTTCCCTCTCACGTCCCCTGCTATTATCACTAGTTTCATTTTCGTGTGTGTTATATGTATTTTTCCAATCCTCAAAAGCCCTTTTCTTTAAACTCTGCTACTCCTTGAGGCTAATTTGCCTATGAAAACAATGAAGTTTCTTCAGATTCATGTATTTAAAACATAATAATGGGATATATATGCAAGGTTTTGGTTGTTTTTATGTGAAAACCAAAATAGGAAAATGTAGTATAGAACAAAGTATTCTTTTTTTCCTTCAGTTAGTTTTCCTCTTCTTCATATCAATTGTATTAGGACATTTCAAAAAGGCATGTGTTCATTCCGGTGAAAGGAAAACGTATTAAAGGTAATGAATTATTTTGTAGAGAACTTGTTTTGTAGCAGTACCCATGGGCATGGAAAAGGAAAGTTGATGGAAAATAACGTCAGTGGGGAGATGGAAAAATAAAAGAGGCTTGGGGACCAGCTGTGAAGTTACATTGGTAGAAAAGCCTGCCACCTACATTCCCCAGTCCTCAAATCACAGGATAACTCATCTAAACTTTCTTTTTGGCCTATCTGCCAATAGTACTTAGTTGCTGTTCTGGATCTTCAGCTTCTTCAATGTACTAATGCTAATAATCTCAGGATTGCAGATACAGGAATTAAGGAAAGGTCAGAGCAGAAATCAAGGTGGGATTTTTGAACAAGAAACAAACTTATCATTAGGATAAGAGGCATGAGTGTCACAGTTCACTCTACTGCTATGAATAGACTTTTATCTGTCTAGACTGGGAAATCTTCACCACCATTCTCCATTTAGGTAGTAGCTTCTGGCAATATGTGGCTCTTTAAATTTAAGTTTATATTCTAATTAAAATGAAATTATAAATTTAGTATCTCAATTGTACTTGTTACATTTTAATTAGGGCTAGTAGCCACCATAGTGAAGAATAAAGATTATAGAACACTTACATCACTAGTTGCAAAATTCTACAGACTGGGTGTTTCGGCACATGCCTATAATCCCAATGACTGGGAAGGCTGTGGCAGGAGGATTGCAAGTTCAAAGCAGCCTCAGCAACTTAGTGAGGCCCTGTCTCAAAATTTTAAAAAATAAAATAAAAAGGACTGGGAATGTGGCCCAGGGATTAAGCAAACCTAGGTTCAATCTCTGGTATATAAAAAAAAAAAAGTGCAGCTCATGACCATGTGATTTTTAAAGTGGAAATAACAGAGTGGGTCATAGGAATGGTCAGGAATATGGCCTTTTAGGTTTCTCAAAAGATAACTGAATTAAAGCACCAGCAAAGCACCACCAATAAGACACAGCACAGGATAAATATGAAAGTGTTAGTTGAGCTAGCCTACATAGTAGCAATCCTGACTTCCATTACTTACTGACTGAATATATTTTGGCAAATTGACTTTATCATGCTATATCTCTGTTTAATCACTGAAAAATTAAAGTACAAATAATAGCCACATGATGGGGCTATTTGAATTTTTTGGAGAACAGTTCTATTTATAGTCTGCAAGTATTTTTTCCCATTTCTAGGTTGCCTTTTTTTTTTTTTTAACCTTAAAAAAATTAGTTAGCAAGACCAGCATCAAGTTCTTGTCTATTTTGTTGCAGGATCTTTTTTATTTATTTATGTTTTTCCAGTTTCAGGTCTTACTTTTAAGTTTTTAGTATATCTTGAGTCCATTTTTGTGCAAAGTGTAGAAATGGTTCAACTTTATTATGTTTCATGTAAATATTCTGTTTACCTAGTACAATATATTGAGAAGACTATCCTTTCCCTGTGTATCCTGGGGACCCAGGCTAAAGATCAGTAGACCATACACATGTGGGTTTATGCTCTCTACTGTGTTCCATTGATTCACCCAAGTGTAAAATATATATAATACTTCTTGGAACATAGCATTCTCCCAAAAAACTGTTATCTGTAATTATTCCAATATTTTTCTGTAGCAAAAAGATATGTTAAATAAGAATAATGACCGGGGTGCAGTGGGCACGCCTATAATTCCAGTGACTCGGGATGCTGAGGCAGGAGGACTGTGAGTTCAAAGCCAACCTCAGCAACCGTGAGACGTTAAGCAACTCAATGAGACCCTGTCTCCAAATAAAATACAAAATTAGGCTGGGGATATGGCTCAGTGGTCAAGTGCCCCTGAGTTCAATCCCTGGTACCCACACCAAATAAAAGAATACATGTTACCAATTATATTTAGGGAACAGTATTAGACAAGTACTGTATCTGTATTAGACAAGTACTTTTACCTAGAAAATAGAAAAATTAAAATATATATCAAAAGTATAAACTACAAGTGTCATGTCTTATGTATTTTATTCATTTATACATTAATTGTGTGAAAGAAAAATATCAGAGTAGTTTTCAAAACACTATTTACTAAGAGTATTTTCACTAGTAAGTCACTGAAAGAAGGGGATTCAGAAGTGTTCACTTTCATGTATTTGCAATGATTTGTTTTTGCAAACAATGTTTCATTTACAATGATATGATTTTGAACTCCATATGATTTTGAATCCATTTCAAGGATTTATTTTAAAAAGGAATCCTCTTAGTATTTGAAGTATGTCAAATAGTCATTGAAAGTCTAGTCTTAAAGCACCAAGAATTATTCTCATGTCTCTTAGCTGTTCATTAGTTTGATGTATTTCTTTTAGACACCATTAAGACCAGGCTGCTGATCGATCCCAGCACATCGCTGGGCCTCATTATTAGATGACTCTAATTATACTGTGTAGATATTGAGAATTTTCCTTTCAGAAAGAAAATGACAGAAAGAATTTCATTTCTAAATTGTGTTTTGAATACTAACATATAACTTACCATGTAAATATAATTATATCCATATGGGTGTCACTAGCAAGTATTTAAAATAATAGCTGGAAAGTTACATTTGATAAACATTCTCTAAAAAGTATCCTGAATCTTATCCCTAAAGATAGAAAATCAAGTTCCTGTCAAATTTGTCATTTAATCTTTACTAAAAAAAAGAACAGGAACACTGATTTGACTTATTTAAAACAAGAAATTTGTAGCTCTATTTAATGATCAAAAAAACTGAGAGAATGTTGTTAAAAATAAGAAATGATTCTGGCATTACAAATTCACATTTTCCACACACTCATAGAGTTCTCGCACAGCAAAATTAGTCTTAACAACAACAAAAAGTAATCTTTTCATTTTCTTTTTCTTCCAAAGAGGGAAAACCAAGGCCTAAACATTACTATTTCTGTGTGGAATGCGAGTGGATGGTGAGGACACACTATAGCCATATCAAGGCTTGTTTTCTCATTCTGTGAGACACACATGTCCATAGAGTCATCATTTTCTAGAATTCAGTTTTCTAGTAAAGACAGCTTAGCATATTGTCTTTGACTAGTACTTCCTCAGATGCGATGCATGTGGCAAGGTAAGTAAACAGATTGGGGTAAAAGGACAATATGAATTTTTTAATAATAAACCTGTGCATATTGACTTCATTAACTTATTTGATTCTAAGTTATTTTTGGAACAAGACATTAATTAAAATTAATTCATGCAACAAAGCTTTATTAGGCAAATTTTCACAGTGTTTTTTTAAAATGTGGCAGTGAGGTAATTCATTTGAATTCAATTACTTAGGGCAGTATAAAAAAATATTTCTGCCTCCCTGGGATAGGGAAAATATCATAAAGACTCTTGTGTCATTCATTTACCAAATGTTCTAGAGGATATGGAGGGAACCATTCTCTCCTTGAGATAGAGACATGAGCAATAAATTTCACCATAGTACTTTTGCATTTATGAATCTATCAGATGTGGAAATGAAACCAAAAAACTATTAAGAAACTGCCTCAATTTCTCTCAGATGATAAGGGAGGAGACTGTATCCATAACCACTACAATATAGTGACTTTTAGAAAACATGGACAATTAAGGAAGAACATTGAGGACATAAGTCCTAAATTAATGTGCATGAGTGATGCAAAAGAAAAAAGTGGAAAAAGATAACCTAAGTTTTAGAAAGTGGAAGTTATAACTCTGACAAAAAGATAGAAATATGCTAGAAAGGATTCTTGGATTTAACAATTAAAGGCATTATAAAACTTTCACATAGACAAACAGAGCAGAAAACATGCTCCCAGTGGACAATCGGATTCCAAAAGCAAGAGAGAAGAAGGGGCTGAAATGATCATAGCCAATTGCATTTTTCTAATCTTATCCAGGAGAGAATTAATGAGCGTGTTTAAGAGGATGGGAGTGCAGTGCTAATGTGCATCCCTCCCACACTGAAGGAAGTGTCAGGAGTGGAGAATGAGCCTGTTCTCTCTAATGTGGGCTAAAGTGGTCTTTGGTTTCCTTGCCTGGTAAACCAGGTTATATACTTACTTTCTTCTTTTTCAGCTTGAAATTGTTATGTCACAGATACCTTCCTCTGCTTTCTATATGATGATGAACAGATTTAGTGTATCCGTTTCTCATTATGGAATACCCTTGCTAATTCTGAAGCTTAGATTGATTTTCGGTACCACTTACATGGAACACCATTTACTTTTGATATGTGGCGTATTAGAGGATTGTAAATTTATTTGGGTATTTGCTGAAACACATCACACATTTTCTTTCTGTTTTTCACACAAATATTCCCCGCAGAACACAATAAATTTGTCATGATCAGGACTTAAGTAGTCATAGGACACAGACAAATAAGTAAACCAGATTGGAATGTAGATGAATTTTAATGTTATATAGAGTTAGGAATGCAAGCTAAGCTTTAAAATCTTGAAATAGGCAAGCAAAGTATGATAATGAAAATAATTTAATACATATAAATCAAATGCCAAAAGTAATTGGGCAGAACATAGGGAGTTATGTTTAGACTGTTTTGAGGCAAAGTATGAGATTCTGAAAGTACACTGGCGAGAGATATGGTAGGCCATCAAGTGGATTTTAATTTTTACACATGTAAGGTCAGTAAAAGATATTAGGAACTCACCTCCAAAACTGGCAACTTAAAAATCTACCCACTGTAGCCTTGAGTTATCCAAAACAGGTATAACAATAAAGAGAACTTATTGCTAAGCCCAAGATACACTAAACTACAGATAATGACATAAAACTAATTAAGGTAATAATTGCACTGGGGTGAGGTGAAGCTCATTGTGGTACAAGTCATTAAGTCATTTTCATTATAAAAAATCCAAAGCTTAGAACATATTGAATATATGCATATGTGTTTATGTTAAAATTGTAGAACTGGGAATTGATTTTTTAAAGTGCTGCCAATTCTCTTTATATTAAGGTTTTATTCATACATTAATAGTTTCATTCTTTTAGCATTAAATATTTGAGCTCTTACCGAGCTTCTAGAACTATGTTAGTTGCAAGAAATCTAGCTGAAAATGAAACAGACCACTGTTTTTATGCCTTCTCTCTAAAAGTCCGTGTGGGGTTCATGATATCCTACATTTGATGTTATACATGAAAATTCCTCTACAGTCATTTGCTTAGATTTATACTTCAATTCTCCCTCATTATTTTAACACTTGGCTCTTAATAACACTACTTTTCTTATAGTTCCTGGTATCCTAAAAATCAAGTTGATAATCTTTCAATAGCTACAATACTTTGCTTCTTAGTATTTTGAACATCCCTTCTAGGAATCTGATTTCCCCTTACTTCAGTGCCTGTGATATGTGGTAATGTCTTAGATTTTGACTTTACCAATAATTGACACCTTTTTGTAATTTAAATTTCAAAAGTTCTAATTTCTAAACATCACCTTCTATATTCTATGTCAACATAACAATTGATATTTAATAATTTCTTGGTTTCTTCTAGGACCTAATTGTCGGGGTCTTAAGCCCCCTTGCCCTTCTCAACCAGTGGCAAGGGAAGAGGACACTCCCCAACAAGGTCAGGTCAGGATAGGTAAGGCCGACTAACCACCTGCTCCCAGCCCTCCAGGCGGAGGACAATCAGGGAGACCCATCACAGCAGGAACTCATTTATTGAGGAAGTCACACAGCTTTTATGTAGTGGGAGCTAGGCGGGAACCAATCAGTTTAAAGGTCAGCAAGGGGGGTTCATACAGGCGAGAGTCCCATTGGACTATATGGCAAGCACAAGCTGATCACGTTTGCGGAACTGTTGTTAACCAATCCCTGACGGTGGTCCGGTTTATCGTCATTAACGATTAAAACCGCCTTTGAGGCCTTGATCCTGCTCACTCACCAGGAAGTAAGGAGTCAGCCTGAGTTAGTTAAAGTGTCATTAGTCCCAACACCTAATGTCCACTGATCCTCTTCTTTGCTCAGCCCTCTTCCCCTCTGCTTTTTTTTTTTTTCCGTTTCTTCACACTTTCTGCATTCCATGATTCATCATTATGATCCAATTCTTGCATATACACTCAACTCACTTTCTTTGGTCTCTGAAAAAAAAAAAGCATGCAAAAGTCCACATAGTCTGATATCCAATTAAGTGGCTAAGTGTAGCTGTAGGCAAACATAAAACCATACTGATCCAATTCATTTTAGATGAATGGTTTTTAACCTCAAGTGGATCTCTGAAATTACCTGGAATTATATCATACTCTCCAAATTTAATTTCTTATTCTCTTTGAAGATTACTTCATGATTCTTTCTTTCTCTTCAAAATGGCAACACACCCTCTTTCCTCCTCGCTGTCATGTAGTGACTTTGTTTTTATTTCGTGGAAAACATAAAAGCATGGAGAACAGTGCTTTGCGTGCTTTCCCTGCCACACGCCAACATAGCTCCCTCTGGGGCCGTGTTGTTGTCATCTCTTCTGTAATTAAGGGTGCTGTGATTGTGCTTACTGCTCATGTCAGGAGTTATTCACTAGAACCCTTAGTTGCTTACTTACTGCACGATATTGATCCAGATTGTGGTTCCTCTTCAATCCTTAGAAATTCCCCTTCCCTATGGCATTCTTACCATTAGATTACAAACACTCAGGGATATCTGACTACTTATTGAAAAACAAAAATACTTCATTTAATGTGACTTTTCCCCTTTTCCTTTCTTATAAAACAATCAAAGGAGTTGTCTTACAATGTTTTCTTCAACTTATTTTCTATAGGAATTGACAGTTGATATTATTCCTTCTCTTCAAAAAAAATATTTGCACCTAATTGGACAGCACTCTTTCTCTCTCTCCTTCCCTGGTCAGTCTTTGTTCATTTCTCTTACTGGTTCTTACTTATTTCTTCAACATCAATAACTTAGGGTGCCCCAGGGATGATTCTTCAGAGTTTTCTATTCTTCATCCTGAACTCATATATTAAAAATAATCATGTCTGATCTTGTAAATTTAAATCAGTGTTTCTAAAATTCTTTTTTATTATTAGGCCCCTTAGGAGAAAAATAAAAATTGAATTTACATTTTCCCTAATTAGAGATATTAAATATTAAGGGATCAGAGTCTGCCAGGCAGTTTCAAACTATGGAGGGCTATAGAACATTGTGATATCAAAGATTTTTCCACCCTTCAAAAGTCAATCTTTACTTCCTTGAGGAAGATAATACTACAATTGAAAGTGCATGTTTTAAATTGGATTTATATTCCAATGAATCACAAGTGTATGTCCCTGAGAAGAACCTTTTGGGTGAACTCCAACTCATAACTGAATGCATACATAAGTGACTCCTTCAGTTGATGTTTATTAAGAACCATAATATGACGGTCAAAATTCTAATATACATATTATTCTTCTAAGTCAAAATTCTAATATACATCTAAAGATTCTCTCTCTCCCTCTCTCCATCCTGAAAATTTTGCTTTTCTCAATAAATAACAAGGTAATTGTTACATTTGTTCAGATCCAAATCTTTGGGAATAGTTTTGATTTCTATTATCATTTCATCGATACATTTGCTTAGACCTAGCTTCAAGTTTGTGTTACCTGAGAAAATCAACTTAAGGGAGAAAAGACTTATTTTGGCTTATGGTTTCAGTCCATGATTGCCTGACCACAGTGCTCTAGGTCTGTGGTAAGGCAGAATATGGTCATGGGGAATGCATGTCAGAGGACAGCATCTCACCTCAGCATCTAGGAAGCAGAGAGAGAGGAAGAGACTGGCCCTTCTAGGTAACACCTCTACAGATCTACCTCCTCCTACAGGGTCCTACTACTAAAAGTTTCCACCACCTCCCCTCTGTTCCACCAGCTGGGGACCAAGCTTCCAACTTGTGAGACTTGGGAGACATTCTGAATACAAACAATAACACTGTTTATCCAGATTCTGAATTGTTCTCATCATTTCTAACACTAATTCACTTGTACAATCCATTATGGTCTCTCAGGCAGATTATTGTAAACTGCTCTAACTTTCTTTGATTTTTTCCTTTCTGTCCATTGACTCAATTCTATTTTCCAAGTTGTATTAGAGTGTTTTTTTTTTTTTAAATTTTTTAAATGTAAGACAAAGTATAGCTCTGAACTTTTTAGGATCATCTTATCTTACTCGTAATAAAAAACAGTTGAAAAGCCTGTAAGAAATTACATGATCTCCATTTGAGTTGACTTCCAGATTTCAATTCTGACCACTCACTCTATTGCTCCAGTCCAGCTGCACTCTCTTCTTTGATGCCTGTCAAATAAATAAGCATTTCTCCATTTAAGACCAACTGAAGATGTTCCTCCCTTTGAGTAGAATTTAAAGTGTATTTCTCTATATTTGTCCTTCAATTCATTGTGTTATCCTAAGAAAAAGAAATTATTTTATAAGTTCTTTATTGACTATTATATTCAAATTACCATTCCACTCAACCCAACTTTATGGTTTGGATGTGAGGTGTCCCCGAAAAGCTCACATGTGAGATAATGCAGGAAGTTTCAGAGGAGAAATGATTGGGTTATAAGAGTCTTAACCCAATCAATGAATTAATCCCTAATGGAATTAATTGAAGTGGTAGGGTATGACTGGAGGAGATTGGAATTAGGGCGTGGCTTTGGGGTATGTATTTTGTATCTGGAGAGTGGAGTCTCTCTCTCTCTCTCTCTCTCTCTCACTCTCTCTCTCTCTCTCTCTCTCTCTCTCCCCCCCCTCTCCCCCTCTCCCTCCCTCCCTCCCCCTCTCTCCCTCTCCCTCTTCTTCCTGATGATGTCAGCTGCTTTGCTCTACCAGACTCTTCTGCCATGATGTTCAGCCTCACCTCAAGTCCTAAGGAATAGAGCCAGCCTTCTATGAACTAGGCCCTCTGAAACTGTGAGCCTTCAAATAAACTCTTCCTCCTCTACAGGTGTGCTCATTGGATCATTTAGTCACAGCAGAGAAATCGCTGACTAAAACACCAACACTCTGTATCTTCACACCTTGTTTTGATCTTTTCCTCAATAATTCTTACCACTCTCTGACATGTTCTACTTATCTGATTGTTTGCTGAATATCTGTGTCTTCTTACTTGAAACTAACTTTAATGATCTAAAAAATGTTATTTCCTTTCTACTATATCCCTTGAAGGATGCAGATATCTTGACAAATAGAATATTCACAATATATTATTGGATTAATTACATGAAAAGAGAAAATGCACGGTATGAAAGCACATAGAAATAGAAAAAAATGAAGAGGGAGAGACAGACGAACAGTGAGAAAGTGGTAGAGTAAGAAAGAGAGATAAAGAATTTCTTCTTCATAGGTGAAAAATATATAGTACAATATATAGTATACAGAAACAAATTAAATATATATTGTGATACTTTTACCAAAATTTAAAACATAAAGCTTAGGAGGACCCAGGATGATGATGACTATGAAAATATGTTAACTCTATTAAAAATGTTAGGAGTGTGAGGAAAACAGGAGATGATCTAAATAAATTTGGAAAAAGGTATTTGAATATATATATATATATATATATATATATATATATATATGGTTGAGATAAAAGAAATTGCACAACAGCACTGTATTCTAGTTGGCTTTGTATTCTAGTTGTGTTTTCAGAGGGATGCATTCTACTGACTCTGAAATTGCTTTACTATGTGTACTGGGAATTGCTTAGTAGAGGGGTGCTCCAGTAAGGGATAGTGGCAGCCATGTTTCTCACTATTGGAAGGTAAGACTAGAAAAAAAATATCACATCATATTAGATTACAGTTGGAGATATCAGAATCAACTCACGCTTCATTTACTATACATACATATAGATATCTATATAGACATGTATTAGTATACATTGTATTTTATTCGGCTCTTCAGTTGAGAGTGCCTAGAAGCAATAACACCCCCAAAACAATAAACACACTGTTAAAATTTTGATTTCTAATAATAACATTAATAAAAGGAATCAGTGTTTCTTGGGAGACTATAAAATTGAGACAGAGAAAAATCAAGGAGGGTATGAAGCATCTTGTATGACCCCAAATATAAAAAGAGTACTTAAAAATAAGGCATAGGACATGTCTGATGGGCACAAAGGACAATCTGAAACAGCTTCCAACACCAAAATTGAAAATATTTGGGCAAAAACATAAATAGTGCAGCATTATATTTGAATATGAAGTTTAAAAATTCTATGAAAATCCATGTTGATATAAATTAATGATTGTTTTCATAAATTATGAAGAGAGAAATATTTTTTAGAGAGTAAGTCCAGATAATTTTATATATAATATATATATATATATATGTCATTATTATGAGGAAGTGGAACTTATTTTTCCCTTAATCCCTCCTTGTGTATAACTGATTGTAACTTGATTTCAAATAATTGAATATGGAAAGGAAAAAATATTAATTATATAGTAGGGAAACCTGGAAAAAAAAACTGAGCCAGGCGATCAAGATTTATAAGGTCAGGGATTTGATATGGTTAATAAATGCTTTTGATACTACATGAGAAGAACATTGAACATCTACAATATTTTTCAAAATGATAATAATAATACCTGCACTCTGATCATCAAGTTTCAAACAATCCAAAAATGAGGAACACAAACACAATACCCAACCAGTAAGCCCCCGAACTGTCAAGATTATGAAAAATAAGAAAAGACTGAAATATTTTCACCGACAAAAGACAACAATTGCAAAGCAATATGTTAGATTGATAACTGGAGCACAAAAATGACATTCATGGAAAACCAAGTGAAATTTGAATAGTCTTGGCCAATAATATACAGCACTAATTTCTTAGTTTTGACAAATATACTGCTGTCATCATGTTGGGATAATTGAGGCTGGTGGGGGCAAATCACTTCCTGTACTATCTTTGCTACCTTTTGTATTTAATTAAAAATAAAAAAGTTTATTTTAAAATATACATCAGGGAAAAAGAAATAGATTAAAGTATGATGGGAAATATTATTTTAAGGATAATGTTAAGAAATTTGTCTTCTTTAATTGGATCAGAGACTGAGTGAATGAAGTGAGGGATAGATAATCCCTTAGCTATCAGAATGAAGATTGCTAAAAGAAGACAGATTTTAAGTTGGACTTCCATATTATCTGCAGTTCTGCATGAAAAAATATGCAAAGTACTCCCATAAAGAGCAAAAATCAGCAAAAGTTTTCTTTTGTTCATCAATACATGTCATTCAGTCTTTTATTTCTAGCCTACCCTTGAAACTGCATGATTATGTATTTAATTAGAGAATACAGACTGATTTATCATAAAATTTATTTTTGGTGAAATCTTATGAATTTGGATGGCTAAGCATGAAAGTATTTCTGTTTAAACTGCATAAGAGACTGAAAAATCTTGCTAAAACGTAACAGTTATATGTAATAAATGTAATCTTAAGAATTACTTTACTTAATGTAATATTACTAGCAATTTAACATTTATTTACATTTTCTGTAGCCAAAACAAGATGAGTCCAACTATAAGGAATTTCCCTTTTTTGACAGTTCTTAATAGAATTATGGCATTTGCAGGCAAATGGATGGAGTTGGAGAATGTCATGCTAAGTGAAATAATCCCAGAACCCAAAGGCCAAATGTTTTCTCTGATAAGTGGATGATGAAACATAAAGGTGGGGTGGGTAAGGGAAGAATGGAAGAAGGATAGATTGTGTAGAGGGAAATGAGGGGTGGAAAGGGGTGGGGGGAGGAAAAGATAGTGGAATGAGACAAACATCATTACCCTATGTACATATATGATTATACAAACAGGGTGACTCTACTTCATATACAACCATAGAAATGAAAATTTATACCCCATTTGTGTACAATGAATCAAAAAAAATCTCCAAAATCAACTTTTAAAATGAAAAAAAATATATATATATATACATATATATAGAACTTGTGATTTCATGGTAGATTAATTTATAATAAAACTTGAATACTCTCCGGTTATTTAGTAGTTTTTAAATATCATTGATCAAACTAATTACAGACTGTTTTGTTAAATCTGGCCATTGTTTTCTTTCTCACAGAATAAGACTATACAAATAAGACATTTAAAAATAAGACCAAATGAAAACTACTGAAACAATCAGAGCACAAAGATATTAAGAACATTAATAGACAAGTGAATATTTCTAATTCCCTGGGTATTTGATTATCTTCTAAGAAATAACATTCCATAAAATCCAATGGAGTAAAAGAAAGGGTAAAATAAACAGTTTTGAATAAATTTATAATTGTTATGTTTTTTCTCTTTGTAAAAGTCACTGCATGTAAAAAATGCTAAGAACATCTTTGCTATTATTAATGCAAGGTATTAGAGGTTACTACTCTGTAAGGGACACTAATATTGCATCTTTTCTTAGAATATAAAATTAACATGAATTGATTTCATTTATGACATCATTTTCCCACAAATATGCTCCCTAAAAAAGAGACAATCTTTTAAAATGCTAGCTTACTTTTTTTGATGGGGGTTGGAAGGCAGGATGAAACAAATGTTTAAATACATGTTCCTTTCATAAATTTGCACTTCTGATTGTGGGAAGATTTTTAAGGTTCTAGTGGACTTTAAAGTTATTTATACTAAACTCTTCATTTCAGAGAGGAAAAAAATGTTACATCCTCTGAGAGTTAAATGACTTGCCCAAGGGTACATAACACTTCTCAGAGAAGTCATTATTTGAAGAGAATTCTTCAAATGCAATGCTGAACCACCCTAGATTACATTCCAGGATGTATTGTGCACTTGACTTTTCGTTCACAGCTTTATCTTGTCATGTGATGAAGAAGTTTTGAAAGTTGGCAACATTCTTTGCACTTTCTCTTCATAACACAGATAGGCACTTGCATAGTATTCGGTTTATTCCATTCCTTATTCTCATAAAAGGAATAATATAGCTAGTCACAAAAAGCTAAGCTCACCTAGTTTATTTTTAAAATGACATATTTCATGCCTAAAATAGAAGTATATAAACATGACTCAAAAACTTTCCTCATGAATCAAATACAATGTTTTTATTTTCTAGCAAGTGGTCCTTAATTATATAAATGTTAAGAAACTCATAACATATAATTCTTAAAAATATAAAATATCTATAAAAATTATTATATGGTTTCCCTTTGTGACTGTTACTAGGGTAACAACTGCAATGAAAATGAAGGATTGGACTGTGAACAGATTACTTTTATTGAAAATTGTCTACTAGCATATCAAAATAAGGAAACATTTGGAAAGACAATGGAAAGACCTGAATAAAATATGTATTTCCTATCTTGTTTGAACTGACATTAACAGTTTGACATTAACAAACAAGTCACATCTTTCAATTTATTTTGCATATAGTATTTTCCAAATGAATAATATATATCCAATAATTAGACCTACCTATCTCTTGTGAGAGTTTTGAAGTTAGTTTTTTTTTTTTTCTTTTCTTTTTTTCCATCATGCCATGAAATGTGAAATGTTGAGAAGTTTGATTGTGTGAGACTAGGCAATGATAGTCTGATTAGTGTGTAACCATTAGGTCAAAGTCTTTAATTCTGACTTTTTACCTTTGATGATAAGTCTATGGGGGGACATATTGTTTACTTTTGTGGATTTATGTTCTCTTTTATGGTAGCTCATTTTCCCATACAATCTTTTACCATAAAGCATCCTTCCACTTAAAACATAGTCACAAAAGTTATAGGTTCCAAAATGATCCATGAAAGCCTTCCACTCATCATGTAGTCTGTCATTTTCTCCAGAAAACAGTTGATTCATGTTTGATGAAATGCTTTTATTCATCAAGTTTCCATTGAAACACTTCCTTTGAAACATGAAAACCGATTCCCCTCATCCCTTAAGTTTTTCCTCTTTCTTACCTCTACTTTGTTTAATCTGTCAAAATATGTGAATGTGTAATTTGCACATCCTCTACACACACTAACTCAAAGACATTTGTTCCACTTAAGACTAAATGAAAATTAATATATATTTAAGAGAGTCGTGTTATATCTACACAATACTTTTTCTTCTCATAAAAAAGGCTATATAAATAAGTCATTCAAAAATGAGGCCAAATAAAAAGTACTGAAAAGAATCAAAAGACAAAGTTGTTAGAATTATAGGTAAACAAATTTCCCAAAGGAAAAATCTTCATAGATTAACAAGCTATAATAATTGTTTCTGTCATTAAACTTAACTTATGTGTAACCTAAATTCCAAGAGATATGCTTTCGTTTTGTAATTTTAAGAAATTTACTAAATAAGATACAGAAGATGACCAACTTTTTCAGAAAGATTAAAATTATTTTTAAGCTACATGACATCAAAATTTACTGTAATGTTCCAGTAGTGAAAATAGCATGGAAACAGACAAATTGATCAGTAAGTAGAATATGAGCTCAGAGGCCTACCTGTGCCTACAGTCAATAGGTCTATGACAAAGGAGCCTGTGCTCAGTGAGTTCAGATACAGGAGGTAAGGCACAAAGTAATATCTAAGACACACTGAGGAACATTGCATGTTACAAACATGATTGAATGTATTTTGTAATGTGAGTTCTAAATAATGGGTTTCCTTGGTCTTCAACCAGTTTCAAAAGTTTGCGCTTTATTCAGCCATCACCTCACACTGCCTTTTCCAATATCCTGAGTTTGAAACGTTTTCCAGAAAAATAGTGAACTGTGTTTTTTCTTCATGAAACTGGTTTCTGAAATCCCATTAACCCATGGAATTATCTAAAAACATAATAAAAACCATGAATGCTTTGAACTCAACTTTTCATTTCTAAAGCCATGACAATAAAGATGAATCCAGAATCCAGTCTACTATTCTCCATACTCAAAAATCACTTCGAGAAAGAAAACTAAGCATTCTCATTTATATGTGTCTGTGTATGTATTTTAAAATTAGAAAGAATTATATTTTAATTAAGAAATATAAAATACATTTACTGTCCTCTTTCTGTTTTAGGTTATTTTTCTTTCGTTGACTTTGATTCCTTTTCTTCATGCAGTGAGATCATTAATTTTGTGCTGTATTCCTGAACTGCTTTAGACTTTTTCTTGTGTGCTGCTCCAACGTTTAACAAGGTTTTCTTAGCTTTTCTGGTTCAATGAATCTGTGAAAGTTGCAGTTATGCGCATTTCCAATCTTTTCTTTTGAAAACCAAAGGGAATTGAGGTGGTTAGGGGCTGCAGGGCAGCAGTCAACTATTACAGTTAAAAAAAATAATATAGTGTTTGCTCTGCTAAGGAAAGTAACAAGGGAATTCAAAAGTAGGTTTGCAGTTGAATAGAGAAATATTGACTCCACAAAAGTAAATAGAAGACACAAAATACAGAACATTTCACAGAGCAATATTTAGAGATTAGGTCAGGCTTCAAGTCATTTACTACAAGCCAAGTGAATTAACCAGGGGAGACTAATGCCACAGGGAAGAACTCTAAGGTTTCATCCTGTAGATAGATGGTTTAGTGATAAACTGTTCTTTTTTTGATCCTTTTGAGAATATCTTTACAATGTCATGTTATCTTATTGGAAGTATATACATTTACTGAGAATTACAATACTAATGAAGGTTTATTGGTTGTAATCTCTTAGGAATTTTAAACAAATAAGCTAGAATCTGCATTCCAAATTTAACATTAAATATATAAAAAGTAAGAAAACAATGGGGACAAAAAATTGTTTTTTCATAAAACTGAAAAATATAGATGTATATAGATTTACAATAAATGTTTAAATGAGTCATAATTCAATTTGACACATTCCTTACGTCATTAAAAATTATGAGTATTGAACATTCATACCAAAATGCATTTTTCAAAAAATAATAAGACAAAATATGCCTGAATTAATCTTTTTTATGAGAACATGCTTTTAAAAAATTCTGACTTTTGTAACACAAATTCTACTCTACTGCTATAATATGCATATAAGACTATACATTATCTATCTACTTTTTTGTGGAGTCTGTTATAACACATTAGTGAATAAGGGCAATAATTAAGTCATTTGAACTTACAAAATAAGACTGAGATTTAGGGAAATAGAAAGTTAGTACTGAGTCAAATTTTGTTTCAGTATTTAGGAGAGAAAAACTGGAGTGAAGGAGAGTAGTCATTAGACTGGCTTTGTTTTGAGCATTAGACTCTGCTGTTCATTTTCTGAAACAGTTAAGTATTCAGTAAAAGTATATTAATCACAAAGACGACATACTATTAAGATGACGTACCATAGTAATAAGATATTACTGTTTTAAGATTAATTAATATTTATGGCTCATAATATTAGCTCTGCTGCCCTCTAGCTTGCGCGGGGTTGAGCAAACTGTTATTTCATTCATGAATCAGCCTGAATAAGGACAATGTTCTTCCCAAGCACTCAAATATTGTATACACATACATAATGAATTTTTACACATAAATATATTTTTCTTAATTGTATCTTAAAATGCTAAGAACTAATTTTCTTCTACTATTTTAAATGTAAATGCTTTCTTAGTCTGTTTTGAATATGCAGTAAACATATCTTAAAGACTATGTTTATCTTAGTCTTTAAGCATGCACATTAATTAGTTGACTTTACTGTTTTCCCCTTATTTTTAGCTGTTTGTTTTACTTTCAACTGTAAGAGATGGCTATTTTAAAATATGTGAGTTTGAGCTAGCTTTCGGTCCTAGGGGAATGATTAAAGGAAAATATACTTCTTTTCAATGCAGAGGAAAGTAGATTAATATTCTGAGCATAAGTGGTTAGAAAGATTCAGAAAAGAGTATTATTACATTTTACTATTTTTTTAAAGTTTCCCCAGAAATATGGTTTCAGAGTCTAAGGTGTGGCGACTATACTTAACAATATGGAGTCATGGGAACCCTGGGATGTAGGAGTGGGTGAGGCTCTCCTAAGAGCTTCCTGACTTGAATCTTTGGATAAGTTGTGCTGGTCAAAGTTACTCAATCTGCACCACCGTTCTGATTCTTACTATTTTATAAAATATTACTAATGAGATTTTGTTTACTTACAATACTACCAATCCTAAATAAATCTGGAATTTATGTATTAAGGGGACCATGACTAGCTGTAAATTATCCTAAGCAGTGTAATTAATGGAATATGAGATGGAAATGACTCATAAGCGAAAGGGTTTCCTCTTCACAAGTAGTGTTTCCCCCTGCATGGAGCAAGTTAAAACTTATCCCAGAGTTAAGATTTTGTTTTTTTCTTTATCAGAAGCTGCATCTGTAAGTCTCAGACTTCTTCAGTAAAAGAATATGTATAGTGGTTACCTGTACTTTTAATTGTTAGTAAGTATAGGATTAGGGTTGGTTCTATAATTCAAAGAAGTCAGATTCAAAAATTTAACATGTCTGTTACCAGAGGGACTGTCAGGCAGATGGAAGACAGTTAATACAGTTTCTGTATGGCATAGGGTTGTTTGGTATGTGTATGTGTGTATGTGTGTGTGTGCCATCTGTATGTATGCTTTGGTATATGATGAGAGAGACAACTGGCCGGCCAGTCAGACAGAGGTAAGAAATATCCAGAGAGAAGGAAAAAAAAGGGAAATAAGCTTACTACATGAAAAACTGAAGAGATTTTAGAAATCAGAGATATTAATATTTAGTGATGGAATAAAATTGAATTATACCAACCACAGTCATTCTTGATCTTTGTATTCACCCATTTTTTTTTTCTCCCTCACCTAAATCAACAGAAAATTATTGTACAAGTGAAAGGAAGCAATTCAATTGTTTTGGAGCATTCAAACAAGCGTAGGTAATTATAAGCAGTCTTTTTCATTTGACAAGATAAAAATAACATGGAAACCATTGATCAGTTATTGATAAGTTGAGCAGAAGTTCCCTTCAGTACTTTCACTTTCTAGTAAATGCCTAAGTTACAACTAATTATAAAAATGTTCCTGGTATTAATTTGAAAAAGGTCTGAGGAAAATCATTCATTCATTCATTGACTATACATCGTAAACAGCTATTGAACAGATGTTTTTGGTATGACTTGATGAATCCAAAGCTAATCTAAGATTGAATTGGAAAAAAGAGAGCACAAAAATGTTTCATCAAATTATAATTGTTTAGATGAAGGGCTCTAGGTAAAACACAAAACGGAGAATGGCAGAATTGTATTGAAACTCTGTGCCTTATTTCAATACCCACAAAATATCTGAGTACAAAGACTTGCAAAATAAGCTTTGGAAGTTGGGAAGACAAAGGTGTTATTTCAAAAGTGCTGCCCACAGCTGGGGATGTAGCTCAAGGTAAGCTGTGCTTGTTCGGTATGAACAAGGCCCTGGGTTCCACCCCAGCACAGGGAAAAGAGAAAGGTGCATACACAGAACAATTAAAGGGGCATTTAATCTAAATCAAGACTTCCAGAACTCAAGATGCACGCATCTCTGTGAGTTGAGGTGGAGAGTTTGTTTTGCTTTTTTTTTCATTTTTTTTCTACTTTTACTGAAGAGAAAGTAAAGTAAAATACAGTAAGTGATGCTTAAGATAGCATACTTGACTGCAACTACTGTGTCACACAAAGTCATTTTTAAAGGATGAGGTGAAAATCTATTTTAGAGAAATTTGTAGAGCAAGCTAAGCATCCAAGCCTGTAGTCACCCCTTAGCCTAGCCAGATAGGGTATCTCATAAAGTGCTCAGGAATATTTAAATATTGATTGATTATTTAAAATCAGTTACTTCTTTAAAACATCTTAGCTGATTACAACTTTAAGTAAATTTGCAATTTTCTACAAAAATTTTATTTTTGAATAAGTGGCTTTTTATAGAGCGTGAGGAAAGATGTATTTTACTTTCAGATTATATCCAAGACAAGTATAAAATATGTTGAGTGCTACATTTTATTCTTCATTTCCCATAAAAAAAAAAAAAAAAAAAAAACCATGAAAGGAAGGATATGGATGGTAAATTTACTGCTACTACATTGCCTGGAAGATATTAGATAAACTTGATTTTTTTTGATATTGCATTTTGAATCGTGTTGAATGAATACGTGAATGAATCCCATGGAACACTGCTGGGGAGTGTTTACATAACCCAAGACTCTTGGCAGGGTGGGGAGAAGTTTTTAAGGTTTCAAATTTGAGCAATTTAGATGATACTGATGTTTTAATGGGAAAAAAGAGTAAAATAGAAAGAAGAACGAGTAGAAAAATTATAGAGCAAATAATTTAGAATTTGCTGTAGTGTGCCCAATAAGACAGTCAAGTATAAAAATGAAAACTTCCACCAGTCAGTGGGAAAATCTAGAAGAAATTTAGACCTATGGGTTCAGATTTTGGAGTTATTTTCTTTGATAAGTGTTGTGTTGCTCAAAATACATGACTTAAAAGGAAGAGAGCAGAAAGAGAATTGGTTGCTACTCTAAAAACACACAGGTGACACACACCTGTAATCCCAGTGGCTTGGGAGATTGAGGCAGGAGGATCGGGAGTTTAAAGCCAGCTTTAGCAACTTTAGCAAGACCCTGAACAACTCAGTGACACCCCATCTCTAAATAAAATACAAAAAAAAAAAAAAGGACTGGGGATGTGGCTCAGTGGTTAAGGACCCCTGGTTTCAAACCCCAGTACTGGGGAAAAAAAAAAAAAAAAAAAGAGGAAAAAAGAAAAAACACACACACACTTATGTGTATATATAAATAGATACAGAGACAGAGAAGATGGAGGTAATATTTTTCATTAAATCAATAGAAAGGAATAAAGACAATAAAAAACTAAGCACAAAATGTGCAAGTCAAAAAAGAATTTTGCAAGAAGAATGTAGTCAGTTCTATCAAATGAACTAGAATCATCTAAAGTCTGGAAGTGTGAACTATGACCTCCTCGTACTCCCAGTGTGAGCCAGAAGAGAACTAACCTGATTGAATTGACCTTTTGGGTTCAGATGTAATTTGGCAAGTCTGTAAAAACTTTTTACTTTTGGGAAATTTAACCGATTTAAGTGTGAATTCCTTACTGTACCTAATCACTTTTCCATGTTTACAAATTTTAAATTTCCCATAATGTTATATTGAATGATATGATTTCCTTAACAGAACTAATTAATAAGCAACACTAAAATTGTGTACATGCACAAAAAATAAAGAAAGAAAACAGAAAAAAAATCCTGGTATGCTTAGAAATAGATTTCCTAAATGAACATATTATTTAAATTTGATACCAAGTTTATTGTATATATGCAACAAATTTTTAAGGAATGTGTGATAATGTTTTCCCCTTGACTTAGAAAAAGGATGTTTATTTTAAATAAATCTACCCACCATACCGGCTGATGGTTTCTCCTTGCCTTTTATATGACTTACTGTCATTCTTTTCTGTCACCATACAGGTGCTACTCTGATTACTTCCCAGTGAGCTCCTCCCTTCTGTCCTGTTGGCTTGTTGCTTTCCTTCTTCACTGTATCTAACTTTCTCACCTCTCATGATCCTTTCATTGTCAGTCTTGCTCAGCTTCTTTCTTCCTTCTAGGTTCCCGTAACTGTCATCCTCCTGTATTTTGGCTCTGCTGATTTTGGATGCTTTTACTCCCTTTGCGTTTGGCTTACTGTTCTTCTTTATGTATCTACAGTGCATTAAAAAAAAAAAAAATCATGCTACTTTTTAAATATTGCATCAGGTCTGGAGTTTTACACTGCAGAATATGATATCAGTAGTTTTCCTCATTCCATTTTACTACTGAACTTATTCCCTTTATATCTCATCACCCTGCTTTTCCTGGCATTTTACTGCTATGGGTCCTCAGACTTTGTGCAGTGCCAATGAATCAACATCCTTTATTGTACCAGAGCAGTTTACAGTGGTCACTAGTGAATTGCTCTTTTTGGCTACTCCAGGGAAGGACTATCTGTTCTATCTTTTATTACTTCTTGTTTCCACTAAAGAAAAATTGCTCCATGAGAAAGTGAGACAAAAAATAAAACCCAGATTTATTACAAGTCAGGAATAGTGATTTTTCATTTTTTATTTTAGTTTTTTATATCATTTAGTTGGAAAAATCAGAAGAACAACTATAAAATCTAATTTTTATTACTCACACAACTGAAGTTGCATCATCATGCAATTAAATAATGAAAAACTATATTTAATTACTTATTTGTTGGTAAATGTCAATAAATTTTCATTATTAAATATAATTTTTTATTATTATTTTTATTATTGGTCTAATTTTTATTAGACCAATCTCTACATTATGAGTAAAATCTAAAATATAGCTTTTCAAGCATTTTATTAATAAATGTAGTCTATTTTACTATACATTAAAATATTGTTTAAGAAGGGTTTTCTAATAAGAGTTTTCCTTAAGAACACTTTTGTCTTTAATTTTTTTTCATTTTTTCTTTATATTGGTCCATTAGTTTTTCTATATGTAAAACAAAGACTCAAACATGGTAATTTTCTTCTAAAATCATATTTTTGAAACAATTTTGCATAACAGTTTCTAGTTTTGTTCATAAGAATAAAAACCAGGATTTATCTTGTCAGGAGAATTTATAATTTTAGAAGTTACATTTCATTTAATTCTATAGAAGCTCATTTAAATAATTTTTTTTCCTAGGAAACCTTTGTTAATCCGGAAGTTTAAAACCTGAATGTTATTTACGCACATCTTTCTTCTCTTCAAGATCAAAACTCAGTACAAAATCATAATGGACTATTTGCCAAATCCAACTAATCTTTTCTGAACGGTCCACACTTGGCCATTTTGTTGTGATGGTTTCAGGACACATCATCTATAACATCCTCTGTGCTTGTTGTGTTTCTAGTCTGGTCTTCCTCTCTCTGCGATGGTTCCTTCTCAGAATCACCACCTGGCTCCACTAGCTTTTCATCTATGTCTTCCTTCTCTGTTTATGTATTGGTGATTCTTATGTTGAATCTCGACTCTCTCTCACCTTGCTCTCAAAGATACCTAAATCTCTCTGATATCAACTCATATCTATATCTTTTTAATATACTCAATGTTGAAATTACCCTTACTGGATATCATTGTTTCTCTCACCTTAAATCTTTCCCATATCCTACCAAGGTCTGTTCAGTCACCTAATCCAGAGACCAAGGACTTTTTTCTTTCCTTCAGACCCCCACACTGGTCAGTGTGTGATAATCTGCCATAAGTACACTATTTAAAAAGAGTCTCACACTACAATTCTTGAATCACTCCAGTTACTTTCGTGTAGCTCTGAACTAATATCTTCAGCGTGATGTCAGCCTTTTAATGTCCTGCTACTGATTCTCTTCCCACCGCTCTCTCCTTTTTGATGGTATATAAGACCTTACACGTTCTGAGTTCTGGTAACTAACATGTTCTGAGTTCAGGTCGCTAACTAATTAGACTTTTTGTCATATTCTATTTGGTGAAAGCCAGATGATTTATTTTGACCTTCAGTCTTTGTTCATAGTTTGCAACTTTTCTTCAGTGTTGGTCAAAAGAAAGATCTATAACTTTTTGATAACATACTATATATTCTCCTTCTCCTCCCATGAGTGCCAAGGTTATTAGTTTACTTTCTTTTTCTGTATCTTGTTTTTACCTCTAGGAAATATTATTTAGATAAAACATATGTGTTTTAAAATACCTAAGTTAAAGGGGAAAATATCTATTAAACTTGCCATGGTATTTATTTACCTTAATGCTCTTTCCTTCTAAATGTATATATAGTTCTTTATAATGCTCTATCAGTTTTTTTTTTTTTTTTTTTTTTTCAGTGCTGGGGACTTGAACCCAGGGCCTTGTGCAAGCACTCTACCAACATCAGCTAATCCCCCAGTCCTGCTGTATCATTTTATAGAGAAGATCCCCTATATTATATTCTAAATATTTAAAAACGTTATAAAGGGAATGGTCACCTTTTCCTGGATTATAGGAAGAAATTATTTAATTTTCATTTATGTTATCCATTGATCTTTTTTTTTATTTTTTATTTTTTTTTACGTTTACATAGGGTAATGATGTTTATTTTTTTCCCTTCCCCCCCACCCCTCCATTGATCTTAATCACGGTTAATACATCTTTTAAGTCAAAATTTGCCAAATATCTTTTCCATGAAACAATGATCACAGGAATTTTTTTCACACTCACATAGGTGTTCATATTCAAATAAGCTAAGATAAAAGTGTTTTTATGATAGAGGATGTATTGCCATTATTTTGATGATGTATGCTTTGAATTTTTCAGGAAGGTATAATATTACAGCAATTGTCACATTCACATGATCAAAGAGTATTTTTTCTCCAATTGTTTGATTAGAGCATTTTAATTATACATAGTATTTGGTTTCATTTTGACAAAACGATACATACAAGAAATTTTATCTCAATTCCATTTCCTAAATTTTCTTCCCTCCTCCCCTCGCTTTCTCCATCCTGTACTTTACTGATCTTCCTTTCACTCTTTATTTATTTTTGATTGGTACTTTCCTACATACACATAAAGTTGAAATTCTGCTTTGTACATTTATATATATATATATATATATATATATATATATATATATATAAAACATGATTTTGTTAAATACATTCCACATTCTTTCCCTTCCCTTTCTTCCTTCCTCCCCTTAGTTCTTCTTCTACTTCACTCATTTTTCCCTATATCTCTTTTGGTATTTGGTCCCCTTCCTACCACTCTTTTTCCCCTTATTTTACATGATTGCATCCATTTCCATCCGTATTACTGGCAATGTTACTAATTTATCCTTCTTTATGATTGAGTAAACTCCATTTTGAATATAGGCCACATTTTCTTGATCCATTCATCTGAGGATATTGTGAAAGGGATGGTCTTCCTGATTTCTTTCTCAGTTAATTTGCTGTTATACCTGACATGAAACAGTTTGGTTACTATTAATATGTATAAAATCAACAGTAGTTCTGAAAATGCTGGTCTACTTTTCATCCTTACTTCTAAACTGTCAGGATATTTCCTAAACTGATTCCATTACTTGATACTACATGCTACAAAAGCTAAACTTCCCCCAAGAAGATACTATAACTGCAAAATATTGCCGAAAATCAATTATCTTCATAATGGGAAAATGATTAGAGGATTATTTCTTTTCCATTCTGAAACCTCTTATTTATTTGAGCTATAAGTTTTATGTGGAGTGAAAGACCTGAACAATAAGGACATTTTGTTAAGGAAATGAAAGGTGTAATTTATATAAGCCTCTCTCTGCTGTGATATTTTTAGATAAGAGTGTTCTATCAGTGGCAGAAGAATTTAATGGCAATCAGGTGCCTAATGGGAGATTCTGGTCCTCGGGAAGTGATGGAAATGATGTCTTTCAGACTGGATGATGAAAGAAAATTTAAAAAGGAATACATAATTTGAAGTGACAATAACACTCAACTAAAGTAAAAAGGGGGTGTCCCATTTTAGCTTAGAGGACATCATTTCCATCTGTGACATCCTAGAGGCTCTAAAAATAACAGAATACAGAACAATACAAAGTCTTAGGAGAACAGGTAGGAATAGAAGAGAGTGGATTCTAGGATTCTGCCTTTTGATATGTGATACCCAGGACCCTCATACATGCCATCCACAGTTTCAAGCAAGTAGCAATAAAATGGTGAAAAGGTATGACTCATGGTCCTAGCTTTTAGTTTGTAACTAAAATTGTACCAACAAGTTGTGGATCATAAAGGGAAATGTATGCATGAATAGGCATTTTTGAGGAAAGTGTTTCTTTAATGTGACATCTAAAAATTTTTTAGCACTATTTTCAGACTAGATATCTTCAAGCAGGAACCATAAAGTCATTCTTATGCAGGTGCAAAGGCACCTGGCCTACCTAGGGCAGAGGAAAAGAAAAGGACAGGACTTCTGGATGACTTTGTTTTCACACAGGAAACATTTGCCAGTAATCTCTCCCTGAGAGATTTAGTCAGTGACAAATGTCTCTTTGTCCCTTTTTTGTTCTCACTAGTAACTCAGGATTCGGCTGCACTACTCTACAGAATCCTTTAGCCCTCATTACTAAACCCAGAGGCCTGGTTCTCAGCCATCTCTTAACCTGTTCCATTCTCTTAAAAAATGACATTTTCTTAGAATTGTTTTAATTTGCAGTTCTCTACTTACGAGAGTTGTTGAATACTTTTTCATATATTTATGAATTGCCTGAATGTCTTCTTCTGTAATATGTCTGCACAGTTCCTTGGTCCATTTATTGATTGGGTTCTTTGTCTTTTTTGGTGTAAAGTTTTATAATTCTTTATAAATTTTGGAGATAAGTGCTCTATCCGAAGTGTGTGTGGCAAAGATTTTCTCCCACTCTATAGGCTCTTTTTCACATTATGTTGGTATCTTTTGCTGAGAAAAAACTTTTAGTTTGAGTTCATCCCATTTATTTATTCTTGCTTTGATTTATTACGCTTTGGAATCATGTTAAGGAAGTCTGACCCTAAGCCAACATGATGAAGATTCACATCTACTTTATCTTCTATTAGGTGCAGGGTCTCTGGTCTAATTTCTAAGTCCTTGATCCCTTGAGATGAGTTTTGTGCAGGGTGTGAGATAGAGGATTAATTTCATTTACTGCATATGGATTTCCAGTTTTGCCAGCACCATTTGTTGAAGAGGCTATCTTTTCTCCATTGTATATTTTTGTATCCTTTGTCTAATATGAGGTAATTGTTTTATGTGGTCATTAGAGAATGCAAATTAAAACAACTCTAAGATTTCATCTTACTCCAATTAGAATGGCAATTATCAAGAACACAACAATAATAGGTGTTGGTGTGGATGTGGGGGAAAGGCACACTTTTACATTGAGTTGCAAATTGGTGCAGCCATTCTCAGTGTGGAGAATCCTCAGAAACTTGGAATGGACCCACCTTCTGACCCAGTTATTCCACTCCTTGGTTTATACCAAAAGGACTTAAAATTAGCATACTACAGTAACGCAGTCGCATCAATGTTTATAGCACTCAATTCACAATAGCTAGATTGTGGAACCAACCTAGATGCCCTTTGATAGATGAATAGATAAAGAAACTGTTGTATATTTATACAATGGAATATTATTCAACCATAAAGAAGAATAATATTATGGCATTTGCACATAAATGGATGGAATTGTAGAATACCATGCTAAGTTAAATAAGCCAATCCCAAAAAAAATCAAAGGCCAAATGTTTTCCCTGATAAGTGGATGATGATATATTAATGGGGGTGGGGGTTGGGGGGTGAGAGAAGCATGGAAGAACTTTAGATTATGTAGAGGTACATGAGAGGGCGTGGGGATATGAAAAATGGTGGAATGAGACAGACATCATTACCCTATGTAATGTATGATTCAGGAATGGTATGAATCTACATTGTGTACAACCATAGAAACAAAATGATGTAACCCATTGTGTACAATGATTTCAAAATGCAGTCTGTAAAAATAAGAAGAAGAATAAATAAAAAATGGCATTTGTAAGACACCACAAAGAGGATAAACAATGTGTAGGCACTTATAAGTAAATGTTCCTACTATTATGATGGAAAATATATAATGTACAACTTTCAAATTTAAATACTAGTCATGTGTCCTCCTTTGAATAAATTCAGCCTCATTTCTACTCTAATTTCTACAAATGGCATAATTTTCTCCTAAAAAGTGGTGTTCTTCCACACCAGCACTTTTTATTTCTTTACCTAATTTTTGATACCTATTCCATTTTTTCTTTTTTGTTGGGGATCGGGTACTGGAAGTAGAATCAGGGGCACTCAACCACTTAGCCACACTACCACCCTTATTTTGTATTTTGTTTAAACAGAGTCTCAATGAGTGGCTTAGCACCTCACTTTTGCTGAGGCTGGCTTTGATTCCATGATCCTCCTGCTCAGCCTCCTGAGTCTGCTGGGATTATAGGCATGCACACTTTCTTGATTAATGTACCGGACCATTCTTCTTAACTGATATCTAGATCCAGGTACGACTACTACAAAAGATTTTTTTACTACATACAAGAAATGGATATGATAGGATGATGTTTACAGGGTTTTTTTTTTTTTTTTTTTAGTTTTGTTTTGCTATTTTTTAATACAAATTTAATATTATAATTATTACCTTTAAAAAGTATATGCCTTTTTAAAAATAAATGGAAACCTATATAAGTAGAGTAAAATAGTAAATTTATTAGGGCTACTACATGTTTTTAAAAGTATTTTAGATAAATATCAAAAGATTTTTATTCACAGTGGTTAAGACACAAAGGAATAAAATTGACAGAGGCAGACTATATGATATTATGATTTCTGACAATATAAAAGGACTTGTGAATTTCAATGTACAATTATTTGAAATTGTCAAGAATTTTTTTTAAAACACTGTCATACGTGCATCCATATACTTTCAAAGAAGCAGACACACCAAGAAAGATAGAAGGGGAGAAAAAATTAAAATATTTTTTTTAAAAATGTATTAAATTATTCCATTTATTTAATATTTGGCAGTTTATTTATAAAGAGCAGTCACTTATTTCCTAAATACACTGAATTCTGTCTTTTAAAATTTCAATTTGAATTTAAATTATGTTTAGAACAGTTCTGGGGAATAAATACTGAAATATTTAATATACCATTATAAAAATATCATTAATTATCATTAATACTGGATTCCATGGTATGGTTTCTAAAGTAAACATTTATAATAGGCCTATATAAGTACACACACATAATCAACACTCCTTAATAATAATGCAGCATAACATTATAATGTACTTTAAATTGCTAAGCACTTCTTTTGTCCTAATAGTATTAAATAATCTCTAAAGCAATTTATCCCTATAAGTAGGTCAAGGTAGGCTTTATTTTTTTGTTACAATTTTACTTAATTGATGCATCTGTTATAGGTCAATAAATATTGCTGGTTTGGGCCTTTAGCTAGGAGCATGAATTGAGTTGTAATGAAATTAAGCAATGCAATACTGTAAAAGAAAATGATTTAAAAGTATTTTTTCTTGAATGCCTATATTTCTATTCTTTTGAGTTTATATTCTTGAGTCTTGCATGATACATTTACAACCCTGTAGCTATTAATATAATATTCATATCGTGCAAGGAATAAAGAAAAACACATTTGAAATGGTATGTTTAAGAGCCTCTCAGGGACTTTGATATCTGCCTTTTTAGTGCAGAAATTTTATTTATTTCAGTTTAGTTTTGTTTTAGACACACATACTGCTGCAATTTGGCATTCTATGATGACTTTTCTTTAGCTGGGCTGCTAATCTTGGTAAGTGTACCATGGTAAGTCAGTTACACCTTTTGTATAGAGAGCAGCGTCACAGGATTCACTATAAACATCAAGGCAGTGGATTGACTTACTAGAGATAATCTATAACTTCCTTTATGGAACTGGATTTACTTTTGCAATTTTATATGTGTTGAAGAGTGAAGCATCTTAATATGAAATTTTCTATCTGATAATTCTTACATAGTTTTGCTGATGTGAGAATAATACAAAGCAAAAAAGGCTCATGACCCAGCTTTCAAAAAAAGTGCAGGGAGAAGCAGGTGAATATGGCCAAATGCACAGCCTCACGCTCAATCAGGAGTTTTAGATACTGTTTGATGCTTCCTGGATTTTTTATTCTTTTCCTTAAACTCAAGACTTGACTCTAGAAGAAAATTTATTTGCTTGCCTTCATCACGTTTGAACTAATATTTGCTTCTTCCCATTTTCAAAATGGTATTGATTCTGATGACAGTGTCGTGTTATGTTGTTAGAGAGTTTTAGCTGATATTTGGTTTCTAGTATCTTTCTTTCTAAACACATTAATAACAATTTTGCTTAAATACTGTTCTATTTAAATAAATATTAATTCATTTTGAGCATCAAATAATCCTTTAAAATATTTTTAAATCAAACAAAATGTCTTTTCTTCCATAAATACAGGTAACACTCCATATTTCTTTAATATATAGCAGTCCAAAAAATGGAAGAGATGAATTTGACCTATCACAATATAGTGCAATAGCATGTTATTAACAATAATACATATCTTAGAAAGCAAAAACATAATAAAAAGCAAAATGGAAATAGCTAAAAGAGTAGAACAGACCTATCAGAGCAACATGAAGGTGTAGCACAAATGTTTTTCCTTATCAATCTACTGGGTGCCTGTGGTAGTTATTACATCTGTTTGCCATAATCTCTATTTCTGTGCATAAGGGAACATCATGGTGACCTTGATAAGATGTAGTCACATGATATTCTCTGCCCAGTGAAATCTGAGTGGCAGTGGTATTCGGTACTTACAGTAGAAGCATTTAAGAGGCAGTTCCATTGATGGACATGTACACAGTGTGAGAAAGAAATAAAACTTTGTGATTTTAAAGTATTGATGTTTTGGAGTTATTGCAGCCTATATTAACTGATATAGTACCCTGAAGGCTATTTTTCAGTACTTGGGAAAGGGAAAATACATTTTTTTTCCTGTTTTAACCTATTTTTTGAGCCTTGAATCTGTGTATAAAATATAAAATGTCAACTTAAATCAATTGAAAAATAAACATTAGGGAAGAAGAGGAAATTGTGTAGTACTTCAACATAGCCTCCTACTTCTAAAATGATAATATCTGACTTTAAAAATACATGTGATAAACAATCTCAATTATATTCACAAAAAACCTTGAGTTGACCAAGCACTTTACAACTGGCATCACAGATTGATGTTTTGCTTTAATTTATTTACCCAATTATTACATGAAAAATTTGTTAAATTGTGAAAATTAAAAAATAGAATGATAGATTTTAGACATCGTCTATCAGATAGCAATGTGAATTATAAACCTAGTTCTCAGTGCATAGGTCTTATATTGAGTCAAATATTTTAAAAGCCTTTTCATCAATAAATGTTGAATCTAAAACTCTGATAATTCATTCCTCATACATTTAGATTAATTGAGGTTTTATTATAGAAATACTTAAGCTTAAAATGAAGTCTAAAAATATCAGAAAAAGTAAATAAAAGAAAAAGAAGATTTAAAATATGTTGACTACAATTTGGATATTTTATTTTGTGGCTGATTAATGGAGAACATATTTCTTAAAAACATAGTTTTGCAGAGCTATATTCCCTTTTCTGTCAAGTGAAAATGGCATATATGCCTAAGAAGAAGATCTGTGTCATTGTATTCCAATAATCTAAGGTAAAGAAAGTGGTACTATGTGGAAAATTTTTAAGTCATTTAGTTTTCAACACTAAAAATATGAAATTGCTATACATAAGCTAATATTGACTTGTGGTAAGAAAACTCAGTGTTAATTTATGTATGTTTTCCTTAAGCTTCAGGCATCCTTAGCTAACACTTGAAAGTTCTAACGCTTGAAGAGAACTTGCTCTGGAGCCAGTTTGTCAGGTTAAAATGACCCAGCACTACTAATCAACTATGTGACCTGCACAAGAATATCTCAGGTCCCTACTTCTATCTTTCCTCAAATAACAGGAATAATTGCAAATCCCTATTTTATTTGGATATTTTGAGGATCAAGTGAACTGAGGCAAAGCATAGTCAGCATAATCCTTAGCACAGAGGAACTGTTCATTTAATATTAAATATCTGCAGTTTCTTGAATAAGAATGGATGACAGTAAGTAGTAGTTTAAAAGTGAATAAGTTTGAATGAACATTTGTTCAAAACTCTCCTTTTTATCACAATATAAGAAAATAATGTTTTAAAAAAACTCCCATAAGAGACACAGTCATCTGTCCTGTTTTATTCTGCTGATCAAATTTTTTTAATATTGAATCATCATTATTGTTAAATAAATTTTTAATTTTTTTAAAAAGGAATAAAACTGAAGATCTAGACATTGGTTTTAAAATAATAGTAAACAGTTATCTACAAAATCAACTAAGTTGTCACTACCTTTTCCCCCTTTTTCCATCTTCTATTTTAATAGGAGTTCAAATACTCTTCATATATATACATATTATTAATGTGTGCGGGTGTGTGTGTGTGTGTGTGTGTGTGTGTTTTGCTGGGAATCAAACCCAGGGCCTTATGTATGCTACCAAGAGTTCCACCACTGGGCTACATCTCCAGCTCTGAAACATTCTTTTTCTTTTCCTTCTTTGGTATTCTTATCAATATTTTCTTAATTAATGTGATCACTCATTTTCTGAGTGCATACTTTGGATAAAGCACTTTACTTTTTTATGGAGACATAAAGATAAATTTGAAGTAAATTTTGTCCTCAAGAGCTTAGATGAGTAACAGAGGCAAAGACACATATAAATACATAAATCCAATATTGTGATACAGTCATTGAATACAGCTGCTTAAGATGGAAAGATGGTCACATCTCATGATTGGATGAAGTAAGGTTAACAATGAAGCTTAGATTGATAAAGAGGTAATTCACAAGATGAAGAAAAGATATCATGAGAGTAGGTCATTTAAGGTCATAATACTTCTAGGTATTATGCTAATATAGGGAATTTGAAAGATCCTGCATATCTAAGAAGCATCAAGTGTTAGTTACAGAGATGCAAATGGGAAAGAGATCATAAAGGGCCTTGTACCACCATTTAAAAATATTTTATTTTTATCCACTAAATTAGGGAAAGTCAATGAATGTCTAATAGATTAGTGTGATATAATCGTTTTCCAAAGGTATTGAAGCAGTAGTATTGGAAAATGTTAATAATTGACTATATAGGGCAAGAGAATAATATTTTCAAGGGCTTGTAAATTGCTGGCTTGGACTGTACTACTAAATTATACTAACTATAAAAATGGTAAGTAGTAAAACCAGAAGAAAGGGGAACTAACCATTAGACTATGTGATTTGAATTTCGTGCAGACTCTAGCTACTTTTATATCATTGTTCAGGAAAAATACTGGATTCCTAAGATTACCTGGTTTATATATAGATATCCACACAAAGTAAGTCTTTTTACAATAGAGTGGTGCAGCACTCAAAGCATTCTGCCACGTGGAAGAAACAAGAAAACCAGTGTCAACATCATTCAGAATCCAGTAGTTCCTTAATAAGTACTATGTGATAATTATTACCACAATAAAAGGGGATGTGCTTTCAACTCTTAATTTTCTAAACAGTGAAAGTCTGACTTTTGAGGTAATAGGTAAGATTGAACACCACCATAAAATGGAATACGAAATTACCATTTCATTTCCAGGGGCACACTGAATGAACTTATAATAGGCTAAGTCTAGGAGTGACTCATAAAAGGCTAGGTCTCAGATTTTACAGTTGAAGGAATTCACATAACTTATGTTGCTAAATGCCAAACTTATCCTCAGTATAAAGTTATACAAAGAGGTCCAGAGACTATCTCAAGTTGGTACAATTCCATTTAGCACAGTAGAGCATATACAATAAGCTAGTAATAAAGAGAGTTATGACCATTTCTATCCAACTACCCAAAGGTACTGAGTTCTCAGTCTGCTGATTATTTTCTAAGCATAAAATACTCCCTCTCTCTAATTCATTCAACTTTCTGCAAGTTTGAAAGTTTTCCAAAATTTAACCATCAGCTTTGGAAAAAATTGAACAGTTTAATTTTTTTGTCTACAATTTAAAAATAGGGAAAGAAAACCATGGGAGTTAATTTCAAATTCTCTCTACTTTTATATGTGTTTGAAATTTTTATTATGTACATTTTGAATGCAGGAACATATTATATATTTTAAAAATTCATTTCTACATGACCCAAGTGATCAAAAATTTAAACTTAGAATATAGAAAATATCTCAATCTAGAATACTGTTTTCTAAACCCATTGGAATTCCTTACATTTATATTTCCATTAGATTGTTTAAATGTACCCTAATTCTCAAACAACATGCTCATTGAAAAGTTACAAGAATAATACAAGGAAATACCACGTAGCATCTTTCACAGACACTATAATTATCCCCATTAGGTTTTGCTTTGTTTTCTAGGAAAGGAAGCCAAAGGAAGATTACAAACTGAACTCCCTAATTTTGACTTTCTGGTATGTCTTTTGAGTTCTCTTCCCATCAGTACATTTTGCCACCCTTTCTTGACTTTCATGACCATGACATTCTTATTATGAAATAATTTTGTTAAGGACCTCCTCATGTGTGTTTATGAGACATTGCATTCAGTTTAGCTTATTTACCACAAAAATAGTAATTTCCTTTTCATTGCATTTTGTCAGATGTTATCAAGGGCTTATGTGACCCATTTCCTGTGTTAACTTGTGACACCTGATTAAGATGGTGTGTGTCAGCTTTTTCCATCAAAAAGGAACTTGTTCTCCACCCTGCTCTCACTGTAATTAGTAAGAGATACATGGTGGGAAATTTGGAGACTATGCAAAATCTCACTTTTTTATTTAACTTTTTCCAGTGTTACATCCATTGCTATTTACCGAATGAAGTAATGATTAATATGATAATATAATAGATTTTCCAACTACTATTTTATTCTGTATTTGCTAGTTGATGTTCTATAGTAGAGATTTTACTTTTTCCCACTTATTTGTTCCTTATTGATCCTAATGTTGATCCATAGATTCCCATTTTATCCAGTGACTAATAATCCACTTTTACTGGCATTTTTATGTTTAGATTGCCCAAGATGTGATTAATGGAAGCCGCTTACAGCTGGTGATACCACCGTGTACTGGTCAGTGATGAGTTCTACTTCCTCAGGTGTTGAAGTTTAACATCAGAGAAGCACACCAAGCCAAGCGTATTACAAAGGTTTTATTCAAAGGTAATAAAACAGACTTCTCCTCCCGGGAGGGAGAAGGGGGCCATGGTTCATGTTCTAGAATCCCAAGAAGTGAGCACACCCTACATCTTTTACAGGTTAAGGTCTCTTTTGTTCTCCAGTTCTCTCCCCACTTATCTCTCCTTCCTGCCTACGTGACTAGGCCTGGTTTTGCAGGTGAGATGTAAAAAGTGAGAAGTGGATGGGCAGGGGGCAGGCCAAAGTGATTCAGACAAGTAAGGGTCCAGGGGGCATTAATTAGCAGCTCCTTACCTATAGTCCCTGACAAGGGCAGGTAAATTTGGTAATCAATGGACTCCAGAGATCCTTGACATTTCATTCTCCCAGGGGCAATCTCCAACTTCCAGAGGCAGGTGGCTTTCATGACTTCCATTTCGTCTATTTGACCCGATACCCTATTTCTACACTAACTGCCTATCCCCAATTCTGGCTTCACTGGCTTCTGTCTTCTTTTGGTATGTTGCATGGTTCTATGAGAAATTCCTTACTTTTCTCAAAAAGCACATCATTTTAGGTTCAAATTATTCTTTCTCTGCCTCACTCCTGGAATCAAACCATTTTCCAAAGTGTTCAAAACCAACATCTGTGTCTCGGAATGGAAATCATTGCCCTGGGTGTGCTTACAGGACAGAAAGATGGAAAGAGAAAAGAACGAAACAAGAGAATGAGAGGAAAGGAGGCTATGAACTTTTTTGGATGAATATTTAAGCATATTGTAGATATGTGATTTCATTTTAGATTTTAGATTTCCTTTTATTCATGCTCTCCTTCTCTCCTTATCTTGCCTATGTGACTAGTGACCAAAAGTTGGGCCAAAAGGTAGGGAAGGTAGCTTTCCAGGGGTGCCTTACAATGTCTGCACAAAAGGGTGGGAAAGGAGCCACCCAGGAGGTACTTCATTAACAATTTCTTGGAAGGAATAGTTCCCTGTAGGCAGGTTACCTTGGTGACCAATGCAGGAGGAGGAGAAAGGGCTCTGGAGGTATTATCATTTGATTTCCCTTTCTTGCAAATCAACCCTCATCTTCCTGATCTGACCCAATTACTTATTTACACTGTCCTTTTGCCTCCCCACTCTTCCCCTACATGTATTTCAGAGTTTGTTGCCAAATAGTATGAACAGATAAATATTTTCATAATAAAAACAATAACTTTGTTTAACCCAGTTCAAAACACCACCAATTGACTTAAAAATGTCATTTTGAACAAAGTTAAAAGCATCACACTACTTGTGATTTCAAAATATATCACAACACAGTAGTGATCAAAACAGCAAGGTAATGGTGGAAAAGTAGACATATCAACAAATGAATCAAATAGATCCCAGAAAAGAATCTACCTAAGTCCTTGAAAATTCCTGGATTGTATAACCAGCAAGAGGTTGGGAAGACATTTGCATGTCAAAGAAACACAGGAAGAATTAACAACTTCAATAAGAGAAACTCTAGTTCAAGAGTCTTAAGAAACACAAGACAGTGTTTGAGATTTTTCTTTCTTTCTCAAGCTTGATTTCATGGTTTGTTTTTTATAGTCAAACCACGGTAATACCCTCAAACAACTAGGCCCTCTTTCTTACCATCATTCTTTACTGGAGTGACCCAAATTACAAGTAAAGCCAACTATTCTCTTTCTGTGTCATTCATAAGCAGTTAAGATTTTTCTAGAGATAAAAACAAATAAATTCACACAATCATTCTCACTGTTTAATGTAAATGATAAATTGCCTCAAACAAGTATTCAACATTGCCTATAAATCTTATCCTGTGCCCACAGAAAGCTTACTTTCTTACTATTTTATCATTTTTCCTTCACCTTCATCATTACTCAGTTTTTACACTCAACCGACGATCCCTTTGGATCCCATTTAACTGAGAAAACCAGTGTTCCTAATATTTTACTGGGATCACAGGAGCAAATTAGGATTGCCTTGGCAAGTCAACCAATGCTGTGGATTTTCTTTAAAAAAAAAAAAAAAAAAAAACCTAATATGATATTGATTCTTTTCCTTTAATGAGACTGCGTGACAAACAATAAAATTAAAATACTTCTAATACATAATATTCTGAATTAGATTGAATCCTCATTAATGACTTCAGATAGAAAAGTGGTTCCTGAAGTAGTGGTTACCTGTCTTCCCCCTCTACCCTAAATGATCCCACCACCAAAACTCCTCTGGCCCTGCCCCCTGCCCCCAAAAGGGTCCATCAAAAGTAACTTACTTCTTCCATGGCCTGGCTTTGCTAAGGCTGTAAATAAGGCCCAGAACTTCTTGGCCAGCAGCCATTTTATCCCTGAAAATGAGCCACATCACGTGTTTGTCCAATTGACCCTGCTGCTGAATTAAGAGAAGCTTGCTGATCCGAGATTTGCTCCCCCTACACTCCGTCATTGTGCACCATGTGCTTATATTTTGGTTCCCTGACTGGGTACATTTTTCCCCTCCCAATTCCATCGAACCTCCAGTTTTTCTCTCTCTCTGAGATCTCTGCATCAGTGGCCGCTTTCTGTGGGGCACATTTGGGAGAATGAGGATCTGCATTTAGGTGCACGTGGGCAGACCTCGCTTCCCGCTCCCTCTATCCCCAAAGGCCTATAGTGACCACCACCACAGATGAAGGAGGAGGACTTCAGTCTGTGTAGGAAGAGCCCCCATGCAGCAGCCAGAGCTGCTCCCCCACCTCCCAGAGGTGCCATGAGAATGCAGCAGTGGTCCCTGCTCTTTTGTCCTGCCAGAGACTGTGGCCTGTAGGGCCCAGAAAAGCACCCCTGCCTCCCTGGTCTTGCTCCTTCCCCTTCTTCTTACCCACTGCGGAGACTGCGTCCCCCTGGCCGACCCACCAGACCCCAAGCACCGGGCTCACCATCACCCAAGCCACCCAAAGGGGAGAGGGCCTCCCACGTGCCAGGGCCCCATTCCCTTGTGGGAACTCAGTGCACAGCTTCCAGCCACCGCCCTGAGTGCGTAGGCTCCCTCCCTCTTCTGCCACCACCTCTGCCCACCCTCTCCCCAAAACCCCCTGGCTGCTGCCACTACCACATGACTTAGGCTGCTCTGCCAGGTTCCACCACCCCGCGCAAACCCATCCCTCTGGGATGGGGTTCAGTCATGGGAGGAAGCACACACCAGGGATGGGTGCTATGAGGGACACTAACAGGGCACCACAGCATCATCTGCCATCTTGTATCAAAAGAGGTGGATCGGATTCCCTTCACCCAAGTGTTGGAAATGTCTGCCCTGACTTGCTTCAGTTTCTTTTCTGTGGGAGAACTCTGGCAATTTATTTTGTATTAATCTCATTTCAGTACTCATCTATTTTTGTTTCTCTCAGGAGCACCCACCCCCCCAGATGACTTTACAACCTGGTTTTTCAGAACCAGGCTTCAGCTCCAAGCAGCAGGGAGATGTTTCCCTTCTGAAAAAATTTTAAAGGTACAACTAGCTGGAAACGTTCAGTTTAACTTTTCCCTGGCTGCTGCACAGGGAGAAAAATGATTTAAGGGCTTCGTTGTGTGTGCGCAGGAGGTCTCTCTCTCTCTCTCTTTCTCTCTCTCTCTCTCTCTCTTTCTCTCTGTCTCTCTGTCTCTCTCTCTGTCTCTCTCATGCTGCTTTACTAAAATAATTAATAGCCATGTCATTTTTTCTAGGACTCTTTTTTTTTTTAATTCTATGATTTTTTTAGGTCATAATTTTGATTACCTAGGTTAATGTTTTTCTGATCAGACCTATTTTATCCAACTATATAGGTTTTTTATACTCTGCATTGTTCAGAGAACAATTTGCAAAGATTAACTCTCAGTCTAATAGGTTTTAAAAAGTTATAAGACCTTTATTTCTTTGTGTATTGTCCTGTCTACATATATGTGTATCAAAATTAAATGAGCTCGTAAATTAAAATTTAAAAAATGGATCCAAGTGTCTTTGTCTTTCATGTGGTTTGAAAGGTCCAATTTACATTGGGTAAACAAATAAAAATGAAGGCTGTCTTTAAAGTTATTCATGGGGTTCTCTAGGTGGTCAAACAACTAGTAAAATGTAAATATATATATCCATTGTTTCTTCAACAAGGAAGCGGTAAATGCTGTTCCATACAGTTGTCTGATACAGGATTAATCATAAATGTATTTGTTAGAGACACATGATTAATTACAGAATTTTCCTCTCCCTACAGTCAAAGTTAAATGTCTGATGAGGCCTGGAAAGTGACCATCAAATGTCTGGCACTTCTATGGCTTTCTGAAAGTCGGGGGTACCCCCAGCCACCCACTGCTCGTGCAAGCTATAGCTGAATCCTCAAACTGATTGCGCCCCTCCCACACACACCCTGTAGAAGATAGGTCCTTCATGCCCTCTGTAGTTCACTTTACCTAAGCAACTACCAGCTTTTGTGTGGGAGAGAGGAGGACTTGAGGCAACTGAAGGCAGCTGACCAGGGCCACTCACTGGTGTTGCACGAAGACCCTAGTTCTCAAATCTGATCCCAACAGTCTTCAGGGGTACCAAATATCGAACACCTGCTAAACTCTGTGACTTTATGCCATGTGGATGGTCAAAGGATTTGTACGGAACCCTTTGTTGTCATTGAAGGTGTCCTATTTCTGTTTCCTCCCTTCTCCACTCTTCCCTTCCCTTACACACCCAGCAAAACTTCATAGATCAGGGACTCCCTTTTCATTTTGTTTCTGTACCCACCACTGGTCCTCTCATCTCTCTGGAAAGGTAAGACTTTCCCTCTGTTCATCAGGTCTCCAGCAAATAGATACATATCGTTTGGTTAGCCAGGATCCCAGGGGTCACCCACCACTGAGATTGGGGTAAAGATGTCTTCCCAGTTCCCAGTGGGAATAGTCCTGTCCAGTGACTGGCAAACCTGTGACTTAAGAGTGCAGAAGATGCTTTGCCCTCAGCTGTCACTTCCATCAAGCTTCTCCAAATATGGGAGTTACCCAGTAAGTTCCCAGAGACACCCCCTTGGACTGTCTCTTTACTGATTTTAAAACCCTCTAGTCCCAAACTGACCTCAAAATTAAATGCCTCATTAGGCTCAGAACTCAAATCTGCCCATAACACGAATTCTATAGCCAGCACCAATGGCCCAAATATGGAACCCTTGATAAAGAAATTCTCTAGGCTTTGGAAAAACATTTAATGCAGAACAGCAAGTGGTCTAAATTTTCCTACTTCCAGGCCTTCTTCTGCCTCCACTCAAACCTCTGTTATGCCAACCTTGTTTGACTTTGCAGTTAACTAATTATGGACTCACAACCTTCTTCCTCATTTATAGCCTCAGAAATAGCAAATGAACCCATCCTTACAGATCCCAGATTCCCATGGCCCCCACATCAGCCCCCTCCAGAATTCCACAGCTCCCTGATCAAGTTCCCCTTTGCAAAGTCCCACTGCTCCCACATCTGACTCCACCCCTCAGAGTCCAACTGCCCCCCTACCAGATTTACCTCCTCAGACCCTACACACAAGTTCCCCCTCTCCCTGCCATCCCCTCCCCATACATTGTCAAAAACACTCCAAGTAAAATATGTGTTTCCTCTCCGGGAGGTGACAGGAGTTGAAGGGACTATCTGAGTTCATATCCTCTTCTCTGTGACAGACATGTCCCAAATAGAGGACAGATTAGGCTCATTTTCTGAAAATCCTGCCAAATATAGGAAGGAGTTTAGCCATTTGAGACAGGCATAGCACCTCACTTGGACAGACATATTATATATTAACTTCTACACTAATGTTGCACGTGCCTGCATCTGGCAGGCCGCTAGAGATCTTGTGGACCTCCTACATGACCAAAACCTGGATATCCATCTAGCAGCAGGTGCTGCTGTCCCCACAATTGAACCTGATTGGACATATCAACCCCAAGACCCTAGGGGTCATTAGACTCCCACACATGATTACTTACCTCCTTGAAGGAATGACAAAAATTCTCACACCCAAGTTAACTGGGAAAAGATAAATGAAATTATTCAAGGACCTGACGAAAACCCCACCCTGCAGAGACATGTTTGGGTAACCCTAAGATGGCGGCTGGCGTTGAGCCAAGAGGTGGCGCAAAATTAGTGTTAACACGGCATGATCTACTTTTGCCTGATTAGTTAATGTCTCTTCTGCGGCTCTAGTGGTCAACAGATGTTCTTCATTCATTCTTAATTGGTACCTTGGCACATGCTCCAACCGTACTACTTAATTCTAAGCTGATTGGCTGCCTTAGGTATATAAGCACCTATAGGAAGCACCTCGGATAAGCAGCACCTCTGATAGATTGCAGAACACGGGGGTCGCAGGTCGCAGATTGCATAATGCGGGACTAAGAAGACACCTCTAGATCGCAGGTCACAGGTTGCTGCACGCCCACATCCCACACCTCCAAGAAGCGACCCACCTCTAAGAAGCGACCCACCTCTAAGAAGCAGATCTCTGAAAGCTTAGCCTCTCTGATAATAGTAGATCTCTGAAAGCGTAGCACCTCTAAAATTAAGCAAAGTCTCTCTTTCTCTAAGCAAAGCCTCTCTTCCTCTATAAACTAGCCAAACAAACAAGCTAACAAGCAAGGAAGTAGCCCAGATAAAAGTAATAGAAGTAGTTCAGTTCCAGTCCACGTAGGATAAATTACGGCGAGATTGTTGCTGCGGGCGGCAACACCACCCTATTTTTGGCCTGACATACTGAGGCTATCACCAAGTATATAGATTTGGATATCAACAGTCCTGGTGGCGGTCTCTTTCTTCATTTTAACTTTATCACTGTGTCTGCACCTGACATCAGCAAAAAACTCAAGTCACTTGGAGAAGGGTCCTGAGTCTCCTCATAGTTACTTTCAGATATGACTTTCAAAGTTTTTAACAACCACAAAGATGAGGCCAAAAAGGAGAGAGAGAAATCCCTTAAAGTTAAATAACAGCTCTGGTCTCCACCATCCAAAGCCCAAGGAAAATCCCTATGGCTCATGACCCCACCTGATCCTCTAATATCCCCATGGCTCATGGTCCCATTGGACCCTCTAATATACCTACTGGGCCCTGCTTCCTATGTGGACAAAATGGACACTGGGACACTGGGTAAAAGCCTGCCCTAACTCACGACTTCCGCTCCAAGCCCTGTCCCAGCTGTGGACAATGGGGACACTGGAAGGTGGATGGTCCCCAGAGAAGAATACCCCTCCCCCTGGTACAGCTGCCTGATTCCCAAGTCCCATTCACCACATTGATGGAATTAGGGAACCTGGGCTCCATTGCTTCTGCCACCTCAGGTGGCACATCTAAGGAGCCCCAAATTATAGGGATGGTGAATAGCCATGCAACTTCATTTGTGGTAGAGTGGGACAGACCTTTCACATTTAACTCAATGGCATGGATATGCTCTCAAATCAAATACCCCAATTATGGGAGTCTTGGGGACCCTTATGTATCTACTGCAGACACCTACCCTCTTCTGCACATTTGGGTTCCTTTTATTATCCCATTCCTTTACAATTGTGCCAAGTTGCCCCTTCCCCCTACTGGGCTGAGATCTCCTTCACAAATTAAAATCCTCCATTATCATTTCCCCCTTTAAAATCCACTACCATCTTTTTAATTCATTCTGGTCCAGGACCAGGTCCCCACATGCCCTAAGCCTCCTGATTGTCCTTTACTTGCTGGAATTACCTCCACAGTCTGGGATACTTTTTAACCTAAAATAGCAAGAAATCATTTCCTGGTTCATATCCAGCTGAGGGATCCCACCCATTTTGTAACCCTTCCCCAATATCCTTTAACCCTCAAAGGTTTAAAGCCTATCATCTCCCATTTATTACAGGCCAAACTCCTCATACCAACTCACTCACCTCTTAACTCTCCCATTCTCAGAGTGAAGAAATCCAATAGTCAATTCTGCCTAGTATAGGACCTCAGAAAAATCAGTGAGGCATTGTTCCCACCTACCCTGTAGTGCCCAACCCCTACACCCTTTTATCTCATATCCCAGCCTCCACCACACATTTCTCACTATCAGACCTGAAAGACACCTCCTTTACTATTCCCCTCCATCCTGCCTCTTGCCCACTTTTTGCCCTTACTTGGACAGACTCAGGCACTACTTGCAGCAGCTCATATGGGCTGTTCTCCCACAGGCTTCTGAGATAGCCCCCACTACTTTGGCCAGGTTCTCCAGTGTGACCTGGTCACTCTAAATTTATCACTAGCCACCCTATACAGTACATAGATGACCTCCTGTTCTGTAGCCCTACACTAGAATATGCCATACTTCACACTACCACCCTCCATAACTCCCTGGCCTCCTGGGGATAAAGATTTCTCAATCTAAGGTCCAGCTCTGCTCCCCTCAGGTATAATATTTAGGTATCCTATTAACCTCCACCTCCTACACCATCCCCCCAGAGACTCCAGGCTCTAAAGGACATTCCCTTGCTATTCACAGAAAGGGACATGCTGTTCCTTGTAGGCCTTTAAGGCTATTTTTGTGCCTGGATTGCAGAATTCTACCTCATAGCCAAAACTCTTTAGGAGGCCTCCAAGGGGAATCTTTAAGATCACATTCCAGGAACTGTTGTTAACCAATCCCTGATGGTGGTCCGAATTATCGTCATTAACTTTTGAAAACGCCTTTGAGGCCTTGATCTTGCTCACTTGCCAGGGAGTAAGGAGTCAGCCTGAGTTAGTTAACATGTCATTAGTCCCAACACAATATGTAAGATTTGTTGTCTTAATTGGAAAATGAATACATTGGTCCACCTGATTGTAACAATGACTTAGACTCTTCACTTTTGTCTGCAAATGTCTGATGGATGACTAAAAGTAGGACTGAAGACCTGGCATTTCTACCTCCATTTTGCATCCATCCTCTTTGTGCCTGAGTCCAAGGTTTGATCTGACAATTATCTTGTGATGCATTGAAGCTACACCTAAGCAACAGCAAATTTCTTATCTGGGTTAAGGCCTACCTGACTAGTCAATGCATAATGATAGGGAGACCACACCTGACCAAGATCATTTGCTTTGGCAACTATAAAAAGTTTCCAGCTATCTAAAACCCCAACCTTTGCCCTCATTCTTCTTTCTATAAAAATGTATCATTGTCAGCCCCTCCAAGACAGGGCAAAGGACTTGGGGTCCCATCTCTTTTCAGTGTAGCTACAGTGTTTAAAGTTCCTTTAATGATTTTCAGCATTACTGATTCTGTTTGTTTTTTGGTGTGAGTGATCACACCTGATTTATTGGACCCCCAAAGTCAGACCGCTGGCCTAGGACTTCAGTAACATCATCATTATGGTTTCTTCCAACTGTGACCTTCTCTGATTCTCTGTTTGTGTAAAAATCTTTTGGACCTCAAAGAAGTATGAACTGGTGTACTGGCTAATAATGCAACTATGGTTTTAGAAAATTTTGTATATTAATCATTCATGAGAAATTCTGGAATCCTTAACTCTATAAAAGGGTGTTGTGTAGTTGTGTAAAAAGACAGACATTTAGTTATAATCTATAGTGCCATAGATATTTATGATACTTGGTAATTAACTTTTATAATCCAAGAGCATGTTACTCATAGATTGAGTATTCTAGAATTTTTCTTAAAAGCTTCATGCATGTTTCACATTGGAAAAAAAATGTTCCCTTAGAATATCATAGAATTTAAGAAGATAGTCAAATACCCTAATGCTGTACATCCACACATTTTCTCTGGCATCTTGAGCTTTATAAATCAAATCTAATCCCTAAAGCATGATACGTGCATTGTCAGCTTCCACGTGTTATTAATAAGATGTGAATTTCCTCTTAAAATAAGAATAGGACAGTACAATGTTGGAGTATAACAATTTCTAAGTCTTTGAAACTGAATGGGACTAATGGTGGTAAATGAGTTAATAGAAATTTTTAAAATGCTGACAATTGTCTTTATATACCAGAAAGCAGACTTATTCCTGAGTTAGTGCTAAGCCAAGATCATTATCATAGTTACCATTCTAGCTGTGAAGTTTCCCTGAGTAGCTGATGTGATAATTTAAAATCAGTTTTCCCAAAGAGGTGAGGTTATAAGACACAATATTTTATCATATTATCAGAAGTGTTATTTTGAATTATCTAACAGAGGTAATTACTATTGTTTCAAAATCTGTTCTCTCAGGAAAGGTAAACTCAAATATATTCATTAATATTAATTATTTAAAATTGGGCTTTGTAGCTTATACTACTCTGTCTATAATGTACTTTAAGTATCATTTTCAAAACTTTTATATCTGCACAAACTTTGACTATAACATTTGCCCAGTCTAATCATAATCACTCATATCATTCACACCCTTATGCATACCCACTCATAGGCATATATATTTATTTTTGGGGGGGGTACCAGGAATCGAAGTTAGGGGCACTCAACCACTGGGACACATCCCCAATCCTTTTTATTTAGAAACAGGGTCTCACTGAGATGCTTAGTGCCACACTGTTGCTGAGGCTAACTTTGAACTTGTGATCCTCCTGTGTCAACCTCCTGAGCCGCTGGAATTACAGATGTGCATCACTGTGCTAAATATATTTTTCACAATCAAAAACCTATGTTTATTTATTTTTTATTTTTTTTATTTTTTATTTTTATTATTATTGTATACAAATGGGATACATGTTGTTTCTCTATGTGTACATGGAGTCAAGGCATACCATTTGTGTAATCATACGTTTACATAGGGCTATGATGTTTGATTCACTATTTTTTCCCTTCCCCCCACCCTTCCCACCCCTCTTTTCCCTCTATACAGTCCTTCTTTCCTTCATTCTTACCACACTCCTTATCCCTAACCCTAAACCTAACCATAAACCTAATGCTAACCCCTCCCACCCCCCATTATATGTCCTCATCCGCTTATCAGCGAGATCATTCGTCCTTTAGTTTTTGAGATTGGCTTATCTCACTTAGCATGATATTCTCCAATTTCATCCATTTGCCTGCAAATGCCATAATTTTATCATTCTTCATTGCGGGGTAATATTCCATTGTATATATATATGCCACAGTTTCTTTATCCATTCATCAACTGAAGGGCATCTAGTTTGGTTCCACAATCTGGCTATGGTGAATTGAGCAGCAATGAACATTGATGTGGCTGTATCTCTGTAGTATGCTGATTTTAAGTCCTTTGGGTATAGGCCAAGGTGTGGGATAGCTGGGTCAAATGGTGTTTCCGATCCAAGCTTTCTGAGGAATCTCCATACTTCTTTCCAGAGTGGCTGCACTAATTTGCAACCCCACCAGCAATGTATGAGTGTTCCTTTTTCCCCACATCCTTGCCAACACCTATTGTTGCTTGTGTTCTTGATAATCGCCATTCTAATTGGGGTGAGATGAAATCTTAGGGTAGTTTTGATTTGCATTTCCCTTATTACTAGGGATGTTGAACATTTTTTCATATATCTGTTGATGGCTTGTACATCTTCTTCTGTGAAGTGTCTGTTCATTTCCTTAGCCCATTGTTGATTGGATTATTTGTATTCTTGGTGTAGAGTTTTTTGAGTTCTTTACAGATTCTGGAAATTAGCGCTCTATCTGAAGTATGGTTGGCAAAGATATTCTCCCACTCTATAGGCTCTCTCTTCACATTGCTGATAGTTTCCTTTGTTGAGAGAAAGCTTTTTAGTTTGAATCTATCCCAGTTGTTGATTCTTGCTTTTATTTCTTGTGCTATGGGAGTCCTGTTAAGGAAGTCTGATCCTAAGCCAACAAGTTGAAGATTTGTACCTACTTTTTCTTCTATTAGATGCAGGGTCTCTGGTCTGATTCCAAGGTCCTTGATCCATTTTGAGTTGAGTTTTGTGTAGGGTGAGAGGGGTTTAATTTCATTCTGTTGCATATGGTTTTCCAGTTTTCCCAGCACCATTTGTTGAAGAGGCTATCTTTTCTCCATTGCATATTTTTGGACCCTTTGTCTAGTATGAGAAAATTGTATTTATTTGGGTTTGTGTCCATGTCCTCTATTCTGTACCATTGATCTACCTATTTTGGTAACAATACCATGCCGTTTTTGTTACTATTGCTTTGTAATAGAGTTGAAGATCTGGTATTGCGATATCCCCTGTTTTGCTCTTTCTACTGAGGATTGCTTTAGCTATTCTGGGTTTTAGTTCTTCCAGATGAATTTCATAATTGCTTGCTCTATTTCTATAAGGTACGTCATTGGGTTTTAATTGGAATTCCATTGAATCTGTATAGCACTCTAGGTAGTATGGCCATTTTGTCAATATTAATTCTGCCTATCCAAGAACATGGGAGATCTTTCCATCTTCTAAGGTTTTCTTGAATTTCTTTCTTTAGTGTTCTGTAGTTCTCATTGTAGAGATCTTTCACCTCTTTTGTGAGATTGATTCCCAAGTATTTTATTTTTTCAATGCTATTGTGAATGGGGTAGTTTTCCTAATTTCTCTTTCTGAAGATTCATCACTTATGTATAAAAATGCATTGGATTTATGAGCATTGATCTTGTAACCTGCTACTTTACTGAATTCACTTATGAGTTCTAAAAGTTTTCTGGTGGAATTTCCAGGTTCCTCTAAATATATAATCATGTCATCAGCGAACAGGGATAGTTTGAGTTCTTCTTTTCCTATTTGTATCCCTTTAATTTCTTTGGTAATTGCTGTGGCTAGAGTCTCAAGGATGATGTTGAATAGAAGTGGGGAAATAGGGCATCCCTGCCTTGTTCCAGTTTTTAGGGGCAAGGCTTTCAGTTTTTCACCATTTAGAATGATATTGGCCATAGGCTTAGCGTAGATGGCCTTTATAATGTTAAGGAATATTCCCACTACCCCAATTTTTTCTAGTGTTTGGAGCATAAAGGGATGCTGTATTTTATTGAATGCTTTTTCTGCATCTATTGAAATAATCATGTGATTCTTAACTTTAAGTCTGTTAATATGGTGAATGACATTTATTGATTTCCGAATGTTGAATGAACCTTGCATCCCTGGGATAAAACCCACTTGATCGTGGTGCACTATCTTTTTAATATATACTTGTATGCGATTTGCTAAAGTTTTGTTGAGAATTTTTGCATTGATGTTCATTAAGGATATTGGTCTGAAATTTTCTTTAATCGATGTGTCTCTGTCTGGTTTAGGTATCAGGGTGATATTGGCTTCATAGAACGAGTTTGGGAGGGTTCCCTCCTCTTCTATTTCATGGAATACTTTGATGAGTATTGGAATGAGCTCTTCTTTAAAGGTTTTGTAGAACTCGGCTGAGAACACATCTGGTCCTGGACTTTTCTTTGTTGGTAGGCTTTTGATGACCTCTTCTATTTCATTGCTTAAAATTGGTTTATTTAAGTTGTGTATGTCCTCCTCGTTCAGTTTAGGTAATTCATATGTCTCTAGACATTTGTTGATGTCTTCGAGGTTTTCTGTTTTGTTGGAGTATAGATTTTCAAAATAGCTTCTAATTATGTTTTGTATTTCAGTCGTGTCTGTTGTGATGTTTCCTTGTTCATTCCGAATTTTAGTAATTTGAGTTTTCTCCCTCTTTCTCTTTGGTAGTGTGGCTAAGGGTTTATCTATTTTGTTTATTTTTTCAAAGAACCAACTATTTATTTTGTTAATTTTTCCAATTGTTTCTTTTGTTTCAATTTCCTTGATTTTGGCTCTGATTTTAACTATTTCCTGTCTTCTACTACTTTTGGTGTTGGTCTGCTCTTCTTTTTCTAGGACTTTGAGCTGTAGTGTTAAGTCATTTATTTGTTGATTTCTACTTCTTTTTTTGAATGCGCCCCATGAAGTAAATCTTCCTCTAAGTACTACTTTCATAGTGTCCCAGAGATTTTGATATGATGTGTCTTTGTTCTCGTTTACTTCTAAGAATATTTTTATTTCCCTCCTGATGTCGTCTGTTATCCATTCATCATATAATAGTGTATTATTTAATCTCTAGGTATTGGCAAAGTTTCTGTTTTTTATTCTGTCATTTATTTCTAATTTCAATCCATTATGATCTGATAGAGTACAAGGTAGTATCTCTATCTTCTTGTATTTGCTAACAGTAGCTTTGTGGCATAAAATATGGTCTATTTTAGAGAAGGATCCATGTGCTGCTGAGAAGAAAGTGTATCCATTCTTTGTTGGATGGTATATTCTATATATGTCCATTAAGTCTAAATTGTTGATTGTGTTATTGAGATCTATGGTTTCTTTATTCAATTTTTGTTTGGACGATCTATCCAGTGGTGAGAGAGGTGTGTTAAAATTGCCTAGTATTATTGTGTTGTGGTCTATTTGATTTCTGGAATTGAGAAGGATTTGTTTGACGTACGTGGATGAGCCAATGTTCGGGGCATAGATATTCATGATTGCTATGTCTTGCTGATTTATGCTTCCCTTAAGCAGTATGAAAGGTCCTTCTTTATCCCTTGTGACTAGTTTTGGCTTGAAGTCCACATTATCTGAAATGAGGATGGATACTCCAGCTTTTTTGCTGTGTCCGTGTGCATGGTATGTTTTTTCCCATCCTTTCACCTTTAGTCTATGGGTATCTCTTTCTATGAGATGAGTCTCTTGCAGGCAGCATATTGTTGGATTTCTCTTTTTAATCCAATCTGCCAGTCTATGTCTTTTGATTGATGAGTTCAGGCCATTAACATTCAGGGTTATTATTGTGATATGATTTGTATTTCCAGTCATTTGACTCATTTTTGTTTTTTGACATGATTTGTTTTCTCCTTTATTTGGCTATTCCTTTAGGCTAGTTCCTCCCGTTGCTGATTTGCATCGTTGTTTTTCATCTCTTCCTCATGGAATATTTTGCTGAGAATGTTCTGTAATGCCGGCTTTCTTTTTGTAAATTCCTTCAGCTTTTGTTTATCATGGAAGGATCTTATTTCATCGTCAAATTTGAAGGTAAGTTTTGCTGGGTATAAGATTCTTGGTTGGCATCCATTTTCTTTCAGGGCTTGGTAGATGTTGTTCCAGGCCCTTCTAGCTTTTAGGGTCTGGATTGAAAAATCTGCTGATATTCTTATTGGTTTCCCTCTGAATGTAATTTGATTCTTTTCTCTCGCGGCCTTTATAATTCTGTCTTTGTTTTGTATGTTAGGTATTTTCATAATAATGTGCCTTGGTGTGGGTCTGTTGTAATTTTGTATATTTGGAGTGCTATAAGCCTCTTGTACTTGGTTTTCCATTTAATTCTTCAGATTTGGGAAATTTTCTGATATTATTTCATTGAATAGATTGTTCATTCCTTTGGTTTGTTTCTCTAAGTCTTCCTCAATCCCAATAATTCTTAAATTTGGCCTTTTCATGATATCCCATAATTCTTGTAGATTCTGTTCATGATTTCTTACCGTCTTCTCTGTTTATTCAACTTTGTTTTCAAGATTAAATATTTTGTCTTCAAGATTAAATATTTTGTCTTCAATGTCTGAGGTTCTGTTTTCCAGGTGTTCTATCCTCTTGGTTATGCTTTCTATGGAGTTTTTAACTTGGTTTATTGTGTCCTTCATTTCAAGGATTTCAGTTTGTTTGTTTTTTTTCAGTATCTCTAACTCTTTATTGAAATGATGTCTTGCTTCCCGTATTTGGTCTTTTAACTGTTGATTGGTACGATCATTTAATGCCTGCATTTGCTCTTTCATCTCCTCCTTCAAGGCCTGCATTTGCTCTTTCATCTCCTCATTTGCTTCTCTGATTGTTTTAATTATGTACATTCTGAACTCCCTTTCTGACATTTCTTCTGCTGTGCTGTCATTGGGTTTTATTGATGTAGTATCTAGGTTTGTTTGGGACATTTTCTTCCCTTTTTTTCTCATATTGGTCAGATGTCAGTGGAAATCTGAGATAGTGCAGATTTCCTCTATTGGCTTATAGTGTCCTGGTAGATTTCCAGTGTATCATCTCCTAGCCTTCAATAGCCTCAAGTCTTGGAGGAACTTGATAATGCAGTGCTTCCGAAGAAAGCTGCCCCTACCCCCTTACTGGTTCCAGGGCTTGGAGCTGGCTCTGTGCAGAAAGGCTCTCACTGGGGGCCTGCACCATGCAGCTGGCTGTGTGGGAGGAGCCCACTGCCGGAGTGTGGAAAGCTACCTGGGAAAGACTCTAGCTGCCCTTCCCTGCTCTGATAAGCCGCCCCTATCCGTGCCTGCTGCCCAGGCCAAGTTTCACCCAGTGGGGGAGACTCACCCTGTGACTCTATTTTTGTTCAAGTCTCTCAATGCCTCCACTTCTTGAGTCCTGGGTTCTGGAGCGACTGGAGATGCAGTCACCCTCTAGGCCGCCATCTTGGATCGCCCCGTGGAAAGAGCCTGCGGCTGGAGTGGGCAGAGCCACCTGGAGAAGTCTCTGGGTGCCCTGGCCTGATCCCAGAGGCTGCTTGCGTATCGAAGCTCTCCGTTGGCTCGGTGACTTGTGGCTGGCTCTATGTAGAAAGGCTCTCACTGGGCGGTCTGTTCCGAGAATCTAGCCTTGAAAGGTGCCTCCCACCACAGGGGTCCAGGCTGCTTGGGGAGGTCTCTGGCTGCCCTGTCCTGGTCCCTGAATCTGCTTGCAGGCCGGAGCACGCCACGCTGGCTCTGGGACTTGGAGCTTGTTCTGATCAGAAAGGCTCTCACTAGGGGGCCTGCTCTAAGAACCTGGAGAAGTTGGCTGTGTGGGAGGGGCCCAGCGCCGGAGTGCGCAGGGCTGCCTGTGGAAGACTCTAGCTGCCCTGCCATGCTCCGATAAACCACCTCTATCTGGGCCTGCCACCCGGGCCAAGCTTTACCCAGTGGGCAGACTCACCCGTGGCTCTATTTTGGTCCGAGTCTCTCAATGCCTCCCCTTCTTAACTCCTGGGTTCTGGAGCAACTGGGGATGCAGTCCCCCTCTAGTCCGCCATCTTGGATTGCCCTGTGGAAAGAGCCTGTGGTTGGAGTGGGCAGAGCCGCCTGAAGAAGTCTCTGGCTCCCCTGCCCTGATCCCAGAGGCTGCTTGCGGATCGAAGCTCTCCGTTGGCTTGGGGACTTCAAACCTATGTTTACTAATCATAAGTCTGTTTATGTCTATATTATTTTAGTTATCATTTGCTTGATTTTCTCTCATTAGAAAATGTAACACCTACTATCTGTTTTCCATTATTGCTGTAACAAATTATCATACATTGGTGCCCTCAAACATACAAGTTTCTATTGTAATTCTGGAGGTGAAAAGTCTGGGATTAGTGTCACTGGGCTAAAACCAAAATATTGGAAAATTTCACTCCTTCTGAAGATTTTGGAGGCAAACACATAACACTGCCTTTTCTAGCAATTAAAGGGTGCCTAAATTACTTGTTTTGTGGCTTCATTCCATCTTCAAAGACAGCAGAGGCTGGGCAAGTCTTTTTCACCTGTACTACTATGACTTTGTTCCCCTATTCCACCAATTAAGGACCCTATTGATTATAGAAAACCCTACTTTGATAATACAGAATCATCTCTCTATTTCAATTTCAGCTGATTGGCTGCCTCGATTCTATTCCTTGAACTAAAGGTGCTGACTTGGTAACACAATTGGAAAGCATGGCCTGATTATCTTACAGTAAATTCCCAGAAGAGGGGAAACAGCAGACCAGCATAAACAGAAGAATGAATAAGATGAATTTCTTTTTCTCACCTCACCTGTAGACTCTTCTGTCTAGCAAGAGTTCATAATATCTGTGCGAAGACACTATTGAAGGCCTACCAGTCACCTGTGTTTGATGAAGAGCAGCCAGTGACCTGAAACAGATTTTCTGTTTGTTCTCTGAACTCAGACCACACTTCCTTTCCCACCCCACTTGTGCTTCCTGGGATTGTGTTCTTTGATAAAAAATAATGCACAGGTATTTGTTTTAGGCTAAGTTTTTATTTTTATTTTATTTTATTTTTTTACTTTTTTATTTTTAGAGAACATTGGGTAAGATCTCAAAATTTGGAACTAGTATTCTTTTAAATGTAGGTTGTACCCACACATCATCACTAGCCTTTGCAGTTTCTCCCTCTGTAAATTATTCTCAGTGAAGCAAATTTTGGAGCCAAATTAGGTGTTATTATTGCCAAAAACTAGACAGATGAATGTAAGCTTATCAAAGTCACCTACTCAACAAATATTTTTTAAATGTCCAGCAATAAGCTGGGTATTGTGCAAGATACCACCATGTAACAATATATTGAAAACCTTGTCTGGTGTCTCTGAGTAGCTTCTGACTACCTAGAATTAAATGCATGTCATTTACATATTGTTTGGCTTCTTGCAACATTACTTTGGGGACATTTTAAACTTAAGTTCAATCAAAGGGAGAGTTGCAAAGTTTCTGCCACTCCTTTGGTAAAGCAAATCAAAATCTCACACTGGTGATTTGAAAGTTATTCTAGCCCACTTTGATAAAAATGCCTGAGTGTAGGAAGAAACAGTGATTGCAGTATGATGGATAAAGTACAAAAAGACAGAGTAAATGGTGGGACATATGTAATCAGAAGAGAAAATAGTCTTGTTGTACCACTGACTATTTCAGTAATTTTGAACAATTACTTTTCCTTTTTACTGTTTCAAATACAGGTTTATTCTTTTTATCTTTTTATATTAAACAGTAGAGCTCTTTGAGTAATGCCAAAATTTCGTATTTACCCATCTATGTATTTACATATTTTGAAAAGGAATTTAGGTGAATTGGATTTTTTTTAAATGTCAATTTCATTAAAGATATTTATTCATGTCTCATGATAAATGGGAAATAAGATTGGAGGCCTGTTAAGAGAGTGCAAACTCAGGACAGCAGGTATCAGGGAGGAGGTCCTGTATTATTTGTCTTTGGACTATAGTCTGGAGAAAGTTCAGGTGAATGACAAAAATGGCAGTGTACCTGAGGAGAAAACAGAGAGAGTAAACCAGAGTATTTATGCAGATATGAACCATTCTCTCCAATCTTTTACAAGTTACTCAAACTCTCTATGCTTTTGTTTCCTCACTTGAAAAATATGGACAATAGTAATGGCATCCTCATAAAAGTTACGAGAATTCTGTAATAAAAGTTGCTTAGCACCTCATACACACCCAGTAAACCTCATCAATTATCACAAATTGATAATTAAGTGAGAGCAAGAATAAAAAAATATTTCTAAGGAGATTGAGTAGATTTTCTTATGTTATAATGTATACTGGAGGCAAAATTAAGAGGGAAAATATAGTTTAAAGAATATTAAGGGGTTTTTTGACCATAAAAGAAAGACTTGACTCCTTTATACGAACTGCTCAAATTTTAGCCTTTTAGGCATTTTTTACACATTATGATACATTAAAAAACAAAAAAACGCTTAAAAAAGACAGTAACCCAGACATTATTTGTAAACTCTGCAAGAGAACCAGATATAAGTTCTTTCTTAAATTAGCTTAAGTAATTTGCTCATTAATTTACCAAATGCAATCTATTGAGTTGTGTTGATGAGATTCACTTTCTGTTCCATGATAATGATCGATGTCAAGATTAAAAAAAAAAAACAAAGAAACACATTATCAAGGTTTTAAGAAGATAGAAAAAAAGATACAAGTCTTCAACCAGTAATAATTAAATTGCCATCTCTTACAAAAAGTTTTGTCTTAGAGGAAAGGCTGAAATTGGCTTTGTGTACCCTTTTTAAAGTTAACTAGTGACATTTCCAAAATTAGATTTAAGGGATTGAGACAAAAATACAATATCGGCTTATTTTATATGGCCGTTGGTGTTAACAGAGAGAGTGAACAATAGGAATGCTTGTTCTATTGTAAATATAATACTGAAGAAATTACTTACTTTTGCATATTCTTATTAATATTAAAACCATGTTGTAGTCTGAAAGTAAAGAGTTTCATCTACATTCAACTTTTTCTTGGCTCTAAATATAAACTGTTCGTAATTAGTGCAAACACTAAGGACGGTGCTAATTAATCAGTTAAAGAGAGTACATTGGATCATCAATCACTTTTAAAATGGGACTTCAATTAAATCAGTTACTGTGCCAGAGAAATTGTGGTAATGTTCAATAAAGACTTTTCTTAGCATAATTCACCTTAGGTGGGTAAAAACAATTTTGAACATCATTCTCATGACTCTCCTTAAATATTAGTTGTTACTCATCTAATATATTCAAATCTTTGGGTAATACTTCATCCATAACTCTTATGTAACATAATATTTTCAATGTATATTATTTTGCAAATTGAGACAGGGGTTATAAAGGAAAAAGCAAAAAACAAAGCTAACTTGCATTGACCTTAATATAGAAAAAGATTAAATTTTGCTTTGCTGTCATTTATCCTTGCTTACGTTAGACTATACATCAATCCGGGTTTTTTTTTTTTTTTTCTTTTTTTCATTTTGTTTACTGCTTTTTGGTACTGGGGGTTGAAGGCTGGGTGCTCTATTACGGAGCTAGACACCCAACTCTTTTTATTAGTTTGTATTTTTGAGAAAGGATCTCACTAAGTTGCCCATGCCATCCTCAAACTTCGGATCAATCAGTCTCAGCTTTCAGAGTTGCTAGGTTTACAGGTGGGCACAAGCACTAAAGGACTCAATTTGGATTTTGTATAGTAGCTAATGCAAAGAAGGAGAATATGGTCAATATGTTATTACTATGGACATAAAATGAAAACAAAGTCGTTTTTATCAGAGTCCCTCTGTATAACTCAGTCTATTCAAAATAAAAGCATAAATTCTTTTAGCTTGAAGGAAAACAGCTCATTGAATGAATAAGGCTCAGAATGAAAGTGTAAATGTTTTGTGTTTGATATTCCATTTAGTTTGCCAAGAGACTTCAGGGTTATTTTTTTTCTTGCTATAGTAATTTTTTTTCTTTTTTTTATTATTGTAAACAAATGGGATACATGTTGTTTCTCTATTTGTACATGGAGTCAAGGCATACCATTTGTGTAATCATAAATTTACATAGAGCAATGTTGTTTGATTCATTCTGTTATTTATTTTCCCTTCCCGCCCAACCTTCCCATCCCTCTATTCCCTCTATACAGTCCTTCTTTCCTCCATTCTTACCACCCTCCTTATCCCTAACTCTAAACCTAACCCTAACCCTAACACTAACCCCTCCCACCCCCCATTATAAGTCCTCATCCGCTTATCAGTGAGATCATTGGTCTTTTAGTTTTTTGAGATTGGTTTATCTCACTTAGCATGATATTCTCCAATTTCATCCATTTGCCTGCAAATGCCATAATTTTATCATTCTTCATGGTGGAGTAATATTCCATTGTATATATATGCCACAGTTTCTTTATCCATTCATCACCTGAAGGGCATCTAGGTTGGTTCCACAATCTGGCTATGGTGAATTGAGCAGCAATGAACATTGATGTGGCTGTGTTTCTGTACTATGCTGATTTTAAGTCCTTTGGGTATAGGCCAAGGAGTGGGATAGCTGGGTCAAGTGGTGGTTCCATTCAAGTTTTCTGAGGAATCTCCATACTTCTTTCCAGAGTGACTGCACTAATTTGCAACCCCACCAGCAATGTATGAGTGGACCTTTTCCCCCACATCCTTGCCAACACCTATTGTTGCTTGTGTTCTTGATAATAGCCATTCTAATTGGGGTGAGATAAAATCTTAGGGTAGTTTTGATTTGCATTTCTCTTATTACTAGAGATGTTGAACATATTTTCATATATCTGTTGATTGCTTGTACATCTTCTTCTGTGAAGTATCTGTTCATTTCCTTAGCCCATTTGCTGATAGGATTATTTGTATTCTTGGTGTAGAGTTTTTTGAGTTCCTTATAGATTCTGGAAATTAGCACTCTATCTGAAGTATGAGTGGCAAAGATATTCTCCCACTCTGTAGGCTCTCTCTTCACATTACTGAGAGTTTCCTTTGCTGAGAGAAAGCTTTTAAGTTTGAATCTATCCCAGTTGTTGATTCTTGCTTTTATTTCTTGTGCTATGGGAGTCCTGTTAAGGAAGTCTGATCCTAAGCCAACAAGTTGAAGATTTGGACCTACTTTTTCTTCTATAATCTGCAGGGTCTCTGGTCTGATTCCAAGGTCCTTGATCCATTTTGAGTTGAGTTTTGTGTAGGGTGAGAGATAGGGGTTTAATTTCATTCTGTTGCATATGGTTTTCCAGTTTTCCCAGCACCATTTGTTGAAGAGGCTATCTTTTCTCCATTGCATATTTTTGGACCCTTTGTCTAGTATGAGAAAATTGTATTTATTTGGGTTTGTGTCCATGTCCTCTATGCTGCACCATTGATCTACCTATTTTGGTACCAATACCATGCCGTTTTTGTTACTATTGCTTTGTAGAAGAGTTGAAGATCTGGTATTGCGATATCCCCTGTTTTGCTCTTTCTACTGAGGATTGCTTTAGCTATTCTGGGTTTTTAATTCTTCCAGATGAATTTCATAATTGCTTGCTCTATTTCTGTAAGGTACATCATTGGGATTTTAATTGGAATTGCATTGAATCTGTACAGCACTTTAGGTAGTATGGCCATTTTGTCAATATTAATTCTGCCTATCCAGGAACATGGGAGATCTTTCCATCTTCTAAGGTTTTCTTGAATTTCTTTCTTTAGTGTTCTGTACTTCTCATTGTAGAGGTTTTTCAACTCTTTTGTGAGATTGATTCCCAAATATTTTATTTTTTTTGATGCTATTGTGAATGGAGTAGTTTTCCTAATTTCTCTTTCTGAAGATTCATCACTTATGTATAAAAATGCATTGGATTTATGAGCATTGATCTTGTAACCTGCTACTTTACTGAATTCACTTATGAGTTCTAAAAGTTTTCTGGTGGAATTTCCAGGTTCCTCTAAATATATAATCATGTCATCAGCGAACAGGGATAGTTTGAGTTCTTCTTTTCCAATTCGTATCCCTTTAATTTCTTTGGTTTTTCTAATTGCTCTGGCTAGAGTCTCAAGGACGATGTTGAATAGAAGTGGTGAAAGAGGGCATCCCTGCCTTGTTCCAGTTTTTAGGGGGAATGCTTTTAGTTTTTCACCATGTAGAATGATATTGGCCATGGGCTTAGCCTAGATGGCCTTTATAATGTTAAGGAATGTTCCCACTACCCCAATTTTCTCTAGTGTTTTGAGCATGAAGGAATGCTGTATTTTATCAAATGCTTTTTCTGCATCTATTGAAATAATCATGTGATTCTTAACTTTAAGTCTGTTGATATGGTGAATGACATTTATTGATTTCCAGATGTTGAACCAACCTTGCATCCCTGGGATAAAACCTACTTGATCGTGGGGCACTATCTTTTTAATATATTTTTGTATGTGATTTGCTAAAATTTTGTTGAGAATTTTTGCGTTGACGTTCATTAAGGGTATTGGTCTGAAATTTTCTTTCCTCAATGTGTCTCTGTCTGGTTTAGGTATCAGGGTGATATTGGCTTCATAGAATGAATTTGAGAGGGTTCCCTCCTCTTCTATTTCATGGAATACTTTGAGGAGTATTGGAATGAGCTCTTCTTTAAAGGTTTTGTAGAACTCGGCTGAGAACACATCTGGTCCTGGACTTTTCTTTGTTGGTAGGCTTTTGATGACCTCTTCTATTTCATTGCTTGAAATTGATTTATTTAAGTTGTGTATGTCCTCCTCGTTCAGTTTAGTTAATTCATATGTCTCTAGAAATTTGTTGATGTCTTCAAGGTTTTCTGTTTTGTTGGAGTATAGATTTTCAAAATAGCTTCTAATTATGTTTTGTATTTCACTCATGTATGTTGTGATATTTCCTTGTTCATTCCGAATTTTAGTAATTTGAGTTTTCTCCCTCTTTCTCTTTGTTAGTGTGGCTAAGTGTTTATCAATTTTGTTTATTTTTTCCAAGAACCAACTGTTTATTTTGTTAATTTTTCTGATTGTTTCTTTTGTTTCAATTTCGATGGTTTCGGCTCTGATTTTAACTATTTCCTGTCTTCTACTAGTTTTGGTATTGGTCTGCTCTTCTTTTTCTAGGACTTTGAGCTGTAGTGTTAAGTCATTTATTTGTTGATTTCTACTTGTTTTGTTGAATGCGCCCCATGAAATAAATCTTCCTCTAAGTACTACTTTCATAGTGTCCCAGAGATTTTGATATGATGTGTCTTTGTTCTCGTTTACTTCTAAGAATATTTTTATTTCCCTCCTGATGTCTTCTGTTATCCATTCATCATATAATAGTGTATTATTTAATCTCCAGGTATTGGAGAAGTTTCTGTATTTATTCTGTCATTTATTTCTAATTTCAATCCATTATGATCTGATAGAGTACACGATAGTATCTCTATCTTCTTGTATTTGCTAACAGTAGCTTTGTGGCATAAAATATGGTCTATTTTAGAGAAGGATCCATGTGCTGCTGAGAAGAAAGTGTATTCACTGTTGGTTGGATGGTATATTCTATATATGTTGGTTAAGTCTAAATTGTTGATTGTGTTATTGAGATCTATGGTTTCTTTATTCAATTTTTGTTTGGACGATCTATCCAGTGGTGAGAGAGATGTGTTAAAATTGCCTAGTATTATTGTGTTGTGGTCTATTTGATTTCTGGAATTGAGAAGGATTTGTTTGACGTACGTGGATGAGCCAATGTTCGGGGCATAGATATTCATGATTGCTATGTCTTGCTGATTTATGCTTCCCTTAAGCAGTATGAAAGGTCCTTCTTTATCCCTTGTGACTAGTTTTGGTTTGAAGTCCACATTATCTGAAATGAGGATGGATACTCCAGCTTTTTTGCTGTGTCCATGTGCATGGTATGTTTTTTCCTATCCTTTCACCTTTAGTCTATGGGTATCTCTTTCTATGAGATGAGTCTCTTGCAGTCAGCATATTGTTGGATTTTTCTTTTTAATCCAATCTGCCAGTCTATGTCTTTTGATTGATGAGTTCAGGCCATTAACATTCAGGGTTATTATTGTGATATGATTTGTATTTCCAGTCATTTGACTCATTTTTGTTTTTTGACATGATTTGGTTTCTCTTTTATTTGGCTATTCCTTTAGGCTAGTTCCTCCCGTTGCTGGTTTGCATCATTGTTTTTCATCTCTTCCTCATGGAATATTTTGCTGAGAATGTTCTGTAATGCCGGCTTTCTTTTTGTAAATTCCTTCAGCTTTTGTTTATCATGGAAGGATCTTATTTCATCGTCAAATCTGAAAGTAATTTTTGCTGGTTATAAGATTCTTGGTTGGCATCTGTTTTTCTTTCAGGGCTTGGTAAATGTTGTTCCAGGCCCTTCTAGCTTTTAGGGTCTGGATTGAAAAATCTGCTGATATTCTTATTGGTTTCCCTCTGAATGTAATTTGATTCTTTTCTCTCGCAGCCTTTAAAATTCTGTCTTTGTTTTGTATGTTAGGTATTTTCATAATAATGTGCCTTGGTGTGGGTCTGTTGTAATTTTGTATATTTGGAGTTCTATAAGCCTCTTGTACTTGGTTTTCCATTTAATTCTTCAGATTTGGGAAATTTTCTGATATTATTTCATTGAATAGATTGTTCATTCCTTTGGTTTGTTTCTCTAAGCCTTCCTCAATCCCAATAATCCTTAAATTTGGCCTTTTCATGATATCCCATAATTCTTGTAGATTCTGTTCATGATTTCTTACCATCTTCTCTGTTTATTCAACTTTGTTTTCAAGATTAAATATTTTGTCTTCAAGATTAAATATTTTGTCTTCAATGTCTGAGGTTCTGTTTTCCAGGTGTTCTATCCTCTTGGTTATGCTTTCTATGGAGTTTTCAACTTGGTTTATTGTGTCCTTCATTTCAAGGATTTCAGTTTGTTTGTTTTTTTTTCAGTATCTCTAACTCTTTATTGAAATGATGTCTTGCTTCCCGTATTTGGTCTTTTAACTGTTGATTGGTACGATCATTTAATGCCTGCATTTGCTCTTTCATCTCTTCCTTCAAGGCCTGCATTTGCTCTTTCATCTCCTCATTTGCTTCTCTGATTGTTTTAATTATGTACATTCTGAACTCCCTTTCTGACATTTCTTCTGGTGTCCTGTCATTGGGTTTTATTGATATAGTATCTAGGTTTGTTTGGGACATTTTCTTCTTTTGTTTTCTCATATGGTCAGATGTCAGTGGGACTCTGAGATATTGCAGATTTTCTCTATTGGATTATAGTGTCCCTGTAGATTTCCAGTGTATCACCTCCTAGTCTTCAGTAGCCTGAAATCTTGGAGTAACTTGATGATGCAGTGCTCTGAAGAAAGCTGCCCCTAGCCCTCTACTGTTTCCAGGGCTTGGAGCTGGCTCTGTGCAGAAAGGCTCTCACTGGGGGACCTGCTCTGAGCAGCTGGCTGTGTGGGAGGAGCCCTCTGCTGGAGTGTGCAGGGCTACCTGGGGAAGACTCTAGCTGCCCTTCCCTGCTCTGATAAGCCGCCCCTATCCGTGCCTGCTGCCCAGGCAAAGCTTCACCCGGTGGGGGAGACTCACCCTGTGGCTCTAATTTAGTCCGAGTCTCTCAATGCATCCCCTTCTTGAATCCTGGGTTCTGGAGCAACTGGAGATGCAGTCACCCTCTAGTCTGCCATCTTAGATCACCCCATGGAAAGAGCCTGTGGCTGGAGGGGGCAGGGCCACTTGTAGAAGTCTCTGGCTGCCCTGCCCTGATCCCAGATTCTGCCTGCGGGTCACAGCTCTCTGTTGGCTCGGTGACTTGTGGCTGGCTCTGTGTAGAAAGGCTCTCACCGGGCGGTCTGCTCTGAGAAGCTAGCCTTAAAAGGCACCTCCTGCTGGAGGGGGCCAGGCTGCTTGGGGAAGTCCCTGACTGCCCTGTCCTGGTCCCTGAAGCTGCTTGCAGGCCGGAGCTCACCGCGCTGGCTCCGGGACTTGGAGCTGGTTCTGTTCAGAAATGCTCTCACTGAGGGGCCTGCTCCAAGAAGCTGGAGAAGCTGGCCATGTGGGAGTAGCCCACCGCTGGAGTGTGCAGGGCTGCCTGGGGAAGACTGTAGCTGCCCTGCCCTGCTCCGATAAGCCACCTCTATCCGGGCCTGCCGCCCAGGCCGAGCTTCACCCAATGGGGGAGACTCACACGTGGCTCTATTTTAGTCCGAGTCTCTCAATGTCTCCCCTTCTTGAATCCTGGGTTCTGGAGCAACAGGAGATGCAGTCACCCTCTAGTCTGCCATCTTGGATCACCCCCAGGGTTATTTATTTATCTTTTTTGTCAAAACTTGCTTCTAATGGCAGGTGGTTGTATTTTAGCTTTCTCTTTCCTCAAGCAATGATAACAAGAAGAGTCAGTAGAAGAGGTTGAAGAGATTAAGACTAGCAAGTATTGCCAAATTTACTAGCCATTTCTCTGCAGAGTGACAAAATGTCTGAGGAGGAGACCAGAACTTTTGGATCAATATCAAGTAGAAAAATTGAGACTCCTACATTGCAAATGTGGTTGCTGGATTAGTAGATAAAGTCTTTAGTTTTGGTAAAGATCCAGCTCTTTCTTGCTAATTTTGAGTTATTGAATAGTCTTGCTCAAAAACTCACTCTTTATTCCTCTCATTTTTGTTTTCTATCAAGGTTCCAATTGAATCTAAACTGAAGATTGTGTTGCTTCCCAAATGTACCAATTGTCAAAACCTAACAGCCTTTTTTAAAATTGTGCCTTTTAGAAACTAAGATGGAATTTGAACTAGTTAAGTACTATATTTTACAAGTGAATGTATCCCAGGGTCATTGTGATATACCCACACTCAGTTTTACAAAAAAATATGAATAACATGACTGTTCATGCATTTATTGTTTTTTTTTCATATTAGAAGATGTGTTTTTGATGGTGAGATTTACATGTGTTCATAAAATTCTGCATCCCTAAGAACTAAATATGTACCTTGAATATTATTTTTTTAATGAAATATGTTAGATGAATGAATAAATACATGAATGACTAAATTTTACCTGGTCGAGTTATTTTAGTGGTCTCATATAAACATTTTTCTAAAGTCTGAATGAAATTTAGCTTTCATATTCATGGAATCTAATGTCACTAGATTACCAATGATCTTGAGTTCTACAAAGGGTTTGGAGTGCAAAATCTAAAATTATCTAAAAAAAATTACTCTTACATTCTTATATCCAATAATATATACATTCTCCCATACTATCTATAATTTAGTTCTGAATTTTGAAAAAAAAAATGCTCTCCTACTTCATGTTTATAAAAAGCATCCTCCTCAAAATTATCTCAAGTTCATATTAGGTGAAAAATATTGGGATTTTCAACTTACATATATATATATATATATATACTTACATATATATATATATATATATATATATACTCAAATAAATTTTATTGCAAGCTACATGTGATTAGAAGTAGTTGCATGGAAATTATGACATCAAATTATTTCATACTTAAGATTAAAGTTTTTTAATTTAGGAAATAACAGTGTAAGTAATGAACAAATGCATTTAATTTTCCATTTAAAAATTATGCATAATTTTAGATATTTTATATTTTTTTGTATTTTTGTAGTAATATTATTTTAAACTTGTTTCCAGTTCCAGTTACAAAATCATTTGTCTCAACTCTTAAAACATTCTGCTGTAGTTCATAAAAGGATTTTTAATAAGGTAGTATCTTTAAAAATATTAGTAAATAAATACAAGTGCATTAATATTAATAAATAAGTAATGTTAATTGATAAATTGTTGATGCTGGCTATGTAGTCTAGTCCAAGTTCCTCTAATAGAGATTGTTTTTCTTGGATTTTTTTTGCTTTAAGAAGTGTACTTGTTGCTGCATTGTTCATGCGAAATATCCAGACAGAGCAACTTATTAAGATGAACTTCAGATGAATTAAAATCTAAATTAGACAGTTAAAAAAAGATAAAGTTATAATGTAGAATACCTTCTTAAAGAAAACTGTACTGTGAAAAATTGCCATGTTTAATACATTAAAGTAATGGAAATTTGATTCAAATAATACCACCTGGACTAAAAATAACAAAGATGACCTATTGGAAAGAAATATTCAAAATACCTAATAACAATAAAGGAAGAGACAGCAAAAGAACACAAGGAATTTCCATAAACCAACAGCTTACTGGAAACATAAACCAAAGATACAATGTATAACTTAAGAAGAAGGAACCCAAGTATCTATATAAATATGAAGAGTTGGTCAGTAATTAGAAATATGTATTTTAAGACAACAATGCCTTTAGTAAAGAACAAAACTCTGGAGTGTTTTAGAGGTGTGTTGTAGAGATGACCCCAAAGCATTACTCATTTGGGTAGATTGCCCTGCAGAGTAAGGCTTATAGAAGTTGATTGTGTTCCAACCACAGGAACCAAAAAGTTCACTCTTGCAAATGGACCACAATAAATTTTCATAGTGCTTCATAAAGGTTTATGTTTAGAGGGTACATATTTATCACAGAGAGATATGGAAGTGTGTGTGTGTGTGTGTGTGTGTGTGTGTGTGTGTGTTTGATAGCACAGATTTTGAGACATTAATTACAGTCAAAATGAGTAATAGATAAGTCAGATGTGAAGGATGTTAATGCAGGTAATAAAGTGATGAAATGCACACATGGCAACATAGATATTGTGTTAAAATTAATTCACTTAGTGTTTTAGACAGCTTTGCCCCTGCTCTGGACAAAAGACCTGACAAGAACAATTTTAGAGGAGGAAAAATTTATTTGGGGCTCAGAAAGTCTCAGTCCATAGATGGCCAGTTCCATTCTTCAGGGTGAGTCAGGGCATCGTGGTGGAAGTATGTAGTGGAGGAAAGCAGATGGAAGCATGGCACCAAGAAGTGGGGAGAGAGAGATGGGGAGACAAAGTGGGGAGGGAGATAGAGATCTCTGCTCAACAAGGACAAACTCCAAAGACACACCCTAGGGGCCTACAGTTACCATCCAGGTAATCTCTATTAGTGGATTAACACACTAATTAGGTTAACACTTTCATAACCCAATGGTTCCACCTTTAAACCCATTTGCATTGACACACATGCACTTTGAGGGGGGGACACCTCATATCTAAACCATAACACTTAGAAACATTTAAAATATGTGCACATAAAACTGCACTACATAGTTTGCAAAGACATAAAAGAAGACAGATCAAACATTTTAAATGGTTGCCTATGACAGAGGGACAGGACTGTGAGTGAAAAATGGTATTGAAATGAAGCAACAGGAACCCAGGATATCAGTGTGACCATCTATGAACATGAGCATATGATCATTTTCAATGTATCACCCAAATCACAAACCCACAATATTAATATGCTTAAGATAAACTCCATAAAAGATAGAGGATGATGATCTATAGGGATGAGAATCTCCAAATAGGGACTGTCAGCTGGCTTAAATAAGTAGTTATGGGAATCACGTGCCAAATTCTGTAACTGTTAGTAATTTGAAAGTTAATGGTGCATTTACCCAGAGTGTGCCATTTTGGTTCTAGGGTTATTCTAATTAGAAAAATTCAGAATTGCAAAATATAGTTTCTATGTATTTTATAAGATATATGGAAAAATTGAAAGTTGAATATGGAATTCAGAAGCACAAAATTTAGTTATTCTTTCAGTTCTTTGCTAAGAGTGTTATTGCACTTGTGATAAAAATGCTTTCTCCAGGAGACAGTAAAAGCTGTTTGGATCCATTGACATCTTACTGCTAAGCAGTGAAAGCTCTTCTAAAGTAGCACATTTAAAAGCTACAATGGGGTGAAGTCAGTTTCTAATTAATGAGCTTTAAGATAGAGGAAAAAATCAGCTACATAAAGACATACTTAAGCTTATAGTCCTTAGAGAGAAAACAATCCTCATTAGTGACTAAATCATTGGGGTTTGGAGTCAAAAGAGCTTAGCAACCTGAGATAATTTAAATGTGAAAACATACTGCTTTGATTGCAATTACTACCTAGATTTGGATGATTAATCTCTAAGAAATATGCTTTGTGTGCTTGGATATCTGAAAGAGAAAAAAACATAAGGAGAAATGTCAGTGTTTTAGGACATAAAATATTTAAGTTTTAATTCCTAATTGTAACAAACATGAACTTTCTGAGACTCTGGTCTTGTGCCAGGAGGTGGAGCCCTTTAGCTGTCCCTTAGTGTCCCTGGAACCCTAGTCTGGGTAAACTCAGATTTTGAGTATCATACTGAAATGATATAATATTTGAAATGATAATGATGTATTTTCATATGTAAAGGCAAAATGGGGAGAGGTATGGATTTTACAAGCAATAAGGCAAATGAAACAACATCATTGTTTTGTCTCTGTCAAATATTAATAGATAAATGATAAAAATTTTATTAGAAGTTTTTGAAGTGATGCATAAAGAACTATGAAACTGTTGGTGTTGATTTCTTACAAAGATGATTGCATTTTAAAAAATGAACAAGTAAAGAATGTGACAGAATTTCAGGAGAAAAATGTACTCTACGGATAGATTTCCTGTAAAGATTTTCAGCCTTCTATAGCTTATCCACTAGTTTTATAGTAGAAGTTACCTTTCTTCAATAAACCTGCATTTATTTTGTATTTAAAAATTTAGTATATATACTCTTGATAAAAATAGTGCAGTGTGAATTTATTACCTAAAGGAAAATAGTCCAATTTATATTGGAAATTTTTCCAATTTATATTGGAAAAATTCTGTTCATGCAAGTGTGACTGAACAAACCAAAACACTTATTTGGTTTTGATTGTATTTTATCAAATCACACAGACTTAAAAGCCTAATCATAGGCATTAAGTATGAATATACTGAAAGTGTAAAGTGAGTTTTGGATTTATTACTTGATATATTTTTGCTCTAACATGATTTTTTTTTTTACATTAAAGTAAAATTTAATATGCATGTAAAACATAACATAGTACATAATTTGGAAAGGGAAAACTCAAAGTTATAGAGGAAAAGACTAAAGAAATTGCATTTACCTGCCAGCAGTAGAGAGTGTTGAAAATGTAGGACTTTGTTTATGCATTTCAAATTCTGACTACATTGATATGCATATATTATAGTCTCTGAAATTTGCTATTTAAGCCAGTTAATAAATTATTGGATCCATGAAAAATTTCCAGAGGAAAAGTGGTAACATCTGGCAGTTTATTTAGGTCTTTAATAGTGCACAAAATCCCTGAGATACTGTTTTTTTTTTTTTTTTAAGTACATTGATTATACCAAGAAAAAGTGGCTTATGAAATGTTGAGAGAGAAATTTCATCAAATATTGAAGAAATCATTGGCATAAAAATATTTTAAGTCACTAGTAGGGTTCACAAGTAATAGTATGTTCCACCAATACCATGAAAATGTGTTCAAATTACTTTCATTGCCAGGCTGTCACTTCAAATTAAGAGTAGATACACTGAGAAATCATGGTAAATTTGAAAAAAGTAGAGAAACTCCAGCAGATAGCTTCTGTTTTGACCTTTTTACTAGGTTGTTCTGGCAAAGAAATGACTATGTTAGATCCAGCTTTTCAGTCTCTGGAATGGAAAAAAAATATATGCTCAAATTTTGACAAACTCCATTTTGAAGTACATATTTGAATTTTTAAGCTATTATTTTAAGTAAATCCATATTTTTAAATATTCTGTCAAAAACATAAACTATATTTCAAATTTTTGTTAGAAATGTTATGAATTAAAGCATTTTTCTCTATTAAAATCACTTTTTCATATGAAATACATTCATATACTTTTATGTATTGTCAACATTATAGAGAGTTAAAATAAAGATTTTTCAGGGAACACCTGCTTACTTCTGAGAGGTTGTCCATTATGTTGAGGTGAATTGCTGATTTCCTCATGGCCAATAACAGTACTTGAATTATTCACATTGTGTTCCACAAATATGTACAATTGTTTTTTGTCAATTAAAAACAAAATAAAAAGTTAATATTCAGAATGCTATTCATTTACCATATTATTGAAAGTCTTGTAAATTCAATGTGAACTGATTTATGCCAGAAGAGAGTTGATTTGAAAGTGGTTGGAAAGTCTTTGCAGTGATTTTGAACTCAGACACAGATTCCAGTTACATCAGTAGGACTCCATATCCCTTTATGTTTTGGTTCTGGCTTCTTCCATGTCATCTTCACACTCAGGTTCTACATGCCAGGAAGATGCTGAGAGAGTAATCTCTACGGTGAATCGGTGCGTGTACTTGGAATGCTTGTTGGGCTCACTGAGGTGCCATTTTTTTCCTTTGTAAAATTTTTTAAAAATTTTATGTTGTACATACAGAATGGCTGCAATTTTTGACTGTGAGAATAAACAACTCAGACATTGTTTAGATGTCAGGCCTTGCTGTAATTCAGACCACCAAAAAATCACTAGAGCTTCTAATGTCAGTTAAATTTGATTTAAAGAATTCCGGCACTATCAGCAGCAGGGTGCATTTACATGACTGCTGTCCCTTCAGGATGGTGTGGGAAGACAGAGTAGAATCAGTGGACTTAAACTTATGGGACACAGTGCCATAAAAAACCTTTTTTCCCCCCAGTTCCTCTTGAATCTTAAAAAGAGTTCTCTCCTGTTCTAAACCTTCTATATGCTTTAAGTAGCTCCAGAATGGCTGTCAGTCACATGCTTATAGGTCTAGAATTAAATAGATGGCTAAAGTCATTCATTTGGTAATCAAACTCAGTAAGACCTGCATACTGTTTGGTTCTAACCTTTCCCAATTTTTCATTGTCTGTGAATGACAACTTCTTTTTCTCCTTAATATGTTCTTGTCTTCTTTCTAAAATGCTCTTTTTTTTCGTTAGTAACTTATTTCTAAACTTTCAAAGCTGAGGCCAAAATTTAAAGAGAACTCCCTAACGTTTCATCTCTGCCTCTCTAAATTCATATGGTCTTAACTCTCCTGTGTGCCTAACTTCTAACTCTCAACTCCTTTTTGTGTTCAATAATCTACTGGGCTTGCTTTACTGGAATATTTATTTGTAAAGTTGGTGGAATACTACAATTAATAAAGCAGTTAACAAAATTTGGGACCTTCTTATGGATGCAGATTCATCACAGTAAAAATAGTCCAAGTACTTATACTTTTATACTTCTTGTCCCCAAAGTACTCCATTTTTCAATAAATCTCCTGTTACAGCCACAAACTATTGACATTGTCTTGCAGTGGCTGGATTTAATAATGCTTTACAAAAACAACAATTTCAAAAGATGAAGATATTCACTTACTCTCCGCAGGCCAATTTTCCTTTTATGCTCTGTAATACAAGCTCTTCTGCTATGTCTTTCATCTATAGTTTTCTTTTGACAGGCTGCAAACTGTTCACTTGCAAGAGACAATGGTAACCACACATTTTCTAGCCTATTCAGAACATGATTCTGAATTTCAATTAGAATAGGTGCATCAAGCTGCTTATGAAGAATCTTCCCCAGTTAACAGTGAAATACATTATTTGATTCTGTTGATAAACAGATGCCGAATTGTTGGGTCCAAATAAATACTTTTTATGCATGTAGGTTCACTTTGATTTAGATATCTGTAAATTATTTTTTTTCAACTGCTTAATGTCTCTCTAGCACATACAGGCCATACTTGAAGAAGGAGCCTAAAGAAGCTCTATCTTTTAATGGGATAGAAATTGTATCAAAATCATATTCTTCTGAGTTCAAGCAGTGAGAATAAAGCCTCACTGATGTACACATGAAGATCTTAACTGCCGAACTCCATGGCACACGTCTGTAATCCCAGTGACTCAAGAGGTTGAGGCAGTTCAAAGTCAGACTCACAACTTAGTGAGACCCTGTCTCAAAGTAAAAATTAAAAAGGGCTAGGGATGTGGCTCACTGGTTAAGCGCCCCTGGGTTCAATCCCCAGTACCAAAATAAATAAATAAAAATAAATAAATAAAGGTATTTACATACAATATATTTTCCTACAAGGAGATTTATGATACGTTCTTTCCATAATTACTACTCTACTTAATTGTCTGATGTTCATTTAAACCTCAAAAATTCAAATGCCATTAAGTAAGATAAACCATGATAAACTGAGGATATGTACAACATATCATAAAGAAAAGGAAAAATTGGTATAACTTAATTGAACATACCATCAGTTATTAAAATTACTTGTTAACAATAGATCAGATACTTTAGGGAGAAGGAAGGGTTGGTTGTGAATTCTCTGTGAATTCCTTCTTTGCTCCATGACATAATCAATAGGGAGAAATCAAATTCAGTTCCTTGTGAACATCTCTTATCCTGTTGTGTACACAGCAGGCATTAATTTGGTGGTGGTTGTCATAGGTTGCATTCACAATATCCTGACTCTGGTTGACTGAAGAAAAAATGAATTTACTGAGGACAGGAGACTATCTTTAGAAATTAGAAGAGGAAATGCAGAAAGGCAGGGAAGAAGCCTGGACAAGAGACAGAATTTCACTGACCTTTCCACTCATGTGTGTCCTTGCTCTTAAAAATATGCTAGAGTTAAAAGCAGCATCAGCATCATTTGAGAACTTACAAGAAAGGAAGAATAGCTTTCTGCACGTAGAGCATGATTTGCATTTTGGCAAGTTCCCTGGTTATCCATATGCACATCAAATTTTGAGAAGCACTTCAATTCAGGTGACACAAAGACATTAATTAGTCTTCCAAATTTTGAAGGTGTAGGAAAGAAAACCTGATCAACCCACCGCAGTTGACTAACTAGTTATGTCACTTGTTAAATGGGAACAAATCAAACAGAAAAATGCTGACTCAGAGTTTGCAGTCAAAGCCAATCCTTTCATACCTCAGTGGTTGGACTCAATTGGGAAATCAGTTCATTCTCAGAGTTACTTTTTCTAGCAGGTGCAAATATGGTGTGGACATGGAACACACACATACACCAGTAGAAAATTAGGAGGCTTGAAAAACAATAAATATAAGTAATATTAAAGTGTTAGAATGCAAGACATTTCAAATATATATACATATATATAATATATAATATATATTTAAATGTATACATATATATATAAAAGTTTGGACAATGATAGGAAATCTTAAAAATGGTTAATGAAAATTTTTGGAGTTATGCCGAGTAAAAGACAAGAGAAACTATTTAATATGTAGATATTTGGGAATAGTTGAGAATATTTCAATGAGTAGATAAAAGGGAAGTTATTTAAAATCACAAAAGATAGGAAAATGTATTATTAAATATTAATGTATATTATATTAGAAACAACTTATTTTGATTCATAATATTTTGATAATTAATATTATTTCTGAATGTCAGCAAATATACAAAGAACTTTAATCATAAAGAAGGATCAATAATGTATTGTTAACAAAGCAAGCATTGGTACAGTTTTTATAGGACAAAATGTCTATTTGCATGTACTGTAAATGCAAGTGTACATAAATAAATGAATGCATTATAAGTAGATATAATTATGTGAGACTATTTAGTATATATGTAAACATGTTTCTGTATATACATTAATATATTTGCCTATGCCAAATTCTTACATTCAATATAATCATGATATACTATCAGGCAAACCCAAAAAAAAGAAATATATAATATGACTAATCAGTAATTGTGGGGAATAAAGAAAACAGCTTTGCAGAGACTGAGGAGACAAGGCAAATAAATTCAATGTAGAATTTTTAACTAGGTCATGGACCAGAAATAGATATGAAAGTGTGGAACCTGGTGAAATTTGTGTAAGGTACATGGATGACTTAATCAATAGTATTATAGCAGTGTTAGTCCTCTGGTTTGATAATTGTACTATGGTTTTTATGTGAGATGTTGACATTTGACAACATGAGGAAGGATTCATGGGAAATTTGCATATTACTATAGTAACTTTTCTGTTGTCTCAATATATCTCCAAATAAAAACTGTATATCAGAAACTTGTTTTTTTTTTTTTTTTTTTTTTTTCATGTACTTTTCTTCCCTCCACCTAAGGAGTAATTCCCTGCACATTTATAAAACATTCTAATAGAGTAGAGAATAAAAATCAAATCCAAGTAAATATTTGAGTGTACATATGGATTAGAAAGAGTCTTTAAATTTAGTACACGTTTTATGCATAGTATTTTTGGTTGTTAGTGTCTTTCTTATTAATATTTAAGAGATGTAGTAAATCACTTTTTTTCAGTGCTATCAAAACAATATGCATAAATTTAGTCCATTCCATAAAAAGAAAGAAAACATTTTAAGAAACTATATTTTTCTGTTCTATAACTTGTGCACAGAATCAAATACTATAATATTTCCCAAAACTGCTTTAAATGAACTGTATATGTTTTGTTGAGTGTTATATCATTTTGTCAGCCCACTATTAAAGTTCAACAAAAAATAATTCCTTTTAGTAAGGGTCTAATTTCTTTCCATTTTCCAGAATTTAAAACTTTTTCTTAAACCCACATAACATAGCATTCTAAAATGTGTAAAATACATGTATGCCATAGAACTACCTTTAAAAAATAGCTTCTTTATTTTTAAAAGAGTTTATACTGCATTTGGACTATTGAAGAAGAAAAAGATTGCATATCATAAGGCATGAAATTGAATCAAATTCATTTGTTGAATTCTATGATACTCGAAGCAAAAAGGCTATGGTGATTAGGAACAACAGAGATCAATTTGAGATAGTGTTGTTCCAGAAAGTGTACTTAAACCATGGAGACATAGATTGGCCTAAAAGGTCAAAGAATTAAGGCACTATAGAAAAAATATTTAATAAAATCTGTACTCTAATATTTATTAGTAAGTAGGTACTGGGTAGACAGTAAAAAATATTCAATAATTTGTCTAGAATTTCTTGTCTACCCTTGGATAATCACTTGCCATTTTGCAGTCTGCTTCCTTTGCTTCAAAATGTAAGGAGTGGCTTACAAACACTTCAGACTTCAATCTATTCTGCTCTTTTAAAAAATAGACTATATTTTTAGAGTATTTGAGGTTCAAGATTGGGTGGAAAATATCGTGAATTCCTGTCTCTCCTATATGTGCATTCATAGCCTCTCCCACTGCCAATATCTTCCCCCAGAGTTTTACAGTTGATAATCCTTTGTTACAGTTGATGAATCTGTTTTGACACATCGTTGTCACCCAAAGTTCATATTTCACATAAAAGTTCATTCTTGGTGTTGTTCATTTTGTGGGTTGTGCTTTGCTGGTGTAATACAACTGCCCACATTTTAGTATCCTACAGGTATTTTCAATCTCCTAAAGATCCTATTCATTTCTCCTTCCCAGTTAACCACTAGCAACCTCTGATCTTTTCCCTGTTTCTATAGTTTTGTCTTTTCCAGAATGTCATACAACTGGAATCATACAATGAGTAGACTTTTTAGATTTACCTTTTCCATTCAGTAATATGTGTTAAAGGTTCAGTCATATCTTTACATGACTGAATAGTTTATTTTTTTTAAATCTGTGAATAATATTCCTTTCTCTGGATACACCATGGATAATTTATTCACTCATGTGTATTTTGGTTGCTCCCAAGTTTTGGCAATCATAAATCAAGTTGCTATGAAACATCCATGTACAGTTTTTTGTGTGGACATAGTTTTTATTTCATTTGGCAAATGCCAAGGAGTATGACTGCTGGATCACAAGATACTAATGTGTGTTTTATTTTGGTTTAGATTACTGATAAAATTACCTAACAAGAACAACTTACAGGAGGTTAAGTTTATTTGGGGCTCACAGTTTCAGATGTTTCAGTCTATAGATGGCCAAGTCCATTGCTCTGGGCCCAAAGTGAAGCATGACATCATGGGCTAAGGGTAGGATGGAGGAAAGCAGCTCACTTTATGGTGGCCAAGAGGCAGAGAGGTGGAAGGGAAGAAGCTGCAGTGGATGAATCCCTCCAAGGTCCATCTCCAGGGACCTACTTCCTCTAGCTACACCTTACCTATCCATAGTTATCACCCAGTTCATTTAAATTAGGAAGGACTGACTAGGTTACAGCTGTCACAATCCAATTTCATCACCTCTGAATATTCCTCAATTAACACAGAAGTTTTAGGGGAACACTTTATATAGACTCAAACCATAACAATATGTTTAGTTTTATTAGAAACTGCCAAACTATCTTCCAAAGTGCATAAACTATGTTGTAGTTCCACCAGCAATACCAGATAATGTTGTTTTATATCCTGATCAGAATTTAGTGTTTTCAGCATATTTTACTTCAGCTATTCTAGTGGTATCACATTATTGTTTTATATTACAGTTCTGTAGTGAAATATGATGCTGAGTATCTCTTCAAATATTTCTTTTCCATTTTTATTCCTAGAGTGTTAAAAGTTATTTGTGTATTTAATATAGTAGCCCCAAACAAAATGTCTTTTACAAATATATTCTATTCTGTGACTTGTATTTGCATTTTCTTAACAGTGTCTTTGACAGAGCAGGTGTTTTTAATTTTAATAAAGTTCAACTTTTCATTAAATTCTTTCATGGATAATGTCTTTGGTGTTTACAAAAAGTTGTGAGTGAGACCAAGTTTATCTAGATTTTCTCCTATGCTATCTTGTAGGATATTTATATTTTCCATTTAAGCATATGATCCATTTTAAGTGAGTTTTGGGGAATGGCGTAAAGTCTGTATCTCTAGTTATTTTATTTTTAGCATGTAAGATAACCAGTTGTTCCAGCAGCATTTGTTGAAAAACAGTATGTTTTCTTCATTGTGTTGTTTATCTCCTTTGTCAAAGGTATCAGTTGACTATGCTTTTCTCTCTCTCTCTTTTTTAACTTTTCTTCTTTTGCCTTCTTTTAAGTTAGTATTTGTCTATTTTTATGCTAACTGTGATAATTTCAAAAATACTATCTCTTGTATTGAAAATGAAAAGTAATTTTCTTCTAAAAATTGGAGATGGATGTGGCAATAAAGATATAGATAATCTAGGTGTTCCTCAATGCTAAATCTAACCCACTTAAATATTCTGAAAAATTTACATTAGCATATCTGTAAGCCCTCCTGGATAAGAAATAGTTAAGAATGTAAGGGAGGGGTTTTCAAGATGGGGGACTAGAGGGCGGCTGCATTTCATGTTGCTCCAGGACTCAGGATTCAAAAGAGGAGATAGTGAGTGACTTGGGACCAACTCAAAGCCACCGGGTGAGTCTCTCCCGTTGGAGAGGCATCCAGGATGGGGCAGTAGCCCCGGAACTCAGGGAATTTTGTGAAGTAGAGTTGCCCGGCGAGACACCCCTCCCCCCGCTGGAGCGGTAAACACGGACAGCGGGGAACTTTGCAGAGGAGTCGCGCAGCACAACGCTTGGTTTCGGAGCAACCTGCTGGGGCTCCGGCAGCTGCCAGAGGAAGAGCTGGGCGGCGAGCTGTTTGGACTCAGCAACCTCCTGAACAACGGGGGGGGGTGTCCTGAGGAGGTGGAGGTGCGCAGTGAGTTGCTTGATCTCCAAGCGCCCATACAGAACACCGGGTGGCTGCCTGGAGGAAGAAGCGAGCGGCGGGTCACTGGGGCTTGGAGCATATGTACGAGACTCCAGGTGGCTGCTCAGAGGAGGGGTCGCATAGCCAGGCAATTAGGTGCAAAGCACGGTCCGGGGTCCTGGGCGCCTTTTGTTGAAAGAACTACACAGAGACAAGCTGAGGGGTGGAGCGAAGGTTCCAGGACTGCGGGCAGCTTCTCTGAGGAGGGGCTACCTAAGGAGACTCGTCTGCGAAGACCAGGGCTCCCAGGCCCAGGAGGTAGGTCCGGGCCCCTGGAAACGTTGCCTGGGAAGGCTGCCCTGCCCAGGCGGTAGTTGTGGACTGAGGGGAACCTCTAGGAGGGGAACTGACCAGCGAGACCTCCCCACGGGTTGAGTCTTCCCCGCCGGGTGAGGTTTTCCCACAAGGATGGTAAAACCAGAGACACAGGCCCAAACAGACCTTGCCTCAGCCTGCAGCCTATTTCCCCTTTGGATGAACATTGGTCAACAAGTAGAGGCACCTCTGCCCACTAGTAGGGAATATACCCCACCTGAAGACCACCACCCCTAGAGAGGCAGCTTCCTTGGGGAGCACTGCAGTATCAACTTCCTCTAAGACTTCAGGTTACTGAAGGATAAGAGGGAATACACTAGCAATCTTCAGGGACATTATAGGTCAATAGAGGAAATCTGCAACATCTCAGCAGTCCACTGATACCTGAACGACATGAGAAAACAAGGGAAGAAAATGCCTCAAACAAATCTGGATGTTACATCAATAAAATCCAATGACAGCATGGCAGAAGAAATGTCAGAAAGGGAGTTCAGAATGTACATAATTTACATGATAAGGGAAGCAAACAATGAAATAAATGAAAGAGCAAATGCAGGCATTTGAACGCACCAATCGACAGTTAAAAGAGCAAATATAGGAAGCAAAAGAACATTTCAATAAAGAGTTAGAGATATTGAAAAAAAAAACAAACAGAAATCCTTGAAATGAAGGAAACAATAGACCAAATTAAGAACTCCATAGAAAGCACAACTAATAGGATAGAACACCTGGAAGACAGAACCTCAGATATTGAAGATAAAATATTTAACCTTGAAAACAAAGTTGAACAAACAGAGAAGATGGTAAGAAATCATGAACAGAATCTACAAGAACTATGGGATATCATGAAAAGGCCAAATTTGAGAATTATTGGGATTGAGGAAGGCTTAGAAAACAAACCAAAGGAATGAACAATCTATTCAATGAAATAATTTCAGAAAATTTCCCAAATCTGAAGAATGAAATAGAAAATCAAGTTCAAGAGGCTTATAGGACTCCAAATACACAAAATTACAACAGACCCACACCAAGGCACATTATAATGAAAATACCTAACACACAAAATAAAGACAGAATTTTAAAGACTGTGAGAGAAAAGAACCAAATTACATTCAGGGGGAAACCAATACGGAAATCAGCAGATTTATCAATCCAGACCTTAAAAGCTAGAAGGACCTGGAATAACATTTTTCAAGCCCTAAAAGAAAATGGATGCCAACCAAGAATCTTATACCCAGCAAAACTTACCTTCAGATTTGACGATGAAATAAAATCCTTCCATGATAAACAAAAGCTCAAAGAATATACAAAAAGAAAGACAGCATTGCAGAACATTCTCAGCAAAATATTTCATGAGGAAGGGATGAAAAACAAAAAAGCAAATCAGCAAAGGGAGGAGATATCCTAAGGGAACTCTCAAATAAAAAGAAACCAAGTCGTGTCAAAAATAAATAAATAAATGAATAAAATGAGTCAAATGACTGGGAATACAAATCATATCTCAATAATAACCCTGAATATTAATGGCCTGAATTCATCAATCAAAAGACATAGACTGGCAGATTGGATAAAAAAGAAAGATCCAACAATATGTTGCCTGCAAGAGACTCATCTCACAGAAAGAGATACCCATAGACTAAAGGTGAAAGGATGGGAAAAAACATACCATGCACATGGACCCAGCAAAAAAGCTGGGGTATCCATCCTCATTTCAGATAATGTGGATTTCAAGCCAAAGTTAGTCAGAAGGGATAAAGAAGGACATTTCATACTGCTTAAGGGAAGCATAAATCAGCAAGACATAACAATCATAAATATCTATGCCCCAAACAGTGGCTCACCCATGTATGTCAAACAAATCTTTCTCAATCTCAGAAACCAAATAGACCATAATACAATAATACTAGGTGATTTTAACACGCCTCTCTCACCACTGGACAGATGTTCCAAACAAAAATTGAACAAAGAAACCATAGAACTCAATAACACAATCAATAATTTAGACTTGACAGACATTTATAGAATATACCATCCAACGAAGAGTGAATACACTTTCTTCTCAGCAGCACATGGATCCTTCTCTAAAATAGACCATATATTATGCCACAAAGCTAATGTTAGCAAATACAAGAAGATAGAGACACTTCCTTGTATTTTATCAGATCATAATGGATTGAAATTAGAAATAAATGCAAGAGTAAAAAACAGAAAATACTACAACACCTGGAGATTAAACAATATACTATTATATGATGAATGGATAACAGAAGATATTAGGAAGGAAATTAAAAAATTCTTAGAGGTAAATGAGAACAAAGAAACATCATATCAAAATCTCTGGGACACTATGAAAGCAGTACTTAGAGGAAAACTTATTTCATGGAGCGCATTCAATAAAAGAAGTAAAACTCAACAAATAAATGACCTAACACTACAGCTCAAAGCCCTAGAAAAAGAAGAGCAGACCAACACCAAAAGTAGTAGAAGACAGGAAATAGTTAAACTCAGAGCTGAAATCAATGAAATTGAAACAAAAGAAACAATACAAAAAATTGACAAAATAAATAGTTGGTTCTTCGAAAAAATTAACAAAATTGATAAACCTTTAGCCACACTAACAAAGAGAAGACGAGAGAAACCCAAATCACCAAAATTCGGAATGAACAAGGAAATATCACAACAGACAGGACTGAAATACAAAACATAATTAGAAGCTATTTTGAAAATCTATACTCCAACAAAATAGAAAATTTCGAAGATATCAATAAGTTTCTAGAGACATATGAATTGCCTAAACTAAACGAGGAGGACATATACAATTTAAGTAGACCAATTTTAAGTAATGAAATAGAAGAAGTCATCAAAAGTCTACCAACAAGGAAAAGTCCAGGACCAGATGGGTTCTCAGCTGAGTTCTACAAAACCTTTAAAGAAGAGCTCATTCCAATACTTTTCAAAGTATTCCATGAAATAGAAGAGGAGGGAACTCCCCCAAACTCGTTCTATGAAGCCAGTATCACACTGATACCTAAACCAGACAGAGACACATCAAGGAAAGAAAATTTTAAACCAATATCCTTAATGAACATCGACCCAAAAATTCTCAACAAAATTTTAGCAAATCGCATGCAAAAACATATTGAAAAGATAGTGCCCCACGATCAAGTGGGTTTCATCCCAGGGATGCAAGTTTGGTTCAACATCAGGAAATCAATAAATGTCATTCACCATATCAACAGACTTAAAGTCAAGAATCACTTGATTATTTCAATAGATGCAGAAAAAGCATTCGATAAAATACAGCACCCCTTCATGCTCAAAACACTAGAAAAAATAGGGATAGTGGGAACATTCCTTAACATTGTAAAGGCCATCTACGCTAAACCCATGGCTAATATCATTCTAAATGGTGAAAAACTTGAAGCATTCACCCTAAAAACTGGAACAAGGCAGGGATGCCCTCTTTCACCACTTCTATTCAATATCGTCCTTGAAACTCTAGCCAGAGCAATTAGACAGACCAAAGAAATTAAAGGGATATGAATAGGAAAAGAAGAACTCAAACTATCCCTATTTGCTGATGACATGATTATATACTTAGAGGAACCAGGAAATTCCACCAGAAAACTCTTAGAACTCATAAGTGAATTTAGTAAAGTAGCGGGATATAAGATCAATGCTCATAAATCTAATGCATTTTTATACATAAGTGATGAATCTTCAGAAAGAGAAACTAGGAAAACTACCCCATGCACAATAGAATTGAAAAAAATAAAATACTTGGGAATCAATCTCACAAAAGAGGTGAAAGACCTCTACAATGAGAACTACAGAACACTAAAGAAAGAAATTACAGAACACCTTAGAAGATGGAAAGATCTCCCATGTTCCTGGATAGGCAGAATTAATATTGTCAAAATGGCCATACTACCAAAAGTGCTATACAGATTCAATGCAATTCCAATTAAAATCCAACGACGTACCTTGCAGAAATAGAACAAGCAATCATGAAATTCATCTGGAAGAATAAGAAACCCAGAATAGCTAAAGCAATCCTTCACAGGAAAAATGAAGCAGGGGGTATTGCAATACCAGAACTTCAACTATTACTACAAAGCAATAGTAACAAAAACAGTATGGTATTGGTACCAATATAGACAGATCAATGGTACAAAATAGAGGACACGGACACAAACCCAAATGAATATAATTTTCTCATACTAGACAAAGGGGCCAAAAATATGCAATGCAGAAAAGATAGCCTCTTCAACAAATGGTGCTGGGAGAATTGGAAATCCATATGCAACAGAATGAAACTAAACCCATATCTCTCACCGTGCACGAAACTAAACTCAAAATGGATTAAGGACCCCAGAATCAGACCGGAGACCCTGCATCTTATAGAAGAAAAAATAGGTCCAGATCTTCAACATGTCAGCTTAGGACCAGACTTCCTCAACAGGACTCCCATAGCACAAGAAATAAAAGCAAGAATCAACAATTGGGATAGATTCAAACTAAAAAGCTTTCTCTCAGGAAAGGAAACTATCAGCAATGCGAAGAAAGAGCCTACAGAGTGGGAGAAAATCTTTGCCAATCATACTTCAGATAGAGCACTAATCTCCAGAATCTATAAAGAACTAAAAAACTCAACACCAAGACTACAAATCACCCAATCGACAAATGGTCTAAGGAAATGAACAGACACTTCACAGAAGAAGACCTACAAGCAATCAACAAACATATGGAAAAATGTTCAACATCTCTAGTAATAAGAGAAATGCAAATCAATACCACCCTAAGATTCCATCTCACCCCAATTAGAATGGCTATTATCAAGAATACAAGCAACAACAGGTGTTGGCGAGGATGTGGGGAGAAAGGTACACTCATACATTGCTGGTGGGGTTGCAAATTAGTGCAGCCACTCTGGAAAGCAGTATGGAGATTCCTTAGAAAACTTGGAATGGAACCACCATTTGACCCAGCTATCCCACTCCTTGGCCTATACCCAAAGGACTTAAAATCAGCATACTACAGAGATACAGCCACATCAATGTTCATTGCTGCTGAATTCACCATAGCCAGATTGTGGAACCAACCTAAATGCCCTTCAGGTGATGAATGGATAAAGAAACTGTGGCATATATATATACAATGGAATATTACTCAGCCATAAAGAATGATAAAATTATGGCATTTGCAGGCAAATGGATGAAATTGGAGAATATCATGCTAAGTGAGATAAGCCAATCTCAAAAAACCAAAGGAAGAATGATCTCGCTGATAAGTGGATGATGATACATAATGGGGCATGGGAGGGGTTAGTTTTAGGGTTAGAGTTAGGGTTAGGGAGGGGGGCAAGAATGGGGGAAGGAAGGACTGTATAGAGGGAAAAGAGGGATGGGAGGGGTGGGGGGAAGGGAAAAAAATAACAGAATGAATCAACCAACATTACCCTATGTAAATTTATGATTACACAAATGGTACGCCTTTACTCTATGTACAGAGAAACAACATGTATCCCATTTGTTTAAAATAATAAAAAAATTTTAAAAAATTAAAAAAAAAAAAAGAATGTAAGGGAATAATAGAATTCTAACTGCCCAGGAAAAAGAAAGTGAATCAATCAGTTTATTTTGCATTTTTAGATTGTTGTTACTGTATCATTATCAATAATAGACAAACTACTATGTCACCATCCTATTAAAGCAGAAAAGCTTTTAATTAGTTCACAATATTCTTATACCTGCCTAATCACTGTACTATTTTATCACAATGTAAGCAGGTATTAGCCCAGATAAGAGCAATACAGCAAAATCAAACTTTCACAATATGTCAAACATTTTGCAAAGAAAGTGAAAAGCAAGATGCTCATTTACTTCTTTAGAAATGCTAATTAATCATGAATTGGGCTACAGAAGGAGTTATCTGAGAGCTAGCCTACTCACAGCAACAGTTTTGTATGTTAGGAAAAATGGCATTGTTCCAAAAAGCATTTTATATGAGTATTAAAGAAAAAACATAGTGAACTTCTATCTTAATTGGAAATATCAAAAAGAAACTTTGAAACCCAGAGGAAAGAAACAAAGCAAGAGACTGGGAATGACAAAAAAGGAAAAACAAACATTTCAAAAATAAATTCCTTTAGGAAAAGGGTTGAAATTACAGTGTTGCTTCATAAAGAAATCTCAATGGATAGTTACTAATTTACATCTGAAAATAATATTTTCTGATCACAGATGCCTAAAAACAATCTAATAATCATTTTAAAGTTTACATGGCAATGAAAGCAAAAATACTGTGGCTGGTGAGAAAACCCAGTGCTTCTGATTCTTTTTCAGCTTTACAAAATAAATTGTGGCACAGGAACTTTTAATTTTGTTTTTGAATGGAAGAATTACATGACTAAATTAGATTATTGAAAGATAAAGATATACATGTGTGTTATTTAGATATAATACCTCAAATATGTAACCATTTAGGACCTTATTGCTATTTGTTTACTTATTTGTTGTTAGTATTTAGTAGACAACTTTAAAGCAGCCGCTTCTGTATATTTCAAACAGCAATGAAATGGTTCTTACATAAAAGAATGCTATTTGCTGTCATTGAAGTACAAATAAACAAGTTGCTATTATTTTCTGAGAAGGAAATAATGATAGATGGATTTGAAAATCATGGAAATTGCTTATTTCAAGGTACTTTGGAGTTCATCCAGTTCACTTTATCTCTGAGAAAACAGAAAATATAAAAGATGAATTGACTGGTCCACATTTGTATTAGAAAGTTGGTGAAGAAGTCACAACATGGCCTCAGATATATTATTAGTCCTATTTTATAATTTAATTTTTGTTCAAAATATTAACCTGAGGTATTTGTTGAAAGCACTAGCATGTGCATTTCCCTTGAAGTGCTGTTGCCTGTGACAAGATGCTATGTGACCCGCATGCTCAATGCCATCATATGCTGGTGCTGTGCTTCCTGGTTCTTACAAAAGGCCTACAGAGAAAGGAAGAACAATATATTTTCCCTTTTTTTTTTTTTGGAATTTGCATTACTCTTTAAATTAGCAGGACTCTGTCATTTAGCATACAGCTCCTTAGGCCAATTGTAGAACAGTATGTTTTCCTTCCCCTCCTTCCTTTCAAACCCCCTTTCATATTTTTATATTCCTGACTCTCACTGCCAAGAACTTCATGCCCTTTCTTAAGTCATTGCTTATAATTATTTTTTTCTCTCAATTACAATGTGAATGATGTTTTAAGACAATCAACTGAGTTCACACGAAATGAACTAATTATCTATTCCCTTATCATCTCTACATCCTGTATAAAAATATGAATTGAATATAAATATGAGTATAATTACAAAAGAACTTTGTCCATACATTGCAGTAAAAAAAAAATAGGTTATAAATACAAAGATTCTGACTTTTTAAAATGCATAATTATTTTCAAAGGTCAAATTTATCATAAATCACCAGTAATGAAATACTGGTCCTCTTTTTACTTCCATGTTGTCTGGCCCTTAGCCATCCTAACCTCAGGTCCAAGTCAACATGAATATCACTTCAGGTGGATTGAAGCCTCTTGTATTGTGCTGTGGTAGTGATTTCTTCACAGTGAAGCCAGAATGCCCCAGTAAGACTCTTTAAACTAGTAAATGAACTGGTCTGTTTGCTTGAAGCCAAAGACTGTTTCCAGCTGATAAATTTGATTGTTCTCTTTTAGTCAATGCAAAAGCCCGAAAGGGAATTGCTTTAGTCTCTTTCTCAGACCCTAAGCCTGTTTTGCAAAGCTCAAGAAGACTAAACAAATTAAAAGACTTGTGGAATAATTTTAAAGTGAAAAGAAAATGATTTAGGGCAACATAAATAATACATTATGTCACCAGATAAAAAAGATAGATTCAATCAAGCTCTATGAAAGAAAACAAATCCCTCAGATACATTCATCTTCAGTTAAATATGTGAAATACGGATGGCAACTGTTACAGCATTTTTACATTATTTTGTTATTCTATTTCTAAAATTTTGTAATGGTATCTTTATTTTTCATAAATAAAATTGAAAAAATCCTATTTGATAATGTTTTCTTATTAAAATTAATATTCCTTTTAAACTTATAGTGTAGTATTTGATCATTATTTACTAGAAATGAAGTTACTGCAACATGGCATTCCAAACCATCTGCAATTATGTGAATTATCATGGTGGCATTTAAGATAGGAACAGCTAATTATATGTCTGATGAATAATAAGTAAATAGTTATTTCCTCATTATCTTAAATTATAAGAGTTTTCAAATATTCAGAGCTGTGTTTATAAAAGAATAAAGGAGAGAAATTGAGGTTATACCATTAGACTTTCTTGCAAAATAAAGAATAAAACATTTATGCTTATAAGAGCTCTGTTCAGACTACGGCAAATATGTACACAAAATATGCAGTATGAAAGGATAATCCACCTATTTTCTGGCATAGAGAGTTATTGGAAAGACAGCAAAGCAATCAAGTCTGTATGTTTCTCTCACTGGATTTTGATCCACTGATGAAGAGATGTCTTAGTGAGTGAGGTTACCATTGGGGGTAGACTGGGGCTTTGACACTTGCATTAGAGACTCTGGGAAATAGGCTGCTTTGCAGGCTGTTCCTTACTAAATTGAGGTTGGGTCATATCCAAGTACATCTGGTGACAGTTCATGCTCAAGCAGAGGGTGGTCCCTGAGACTCTGTTTCTGCCTTTGCTTCTCATGTACAAAAAGGCATGGATCCAGAGATTGCTGAGAATCTGCCTAAGGAGTTGCCTGAGGAAAGTTATTTCTGTAGTGTATCTACATAGCAGACTGCCAGGGCTGTGCCGAAATGGTACCCACATCCCACAGAGGCACATGGTATTGACAGGAGCGAGGGCTGGCCACTCCACCAGGGAACTAAGTGCACCATATGCTCACATTACAGACAAGAGTGATTAGGAGAACAAATAGCTTTCAGGAGGCCAAAGATAGGCTTGGAGGACAGATGTCACTGTGCTCAAAACCTACATCTCTTCTTGCAACACAGAGGTACACTATTGAATGAAGAAGCAGGGGTTACAGAAGATTGAGAGATTGAACAATTTTATCTAAAACCAAGAAGAATTAATATTTAAATTTTTTAATTAGACTGATGTTAAATTAGATCATGTATATGTTAGAATTTTTATTGTCCTTGAAAAGACTCAAAGAACCTCAAAGGCAATTTCAAATTTTTAGAAATACAAATGGTAGTGTTAGTATGTCCACAAGGTTTTCAAGATACATATGAAGAGAGCAACAATTGGATGAGCATATAGATTTCTCAGATCTAACACAGACAAAATAAATAAGTCCTAATTGACAGATAACAGTCATGTTTATAGGATGTAATGTGATGTTTTGATATATGTATACATTGTGTAATGATCAAATAATAGTGTTTAGCATATCCATCACCTCAAATATGCATCATTTCTTATTGCTGATATCTGATTCTTCTGAAATATACACTGTAGTATGCATAATTATCTTAATTAAAATTGAAATAAAACTTACAAAGAGAAATAAGTTCTAGAACTTTTGATCACCAATGGGAAAAGTGGACTTTGCAGTCAGGAAGAAAATGACAAATGGTAATTGATACATATCATTTTAATACCATAAATTCTCTTGTGTTACATAACACAATTTATACATCTTCAAGCAGTTTTCCAGATTTTATTTTGCATTATTCTCAAATACACTTTTCTTCTTTTAGATTTGTTTTATAATTTTATACATATAATCTGAAATTTGATTATCTATAGCTAGACTATTTAATGCCTATTTTATAATACATCCCATAGGCTGAGGTGTCCTACATGACTTTCCAGACACTAGCTATATTTCCCAAATGCTATTAAAGTTACTTGATAAAATAAATTCTGAAATACAGATGTAATGATTTAAACTCAATAATGGAAGTGACCAGATATCTGTTTTCTTATTTTATATTAATTATTATTGTATTAAGTATGTGCCACTTACCTTTCTTATCATTAGATAAATTTGGGTAATTTGTTATTATAAAATTATCCAAGAGAAATATATCTTTAATCTCTCCTTAAATGTCCCTCATATGTTGACAAATATAAGCAATTTTTATCTCAAAGACTTAAAACAATTCTTAGTTCCTCTGAGTAAAGACAGAAGTAAAAATATTTTCTTAGATTCCTCAAGTTCCTTTCATGGGATGCAATACCTCCTGTGTTCACTACAGTTTTTAATTTTGTTGTCTTGAAAGCCTAACTTCATTGTTGGTTTATAGGAGAAAATGTATTTGGTATTAAGCTGTTGAGAAAAACTCTCAAAAAGAAAAACAAAGCAAAAAGAATGTTTCTGCAAGTCCATGTTAATCAAGTTAATCTTCCTGTCTTATCATTTCATGAGCACTCACTCAGTATATGGGTCTGCAAACACATATCCATTCTGCCTCACCTGGGTCACGTGTAAATCTTATAAACATCATAAATAAGCATAGGCAGCTGAAGGTTTATTTTAGAGTTATACTATATAATACATAAATCTACCCTGACTTGGTTATGTAATGTCTTTTTGAGACTTGGAGATGAGGTCCTTTTACAAAAGGACCTCATCCATCTGTAATTAACCTGCTTCAGATGAGATCCAGTGATTTATATCTTATTCTGAAATTTGCATTAAGGAAAATTATTCATTACCAGGTATCTAGTAAATCTCTCAATAATTTTGAAATTTATTAAATAATTCTTTTAAATTTCAGTATGTGTTCTAAGCATTCACTATTCAAGTTAATAATAACTGAATAAAAAATTAACATTTTGACACTAACTGATGCAGAATAAATTTTCCTCTCTGATTAAGCTTGCTTCTAAGTTGGAGAAGCAACAGTAAGAACAAGAGTAGAATATGAAGCTCCAGGTTGTTTATAGACCACTATCTGTGGAAGAACTATAAATTTTTTTCTAATATACAAGCCTTTTTAAAGATGTAAAAATATATTCCTGCTACTCAAGAAATTTTAACTTGTAGAAAAAGTTTAGAAGCTACGGTGTCCTATTATAGAACTTTTATTTAATTAGAAGTTCAGGGAAAAAAATGTCTTTCCAAATCATATACAGGATTGCTTTGCATGTTTTCTGATTATATGGTTTACTATTTAGGTCATATAATAATGTAAATATTACTGAATTATTCATAAAATACTATGACACTTGTTGTAGAATTTACTGTGGCCATAAAGCATTTTATCTCTATTCCTTAACAGTATAGTTTCACAGAAAGTTATGTCATTATCATTGTCTCAGAAACCTACCTAATGCCTATGCCATCACAAAAATTATTCACAATACTGATTATGACAGCTATTCTCACTCTATCACTTAAAAATGCTTTGAGTCTAACATCTAAAAAAAAACTTGACCAATTGCCCTCTGAACTCAGAAACTAAGTTTATAGTCTGCTCCATTCACTAGTCTTTTTTTTCTTAACCGTATGTATTTTGACAAACTTAAGAAATGATGCTGTTAGTCAAATAATTCAGCTTAAATATTTATTTGGAGATAAATCCAAATGATGATACTGTGACTGAATTTTATGTGAAAATATATATGACCGATGATTCCAAATCTGTTTACCTAGAAATGGCATTAAGATATGTGAGAAAGCATAAAGGAAACTTTCAGTCTCTTGTACAATTGTTATTGGAATCAAGAAATGTTAGTTCCTTCTGTTCGTGCGGTGAGTTCTACTGCACCTTGCATAAGGAAAGTCCTGCTTTGATTACAAGTATATATATATTTGATAAAAAAATATATATATCATATATATATGATAAAAAATCATAAAAATTCTTAAGTTTTTGTGTAGGGAGGGAGATGGGAAACTGGTTATTGCAGGCACTCTACAACTAAGTCACTTGTCTCCCAATTTTTAAAAATTTCTTTACATAGAAATAGGCCTCAATAAATGCTGAATGCTGTCACTATCCAGCAACTATTTTCTGTTGTCATGGTTCATTAGAGGTTTCAACTATTCCTTCAAAAGGGACCTTCTTAAAAAAAAAAAAAAAAAAAAAAAAAAAAAAAAAAGACTATATAGATAAACTTTCCTAAATTATATAATGGTTAAACTGTTTTTTTTTTTTTTTAACAAAATAGAAAATTAAACAAGATGGCAATTTATCCTCACCAGGTCTGAAATTTAAAAAGTCCATGGATTATTGGATCATACACATGATTATTGGATCATTGTTCTTAGTGTTCATACTCCTTAGACATGGGAGTATTAATATCTCTGAGATCCTGATTTTAATTCTTTTGGATAAATACCTAGAAATGAGATTGACAAATTATATGGTAGTTCTCTTTTTAATTTTCTTGAGAAACCTTCATACTATTTTCCATAAAGCCTGTCCTAACTTACATTTCCTTTGACAGTGTACAAGGGTTCTCTATTCTCTACATCCTCCTGACTCTTGTTATCTTTGGCTTCTTAAATAACACTCTACCTCATAGTTATGAGATTTTGGGGGGGAGTTGAATGAATTATGGGTTTGTCTGAGCCCTCTCAAGGCATGTGGGGACTGCTTTTCTGAGAACTCCCAGTGAAATTCCAGAAACTGAAGACTGCACAGATTTTTCTGACACCCTGCCCACCCACTGGCTCAGACAGTCCGTGGTTCAAATGCAGCAACCCGGAGTAGGGGAGGTGGACATAAGCTAAGCCCCAACCAAGGTGTCTTTGCTATCTTCTTCCTGTTTTCCTCAGGTAGTCTTTTACTCTGAATCCCATTGGTTTTCGTATCCCATAGGGCTCCATTTTGTGGTTAGATCCAGTCTCCGTCAGAGCTGGTTCATCCCACCATGTCCCTGCTTTTCACTTATTTTCATGTCTTGTCTTTACTTCTTAAATTTCTCATACTTTTAATATTTCTAATTTGACTTACTGCCCTAGTTTGGGGATGCCGAGTAAAAGCCATGTGGGTTGTGATATGAGATGGTGTGTCACTGTGGAAGATTTTTCAACCTTATAAAGGAAGGAAATTCTGCCATATATTACAACTTGGGTGAACCTTAAGGACATTGTACTAAGTGCAAGAAATAATTCTCTTAAGGATCAATACTATTTGATTCCATTTACTTGAGGTATCTAAAATAGACAAACTCATGCAAGCAAAGAATAATTTCTAGAGACTGAAGCAAGGGACAAATGAAGAGTTAACTAATGGATATAAAATTTCAGTTACAGAGGATGAAAAATTCCTAGGGTTCTATTGTACAGCATTGTACCTGTGGCTAATAATATTATGTTTCACACACATAATTTAAGAGGGGAGATAATATGCTCTTATCACAAATTTAAAAATAAAGTGAATCTAATTTTTAGAAATCTCATTGGATAAAAAAATATATATATATAATATTCTATAATTATATATCAATCACATATATAGTTTTGCTTGATATATATTTTGAGTTCATATTATTTTATAATTATTGTCTGAGTTTAAAAGGAAAGAAAAACCGTCATCTTTTATTTTGATTAAGAAATTGATTCATTGCACAAAAAATATTATATAAACATATTTTGGAGGATATATGCCTAAATTTTCCTCTTGAAAGCAATTAAGTACCTTCATGTTGCTTAGGCAGTAGTCAAGTATCATTTTTCTAACAAAGGATGTTCGAAACCTAAGAAGCCCTAGGGTATCTTCTGGGATAACATATACGCACTTTAAGCTCTTGGTTGTTGCTCTTTTCCCTGATATTTTTGCATGTGAGATCTTTTTTTTTAATTATTATTTTTTATTTGTTCTACTTAGTTATATATGACTGTAGAATACACTTGGATATATCATATATAGATGGAGTATAATTTCTCATTCTTCTGGTTGCATGAGATTATCTAATTCACACTCTTGCTCTTTCTTGCAATTAAATTTAATTTTTTTTTGTCTCAAAACTAGTTATCCTAGTTATTGCATGGTTTCAAAATATTGTATACCTCCTGGATAGTCACCTGGACCTGTTGCTTCTAGAAGCTTTTGGTTTAGAGAAATATTTTTGTTCATATCAGAGGAGTTTCAGGTTGGGCGGAGAAATATTTTTGTTCATCTCAGAAGAGTTTCAAGTTGACACAGACAATGTTTGTGTTATGTGAATGTGATGAACTGATGTAATAGCAGTGATTATGTCAGAACACCTGAGTCCTATTCAAGTTCTGCCTGATCAAGTCACTCAGCATCTTTGTAACTCCATCATCTAACAGCACAAGCAACATTGTATAGGACTATATTTGCAATTAAAAGAAATAATGTTAGGCCATTTCAATTCAGTAACTTGTGGATATGTGTGTTGATGTTTGGCAATCACTTTAATGCTGATGTTTAATAGTTGTTTAGGTCCTCATATAGTAAATCTTTCCATAAAAGAGTGAGAAGAGATGAAGGCAGCAGGTGTGATCCTCTTTCAATTTGGATTTGATTGCTGCTGAAACTACTTTAGAATCAAGAAACTGAATTTTATATCTGTGTACCTTCCATATATAATGAAGCTAATTATTCTAAAAATAATTGAGCTGACATTTCTGTGCTAATACCATCAAACCTGAGTGTCATAATCTTTGAAAAGAGAAGGTTGGAGTTTAAATGATTATTTTTTATTTATAGTACAATAATTTAGCATAGTCTGAAAATTACTTTGTAAGATTAGAATAGATGTTCATCAAATCCAAAGAAGATGTGAGAAAAATAATTGGAGTTTAGGGTGCAGGTTTAATTAAGGGGTGCTTAAGAAACTGCATAACCCATTTATTTATGTAGAATATACACATAATAATCTTTCAAAATTTTGATAGCAATGTGTGACATTCAGAAAGCCCTGTGGGTATTCCAGATAAATTCAACAGTCACCTAAGAAAACAAATTCATTATATTTATTTCCTTACAAAGGTGGTGCCTAATCGGAGAATGTGTATCCCTGATGCTAATAATTCAAGTTAAATACACAGAAGCATAGGTTGGAAAGTGATATTTCTCAAAGTATGATGAGTAGACAATCTGATAACGAATAATATCAGGTACATGTTTAAAAGGTAGATTTCTGAGTCTCATCAGAATATTTGACTAAAAGCTGAATTTTAATTTTCAGGAATTCCAAAGGATTCCTATATGCACTAATATTTCAGAATCACAGATCACAGATTAAAAAGGTAGCAAAAATTTAAAGTTATCCCATTATGAGGCTAAGTAATGCCTATTATATACAATCTGGTCTAATTTTTATTCATAAATAAAATGGGGAGCCTCATAATGTAGATTGTTATCTATCTCATAGGTATCTTTGAAGGACAAAGGGAAAATGCATTTCAAATTGTTAACTGACAAGTTATGCTATTTGTTGCTTTAATTTGTTTTTAAGACTGGAAATGGTGTATTATGAAAAGTAACATACTGAAAATATTTGTACTGTGTATAAATTCCTTAAGAGTCTAGCATACAATAATCTTGCTACTATTATCTTCAATGTTTTTGTTGTTATTTGTTAACATTTCTAAATCTTTCACGGATCACAATCCAAAAATAATGATTTGACTAGTTAATAAATGTTGAGACCATAAATTATTAATAGTTATTTCATATACACCTTTCCAAAATAACTTTTATTGGCCATGTTATTTTCTTTTTTCTTGCTATCTAAATGCTAAATCAGAACATCTTAACTCTTAGGATAAGAAGTATCTGTCCTAGAGTATTCTCTAGGACAGATTTTTCCAAATTCTATGCATAAGATTTCTCAATACATAATACAATTGATAACTGAAAAGTAAGTGCATATAAGAATATATGAATGAAGTGTTATTCATCATGTGAAAATAAAATATTATGAAACAATTCAGGCAAATAAAGGAATAAAGTTTTATACAACAAGTAAATTATAGGTAAATATTCATATTTTAGTCACTATTGGTAGAAAGCATAATAAATTTAAGACAATTCAAAAGTTTGCATCATATATTTAATAAAATAAATATTTAACTAATGATAGTACATTCCAAGCAATAAGAAAAACCATGAATAATTCTAATGGAAATGATTTCATGTCTGTTGTAGTCATGTCTTTTACACCACAGGTTATGACAGAAGTATATACGAATTTGTGTGTTTACTCATTTAATGAAAACATCTTTATAGTCATTTTACAATTCTTTTAAAAAATGTTATCTCATCTAGTTCTCATTGTCACTTACATACACAGAATATTACAATACCTGATCAGCAGTGTAAACTGATTTATATCAATTTAAAAAAATTGGGTAAGAACTCAATAGATATTAATCCACTAAATATAAACCTCCTTTTAAAATAATTTAAGATGTTACTTTCTGTCTCTTGGTAACAATGTCATCACCATCGATTGCCACCTTCTTTATTCTTCCACTAATACGAGTATATTGATTTCATCAGTGATGCAAGGAAACTTTGTATAATAACTATTACAATTTTTAGAAGGAAGGACTGATGCGTCTCCTATGCCAATATGATGACAATAATCATTTAATTTTTACTTTAACTCATATCTCTACACCCATTTATATCTATATTTTAAACAATTAACTCTTTTTTACATATAATAGATGATAAATTAAAGCTTATAGATATTAACCTATAGCTCAAAAGTTATACTTGTTCAGTAAAAAAAGTACATATGAGAATTATTGACTTTAAACATTGTTTTATTCAGTAAACATATTTTAAGTTTTAATAAGTTGAAGAAAAAAATAGAATTTTTTTCTATTTTATTTCTACTACTGATGAGAATAAATGATTAAGCAAAATGATTAAGATCAAATATTAAGAAATTAAGAAACACACCTCAAAACAAAGCATGAATCAAAGAACTAAAATCAAGGGAACTTACAATAATTTCAAAGTAAATGCCCATGAAAATATAACTGTGGGGGAAATATAATAAAATACAGAATTTCCTCACAATCCAGAGAAACTTTACAACAGGACAAAAGAGAAAGAAAATTTTATTATTGAATAAGCATTAATCTAGGATGTAATATACATAACAGACAATCTAGTAAAAAGATTGCACAGAGAGGAATCACATTTTTACATAGCCAAACAGATGGAACCCATTGCATGTATGTTCTCAAGCAAAAAACAGTTTTCAAGGAAAAGAGCTTGACAGCATGATTTGCATATTTATCCTAAATTCACCTGATTATCATGGTACTCATCTGTGAATTGACTTTATCCAAAGGAAAATAAACTCAGATCTTTATGACAAGGGGCAGCTTTGAAACTTAAAGCCAGGTGCTCACTGAAGTCAGAAGCTGGGAAATAGTTGAACCATCTTCTTTAATGTTACATTTGATAAAATTTTTCCCCAGATTTTGAAAAAGGTACCCCTGGGAAATAAGCTGGCAAGAGGCTTATTCTGCTATTTGAAAGTTTTATACACATTTCAAAGAGACAGAGGTAGAATATACTAAAGGGACAAACTCTTCCCTTATTTTCAAATTAATGGATTATGATCTTTTTCTTTTTTGATTGTTTCTACTCTTCACATGCCTTTAGATCAAGAGCTCCCCTTTTCCATCGACTGGACACTGAATACCATTTCCTGCCTGCTCCTAGAACTGTTTGGCTATTTGTGAACAGTACTGAGTAGGAAAAGAATTTGCAGATTTAGTAACATTATCAAAACTAAGCTGAGGTGCAATATAAAACATTTAGCTCTTTATTCTTCGAATGATTGAAATCAGTTTCAGATCCTTTACCATAAAACTCTGAAAAAACAATCCCACAAAAATTTCAAAAGTAGAGAAGAAAGAAAAAATTTCCAATTCATTCAACAAAGAAAAATAAACCATATGGTCATTTTAATAGATGCTGTAAAAGCATTGGAAAAATGTGAATGGCAACACTTTCAGTGAATTAGGAGTAGAGAGGCACTTCCTCAGTAGAAGGCAGCTTCAAAAACTTATTTCTAAACCCAGTCTTCCCAATTTTCCACCCTTGGGGCCCGAAATTGACTCATTTAAGTCATTCACAAAGCTCCTTTATTAACTGTTTTCTGAGTCCTCTGGATCCTCCATCCTCTGGTAACACCTTGTCCATTGCTATATTTTGTGTGAACACATCTGAAATGGAGCTGCATAGCTTCATGGCCCACTTCCTAGAATATTTTTGTTCAGGCCAAATAGTCATCTGTATTTTCTCAGTAATATTTCCTGAGTATCTTTAAATTTGGAAAATGCTACCAAAATTGCCACTGGGCAGGGAGTGAACTGAATGTGATTTCCAAAGTCTTATGTACAATACGTACTGTCAGCAATGTGAGGAAAGTGATCTCTTATAGGTGCTAAATCTGGAAATCAACTTTCTATATAAAGATTCCTTCTGCCAATGCACTAGGATAAAGTACTTCCCTTATCTACTATCACAAAACACATGAAATTTTTAACTATATTGGTATATTATGTATTTCTTTTTATATAAATATATTTTTTCCACATAAAATATCAAGAAAATGGGATCTATTTGTTATATGGGTCTTCAGATTTGTGTTAATCAGATTTTTGTCACTGTGACAAGATATCTGAGGAAAACAACTTAGAAGAAACAAAATTTGGGTCAAATTTCATAGGTTTTGCTCCAAAGTCAATCTACTTTATTGTTTTGGGTCTAAAATTATTAAAATTATTCCACTGATGAGGTTAGAGCCCCATGATCCAAACAGCTCCCCAAAGCCCTACCTCTGCACATTGCTGCCTTGGAAACTATTGTGGTTTAGATGTGAAGTGTCCCCCAAAACCCATGTGTGAGACAATGCAAGACAGCTTACAAGTGAAATGATTGGTTTATGAGAGGTTTTACCTAATCAGTGCATTAATCCCCTGAAAGGGATGGTAGCTATAGGCAGGTGGGGTGTGGCTGGAGGAGGTGGTCCCTAGGGCATGCCTTTGGGGTATATATTTTGCTCTGTTGAGCAGAGTTCTCTCTTTACTACCTGGTCTGCTATCTTGAGTTGCTTCCCTCTTTGCCACTCACTCTTCCACCATGATGTTCAGCCTTACCTCTGGCCCTGAGGAATGGAGCCAGCTGTCTACAGACAGAGACCTCTGAAACTGTGAGTCCCCAAATAAATGTTTCCTCTAAAATTGTTCTTGGCAGGTCTTTTAGTCACAGCAGCAAAAAAAGTCTTTGACACATGAACCAAACCTTTGCAGGACACTCTGTATTCAAACGGTAACAAGATTCATACTGTCACTTGTCTCAGAGACTGAGTGCACAAATGGGTAGTAAGGGTCTAACTCACAAAACTTTCTCCTACAATCTATAACCAAGAATTCAAATCACAACCTTGTAGCATTTGGCCTCAAATGAGCATAAATTAAAACTGACAGTTTTTCTAACTTTTGCTCCTATTCTCATGCTCTCTTCCAACGTAGGACCAGAGAAGATGAAATTTGCCCTCCCTCCTGACCAATCAATAGGTTGCTCCATGTCCAGTTGTCCTGCATACAGTTTCCCCAAGTCAACAACCTCCAGTCAGAGCTTACTTAAAGTTGTTTTTATTTTTTTTAAATACATAAGAAAGGAACTTACTTGCCTTTCTTTGATTCTCTTCCAGACACAAGTGATGGTGAATAGCTCTTTGTTTTCCATAACAAGTTCTGCAGAGTCATTGTTTATTTTCATTTAGGTGGTCTTCATTTATCGCTACATATCTCAATCGGAAGAAAATACCTTAGGCATTCTAACCTGGTAAATATATTTTTCAGCAAATCATTTAAATTTATTTCTTATAAAATCAAACACATTAGAAATGATGAAAGATAAACTAATATTATCAAATCATTCAGAAATTCTTATGAGATTAGTGAAGGATAAGTCAAATTGTTTATAATGTGTAGATTTATACATATTGGCAGAAAATTTATCTCAACATTAATTATTCAGTTACTTAACCATTAATGTATTTATATGGGAAGGAATTTCATTTAATATGTATTTCATTTGTATTGATTAAAATGTGTAATTCTAAATTTTTTTTCTAGAAATGTTTTTAAATAGTATAATGAGTTTTTAAATTTGTATTTTATTAAAAATGAAGAAACATTTTACTTCTCTATATTTGAAAAGGTCTCCTCCACTGGACTCCAAAGTACTTTTAATTTAGATACTTGTCTCTTTTTTTTTTTATCTTAATATTCATATCAGTCTCGTTGACTTTGGAAGGTGCTCTGGGGCTTAGAATCTGGAAGGAAATATCACTGGAGGGAGTTGATGGATGACAAATCAGAAACCCCATAACGGAGAAACTGTCATCTGTACAGGGACACTACAGAAGAAGTACATTAGGCTTAACAGTTATGGAGGAAAAATTCAGATTCAGGACAAGGGGAAGAGGGCATGAATTACTGAACAAATCCTAGCTGAGTTATTTTCGTGCTATCTCAGTCTCATGGCAAAATGTAATATTGAAGCAAGAAATCATTCCTTAGATATATTGCTTCAGATTCAAAATGTTTAGGCTTCCAGTTATCTGTGAAATTGGTCCCATCATCAGTTTTCAAAATGATTCTAAGTTCTGCAACTTCATCATATTTTTTTTTTAATCTGAATGTTTTTTTATGTCCCCCTTGCAACTGTATTATAACAGCAATTCAGGGAAGCTACCTTTGCTAATAAAGGTAACTTTATTGCTGACTCTTCACTTGGGTTTACATATGCACAATGGGTAACTAAAATCAAGATAGAGCTTGGCATTTGCCTTCATTTCATCTGTGGGTGTTACCTTACATTTGGGTCAGATTCCTGCTCAGTTCTGCACATAGGCATTCTAATATAGGGCTTAATTGCTCTAAGCCTAAATAACCTATGAAACAAAGATAAGAGTAACAAAGGTATATTCAAGATTTACAGGAACATTCAACTGCCAGATTTTACAACCTCCTGCTCTAGACCCCCTGGAGTAGTGTCTATAAGTCATTGCCCTAATCCAGTCACCTTGGATTCTAGGAACACCAGATTCCTATAGAAAGATCAATCACCCCATGATGAGATTACCCACATGTGGGACCAATTGCCCATTGATCTGAACTGAGACTTCCCCTGCCCCAAATAGGGGCAATTATTTCATGGGAACCAGATTGTTCCATCAGATACTAAGGATTTCTCCAAAGATAACTTGCAGAAACATAACTGAAATAGCAATAAACCAGACAAGTTTGACTAAGACTCCTTAATTATGCCTATCTCTCACTCCCACCCCATTTTTTTTCTCTATTTAAACCTAAACTTCATATCAGTATTGCAGAAGACAGGGATGAGATGCTTGTTTTCACTTGCCTTTCCAATATGGCCATATTGATTAAAGTATATTTCTTATTTTCACCTTTGATTTTTTTCAATTGTTTTTTGGGATGAATAGCCATACCTGATTTGTTGGGACCTGAGAGTCATATCTCTGGACTGAGAATCTGGTAACAGTGTGAGCTGAGTTAAGATGCCTGATTTTGGACTTTTGCCATCATTCCTGATTGCCAAACCACCCTGTTAAACACTTAAACTATTCATATCCTTTAAATTAAAATAATATTACTTCTCATAGTTCATATTTATGAAATGGTATTCTTTATATTCAGTACATGGTAACACAGCATCTTTATAATAACATGAAGTAGCACTTCTAGAAAGTAACTCTTGCTTCTTGTATAGGAAAGAAAAAAAATACCTCTTTTCCTGAAGACTTCAGAGTGTTAATTTGATTTTAAATAAACAGCTGCTTTTCCAAAATTAACAAGCTTCTCTGAAGTTTAGTCAAAATAAGATGATTAAGAAACTTTGGGGGATTCAGACTTCATGACTGAGTTCATTAAACAGCCAAAGGCCTTTTCAGAAAACAATGATAGTAGGCAAAAAAATGTGCTTCTATGTGAATCTGCTTTATCCTGAAGAGTGCAGATTTTCCCAAGGGCTCATTTCAGACTGCAGTCAGCAGGCTAAATGAAAGTGAAATTCAGGAACAAAGAAATAGTGAGAGTTTATATAATGAATTAAAACATTAATTTTTCCCAAATTATTGTAATTTTCAGTATGATTTGATTGATAGCTATTTATATAAAAAATTTTGTTACCATACCAGAGTGATCATAAAAGAGGGTCACCATAACAATCACGGAAGATATGCATAGGATTCCATCTATGTTCTCCTATTTCTTTGGAAAACTGTATTGCAACAAAATTCCTCCCTTGTTTCTTTTCAAGTGTTTGGGAATTTTTCTGGACTTTTCTCAGGTGTTCTATAATCCTCTTGTTAGTGAATAACTACATAATAGCTTTTTTTTTTTTAATTGCTCAGGGTCACTTGGGTAAATTATCATGTAATTGTCAATGGAAACTTTAGAACCTTTGCAGAAAAATCTAATTGCAAGAGCCTATGTTTCTGCTTAAGCCTGGCCCTGAGGATAGTGGGGTTTTTCTTTGAGTATTAAGCTATTGGTCTGTGTATGGGCTGCTGGTATCAATACCACTGATGTTAGTGATTGAGCCTCATTCAGTTTGTACTGCTTTATAAAATGACCGCCTTGGACATTTCTATGTCCTTTCTTTCTATATATTATTTCTTTCTGGAGAACTTGTTTAATTTTAAATTGGGTTGTCTAATACTTTATTATTGATTTGTAGTAATTCATGCTATATTATGGATATAAACACCTCATCAGTTATAAGAGATGTAAATTGCTTGTCACTTCTTTATTTTGCTTTTTCATGCACTATTTCTTCCTTTTAATGAAAATAAGTTTTGAGGTTGGCTTTGAACTTGTGATGCTCCTGCACCTGAATCAGTGGGTTTACAGGTATGTATCACTGCACCTAACAAACAGTTCCCTTTGATATAGTCTAATTATCAATGTTTTGTGAGTGTTTACAACTTTCTATATATTATTTAAGAAATTTTCCTACTATAAATTTATGAAGTCAATGAATGATCTGGATTATCTAAATCGTCCACCTTTAGAAGTACGAGAAAAGAAATAGTATCTTGTTGGGACTAATGACACGTTAACTAACTCAGGCTGACTCCTTATTCCCTGGTGAGTGAGCAAGATCAAGGCTTCAAAGACGGTTTCAATAGTTAATGATGATAAATCAGACCACCGTCAGGGATTTGTTAACAACAGTTCCGTGAACGTGATCAGTTCGTCCTTGCCCTATAGTTCTATGGGACTCTCACCTGTGTGAATCCCCCCTGTGCCTTGCTGACCTTTAAGCTGATTGGTTCTCGCCAAGCCTCCACCCTACATAAAAGCTGTGTGATTTCCTCAGTAAACGAGTTCCTGCTGTGACTGGTCTCCCTGATGCGTCTGATTGTCCTCTGCCCTGAGGGCTGGGTGCGGGCGGTCAGTTGACCCTACCTATCCCAGTCTGACCTTGTTGGGGAGTGTCCCCTTCCCTTGCCACTGGTAGAGAAGAGCAAGGGGGCTTAAGACCCCAACATCTGGCATCCAACATGGGGCCCCTCGAGGCTGATCTGCAGCCAAATCAAAGAGGCAGCTTCGAAACCGAAAGTACCGGCAGATCAGGCCAAGTGAGTTCCGAGTAAGGTCATCCCTGAAAAGGTGGGGCAAACACACACCACACATGGGGACCCTGCGCTCTCAGTTCTTAGACTCATGCTGAAGAGTAGGGGTCTTGAGTTGTCTGATACACAGGTGGAAAAAGCCTGGGACACCTTTACTCGGGTGACCCCTTGGCTTCCTGCTGCTAGTCTTTTTGACTGGTCACATGGAATCATGTAGAACAATTTGTTAGGAAGAGGGAAATCAATTTAGGGGAGGGTCCCCCATTGGGAGTCTACCCTACATTATCTGCCCTTAAGGCCTGCTTCTCTCCAGGACCTCCCAAAGGGGATTCCAAGGTTCCCCCCAAAGAGCTGCCGCCTAAAGAACCCTTGGCTCCTCCCGTTGCATCTCCTTCCAGAAACTTGCCACATAGTAAACAACGTTGGGATACCTTTAATGAGGAGTGTAATGTATAAAGCTGCTCCCCCACCCTTTCTGTTGCAGCCATTTTGCCCGCCTCCCAACCACTTGTCAATCTGTGAACATCCTAGCTAACTATTGGTTCATCAGTCAGCTTGCAAGTATCCTTCTCCCATATTGGTCCCCTGTTAGCCCGGTGGAATTCAACTGTTTACTATAGCTACCCCGCCATCTCTTCTCATTCTTCTGTCTCTCCTCCTCACTTTCTCTATCCTCCTGGCTTTCACACTCTCTCTAGCGCACACCTTTTCTCTTTCTCTTTCTTTTCCTCTCATTTTCTCTCTTACCCTGCAGGGAAACACTCTGTTTGCTTAATAAACTCCCTTATGTGATTTCCCGTGTCCGGCATGGTTTCCGTGAGATCCCTTACATTGGTGCTGCAACTTGGGATGGGATTTTCCACTGTCTCTTAAGCGAGTGGAACCCCATCTAAGCCCCAGTGCTCCCCGGACACAGCACCACCTTCCATTCTGCCCGGACGTTCTGCTCTGCATTCATCACTGGACTTCAGGTTGGTGAGTCCTCTAGGCTGGTTCCCCTAGGCCGATTTATACCCTCGAGGCGGCTGAGGGGTGGGGGTACCCCAGCCACAACTTTTATAGTTACGGCTGGCCCCTATAGTTGATCTTATCTGCCGGGTGGATTCCTGATTTTGTGGTGGAGATTCTCTCTCAGTGTTGAGGCTAATCTCGTGCTCGTGCACTCGCACTCGAAAACCCTGATATCAGGTCCTCAACTCTTCTCAGCTTTTGCCTGGCCCCACATTGATGTTTGTGTGATGACACCATCTATGTGCCGCCTTCTCGTCTCTAGTCGACTACTCTGTGGACTCGGGACGCCGGGGCACAGACTCGGCTGTATCAGTCCCCACCATGGAATCCGGGTCCTCCAATCTGGCAGATTCAACCCTGGGAACCCTTCGCCCGACCCCAGACTTAAAGCCATCAAAATTTGTTTGTGTAATGGCACACAGCTTCTGTGAGCGAGCGGGCAGATGGAAAGGAATTCCTTATCTTCAAGTCTCTTCTTTCTTGCTTCTTGGCTCTTCCTGCAGGCTCAAGCGCCTCCAGACCCTGCTTCTCCATCTTCCCCTGCTCCCCCATGTAATCTAAGCAACCCCATTCCCCACAAGTAGTGGGAGATAATTGTTTGACAATTTTCTGCATCCAAACCTAAATTAATTACTAACCAGGAAAAAGGGTTAAAAGGACCTAAGCATCAAGTTTCTGCTAGAACATTTTAGCCCCTTTCAGATTCAGATCTCAGTCAAGGCTTACATTGAAATGTAAATGGAGGAAGGCGCAGTGGGAGACCAGTCTCAACCCAAGGGAAAAAAAAAGTGTCCATTTTAAATTTCTCCTGGGCTACAACTCAGAATACTTTTCTCCCTTTCACCTTTTCTCTCCTCATTTTCTCATACTTTAATTAATGACCATTATCATTTTTCTCCTAGGACTTTTGTTTTTCTTAAATGCTATATTTTTGAGCTCACAATTTTGATCCTACATACCTAGGTTAATGATTTTTGATCAGTTCTTTTTATCCAACTCTAGAGTTATTTTTGAACATCTGTTACATTGCAGTGGAGATTCACCTATAAAGTTACAAGGACTTTGATTTTGTGTTATTTGGATGTCATGCTGTCTGATGTCATGTTTTGTCTGTATTAAAACTGAGCGCTCCTAAAATTAAAATTTAAAAATGGATCCAGATACTTTTAATTCACATGATTTAAAAAGATTCAATTCAAATTGGGTAAACTAATAAAAGTAAAATGTCTTTAAAAATAACTCACAAGTCTCTAGGTGGTCAAACTAATAAAATGTTGATGTTAATAAAATGTCTAACATCAATTTTCTAGGACTTTCCTTCAACAAGAAAAAGATGGCAAATACTGTTCAGGACACTCTTCTAATATCTTGTTTTTTGTTTTTGTTTTTGTTTTTTTTCTAAGAAAATAAGTGAATTAGAGTTAACATGTATGGGATTACTCAAATGTGTTCATAGAGACATTTGATTAATTTACAAAGTTAAAATGCTGATTGTTAAATAACATCGAGTACTCTTAACTCCTTAAATTCCATGGGGTAATATACTTAAACATTATTGGTGTTTTCATAGGTTGGTAAATAAAAGGGTTTAAATTGCTTTGTGTCACTAAAAACAAGGTTACTAAGAGTTATGTCCTTACAGGTGCAATTCTATATACGAAGGGTAGCAAAAGTTTCAACTGTGTTTCAATTAGAGTACTATAAATAATGAAATATTTAATCTTATTAAGATGGAGTAATTTATAAATTTCTTAAGAGTTGTTTCAGAATGTGAACAAAAAGGTCAACACATAGGAAAGAAAAAAATAAAAGGTTCTAGATATGGAAATATATTTAGTGAAGAATAAAATGTTTCTGGGTAAAAAAGAATTTATGTGATGAAATACATGATGGTCTAAGTAAGTACTAAGAAAGTCTGTAAAGGGCAAGTTTCAACAAGTTTGCATGTAACTAAGTTGGTTGTATGTATGTGACACAGTTAAAGCTATTTAATGTTTTTCCTAAGGTGAAATACTAATATTCTGATAAAAACCAAAGTTTAATCTATATGGTAAAATGACAAGGATTTCTTAGAAACACTAATTCACTCTTAACTTTGTGCCTATTAAGTTTTATTCTTTAGAGCAATTAGTCTTAAAAATTGGGGTTTATATAATTATGGTTAAACAACAGAGTATTGTGCTACGTTAGAGTCTAAATTTTTCTTTAAAAAACTAAATTTGGTAATATAAAAGTATCAAAGTAATTGTGAAATGGTCACTCTGTATATTAAATGTGTTCATATTTTCCAGGTAGACAAGTTTTTAAAACAGGAAATTTATCAAGCTGCTATTCTCCAAACTAAACTTTTCTGTAATGGTAATTTTAAAGTTATAAAGAGTAAATTTTATTGGGGATTTATTTCTATCATTTAATGTTCTATTATAGGACCTGTTATCAATAGGGTATATGTAAAATTTGTTACTTTTTACACTGAAATAAAGAATTTTAAATGTAAATGTATTTCTAAAAGTTAGAGCCTGATTTGTTTAAAGGTTAAACATGAAAACATTTTGCCACTCTGCCACACAAAAGGAAACTTAAAAGCTCTCTCAGCCTTTCTTTAATTCATTTTTTAGATATAATGTTAAATTGTGTTAACTAATGTTCATATAGACTCAGGAGTCAATATATGTAAATTTCTTAAAATGACATTTAAGAAAGAGTGTAATTGTGCAGTAGCAAAAATGGGACAACAGTGATTAAGATTAGGGTCTCTGACCTCATGACTTTGGACAGTGGACTTCCTTAAGAGCTACACAGAGCTCCTAACATTGCACTTTGTAGCTCTACCATCTTAGATCTACAGGCTCAACTTGATTCCTTGGCCGCTGTCGTCCTGCAAAATTGTCATCGTTTGGATCTGCTAACGGCGAAGGAAGGAGGACTTTGCCTGTTCCTTGGTGAAGAGTGCTGTTTCTACGCCAACTGCTTTGGCATTGTACAAGATAAAATCAAAAACCTACAAGAAGATCTGGAACATCGTAGGAGTGAGCTCCACTCTAATTTCCTCTGGACAGGGTTATACGGGTGGCTCCCCTATCTCCTCCCGCTTATGGGACCGCTAATCACCATTATCCTTGTGTTCACCTTTGGACCTTGTATAATCAATAAGCTTATCCATTTTCTAAAAAGCTAGGCTAAGTCTGTGCAGCTCATGGTGGTCCGACAGCATTATACCGCCCTTCATAATGATTATTGGGAGCCCTATAGGATCAGGGATCACTCGTATCAGGACACTGGGGTCTAAGTGTCTCTCCCTTAAGCCCTGCTCCTCCTGGGGCCCACCTGAAGTGCTAAGGTGGTAGTCAATGACGGGTAAGATCCTCAGAGGAGGACAACCTAAGACAGGCACACCTTCAAGTAAGGCGGACCCCCAAACTGCTAGGGTGATGTTCCATGACGGGTAAGACCCTCCCAGGGGCAACCTAAGACAGACACATCCTTAATATAAAACAAAAAAGGGGGATATGTTGGGACTAATGACAGGTTAACTAACTCAGGCTGACTCCTTACTCCCTGATGAGTGAGCAAAATCAAGGCTCACAGACGGTTTCAAAGGTTAATGACGATGAATCAGACCACCGTCAGGGATTGGTTAACAACAGTTCCACAAATGTGATCAGCTTGTGCTTGCCATATAGTCCTATGGGACTCTCACCTGCATGAACCCCCCATGCCTTGCTGACCTTTAAGCTGATTGGTTCCCGCCTAGCCTCCACCATACATAAAAGCTGGGTGACTTCCTCAATAAACAAGTTCCTGCTGTGACTGGTCTCCTTAGTGCGTCTGATTGTCCTCCGCCTGGAGGGCTGGGTGCAGGCGGTCAGTTGACCCTACCTATCCCAGTCTGACCTTGTTGGGGAGTGTCCCCTTCCCTTGCTGCTGGTCGAGAAGAGCAAGGGGGCTTAAGACCCCAACAGTATCTATGAATAGTATAAGGTAGATATAAATTTTTATTTCTTAAGTTATACCTACTTCATTGATCCAACATCATTTACAGTAAAGTTATCTTTCCTCAGCATTGTGCAATATTACCTTTGTATTTAATAAAGCATATCTCTATCTTAACTTGCAATTCTGAGTCATTGTTTCCTTGCCAATCATTTAGAAACTACAATACAGCACTTTACTAGTGTCACTTACAACAATTTTATCTAGAAAGTCAGTATCCATCTTTGTTCAATTTTAAGTCTCTTTATTGTTATTAGTCACTTGAATTTTCATGTACATTTTACAATTGATTTGTCAATTTACTCAGAATAGAAAAGAAACTGTGATTTTGATTGGGTTATTAGGTTAATATATAAAATGTATATTTTAATCATTCAATCTCCTCCAAATAAATAAAAAAGAATTAAGCCTCCATTAGTTAAGATTGTCTTCACTTAACAATGTAGATTTTTACATCCAGCCTCAGCAACTTAGCAAGTCCCTAAGTAACTTAGTGTGACCTGCCTCAAAATAAAAAATAAATTTAAAAAGAGATGGAGATATATCTCAGTAGTAAAATGCCCCTGGATTAAATCCCCCATACCCTCAAAATAAATAGTACTTGGTGGTATATTTGGTTTTCTTTATCCTGCTGCTTAGAATCTTATGGATGTTAGACTCACTGAGTAACAGTACTGTCTTTCAGATTAATTAGAGTGAATGATAGAGTGAAGTTTTTTTTATTAAAATCTTTTTTTTATTTTTACAGACTGCATTTTGATTCATTGTACACAAATGGGGTACAACTTTTCTATGATCATACACAATGTAGAGTCACACCCTTCATGTAATCATACATATACATAGGGTAATAGTGTTTCATTCTATTATCTTTCCATCCACCATCCCTCCCACCTCATTTTCTTCTACACCATCCAAAGTTCCTTCATTCTTCTCTTTCCCCCATCACCCCCCTTGTTATATATTGTCATACACTTATCAGAGAAAACATTTGGTCTTTGGTGTTTTGGGCTTGGCCTATTTCACTTAGCATGACATTTTCCAATTTCATCCATTTAACAGCAAATGCCATAATTTTATTCTTCTTTATGGCTGAGTAATATTCCATTGTGTATATAGACCACAGTTGCTTTATCCATTCGTCAACTGAAGGTCATCTAGGTTGGTTCCACAATCTAGTTATTGTGAATTGAGCTGCTATGAACATTGACGTGACTGCATCACTGTAGTATGCTGATAGGGTATGCATTGTTATTGGGTAATTTTTCATGGTGTTTTCACATATTGCAGATTTTATTCCAGACTCTTATTTTCAATAAGCTTATAGGTAAATAACCTTGGAAGATTATGTCTCCCACTGGTGCAGAGGCAAGATTTGTTTCTTGACCAAGAAAATAAAGATGGTAATATATTCCTCTAGAGCAAAGGTTGGGAAGATTTGCTTTGCAGCTTCCTTGTAAGCATAGGGATAGTCTAAATCTGGCATTCCTTAGCTATGTAGCAAATTCGTTTTATATGCAACATCTACTTGGAGCCACTTCTGCATCACCCCATGCAATTCATGGAATATGGGTGGGTTGAATTAGGTGTCATGAGGCTCATTCTGCCTGTTATGCTATCTAATAAAGTCCTTTGTCTATGACTTATGAAGTGTTTCTTGGCAGCATCTATGGAATTTATAGAGAACTAATTTGTTAATTTGAAAGCATAGTATAATCCTAGACCTTTCACAATGTTTGATATGTGTATCTGTGTTCCATTATAGATATTTATTTTTCAGGCTTATCTTCTAGTTTCATAATCCTCTTTTCACTAATAACTAATATATTCTTAAAGATATTCACTGAGTTCTTATTTATATATCATAATTTTTGTTCTAACTCCCTTATTTATTTCCATTTTCTAAATGCTAGTTCTCTGCCAACACTGTCATTTTTATTTAAGTAATATTTAAAATATTATTTTATTGGTTATTTTAAAGTCTGTGACTGATAACTCCATTATCTGTATCCACTATGGTACAATGCCTCTTTCCAGTTGCTTCTCTTGGTTTTCATTTACATTTGGCTCTTCATATGCCTAGTTACTTTTGAGTAGATCAGGTCATATTATATTACAATCTGTTAAGATAATTTGAAGCTCTGTATGATGCAAACTTCATCAAGAGAGAATTTATCTTAACTTTTGGCATTATTATGAAATTGAGAGGATCTGAAGCATCTTAAGTTTTCATAAGGTTTGTCTCTTTTCAGGTCACTTTTATTCATTCACTACAGGTATTTGAAGGCATGTTCTAAATGCTACAGAATTTTTCCAAGTGGCCTCAAACTCCAACTTTGTATCTGTAGGCCCATGATTATGTAAAAAGCTTTTATTCAGTCATTCTACCTCTCAGGTACTGCTTCCAAAATTATTAGGGTCTTTTAAAGGAGAAAAAGGTCCCTGTCGTCCAATTTACCTGTTTAGTTTTCATTTCTTCCCTAAACTCTGATTTCATAAATTTTCAGTACTTTTTCTTCTCTGATGCACTTACTCTACTTAATAAATAGTTGTTTTTAGTGGAAAAAAAAATTAAACTATCTAGTTAATGCTAGGAGCAGAAATTCTTTACTTTTTAAAAATCCAACTAATTTATTTTAACTTACCTTTCCCTAAAGGTGAACTATTTCCAATAGGCTCTCAGTTCATTCATTACATAAATTTATTTTGATTATGTCTCATATTTTAATACTTCAAGCAGAAAATACTGCCATATAAATTATTAAATATTACATATGTTGTGTGTGTATATACATATATATATACATAGTACTTATAAATATTATATATATAGAGAACTTTAAAATGACAACAGGACAACTATGTTATGCATCTTCACCCAAGATTATTACAAAGTTGTTTTGGATATATTGCCAAAAAAAAAAGCAAGAACATGAAAAGGCATATATATATAATATATGATATATTTATATATATGATATATTTATATATATGATATATTTCACATATTAAAAAATAGTTCTCTGAGCTCCCAGTATTTCCTAGGGATGCAAATATCACAGTGGTCAATTGTTGAAAATGTAGCAAGGAAAGTGTATATATGAAATTAGACACAATAAAATCCTGAACCCATGCAATTGAAATATTTCAACATTTTTCAATCTAAGATGATAAAATATATCATCACCAATCGTCGAAATGACCTATAGGCCATGCTGATTCTCTATTTATAGGAGTGAAGTACAAGTCTCAAGATTTCCTTCTATGAAAAAGTTTCATCAAAAGAAATTACATATTCTTGTCTGAATTATAAAAATTTAGAGATTTTTAGTGTCTAAGGATAGGGATTGTTATTACAAGCCAAAACAAACCAGTTTGAATTGAAATGAATGCTGAGCAGTCTTGGAGAGTGAAAGTGCATTAACCAATGACTGTAGCTACTGTTCTAGATAAGGTCAATTTACATAGCACTGTTGACATGGTAATGCTTTTATCTTTATCCTAATCTACACCAACCATCACCACCAGTTTTCTCAATATACCTTTGATGACTTTGTTCAGGACTAGATCACTTGGCCAACCTGGTGCTACTTATTGATCTTTGGAGAGCTTTAATGTCTTCCCATTTCAAAGGATATCAACACATGGATGCACTATATTCATCCCGGTGGAACTGTAGGGTTCAACTTAAAAAATAATCTAAAAGATGTGGTATCACATTTTAAAGTGTAGAAAATGTATCCATAAAATATGTCGATTTCCATTCAAGGAAGGATATGGGATTTCTTCACATTATAGAAAAATGGCTGCACTTTTTGTTTGCTAGCACTAAACAGGAAAAACAAGTGGTTGTATTCAATCTGATCTGCAAGGTAGCCAAGATTAAATGAGAGTCACAGCAAGAGAAAGTTTTCCTTAACCTTTCATGAATCAAGTTTGTCATTTTGCTCTTTGACCCAGAATATCTCATATCACTCAAGCTTTTGTAACATCTCAGAATGTTCCATGGAGACTATAACTAAACACAGGTAGAAACCTCTTGTGGAGAGATTTTCATTTTAAAACAAGACAAGGCCATCTTTTGACTGTGACAACGTCATTTTCAGAATTAATGTTTGGATAGGTAATAGATCACGAAAGTGTCCAAAAACTGAAAACTCGAATAGTCTCTACATTATAATATTATAATATAATATTATAATAACTTAAAAGTTATTTATGAATTTTTTTGGATTGATATAATAATGAGTGTACATTATTATTTAGACCAATAACACTTCTATTATTACTCCTACCAGGTAACTGTACTTTCCTTAATTGTTCTTTCCTCAGTTCATACTTTTCTCATAAGAATTTTCTTTGATTACCTGACAAAGGAGGTGAAGAAGAGCATTCAGTGATGACTGTGGCTATAAACAGTAAAATAACAAAATATATATTGTGGTAGCAGAATAGCCTCCTTTTCAGGAGAAAAGGTCATGGATAAAGAAAAAATTGTAACTTTCCAGATATATTCCTTGAAATAATACATTCATCATTTACTTTATTTGGAGGAAGATATGACATAAATCTATTCCATAATTTACAGAAAGGTGATTAATTTTGTTGAATGGTCAAGGGAATGAAAGATGCAAGTTTGAACCATCAGGAATAGCAAGAAGAATTTTTTTTCAGAAAGATCATGTATACTTATTTGTGTTAGATGTGAATGTTTATTAAAGCACATTATGGCAGAGGAGATTTTAATCCTGAAGTGAACAAATTTGCCTAAATTAGATATATTAGTAAGACCCATTCATCTGCCTCTGCACTACTTCTATAAAGACCTCATAAAGGGATTATTATGTAAATAGGAGGCTATGCACAAAACCAATGGCATAAGCTTCCCATAATTAAAGCTATTTAGCTATTGCTTCTACTGAGTCCTCAACTTGCTAGTGGAAGTAAGAAGCCTCAATCTCCCTAATATTGTGCTATCTCGAGAGTAGATTTGGGAACAAGACAATTTCAATTTGCCCTTTCACCTAAAAGAGAGCAACAGTTTGTCATAACTCTGATCCTCATCAAAGTTTTAAAATACATCCTCTGCCTTCATGCCTTTGCCATTACCACTCTCCATGTGTTTCCTAAGTGATGACAAACCACTTTAGTGTTTTATAAAGCATTGCTTCTGACAAAGGAATTCATTATACAGCAAAATAAGGAAGGCAGTTCAATGTCCATGGGGATCACTAACTTCCTCAGGCATCAAAAGTGAACAGCAGTATGCAAGGTGTACAATATATTTTGCACAGGTCTGGAAGTCAATAAGTAGAAGTAGGAGGTAATACTTTGCATAGCTACTCATAAATGTACGCTCACAAAATATTTGCTTTCTATTTCCACAAGTGTTGTCTTGTGCAGTTTAGAGATTTCAATTACTCTCAGAGACAAATGTCTGTGAGTAAACCAGTCATCCATTGAATCGCAAGATGAGACAGCAACTTCTTTGTTGTGGTCTCTGGTACCATTTGGGGAAAAATGGGAATTTTGATGTTGGTTTGAGTAACTTTCAAAGATTGGAAACAGGAGAGAGTTCAAATGACGTTAACATGTTCTCTGGGTATACTACATTGCTTTTTTATATCTAATGGTAAATGTTAACAAAAGACTAAAGCAATAGTATAAAAACAGAAACAGTGTGGTCTCAGATATTTCAGAAATGAAAGCTTATGTTAACAAAATAAGGGTTAGAACAAGACCAGTCGAGTTCTAGACTGAAATTACAGAGAACATATTAGTTAACAGAGGAGAAATAATATGAATTACATCTGTAATTTAGTAATCAGTTGGAGAAATGAAGAATTATATAAAATTATTGTCTTACATTTATGAGATACACATATGCATGTACACAAATGTATCATGGATATGTATATAATATCTATATTATTCTCTATGTTTTCTTCTCTATTACTTTTTTTCATCAGATTATATACAGTGTATTGATTATAGTCAACTATGCAATTTAATCCCTAAGTGAGATACTATTAGATAGCATTAGATCAGAACTAGAAGAGAAATGGACAGAGTCAAATTCTGGAATCTTAGATGTAATAGTATTGTTGCTTACTACCTTTTGGATCACATGTTCACATATGCATAGTGAACACAAAAAGCATTGAAAATGGAATCATAGATTTAGGATTGGGGAAAGCAATTTTTGGGGGAGTTTGAAAGTTCAAATATGATAAGAAGGAATGATATAGATGTCAAGGAAACAAGCTGTGCATTATTAGAGTCAATTTCACTACTTAGTATATGCACATGCTACATATTTTGAGGCAATCTCTCGTTATGTGATTCTGAATTCTGCCTACACTACGAGACGAAAGGAACACATGCTTTTGGTTTTCATGTCTGGGAGATTTACCAAGTGCTTGATCTACCATCACTCATTTAGATGCTCTTGCAGCTTGATTATTGAAAGAGTAGCTTAAAAATAAATGGTAAATCAAGAAAATTTGTTTACTAGCAGGGCTGGTATGGAGATTAGAGAGGTGATACTGGGAGGCAATGGCACGGGAACATTGGGGGCATCTCAAAGGATGTGTTTCTGTGATAAAATAGTTGCTGAATTTTACATTTCCTACTTTATTTTTTTCCTGACAATTTTCTTAATCTTGTCCTTTAGTCTTTCTGATGATTCTTTAAGCAGATTCTTTCAATAAAGTCCTTTTCTGTTAAAGTTAGCTATAGTTAATCTCTCGTTTTCAAACCAGACCCCTAAACTGATATAGAGGAAAAAGCTTGTGTGTTGCTGATAAACTAAATTCAATGGCAGTATGTGAGGGTCAAAAATCAGATTTACTAGATCCGTTCTCCTATTATGCATCATATGTGAGCAAAATTAATTTCACAAGGTCAACTGTATATTACATATCAAGAAAACAAAAATATGCAGTGCTATGGACTCAATGTTTTTGTCCTCTAAAGTTCCTATACTGAAACCCTAATACTCAATGTGATGTTTGGAAATAAGATAAATGGGAGGTAACTACTTCATGGAAATGAAGCCATAATAGTATTAATGAATCTATAAGAAGAGACAGGACAGAATTTTCTCTCTCTCTTTCAACATGTAAGGACTCAGCAAGAAGATAGTCATTTCCAAACCACGAAAAGTGCCCTCCACAGACACTTGATCCACTGGCTTCTTCACCTGGAAATATTCCAGTTCCCAAACTGTAGAAAATAAACGTTTCAGCTACTTTGTATATGATATTTTGTTATGTCAGCCTGAACCAAGACATTCAGTACAATTTCAGAAACAAGGATTTATGTAAAGCACACAAACAGATATGGACTATGGAGTAGACTGAGGAAAAGATTACTCAAAACACACAGGTAATTTGATTACTAATTAGAAGTAGTCAATGAAGTGGGAACAGGAGCGATTTGGTCAAGACCAAATCAGTGTTTCACATACTTTCCTGAGGATAAGAATTGCTTTGAGGTCTTATTAAAGTCCTGAATAGAAGATCCTCCATTGTAGATTCTGATGAATTAAAGTAGGGACACATCCCAAGGATACCCATACTTTCATCAAAATCCTTAGATAATCTCAATTATAAATGGAACAATTTTGGACTAAAAATAATTTTGTGTGAAAAAGAGTACTAATTATCAACAGCTGTTTGAAATTCGGATAATTATGATTTAAAGCATACTTTTGCTTATAATAACACAATATGCTTTTGAAAAAAGTTTTAGAAAGGAGATTTGAAAAAAATCAAGTTTCAGAATCTTGTTTCTGGCTCAGCAAACTGCAGCAATGCAAGCTACTTTATTGTGTTGCTTGTAAGTAGATTGGACTTAGAAGTGCAGAAAGGGAGAGCTGATTGTTTGTAGCTCCCTGGAATAGTCAGGCATTGCTTTCAAATTCCTGGCAAAGATTCAGTCAGAAACATCTGCAAGAATTTAGCACAGAGCCATGTATTCACTGATCTCTCTACCTGTTACTCTAATTACTACACTATAAAAATTTTATCTTTATTCTAGTTCCCTCTGATGCTACTGGAAAACCATAGAACAAACAGAAGAGGGAATGGGAGTCTAATAAAGCAAAGGAAGTGAATCAGGAAGGAAAATTTAGAAAACGAACTTGAAATCTAGGGATTATCATAGATGAAATAATAGAACCTCCACATCTCATGGCTGCTGCAAACCACATGCCATCAAAAATTGTGGAAATAGCATGGAAGTCGGCTAATATATTTGGTAGGGTATTGAGAGTGTCAAGTATCTATATCTATACCTCTATTTCCATCTGTATCTATATGATCGCATATAAAAAGGATGAAGTAACCTTACCATAAAGATACAATTCCACACATTTCCTTCATTTCCTGCTCATCTGTTTCTTAAGGTATCATCCAGTCATGATTGTAAGGATGCCCAATGTTAGGCTATTTTTCCAAATCTGAATATGTTTGGATAAGTGGGTGTTTTAGTCAGCATTTTCTCTTCTGTGACTAAAAAAATCTGGCCAGCACAATTATAGAGGAGGAAAAGTTTATTTGAGGACTCACGGTTTCAGAGGTCTTAGTCCATAGAAGGCCAGCTCCATTCCTCTGGACTTGAGGTGAGGCAGAACATCATGGAGGAAGAGTGTGGCAGAGGGAAGCAGCTCACATCATCAGGAAACAGGGTGTCTGCTCAACCTCACCACTTCAGTTACCCCTCAGTTAATCCCTATTAAGGGATTGAATCACTGATTGGATTAATACTCTCACAACCCAATCCAGTTCCAGTAAATGAATGGAACTAGAGATTATCATGCTAAGTGAAATAAGCTAATCCCCAACACCCAAAGGCCAAATTTTCTGATATGTGACTGCTGACACACAATAAGAGAGTAGAGAGGGAAGAAGAGAAGTTTGTTGAATTGGAAAAGGGAAGAAAGGGAAGGGAGGAGGGATGGGAATAGGAAAGACAATAGAATGAATCAGACATAGCTTTTCTATGTTCATATATGAATACATGACCAGTGAAACTCCACATTATATACAATCACAAGAATGGGATCCTAATTAGAATGTTACACTTCATGTATGTATAATATGTCAAAATACACTCTACTGTCATATATATCTAAAAAGAGCAAAGTAAAATTTAAAAAAATACAAAAAAAATTTATGCTGTTCAAAATTCAGAGTTTAGTGAAGCTGGACCTATGGCCTATGTATTCCTACTCTCCTTCCTAGGTCCTAATGATGGAATTCTGCTCATATAATGTATCACCATGAATTGTCAGCATGCAGTGACACTGTAATGTCCTTCAGACTCCATGCTTACGCAGAAAGAAAAGTCAGTCTCTCTGTATACAAAGAGCAAGGAAATTCCAGAGATGAGGTCACATAGGCTCTGATTGTGTTCCATGAACTATTTTGTGATCAACTATCCTGGGTTGCCAACACCAGGCCATATCACATTCCTAGAATTACTAGTGAGACTTTACCTGAAGAAACAGAGAATTTGGGACCAATAGTAAATTAGTATAGTTAGTGTTCTATTACCAGAAGAAAAAATAAGGAAAGATTGTTGGTCTTGTAAGAAAATGCATTAAGTGTACTAATGTGCTTACAAATTTATTCCAGTAATCATATAGGTGAGTAATAGTTTCAGTCCTCAATTAGAACATTCTCACATATCCTAAAATACACAAGAATGTTAATTACATATTTCAGGAGGACCAATGCCAAACTCTCTTTATTGATAATAATGATTACTTCCAATTCTCAATAAAAATATTCTTCCATAGTTGATACTCTATTTTATTACCAAATGCTGAGTAAATATTTATTTTCAAATCTTGCCAAAAATCTTGTGATTTTGTTTATCCTAAGGCTGACTCACTCATGTTTTCAACCATTCCCAGTGATAAAATACTGTTATCACAAGTTTCACACCAAATATTTGGGCACAATTTCATTAAAGATGTAGAAGAAGAAAGTAAAATTTTTTTCATACCATTCTCTTATTTCTGTAGCCTAATAGGGGTTTTATTTTGTCAATTTGATTCCTAGAGGTTTGTCTTTGTTAGAATTATTAATATTTTAAATGCTTATATTTAAAGGGAATTGTTCAAGCTTTAAGTACACATTTGCTTGCTTGATAATAAGAAAGGCATCTCAAAACTACGCATCACTTCTTATTTAAACAAAGGAAAATGAAAAACCTATTTAATATTAAGCAAATATATCAGCATTCTTGGTTTTAAGTGTTAAAAGTATTTCTTAGAGTAGTTTAAGATTAAGGGACATGGACTGTGTGTGTAGCTCAGTGGTAGAGCATATGTCTACCATGCAAGAGACCTGGAGCTGAATCCTTAGGGATATGTGTTAAATTCAGACACTAAGGAATATTTTAAGAACAGAGTTGTGGGGAAGCAACTGAGAAACATGACTTGGATGCTTACACAGCTCTTTCCTAAAGGTTTTCTTTCTTTTTTTTTCTATTTAGATTACAATTTATTTTTACTATGTCAAAGTCTGCTTTATTCTGATATTAATAAAAATATCAGAAATTCCAAGTTTGAGTATTACCTTCTTTTTCCATGGGAAAAATGTTACTTTCAATATTAATCTGCTTCCAAATTCTGAATCCAGTTGAGTCAGGTGCTACCCTTGGTCCAATCAATTTTATTTAAGAGGACAGTTAAAGAAAAGTGAACAGTTCAAGAAAAGGTGTTCATTGTTGAATGTTTCAGGTTTTACATTAATCATTCAAGACAGCATACAACTAACTCATTTTTACCATGACTATATTAGTCTTACTTATAGCATCCATGAAAGGTGAATAGATACTTTCAGGCTTTCATGTTTCTATCCATCTATTTCCTGAAACCTGCTTTATTAACTGAAATATGTATCATTCCAATCAATCAAATTAAGACTTAATAAAACTAAATAATATGAAATGCTATGCTACATATAATTTTATGTAACCTAAAGTTCTCATATTACTATCTTAATTTTTTCATTATGCTTGTCTACCTTGAATAAACAAATTAAACACTGCATTTTTTTGGTAAAAGAAAATATAAATCTTCTAGGACAAAAATTCAGACTGGTAAAAAAAAATTTTAAATATCCAAAGCCTAATTGGGCATTCTTGGTATTTTCCCTTGCACAGTTATGAAGTAAATGCTTTCTGTTTAGAACTGAAAATCACATCTCCTGTGGTTCACATTTATGTTTCATCTAAGAACAGGTGGAAGAAATCTGCATGCCAAGAAGCTTCCTACAGTTTGAGAGCTTAAATTCAAAGGGGATCGCTTGACTTGTAAACAGCTTTACTTTTCATATTATTGATGTGAAGTTGGCTCTACATCATAGTGGCATGTCATAGCATATTACCCTCACACAGTCCAACACTGTAACAAATGCTAGTAAGCTATGCTTTTAATGTTTAACCCAGAGTTTCTAAAAATAAAGAGTTCATCATTAATGGTTAGGCATAAAAAAATATATTTTTATGAATCAATAAAGACATAGGATCTCGCCGTAGTCATAGAACAAATTAATGATACTTGTCGTTATTTAAACTTTCATAATTGTTTTGAGAACTAAGTGTACATATGCTTATTGTGAGAAATGCTTAGGAAAAATATTATTGGAGAAGCTAGCTATAAACCAATTATAAATATTCCCATGCATAGTTGCAGAATTGCTGCTTTCTAGATTAGGATTAGAAACATTGCATAGTCCTTTCTAGAACCTGTCTCTGGGCTCCTTAAGCAAGGCAGAGTCATTATTGCCAAGCAAAAAGATATAATAGCTGGAACTATGGTACAGGAAAATAAAATGATAGTCATATGCTGTTTAAGAACTTAATTCATTCACATTCCACCAAGAGCTTATTAAAGCTATTTTGAACTCAGAATAGGCAAATGTATAAGGTGTCTACTTATGTTCATACCTTCACCATTGTTATTGTTTCATGTGTCCTTACTTATTTCCACTTCAAATACCATTTTATCACTGTAATTCCTTTAGAGTGATTATTTTTGACTTGACATATATAAATAAGGTTATATTATACACTTTTTCAGTACTATTTTAATATTCTGTACCATACCATACATAATATAGTTTTCCATACTAGTCATAAACTAATATATTATAGACAGCTTTATAATAAAATAGCAAATGAATAACACATAGCAAGAAATTTGTGTTTGATACAATATTAACATACAAAAATCATTAGCTTGCTTAATACTCCAATAATGAAACGTTTAAGAAGAAATCTGAAAAGCAGTTTCATTGACAATAGCCTCAAAAGCAAAACAAAACTTGGTAATAAATCTAACAAAGGGTGTAAAAGATCTTTATAGTGAAAATTATAGAACACTAAAAAAAGAAATTGAAGATGGAAAGACCTATCATGTTCATGGATAGAAGAATTAATATCATCAAATATATTACCAAAAATGATATACAAATTCAATATGATCCCTATCAAAATATCAATGACAGTCACAGAATAAAAAAAAAAAAAACCCTAAAATTCAAATGGAGGAATAACCAAAACAATTAAAAGTGATGCTGGTGGCATTACAATACCTGATGTCAAATTATACTATAGAGCTGTAGTAACAAAAGCAAAATTCTTTAATTGGTATAAAAACAAACATGAAAGAATAGATTAGAATATACAAAGATAAATCGATATAGATACTTGTGTCTGATCTTGACAAAAGAGCCAGAACCTATACTGGAGAAAATATAGCCTTTTCAATAAATGATGCTGGGAAAACTGGATATACATATGTAGAAAAATTAAATTATATTCCTATCTCTCACCCTGAACAAAAATCAAGTCTATCGAATAACTGGGAATTAGACCAGAAACATTGCTACTGCAAGAAGAAAATATAGGGTCAACACTCCAACATATTGGCGCAGGCACCAACTTCCTTAATAAGACTCTTAAAGTTCAAGAAATAAAACCAAGAATCAATAAGTGGCATGCCTTCAAACTAAAAAGCTTCTGTACTGTAAAGGAAATAAGAGTGCAAAGAGAGAGTCCACAGAATGAAAGAAAATCTTCTAACAGGAAATTAATATTTAGAATACATATAAAATTAAAAAAAAAAAAACCCTTAAAACCCCTACCAAACAAATAACCCAATCAATAAGTGGGCAAATGAACTAAACATACACTTCTCAAAAGAAGAAATGCAAATGGTTAAAAAATAAATGAAAAATCGTGTCAATATTCTTAGCAATCAGAGAAATGCAAATTAAAATTTCATTAAGATTTCATTTTAATTCAATTAGAATGGCAACCATCTAAAATACAAATAACAATAAATGCTGTGATGTGAGAAAACCGTACCCTTGCCAATTGTTGATGGAATTGCAAATTAGTACAACCACTTTGAAAAGTAGTATGGAGATTCCTCAAAAGACTAGGAATGCAACCGCCACACGACCCAGCTATACCTTTCCTTGGTGTTTATCCAAAAGACCTAAAATTGGCAAATTATATTGATACATACACACCAATTTTTATAGCAGTCACATTATGGAACCAGCATAGATGTCCCTCAATAGGTGACTGGATAAAGAAAATGTAGCATCTATTCACAATAGAATTTGACTCAGTCATGGTAAAGAATGAAATTGTCATTTGCTGGTAAAATGGATGGAACTAAAGGACATCATGTAAATAAAATAAGCCAGACTCAAAAAGTCAAGGATTGAATATTCTTTCATATGCAGAAGTTAGAGAGAAGTAAGGAATTTAACAAAGGAAGGGGTGGGAGGCCGCATGAAAATAGAGGGGAGAATGTGGAGTAGAGGAAGGGGATGAGGAGGCTGAGGGATGGGAAAGGAGAGGAACAGGAGGATGACATTGACAAAACCGTGTTATGTGCTTATATGAATACATACCAATGAATTCCACTTTTATGTATAACCATAATGTGCTAATTTTTAAAATGAACTAAGAAATATGAATGAAAAAAAAAAAAGAATTTGTGTTTAGGCCGAGGTGCTCATATTAATCTCAAATGTTGAGAAACATTTGAGAAATTTTGTGTTGTTAATATACTTACATTTTATTTCTAACATAACATTTTTTATTTACCTTTATTTTTTGTTCTAATTAGCTTTACATGACAATAGAATGCATTTTTAAAGGGCATAAAGTATTTTAGTTGAAACCTAACTTTTTACCAAGACACTGCTACATTCTCTCTCAGGTAAAGCATCAGGAGGGTGTTATTAGCAACTGAGACATTTCCCTTAATCAGACTTTAGTTAGGTTCTTCTGAGTTGAGTCATCTTTTGGACTAGACCTTTTTTCTGTGCCTCTTCTCAAGCCATCCCAGCCTGATTGCAGCAAGGATCCTGTCAGTTTAGCAAGAATTTCCCTGGTGTTCCCTTTTTCTACTTTTCTATTCACTACTTCATTCCTGCTTGACTACAGATTCCTACTTGTGACTGTATTTGGAACTGAGCTCTGTTCTATGTCAGTCTCTGTACCTGGTTGCAATAGTTCCTCAGAAAAATCTGTGTTTAATACTTTAGCATCAAACTGAATCTTTTTGACCTTTCCCAAAGTTACTCATGATTTCTTCCTACTATAGGTAGTTCCATACATTTAGTTATGAATAGAAATATATCAGTGACTTTCCCAGAATCCAAGATTATAAAACATGTACTCAAAATAATGTTTACTATCACAATTTCATTTTATATCAAAGAAAAGTCAGACCTTTTATTAGGATGGATAATATATGTGAAAGTAGGCTAAAACATAAATCATACGACCTCCAGTGTTCTAGCATTTCCACAGTGAGACTGACACATGGTGAGTATTGATAATACAGTTCTGGCAAATATATTTAAAAATTAATAGCAATTAACTCAAAATTAATAATTAAGGTTCAACAAAGGAGAGATTATAAAATACTAAGAAATATACGTTCAAACAAATGATCACAAACTCACCGTTACAAAAGGGATGATATCAAAGAAGGTCAAGTTAAATAAGTAAATAGGAAAAATTAGATCCCTATATTAGAAAGTGGAAGAACATGGGATTTGGAAAGAAAATAGATACAAAGGAACTGAAGGCAATTTGTTAGAAACATGCATTTCTTCTGTTTAATACCCAATCCCAGTCGAGAAGAAACTGGTTTCTTGTTACAATGAAAGGAAAATCAAAATCAGATTGTGTTTGATTCTTGATCTTAGTTTAGTTATTTGGTGTGGATTTCCCCAGGAGCTGGTACATGCAATCACTGAGTAAATAAAACAAAATAAACATGGTTACAATTAAGAATGTAAAATATAGGTCCTTCTGAATTTAAGTTTACTTCAGTTTCCAGTGTTCCATGGAGGTATATGAAATGTGGCTAATAATGTTGCCTGGTAAGATTGAATTAGTCATTATCGGTGGGGTAAGTTGAACCTGTGGATTAAAGACTATGGTGTACTTAATAATTTTCTTATAATAAGGATACCTTATTGACTGGAACTTATGAAAACATTTCAGATAGCATGGCAAAAGGGTTGAATGCTATGTCTCATATGCAGAAAACTAGATCAAAATAAGGGGAAGCAAAGGAGGGGGTGGGAATCCCATGAAAGTACAGGAGAGAACTGTGCATTAGAGGAAGGAGAGTGAGGGTGTGGGGGACAGGAAAAGGGAGGAAGGGTGAAATGAAATTGACCAAACTTTCCTGTAAATATATGTAAAATATAAACATGGTGAATTTCGCTTTTAGGTATATCTATATTGCACTAATTTAAAAAAATACATAAATAGAAGAAAGACCAATAGAAGAGAGGAAAGGAAATGGGGGATGGAAGGTTGGGAGAGAAAAAGAAAGTACTGGGGACTGAATTAGAACAAATTAAATGCTATGCTTGTATAATTTTGTCAAAATGAACTCCAGTGATATGTATAATTCACTGATAATTTTATTTAAAAGGACTTCAGAATTGTTTGAGTCAGACTTTTCTATATTTGTGACCAAAGGACTTGACATAGAGGAAGAAAAGTTTATTTGGCTCATGGTTTCAGAGGTGTCAGTCCACAGATGACTGACTCCATACTTCTGGACCCCAGGTGAAGCAGAACATCATGGCAGAAGGGTGTGGAAGAGAGAAGCAGCTCAGGACATGGCAATCAGGTAGCAGAGACAGAGAGAGAGAGAGGGAGAGAGAGCAAGTGCTCCTGAGAGACCTAGTGTGTGAGCTTTGCTCACCAGGGAAAACTCAAAACAGAAAAGGCATGCACCCAGTGACTTACATCTTCCATCCACACCCTACCATCCTACAGTACCAATCACTTAATTTACATCAGTGGATTAATCCACTGACTCAGTTGAGACTCTTTAACACAGAGCCATCTTACCTCTGAACATTCTTGCATTGTCTCACACATTAACTTTTGGAAGACATGTCATAGCTAGACGATAAGAAGAATTGATGATATTATATTAAAGTTTTTCAAATGGGGAAATTATACTGGATTAACTGGGTTGAACTGGTAAAAACACAGGGGTCCTTATTAGAAAAAAAGTAGGCATGCCAGAGTCAGAGAAGGACATGTGACAACAAATGCTATACTCCAGCTGGCCATAAATCAAGGAATGTAGGCAGCTTTCAAGTTGAAAGAATGAAGGAACTGTTTCTCTCCTTGTCCCTCTAGAAGGATCATACCTTTCCCAACACTTTTGATGTTAAACTTTACTTTTGGACTCAAAATGGTATCATAGTAAATGTCTGTTATTCTAAGACAGCAAGTTGGTGGTAATTTTTTAATGAAAGAATAGAGACAAACTAGAAAACACAGTTGTCTCAGAAAGACCCACAGTATCAAATAAAAAATGAAGTGGTCTATGTGATGACCTAGGTATGCACTGGCAATGCCACAACAAGAAAACCAAAGACCATCGGTCACAGATACATTATATTGGCAGACTCTAACCTTGGGTAGTGGTGAACTGCCCATCCCCAACCTCACCCCATCACAGTAGGAAACAATGAGGGTCCAGAGGTTGCGTGCTGTTGCAGAGACTCTCTCTTGTTGATACAAGATCTTGCAAGCTATTTTTATACAGTTTTATATTCACCCACTATCTGAGATGAGAAAGAGAGAGGAAGAGAAGGAGCAAAATAAAGAAAAGGATAGAATCAGCCCAGAATGTAACTTACCCATTGAAATATTTAAAATCCATATTAAAAGAAGCTGATTTTAAGTTGGCATTTATGTTTTATGTTCAATAGTCTTAAACTCCTTGAGAACATATTCCTAAGAATCTAGTAAGAGTTTCTGAAGATTAAAACAATTACAGATAATAAAGTGGTAGGTTTCCTTTGCTTATCAGAAAATCTTTTAAAAATTCTTAGAAAAGGCATGCATAGTGGCACATGCCTATAATCTCAGCAACTCAGGAGGTGAAAGCAGGAAGATTGCAAGTTTAAGGTTGGTGTGGGCAATTGAAACCCTGTCTTTAAATAAAAAAGAAAATGGGTTAGTGATGTAACTCAGTAATAAAGTGCCCCAGGGTTTCACTTGGTTTCAATCCATAGTACTCCCTTCCCTATAAAAAGAAAAGGAAAGAAAAAAAATTTCAATAGAAGAATCAAATTATATCAAGCAAATAGCATATAAAGGGGAAAATATAAATTTATTCAAAATATTGATTGTTTAATATGTGACAAAAGGAATATATGATAAAGGGTTCACTATGTTCGATGCCTTGATAAAAACATGTTCTAAAACAGTAAAAGACAAAAAAATTGGAAATATTCTGTAAAATAATTTTTAAAAATTCAAAATCTTAAAAGGTAGTCTAAAGTTAGAAGATTTATGAATTGTTAAACAGGATAAGTAAAATGAACTATGCCTATCAAAATCACTGTGAACGACCAGAACAGTAAATAGAAACATTTTCTACTTACCTAGAGAAATAGGCAACTACAAAGTTGTAAGAATTTATTGATATTAAATTTCTTATCAATAATGTTAAATCTTAGAGGACAATGGAGATTGATTTTCAAAAATGTGACAGACATACTTCTTAACCTGAAATTGTTTTTCCTAACTAAACTGTAAAGCAAGAATTGAGAATGGGATGAATAGATGTATATTTTAAGAATGGAAAGAATATGGAAACTTTAGTAAACCCTAGTATAAAAAATTGGAGTTAGTATAGACAGACAACTAAGAAATAAAAGAAAGAAAAATCAGATATGGGGTAAAGGAAACAGGAAATCACATTGGTTTTCTGCACAGATTAGAGTAATAAAATTTAAAAATCCAGGAGAAAAGAGTTTTCATTGTAATTGTAAGGAGAAAATATAGTAGTAAGAATGTCACAAGCGTGAAAGGATGGATAGGATGAGAGACAGTTTGATTAAAAAAAAAGATACAATAAAGGTGCAGTGGGAGATAATAAGTAATACATTCATACATGCATACAAACATATGGCAACTGGAAATTCCTGGGGTCAAATGTATAGTCCAAACATGAAGCAAGTAATCCCTACTGGAAAAGAAAAAGAGGCTTCAAAGGAACAGAATGGATTTTAGGCAATTGATAAAATAAAGTAAAAGTAGATGATACTAGGAATTAGGCAAACATGTCTATTTCTTCTCTCAATAATGGAACAACAAAGACAGTAAGAAAAAATTTAGGTACAACCACAAACTGAGTAAGAAAGGCATACTTTAAATATGAGACTAATCAACATGTATTATGATTTAGATACATTAATGGAGAGTAAGGAAACCAATCATTTAGATCATAACTCTAGGAATACTCTCACTTGATAGGCAAAATAGCTCTGGAGCTATTGAGAATCAATATAATTAAAGAAACTTACTTAACTGTAGGAAATCATATTTATTTAAGAATAATAAAGTTAACTCATTTCCTTTTAGAAGTCACATATAGAAAAATAAAATCATAGTGTTGACATTATAGAACAAATTTTGTTACTTTTGAGAACATTTTCACAGGTTGCAATTTGGGGAAATAAAGCCTTGCTAAGACAGAGTTTGGGTGCAATGTGCTTAGTGGGATAAAAACCTATGAAATTAAGGGGAGAAAAAAATCTGCACTTGAATCTTTGCTATCCTTTATAAATGGCAAAAGCTGAACATTAAATCTGAGAATATAATAAAATGCAGTACTATAAACAGAAATAGGTCTGTAGAGATTATGAGTCATACTTCCTACATATTGAGTATTCTTCACAGTTTCCTACTTTGAATGAGACCATGCACAGTAAATATTGCTGGATTGAATTTATAATACAGCTACTCTGCAAGGGAATGAGTATTGTGACACTTATTCCTAGAATGATTGATATCTCTTGAAATTGCTCTCTTCTGTGAAAAATTCAGGTTATATTTTAATTTCAAATATTGTTGGAGATCATTAATAAAAACTCTCCTGGTCTTCCTTTTTTTCCTTCTTGTTTCTCCTAAAACAAATAAGAAAAAAAAATGAGGCAAAGAGAATATTTAAAGTGTTATCTATGGGAACTTTTTCTACATGTTCCTTCTATCATTTATCGACTCCATATCCATCTTTCTATTAAAGTTATTTTGTCAAGTTTAATGATAGAGTGATTTCACTTTTTCTTTAATATTATCACCAACATTTAAATCTCTATATTCCCTCCTTCTTTACTCCTTGTTTTTACTTTCAAGAATTCATATTTATATCACTGGCTCTTAGGTCCAACTCTCTATTGCATCCTACACCATGGGTTGCTCTGTGCTTAGTCCTGAGCCTCACTTACCCCTTGTTTTTTCTGACTTATCCTAGACCAATTCGTTAATTTTTTATCTTTATTAATATTATTTTAATCTTAAAGATCATAATACTTATATTTATGGGGTACAATATGATGTCTTGGTAGTTTTATTATCCATCCATATGTTAATGGCTTCCATGTTTAAATATCTAGGTCTGACCTCACCTTTGAATGGAAGTAAAAATTTCCTAATACTAGTTCCACTTTAAACTCTATTAATAGTATTAAAATTGTTGTGTTTAAAACAGAATCCCCTTCATAATGCAAATTTGCTGCCACCCAGATGTTTTTCATCTCAGTCCATGATATTCTTATTTAGTAATGCTTAAAGACAAAAAATTCAACATGGACATCTCCTAACTGACCCTCCCACATAAAATCATTAGTTAATTTTGTTAACTTTACTTAAAAACAAAACAGCATATTTCCATGCACTTTTGTTTATATCCCTTGCTAATTTCTTACCTGGACCACTGATATTACCATTTATGTAAACTTCAAGCCTTCATTCATCCTTGCTCTTCAGACACATTGATTTTTACTCTGACAAAAATCATATTGTCTTATTCTCTAGCATACAACTATTGAATTTCATTGCCTTTAAAAGTAACATCAAATCCTTATCCTTTATCAATCAGGCCCACTGTGATCTCCCATGCTTGCTACACTACCTAACCCTGCACCCTTCCCTCAGCTTCCTCCATATGGACATGCTAATTTCTTTGAATACCACAAAAAAAAAAAAAACTTCTTCTTTCAGAGGATTCATCACTGATGTATAGAAATGCAATTAAATTATGGTGTTGATTTTACACCCTGATACTTTACTGAATTTATTTATTAGCTCTAGAAGTTTTTTGGTGGAATTTGGATCTCCTAAATACAGAATCATGTCATCAGCAAATAGTCATAGCTTGAGTTCTTCTTTTCCTATTTGTATCCCTTTAATTTCTTCGGTCTGTCTAATCTGGCTAAAGTGTCCCATATTATGTTGAATAGAAGTGTTAAAGTGTTGAAAGAGGGCCTGTCTTGTTCCAGGTTTTAGAAGGTATATTTTCAATTTTTCTCCATTTAGAATGATGTTGGTCTTGGGCTTAGCATAGATAGCTTTTACAATGTTGAGCTATGTTCCTACTATCCCTAGTTTTCTAGTGTTTTGAACATGAATAGGTGCTATATTTTGTCAAATGCTTTTTCTGCATCTATTGAGATAATCATATAATTCTTTGAGTTTATTGATGTGATGAATTACATTTATTGATTTCCAGATATTGAGCCAACCTGGCATCCCTGGGATGAACCCCACTTGATCATGGTGCACTATCTTTTTAATATGTTTTTGTATGCAGTTTGCCAGAATATTAATAAGAATTTTTGCATCTATGTTCATCAGGGATATTGGTCTAGTTTTCTTTCCTTTATGTCTTTGTCTGGTATTGGTGTCAGGGTGATATTAGCTTCATAGAATGAGTTTGGAAGGGTTCCCTCATTCTCTATTTCATGGAATAATTTGAAGAAGATTGGTATTAGTTCTTCTTTGAAGGTCTTCTACAACTGCTGAGAATCTGTCTGGTCATGGTCTTTTTTGGTTGGTAGGCTTTTGGTGGTGTCTTCTATTTCATTGCTTGAAATTGATCTGTTTAAACTGTGTATGTCCCCTGATTCAGTATGGGAAGATCATATGTCTCTAGAAATATTTCAATGTCTTCAAGATTTTTCCATTTTATTGGAGTATAAATTTTCAAAATAGTTTCTAATTTTCTTTAGTATTTTGGTAGTGTTTATCATGATATTTCCTTTTTTTCATCGTGAAATTTACTAATTTGAGTTTTCTCTCGCTCTTCATTACCTTGGCTAAGGGTTCATCAATTTATTTTTTTCAAAGAACCAATTTTTTGTTTTGTCATTTTTCTGAATCATTTCTTTTGTTTTGATTTCATTGATTTCAGCCCTGTTTTTAATTATTTCTTGTTTTCTACTAATTTTGGTGTTGATTTTTTTTCCCCTAGGGCTTTGAGATATAACGTTAAGTCATTTATTTGTTGACTTCTTATGCTTTTAATGAATGAGCTCAATGAAATGCGCTTTGCTCTTAGCTCTGCCTCCATAGTGTGCCAGAGATTTTGATATGTTGTATCGGTGTTCTCACTTACCTCTAATAATTTTTTTTATTTCCTCTCTGATTTCCTCTGCTATCCATTCATCATTCAATAGCATATCATTTAGTCTCCATGTTTTGGAATAGCTTCTATTTTTTATTTTATCATTTACTTCTAATTTTTTTCCATTATGATCTGATACAATGCAGGGTAGTCTCTCCATTTTTTAAGTCTCTCTTCTCTCTTCTCTCTTCTAAGAGTAGTCTTTCTTCTAAGAGTTGCTTTGTGGCATAATACATGATCTTTTTTAGGGAAGGATCCATGTGCTGCTGTGAAGAAAGTGTATTTGCTTGTTCATGGATAAAATATTCCATATACATCTGTTAAGTCTAAATTATTGATTGTATTAGTTAGTTCTATAGTTTCTTTGTTTAGTTTTTGTTTGGAAGATCTATCCAGTGATGAGAGAGGTATGTTAAAGTCACCCAGTATTACTGAGGATGTGGTCTACTTGATTCTTGAAATTGAGAAGGGTTTGTTTGAGGTGTGTAGATGCTCTATTTTGGAGGTATAAATATTTACAATTGTAAATATTACAATTTATGATTGTTATATTGTGAAGTTATTGTACTTCTGGGGGTGAGGCTGGGACAAGAAAGAAGGACCACATTAGAGAAAATGAAGCATCACAAGGATGTGGGCTTCTGGCCATCAATGGAGAGAGAGATGCCCCAGGGGAACTACATGAAAAGTGAAGTGAGAGAGCTCCCAAGGCAAAATTTGTCAATTTAAAAACAATAAAATACAAGTGTGATTAAAAACTCTTGTGAAATAATCCCTATGTTAGCCTTGAGGAAGAACAGTTTTTCTTTGTCATCCTTCCCTTCCCCCTCTGCCTGGTTGGTTCTGGTCTCAGCACATAGATCTTAGGTCACATTTTAACTATATTAATAATTTGGTCTATTTCATGCAATATTTCAGCAGCATAATTGCTATGTATAAGTAGTCAGTTGTAATAATTGGCTTTTGAATTTTTGGAATAAAGTCCATTTTTAAGCTGAGGATTCCCTACTGATATTTTAGGATTGGTTTGATGTTACAACTCTGAAGACAGTGAACCACATCTTAAAAAATGACACACTTTAGAAGGAGTATCTTCTGTTCATCAGTTCCATAAAGTAGGAATAGACAGAGGCAGTTTTCATCATAAACTCCTGCAACACTTATTTTAAAAGGGCATAAAAGATACATTTCATAATGGGTGAAATTCATTAGTTTACAGACTGTGCTCTCTTAAATGTAGAACAACCTCACTCTAGCTGTTCAAAAACATTGTAGATATAACTGCTCTGTCGTAGTCCCAGTAAATGGAGGAAAGACAGCTAATTAAACCTAAATGTATAATGTAGATGAAATGAAATATGAGAAATTCTTAGTGAATCTTTAATCCAAGGAGATAGGAGGACAAAGACCAGCAACATGGTAAGATAGTTGTGTGTGTGTACATACTATTTTTTTCCTCCTAGATTCACTTGAGAATCACTTAACCACATGACTTTTCTTTCTACATGCCTAGATTAAATAATAATTTTACAACTTTATTTATAAAACATTTGTAAAATTAACTTTGACACATCAATGTACATATTTATAGGGTCCCATATACTTTTTTGTGGTGAGGGGGACCAGAAATTGAACTCAGGTGCACTTGACCACTGAGCCACATCCCCAGTACTATTTTGTACTTTATTTAGAGACAGAGTCTCACTGAGTTGCTTAGCACCTTGCTTTTGCTGAGGCTGGCTTTGAACTCAAAATCCTCCTGCCTCAGCCTCCTGAGTCACTGGAATTTCAGGATTGCACTACTGTACCTGACCCATGTATTGTTTTGATACATGCATACATTGTACAATGTTTAAATCAGAGTAATCATATCTCTCTTCTCATTTATTATTTCTTTGTAAAAAGACATTAAAAATCATCTTTTTAAGCTTAATCAAAATAAGTAGTACATTATAGGCACCCTAGGGTGAATTAACACAGCAAAACTTATTCTTCATCCTATGGGCATAAGACCTGACTTCCTAAACAAGACTCCTGAAGCACAAGAAATAAAATCAATCAAAAAGTAAAATGGATTTAAACTAAAAAGTTTCTTCTCATCAAAGAGAACAATCAATAATGTGAAGAGAGAGTCTACAGAGGGGGACTCTCACATGCACATTAGATAGAACACTAATCTCCATGATCTAGAAAGAACTCAAAAAACTTAACACCAAAAAAACAACCCAATCAATATATGGGTTAAGGAACTGACTAGACACTTCACAGAAGAAGATATATAATCAATTAACAAATATGTGAAAAAATGTTCAACATCTCTTGTGGAAAGCCATCCTTATCTAGCAGAATCAGACAGTTCCATGTCTAATTCTCCTAAGAGAATGTTCCCCTAACTTCACTCTATCCTGTCTATCACAGAAGTAGCTCCTCCTGGTCTTGCCCCCTTTACCTGTGTATTATAAATAAAAGAGAGTTGGTCAACTCTTTGCTGTTGTTAGAAGTCAGAGCTGGTATGGCCAGACCTGTCACATCCCCTCTCATTTAAAAAGAGTATTGGCTCTTATGTGTTTATTGAGTTGATAAGTTTTTGGGTAACAGATTGAAAAACAGCCAACATCATCCTCCGGAAATTAACTCTTTTCTCATCCATGTGGGATGTGACTGAGAGATCCCTACATTTGGTCACTGAACAGTGACTGTTCAAGAGGATTTTAGAAGAAAAAATAAAGGAAAGGTGTTGGCCCCTTTCTGTGAGAAGTACGCTCATGAAGTCAGAATTGGGGACAGGCAGTTAGTGTAGAATAGGGAATTGGGTCAGATGGAGGAAATGGGGGCCATGAAAGCCATCTGCCTCTGGAAGTTGGAGACTACCCTGGGAAAATGGAATGTCAAGGACCTGCAGAGCCCAGTGATAACCAAACTTACCTGCCCTTGTCAGGGACTACAGGCAAGGAGATGCTAATTAATGCCCCCTGGGCCCTTACCTGTCTGAATCACCTTGGCCCTCCCCCTGCCCATCGCTTCTCACTTTATGCAAAACTGGGCCTAATCATGTAGGCAGGACAGAAAGAGATAAGGGGGGAAAACCAGGAGAATAAAACCTATAAAAAGGACAAGATTTACTCAATCTGATGGCTTCTGCCTTTGGGTCCCCTTCTTCCACCTGAGAGAAGTCTGATTTTACTTTTCTTTAATAAAGCTTGCTTTCTACTCTACACTTGCCTTGGTGTGCTTCTCTGGTGTTATACTTCAATACCTGAGGAGGCAGGACTGCTCACCAGTAAATAGTGGTATCACTCATAAGAATAAGTTTAGTAGTAAGAAAGGAAAGAGAATTTTATTGTGTGACGTTAAACCAGAAGAATTCACTCTCTACAGAGAGAGAAATAAAATTTATTCAGTTATATTCAATACTTGGCCAGAGTAAAAATTCAGTGGAAAGAACACAACTCCTACAGTTCTTGAAATGTAAATGGAGACCTAGTCACTTTAAATAATGCAGACTCGATCAGGCAGGTCTGCCTGCATCTCTGTGACTGTATGAGAACTAACTTGGCTGAGATGGGTGCAAAAGTTTAGAATCCTGGGAAGAAAAGCTCCTAATCAGGAATTCAGAGAAAGACTCTAACTTAAGAAGGGGAAATTACTTGGTGAGTTTTCTAGTATAAATATGTGTTTTCCCGCCATGGCTTCCAGCCCTCCAGAAACAATATGGTTTCTGCTCACAGGCAGGGAGGATGGGAAACAGTAAACTGGAAAAGCCTGAAGCCAGAATTAAGGACAGGTAGTTAGTGTAGAAATAGAGGATAGGGTCAAATTGAGGAAATGGAGGCCATAAAGCCATCTGCCTCTGGAAGTTGGAGATTGCCCCTGGAAGAATGGAATGTCAAGGATCTCTGGAGGCCAATGATTACAAAATTTACCTGCCTTTATCAAGGACTGCAAACAAGGGGCTGCTAATTGGTGACCCCTGGGCCCTTATCTGCCTGAATCACCCTGGCCCTCCCCCTGCCCATGGCTTCTCACTTAATGCAAAACCAGGCCTAGTCATGTAGGCAGGAAGGAGAGATAAGTGGGTAGAGAACTGGAGAACAAAAGAAAATTTAACCTATAAAAGATGTAGGGTGCACTCACTTCTTGGGACTTTAGAACATCAGCCATGGCCCCCTTCTTCCTGCGGGGAGAAGTCTGCATTATTACCTTTAAATAAAACCTGCTTAATATGCTTGCCTTGGCGTGCTTCTCTAGTGTTCAATCTTCAACATTAGAAGGAGCAGAACTCGTCACCGGTAAACGGCGGTATCAAGCCTACTAAAAACATGGCTGCTCCCTGCCCAGGCATGGCTGCTCCTTGCTGAGGCACAGTCCCTCAAGCCTCTTGATGAGAGGAGAAATGCCACTGGGATCGGAAGTACAATGGCAAGGTATAGGAATTTTAAAACATGCCTAGTAGGACAATTGAAAATGTAGAGAGTTTGGACTATAATAGAAACTTCCTTGTATTTGAACCAAGATGTTGATTTATGGACTTTGGAAAATTTAATCATGGAACTTAGAAATGCTATTAAGAACTTTAAATCTAAGAATCAGAAGTATACATCCTCTAGGTCCTCTTTGTCTTCTGGGAACATATTTAAAAAGTTTTCAGGGCCTGGGGTATAGCTCAGTTGGTAGAGTACCTGCCTATCAAGCATAAGGGCCTGGGGTCAATCCCCAGCACAAAGTTTTTAGTAGTGAAGCAGTTCCCCAAGGACAAAGAGATACTGAAGGTTGGGGGGAAAATTTCTATTCAGAGGACTAAGAAGGCATTCAGATGTAAAGGAGGATGAGTTAGCATGGGACCACTGTAATTTACATATGGAAGGTCCTGTTCCAGTGCCCCATCTTTCTCCTAGGGAAGAACTTCAAGTCACAAGGTCAAGAATTCCTACTGCTGTTAGTGTGGCAGACAAGGAATTAATAAAATTCAGGCTATACCATATTTTGAGCAAAATGATTCTCAAAGTTCTAAGGGACCAAAGAAAAACTCATGTGTCTATTCATTTTACAACATTAAGGAAGTTAAAATCTGCATGTTCTATGTATGGAGTAAACATGTCATTTGTACTAAGCCTCTTACAATCAATATGTAATGAGGCCCTACAACCTAACAATTGGCTCCTGCTAACTATCTCTTGCCTTTCTGAAGGCGAGTATTTAACATGGAAATCCAATTGGATAGAGCACTGTTTAGATCAGGTAGAAATTAATAAATTGAATAGAGTTCTGATTACCTTAGATATGCTTACCAGGTCAGGACAATTTGCTAATTTGGAACAACTGACTTATGATTTGCAAACTTATGCTCAAATCAGTGCATGTGCACAAAGAGCATGGAGAGAAGTACCTGTCCAGGGAGAAAAAACTCTAGACCCCAGCCAAATTTGGCAGGGGTCAGAGAAAAATTTTTCAGACTTTGTAGAATGTTTATATGAAGCAACAAACCATCTGGGGGATGATCCAAGTACCTTTGAGATTTTAGTTAGACTACTGTTTTTTCTAAATGCTAATAAATCTTGCAAATGACAGAAACTTTTAATGTCTGGCAAGAGGCCATGCAATTTACCCATTTTAGGAGTTCAAATTATTAGACTATTTAATTATTAGAATAATTAATAAAGCACTAATTTCCCTCCATCCTGTAGTTCTTAATTCATATACTCTGTTATCTGAGATTCTAACTGCTGCTTGGTTTACTGTGTTAGCATAATATAAAGTTGCAATCATTTACTGCTCCCCCACCCTTTATGCTGCAGCCATTTCTCCCTCTCCCATCTTACAACCTAGATCTTTAGTCTAAACATCCTAGCCAGTCATTGGTCTACTTTTCAGCTTGTGAATCCCTTTCTCAGCAATTGGCCTGATTGTTGTTAGTCCGTGAAATTCCACTACTTAGGAGAAGTTCCTGGGCGATTTTCTCTCTCTCTCTCTCTCTCCCATCCCTGAAAGTAGACACTCTGGTCATCTGCCTAATAAAATCTCTGGTGAGAGTTCCCATGTCCAGAGTGACTTTCTGGGTGCAGTCACTGGACTGTGACTCAGACAGGGCACCCCAGAGTGCTGGCCCCCCTGGATTCAAGGGTCTGAGCTGCCTTGGGACCTGAACTGAGCTGCATTTTTCTTACAGTTAATTTTAAAAGATGCCTTTTTCTGTGTACCCCAGACTCTCAATTTACACTATCTGTTTGCCTTTGAGGAAGCAGATAGTGGGGGTAGAGGCCATGCTTATGCCTTTTTAGAAGGAGCGTTCTGCCCTATTTGGGTACCTGAATATGCTATTAAACTTCAAGCAACCTGGAGCCAAGGTTCAAACGGTTGAAGATTGAACCAGAGTTATAAGCCCTGACCTCCAGGGAGAACAGAAAGTCAATGAGGAGAAGGAGGAAGAAGAACCAAATGAACCAAACACTCTACATGCCATTGTGGGGACAAATAAGGAATCTGATTCAATGGACTGAAAGGATGATTGAACAACAAGGAGAAGTTAAATCTTTAATCACAATGCTTGCACAATGTTTGTAATCATGATAGCTCTATTGAGCAGTCAGGTTGCCATACCCTCAGAACCAAGATCCAGAACCTCAAAGCAGCTCTCAGAACCAAGATCCAGAACCTCAAAATAACCGCCCATCATTTGCATTTAAAAATATTAAAAAGGGGGAGATGTGGAAAGCCATCCTTATCTACCAGAATCAGATGGTCCCCTGTCTAGTTCCACTGAGAAAATGGTTCCCCTAACTGCACCCTATCCGGTCCATCACAGAAGAAACTCCTCCCAGTCTTGCCCCCTTTATCTGTGTGTTTATAAATTAAAGAGAGTTGGGTGACTCCATGTTGCTGTTAGACGTCAGAGCTGGTATGGTCAGACCTGTCATGACCCTCTCATTTAAAAGAAAAAGCTGGAGTATCCACCCTCATTTCAGATAATGTGGACTTCAAGCCAAAATTAGTCAGAAGGAATAAAGAAAGACATTATATACTGCTTAAGGGAAACATAAATCAGCAAGACATAACAATCATAAATATCTATGCCCTGAACAGTGGCTCATCAATGTACGTCAAACAAATCCTTCTCAATTCCAGAAATCAAATAGACCACAACACAATAATACTAAGTGATTTTAACACACCTCTCTCACCAAACAAAAATTGAATAAAGAAACCATAGATCTCAATAACACAATCAACAATTTAGACTTAACCAACATATATAGAATATACCATCCAACAAAGAATGAATACACTTTCTTCTTAGCAGCACATGGATCCTTCTCTAAAATAGATCATATTTTATGCCACAAAGCTACTATTAGCAAATACAAGAAGAGATACTACCTTGTATTCTATCAGATCATAATGGATTGAAATTAGAAATAAATGACAGAATAAAAAACAGAAACTTCTCCAATACCTGGAGATTAAATAATGCACTATTATATGATGAATGGATAACAGAAGACATCAGGAGGGAAATAAAAAAATTCTTAGAAGTAAACGAGAACAAAGACACATCATATCAAAATCTCTGGGACGCTATTAAAGCAGTACTTAGAGGAAGATTTATTTCATGGGGTGCATTCAACAAAAGAAGTGGAAATCAACAAATAAATGACTTAACACTTCAGCTCAAAGCCCTAGAAAAAGAAGAGCAGACCAACACCAAAAGTAGTAGAAGACAGGAAATAGTTAAAATCAGAGCCGAAATCAAGGAAATTGAAACAAAAGAAACAATCGGAAAAATTAACAAAATAAATAGTTGGTTCTTTGAAAAAATAAACAAAATTGATAAACCCTTAGCCACACTAACAAAGAGGGAGAAAACTCAAATTACTAAAATTCGGAATGAACAAGGAAATATCACAACAGACACGAGTGAAATACAAAACATAATTAGAAGCTATTTTGAAAATCTATACTCCAACATGACAGAAAACCTCAAAGACATCAACAAGTTTCTAGAGACATATGAATTACCTAAACTGAACGAAGAGGACATACACAACTTAAATAAATCAATTTCAAGCAATGAAATAGAAGAGGTCATCAAAAGATTACAAACAAAGAAAAGTCTGGGACCAGATGTGTTCTCAGCTGAGTTCTACAAAACCTTTAAAGAAGAGCTCATTCCAATACTCCTCAAAGTATTCCATGAAATAGAAGAGGAGGGAACCCTCCCAAACTCATTCTATGAAGCCAATATCACTCTGATACCTAAACCAGACAGAGACACATCGAGGAAAGAAAATTTCAGACTAATATCCTTAATGAAAATCGACGCAAAAATTCTCAACAAAATTTTAGCAAATCGCATACAAAAATATATTAAAAAGATAGTGCCCCACGATCAAGTGGGTTTCATCCCAGGGATGCAAGATTGGTTCAACATCTGGAAATCAATAAATGTCATTCATCATATCAACAGACTTAAAGTCAAGAATCACATGATTATTTCAATAGATGCAGAAAAAGCATTCGATAAAATACAGCATCCCTTCATGCTCAAAACACTAGAAAAAATTGGGATAGTGGGAACATTCCTTAACATTATAAAGGCCATCTACGCTAAGCCCATTTCCAATATCATTCTAAATGGTGAAAAACTGAAAACAAAACTGCTCAATTCACCATAGCCAGATTGTGGAACCAACCTAGATGCCCTTCAGTTGATGAATGGATAAAGAAACTGTGGCATATATATACAATGGAATATTACTCCGCCATGAAGAATGATAAAATTATGGCATTTGCAGGCAAATGGATGAAATTGGAGAATATCATGCTAAGTGAGATAAACCAATCTCAAAAAACTAAAGGACGAATGATCTTGCTGATAAGCGGATGATGACATATAATGGGGGGTGGGAGGGGTTAGCCTTAGGGTTAGGGTTTGGTTTAGGGTTAGGATAAGGAGGGTGGTAAGAATAGAGGAAGGAAGGACTGTATAGAGGGAAAAGAGGGGTTGGAGGGGTGGGTGGGAAGGGAAAAAAAATAACAGAATGAATCAAACAACATTACCCTATGTAAATTTATGATTGCACAAATGGTATGCCTTGACTCCATGTACAAACAGAGAAACAACATGTATCCCATTTTTTTACAATAAAAAAAAAAAAGAGTATTGGCTCTTGTGTGTTTATTGAGTAGATAAGTTTTTGGGTAATAGATTGAGAAACAGTCAACATCATCCTCTGGCAGTTAATCATTTTCTCATTCATGTGGGACATGGATGAGAGACCCCCACAATCTCTAGTTAGATGCAAAGAAAACTAAGAGTTTATCTCACTTTAGTAAGAATGACAGTTATCAAAACCTCTATCTCTCACCCTGCACAAAAATCAATTCAAAATGGATCAAAGACATAGGAATTAGACCAGAGACCCTGCACCTAATAGAAGACAAAGTAGGCCCGAATCTTCATCATGTTGGCTTAGGATCAGACTTCCTCAATAAGACTCCTGAAGCACAAGAAATCAATCAATAAATGGGATGGACTCAAACTAAATAGCTTTTTCTCAGCAAAGGATACAATCAAGAATGTGAAGAGAGAGCCTACAGAGTGGGAGAAAATCTTTTCCACATGCACTTCAGATAGAGCACTTATCTCCAAAATTTATAAAGAACTTATAAAACTTTACAACAAAATACAAAGACCCAATCAATAAATGGTCCAAGGAACTGGACAGACACTTTACAGAAGAAGACACACAGGCAATGAATAAATATATAAATAAGTGTTCAACACCTCTAGTAATTAGAGAAATGCAAATTAAAACAACTCTAAGATTTCATCTTACTCCAAATAGAATGGCTTTTATCAAGAACACAAACAATAATAGATGTTGCATTGATGTGGGGTAAAAGTCACACTTTTACATTGCTAGTGGAGTTGAAAATTGGTGCAGCCACTCTGGAAAGCAGTATAGAGAATCCTAAGAAAACTTGGAATGGACCTACATTTTGACCCAGTTATCCCACTCCTTGGTTTATACCCAAAGGACCTAAAATCAGCAAACTATAGTAATACAGCCACATCAATGTTTATAGCATCTCAGTTCACAATAACTAGATTGTGGACCCAACCTAGATGCTCTTCAACAGATGAATGTTTAAAGAAACTCTGGAATATGTACACAATGGAATACTATTCGACCATAAAGAAGAATAATATTATGGCATTTGCAAATAAATGAATGGAATTGGAGAATATCATGCTAAGTGAAATAAGCCAAGTTCAAAAAACCAAAGGCCAAATGTATTCCCTGATATACAATGGAGAATGATATACAATGGGGGTGGGGGGTGGGGAATGAGAGAATAATGGGGGAACTTTAGAATATGTAGAAGGAAATGAGAGGGAGGGGAGTATGAAAAATGGTGGAATGAGACAGCTGTCATTACCCTCTGTACATGTATGATTACATGAATGGTATGAATCTACATTGTGTACAACCATAGAAACGAAATTATGTACTCCATTTATACAATGAATCAAAATGCAGTCTGTAAAAAATTAAAAGCTAAATAAAAAAAAAAGAATACAGACAACAATAAAAGTTGGTGAGGATGTGGGGTTAAAGTACTCTGCTGCACTGCTGGTGGGATTGTAAATTGGTGCAACTATTATGGAAAGCAGTAAGGAGATTCCTCAGAAAACCTGTAATGGAATCACCATTTCACCCAGCGATCTCACTCCTCCATGAGAGTAATTATATCTCTCTCCATAAACATTTATAATTTCTTTATGTAAAGACATTAAATATCATTTTGTTAAACTTTATTCTAATAAATAGTACATCATATATGGGCACCATAGTGTAAATTAGCAAACCAGAACTAATTTCTCTTACCTCACACTACCTTAATCCCCATTGACCAATATTTACCCTTTCCTTTCTCCTCTCTACCCTCCCCTCTTCTGGAAAGCACTATTTTATTCCCAGTCTCCACGAGATCAAAATTTTTAGGTTTCCAATATGATTAAACTTGTGGTGTTGGCCTTGTGTCCTTATTAGGAGAGAAGCACAATCATTGATTAAATATGACTTGCCTTGCTATGTGATTATCTTCCTTCCTATTTAGTTGATGATTGTAGTGAAATATTTCAACTCTCTTACCTCTAATTTCGGGTATATTCTACAAGTATTTCTTTGTGGTTCACATGGAGGTTCCCTTTAACATGAGAAAGAGATGTCATTCTGATGTGACTCTATAGCAACATGACAGATTTTCAGACTCAAAAAGACTTCTGAAGTATCCTAGAAATTTTAATTTCTAAACAAGTACATATCAGTCTCCATAACACACTAAAGCAAAAGACCTTCCAGAGTCCTTTCCTATTCTTATTATGAAAGTGGAAAACTTCCTGGAGTCCCAAAGGTGAGATGACCACTGAAGATTTTGCCCAAGCATTACTGGGATATTTCTTGCTCTGACCTCACAAGGTAAGGAAATTTGTGAGGGAATTTCAAACAGCAGGCATATAAGCCAGGGGCTACAGCTGGGTTTTTGTCCATATATACAGGAAACTCTTGGTGGTGACTTGTCGGATTTCCAGATAGTGATTTTGGGGGTGGTTGGTGATTGTGGTCTTTGGATATTGTTTTTTGTTGTTGTTTTTTTTTTGTTTTTTTTTTGTTTTGTTTTTTAATTGGTTTGTTATTTTCTGCTTGTTTTGGGGTTTTTTGTTTTTCTTTTTTTTTTTTTTTTTTTTGGTTTATTATTTTTTTTAAGCTAGCATCCTTGCAGTGAAGGTCTTGGCAAAAATAGCCTTGAACTTCCTGTGTTTCTCTGAATTGGACATGATGGCAGCCTTGGGCCACCCAAATGTGATCCAGCTCTTCCAGGTCATTGAGACCTTGGAGTATTTCTACATTATCATGGAGCATGCAGGTGGGGGACACTTTTGGGATCTCATCCCAGATGATGGCATTCAGGAGGAGGAGGCCCACATACTCTTTGGGAAGATCTTGGGGGCTGTGCTGCACTGCACACTAGCAGGGTATCAAGCTCCTGGACCTGAAGCCAGAGAACATCATGGTGGATGCCAGTGGCCATGTCAAACTCATTGACTTTCGTTCTGAGCATCGGATTTATAGCTGGGGAGAAGTTGAACAGGATCTGGGGCACTTGCCTATACTTTGCCCCTGAACTCACCCAGGAAATGGGATATTGTGATGGGCTGACAGATCTGACTCCATGAGAATGTTCTAGACCAGACTCTAAGGAAAATGACTAAACAGACTCCATTTTGCTCTGAGATTCCATGTTATGTAGGAAATAAGCTTCTCCCATGGGAACACCCCACTTCTGTACCCATCATCAGTTATTTAGCGTGACATGTTTAATAATATACAATGGCAACTCCTATGTAGTAAAAAATTGCTCCCTTTGGACCTCTATTGCTCTTAACCAATGTACCAGGTAAATGGTAATTGTGTGGATGTCAGCAAGCATTCTTTAGTTTGTACTTAGGTAAGGGTCATTTTGACCCACTTCCCCCTCTGTTGATGATCTCATGATGTTAGTTTGTAATTTCGAATCATAGCAACAGACACTTATGATTGATGTGATTTTTGGTATAAGAACCCCTACAACCCTGCAGTTGGGGCTGTTCTCCCAATAGCCATTATTTGGGGCATTGTGTGAGATAGTCACCTGGCCAGCTTAATAAAGACTCTCAAATTTGGACTTCTCAGTGGTGATCGGTCTGTTCTTAAGTTGCACCCCATAACAATATGAGGGCCTCCTGGCAGACGTCTGGAGCCTGGGCGTCATTCTCTATTTCATGCTCACAGGGAGATGCCATTTAGGGCAGCCAGGAGGAAGCAGCTGAAGACGCTCATCACGGAGGAAAAGTATGACATTCCCTGGCTTGTGTCTGAGGGAGCACAGTCTCATCCATGAGATCCTGAGGGGACCCCATGCAGAGGCCCACCATAAAGCAGGCAATGGGACACCCATGGCTGAACCAGGACAAGGAAGTTGTTTTGCCCAGTCCTCCAAGAGAGGCACTCCCCAAACTCCCCAATCCCACAATCATGAAAATCATGATCGACATGGGATACCACCCCTTTAACACCTGGTTGTCTGTGGCCAGAAGATGACACAGTGGCCACCTACTACATCCTCAAGCACCAGAGAACCCAGGAGGAGGGCCCTGCAGATCCTCCCAGGGTCTGCCCCAAGAGGGGCCCCAGTGAGCCCACCCTTCCCTTGCCCTGTGAGCAGCAGCAGCCTGGGGAGGCCAAGCAGTCCCAGCAGAAGGGTGCTGGAAGTGCCAGCATGCCTGCCATCCCTCTCCACTTCCTCCATGTGGACACCCCCTCACAGCCTAGCCTCCCAGCCTGACCCTGTGCCGAGCAGCTCATCCTCCCAAGGTAACTCCACAGGGAATCCCACTACAGCAGCAAGTGTTGGAGAAGACACCTCTGGCAAGGCATTGAAGGGTTCTATGTCTTCATCTCAATAATCCCATGTGCAGGGAAGTGAGCTCTGGTCCAGTGCACAGGGATGGTCTGCCTGCAGCAGTGGCTGGGAGCTTCACCATGTGCCATGCAGCCTTGCCACCCAACAGCTCCTCCTGGTCACAGTTAAAGGTCATGGAGAGTGAACCCAGGTGATTTGGGGGAAGAGATATGAAATCTCAGGGATGCTACTTACATAAAAAATTAGTGCACTCATGTGGACTTGCTCTTATTTTTCTATCCTGTTGACAATGAGTTTTGTAAAGTGAAGCGTAAACATAAAGTAAGAAGCACTCAGGTTAGGACAGGGGACTGTGCATACGGTTCAATTCTTGCATGTCTGTGAATCTGGGACTTTCATAGCTTCTCTGGGCAGTTTTTTTCTGCCCTTCCCGTTACTGGTCAGAAATTGCTACCTTTAAAAAAAAAAAAAAAATGGTGTGCCATATGTCATTTTAATAGTTTGCCCCTTTTTACCTTGAACCAAGAATAAAAGTTTTAAAATAAAAGTACACTATCATGCTCTTTTAACCATATGTATTATTTGTAAGTGTCAAGAGATAAGAGTATGTATGATCATGTACATATAACAGATTTCTCCAGTTAAATTTATCAAGAAAATTGTTTTCAATGTGTAAAATATAGCTGTGAGAATTTTAATTTTTGTAGCATTTTGATAATGATTTGAGATGGAAGCATTTTAAATAACTCCAAGTTGTATGGTTCAATTTTTAAAAACTTTAGTCTTATAATAACTTGGCTCCATTAACAAAATTTTTGTGCATAGAAAAATATTTCCAAGGATCTCCTGAAGAGTTGTTAGGTAGGCAGCCCTATCATGGGTCATGTGCTCTTTCAGTTGAAAATGTTGTGTCTTATTAAGCCCATGGTCATAAAAGTGGCAATTTAACTCTCAAAATGGTGAAAGGGTTTGTTTGTGGAGAATTCTTTGTCAGCACTGAAGACTCTGGAAGCTGGGCTGTTGGAGAATCCTCAGAAAAGTTGGAATGGAACCACTACTTGACCCAGCTATCCCACTCCTCTGTTTATACCCAAAGGACTTAAAATCAGCATTCTACAGTGACGCAGCCACATCGATGTTTATAGCAGCTCAATTCACAATAGACAAATTATGAAACCAACTTAAATGCCTTTCAACAGATGAATAGATAAAGAAAATGTGGTATATTTACACAATGGAATCTTACTCAGACTTAAAGAAGAATGAAATTATGACGTTTGCAGGCAAATGGATGGAGCTGGAAAATCTCATGCTAAGCAAAATAAGCCAGCCCCCAAAAACGAAAGGGCAAAGTTTTTCTTTTGTGTGTGGGGGGGTGGTGGTGGGTAGTTAGGGAGGAATGGAGGAACTTTGGATTGGGCAAAGGGGAGTGGGGGGAAGGGAGGGGCATAGGATTAAGAAGGACGGTGGAATGAGACTGACATTACCATATATACATGTATGATTGCTTGAAACGTATGATTCTGCATCCTGTACAGCCATAAAAAATGAGTTCTCCATTTCTATACAATGAGTTGAAATGCCTTCTGCTGTCATGTATAAACAATGAGAAGAAATTAAAAAAAAATAAACAAACAAACAAATAAACCCTTCTTAGCGACTCTTTGGAATGTGCTTTCTTTCAATTTTAACCCAGTTATCCTATTTTGAGAACACATGCATCCAAAGAGTCTCCAACTTTTTTGTGGGTTTCCAGTGCTTCCTTTTAGAATGTGATGTCCACAGGTCCAAAGACTGTTAATAATACATGCAAGTTTGAATATCCATTGTTAAAAATAGTTTGAGGTTGAAGGTTACCATTCAGTAAATAATTATTGAATATCAAATACCTTTACCTGATTGTAAACAAGCAATAAATGCTATTTCTCCTTCATTATTATTAAGTTGAAGAAAATATTTTATGTTGCATTAAAACTTCATTTATCAAATATATAATTTAAAAATTATTAAAGAAAAAGGAATGGTTTCTTTTAGAAAGATGTTTCTTTAAAAAACAGTCAAGAGATGCATAAAGGGAAAGGAGTAGCAGAGATGAATGCTGAACATAATGACATTACTTTTGTAACAGAGGAGAAATGCAAAGTTTTTTCAACAGTGTGATTTGGGAAGTAACCAACATACACTGTGAGTCTCTTCTGTTATCATGGTATTGGTGGATGTTAAATCCTCTCTGTGGGATTGGTTCTCTTTTTCCTAATTCTGAAATGGAAAACACTGTTTTGAAGCACTTTTCTGTTCAGGTTGGCTAGATTGGTTGTTAAAAAGGAGATCTATTTCCAGCCTCCTAGATTATCTAGGGAACTTATTTCCCAATGTTCAACAAGAGGCTGAAGTCACTAGAAATATTACAACACTGAAAAGTAACTTAGCCTTTCACAACAGAAATAACTCAGACTCAAAAGTACTCTTTTCTAAAATAGGTCTTACGTGTTTCTAAAATAGGTTATGCCATTTGGCATTGCATCTTTAAAATTCCACCAGGGAGAGATCTCAGACCTGTTGACTTAATTACCAGGCTTTGCCAGGCCTTTCTCTTTTATCTTTTTCTTGGAATTGTGCCTAAAATTATTTAGTACTACTGAAAGAAGAAAAATGATGACACTGCCAATTTCAGTTGAAATAAAAATAGCAGAAAAGGGGAACTATAAAGCTAAAAAAACATGTCGTATTGGAGAGACTTTTTTTTCTTAATTCCCAGACGTTAGCCTGGTCATCCGAGCCAAATGAAGAGAATTGTTGGTAATTACAAAGTAATTCACTGAAGACAATGCAGCTTGAGCAACGTGCTTTACTGCCAGACTCAGTGTGATCTACAGAAGTAAATCCTTATTGTTTCAAGTAAAAAAAAAATTGTCAATACCTAAGTATTAGTCCAAAATGTGGAATTCATGTACAAAATCATTGTAGCAATGAAATGTGCACAAGAAAGATTTTGTCAGTGTAACAAATATTAGCCTTCTATATAAGCGTATCTGAATAATTTTATACACATATACATTTTTATTCATATATATCTACATGTACATACACATACATATGTATATGTATTACTTTAAAATAAGAATGTGACTGTTTGACAGGTGATTTGCCTTATTTATAATCATTTGAGTTTAAATGACTTGAAAATAAAGGCTATAAAAAGAAATGAAAAAGAATATTTAAGTGATTTATTTGTTCTGGTTTTTAGCTATTAATACATACTTTAAAACTCTGTATTTAAGCATTATTGAACTATGAGTATTTCAGTAGCATTCTTTTTGTCATTTTGTTTTCAAGGAATTGTTTCTGTGCTCCTTATGTGGAAGTTGTCTGCATGATGAATACCTTCCACACTGATTCAGGATGAATGTCACTGTTAGGTGGCATCTCAAGATTTCTTTGGACTGTTGATTGCTATGTCCTGTCAGTGCTTTGAACGTTTGTTTTTTTTTCTATTTTGGTGCTTACTATAATTTTGAAATTACTTGCTTCCATTTCTGTCTCTTCTAAAGTACTACTGTTTTTTCGAAGGACACAGCAGGAAACATTCAACTTTATTATATAGCTCCAACATCATACATCACATTCAGTAGATAGCAGGGTCCTGACACCCACTGGAACATTAGAAAAAGTAAATGAAGTCAAGAAAGTGTACAATAATGATTGACAAGTCTTAGTACATGTATATAATTTCTTTTTATTTCTATTATCAGGGTTTTTACTTAAGTCAATAAATGCTGTTTATAATTCATAAGAAAAACTATTCCATGGGTTATATTTAATAATAAAAATGAACTAGCAGTATTGGTGCTTTGTTACTATACACAAATTTATTAAATACATATGGAGATTTTTCTATCTGAATTAGTTCAAATTATAGAATAGGAAATTCTATAAATTAATGCACTGGAAAAGCATTAAACCACAATTCAAAGAAAATTTATTATAATCCAAATATTATAAGAACAGAAAGCTAGACAAATTCTTTTACATGAACACATAAGGAAATTTATGAAACTTAATCAGAAAGTTGTTCATAAGTTTCATGCTGGATCCATAAGTTTTAAAGTTATGTTTTTAAATTATTAAAAAAGAAATCTTAAAAACTGATCACTGACTGCCAGTGGAGCACAAGCTTCCTGCTGTTGCCTGGAAGTTCACTGTTACAGTACCTGCAGGTTTGATTACATGTGGCTGCCGCCATTTTGAGACAACAGCCAGGCCCCATAGGACCTCTGGCCAGACTGAATGAGCCCCGTCTCCAGGATCCCTCAGCCTGACCGATCACTCCCTGCCTCTGGGACCCTCACATTGACTGCTCCCTGCTGCCAGGACCCCCAGACCAATTGACTGCGCCCTATCACCAGGACCTCAGACCGACTGATTGCAACCAGTCTCCAGGATCCCACAACCACACCAAACACACCCCACCTCCAGTACCCCTGCCTGACCAACCTCATCCCGCCTACAGGACCTCCTGCTGACCACGGCCACACCCCGAGCTGCAGCTCCCCATATGTCAACACTCTCTGAAGTCAGAGTGGCCATCTTGGATAATCCTGGAAGCAGTATCTCCGATTTTTAGGCAAATTCCATCCTGAGACACCTGCTGGAGGTTTGAAGCTTATTGTCAGGTACCTCTCATGCATAAGGCTAGTGAACTCTGGGAGGTTTCATTACTATATGACTGTTATACTGTAGATTTTCTTTTTTTCCTTATTAAAAAAAAATAAGTTTTTATTTCTTTACTTTTCTTGCTCTCTTCCTTTTGTTTACCTGTTCCCTCAGAGTCTCTTTCCCCCTTTTTTGCATGCTAACATACAATTTATTTTGATTACACTCTAACCCTTTCTGTTACCTAGAACTTCTATATATTCTTTTCTTATCCCATTAACAGCCATGTTATACATCCCTCTGCATCCTCTTTGTCCTCCATTTGAAACTGCAGATCTTATTGCAAATCTGTTTGTTTTACTGAAGATAATATTTGAACTCATTCTGTTTACTATGACAATTCTGTTATTGTCCTCATAGGGGCTATTTGGTCTATGATTGCATAGTGTCTGAATTGGGCACTGCTAATATTGATCTCCCCCTTAAAGAAAAGGTTTTGGAAATCTATAGGGCCACTTTAAGCTTATAGGGGGAAAGCTACAATACCCCAGATCTACACTGGTAAAGGTGCATGAACAACATGAAAAAACAAGGGAAGAAAATGATCCAAACAAATCTAGATTCTATATTAATAGAATCCAATGACAGTATGTCAGAATAAATGTCAGAAAAAGACTTCAGATTATACATGATTAAGATCATTCGTGAAGCAAAGGATGAGATAAGAGAGGAAATGCAGGCAATGAATGATAATACAAATAAGCTGAAAGAGCAACTGCAGAAAGCAAAAGATCACTTCAACAAAGAGATAGAGATTCTCAAAAACAACCAAACAGAAATCCTTGAAATGAAGGAAACACTAAGCCAAATAAAAAACTCAATGGAAAGCATCACCAAAAGACCAGACCACTTGGAAGACAGAACCTCAGACAATGAAGACAAAATATTTAATCTTGAAAATAAAGTTGCCCAAACAGAGAAGATGGTAAGAAATCATGAACAGAATCTCCAAGAACTATGGGACATCATGAAAAGACCAAATTCAAGAATTATTGGGATTGAGGAAGACACAGAGATACAAACCAAAGGAATGAACAACCTATTCAATGAAATAATATCAGAAAATTTCCCAAACCTGAAGAATGAAATGGAAAATCAAACACAAGAGGCTTACAGAACACCAAATGCACAGAATCACAACAGATCCACACCAAGGCACATTATAATGAAAATAAAATGCCTAACATTCAAAATAAAGATAGGATTTTGAAGGCCACGAGAGAAAAGCATCAGATTACATATAGAGGGAGACCAATACGGATAGCAGCCAACTTCTCAACCCAGGCTCTAAAAGCTAGAAGGGCCTGGAACAACCTTTTTCAAGCTCTGAAAGAACTTGGTTGCTAACCAAGAATTCTATGCCCAGCAAAACTAACCTTTAGATTTGAAGATGAAATAAAATCCTTCCATGATAAACAAAAGTTAAAAGAATTTACAAATAGAAAGCCTGCACTACAGAATGTCCTCAACCAAATATTCCATGAGGAGGAAATGAAAAACAACAATGGAGGTCAGCAAAGGGAGGAACTACCTTAGAGAAAAACCACTCAAAGGAGAAACCAAGTCAACTTAAAAACCAAAAATAAGCCAAATGACTGGGAATACAAATCATATCTCAATAATAACCCTGAACGTCTATGGCCTAAACTCATCAATCAAAAGACATAGATTGGCAGAATGGATTAAAAAGAAAGACCCAACAATATGCTGCCTGCAAAAAATTCATCTCGTAGAAAAAGACATCCACAGACTAAAGGGGAAAGGATGGGAAAAAACCTACCATGCACACGGACTCAGTAAAAAAGCAGGGGTTTCCATCCTTATTTCAGATAAAGTGGACTTCAAGCCAAAGTTAGTCAGAAGGGATAAAGAAGGACATTGCATACTACTTAAGAGAAACATAAATCAGGAAGACATAACAATAGTAAATATTTATGCTCCAAACAATGTTGCATCCCTGTACATCAAACAAATCCTTCTCAATTTCAAGAATCACATAGACCACAACACAATAATTCTGGGTTACTTTAATGCACTGCTGTCACCACTAGATAGATCTTCCAAACAAAAACCAACCAAAGAAATCATAGAACTCAATAACACAATCAATAACCTACATTTAATAAACATATATAGAATATTCCATCCATCAACGAGTGGATTCACTTTGTTCTCAGCAGCACATGGAACCTTCTCGAAAATAGACCATATGTTATGCCACAAAGCAGTCCTTAGGAAATGCAAAAAAATAGAGATACTGCCTTGTGTTCTATCAGATCATAATGGACTGAGAATAGAAATCAATGACAAAATAAAAACAGAAATTACTCCAACACCTGGAGACTAAATAATATGCTATTGAATGAAACATGGATAACAGATAACATCAGGGAGGAGATCAAAAAATTCTTAGAGGTCAATGAGAATTACGATACAACATATCAAAATCTCTGGAACACTATAAAAGTGGCACTAAGGAAAATTCATTGCATGGAGCGCATTCCAGAAAAGAATGAAAAGTCAACAACTAAATGACCTAAAATTACAACTCAAAGCCCTAGAAAAAGAAGAAGAGAATAACAACAAAAAGTAGTAGAAGACAGGAAATAATTAAAATCAGACCTGAAATCAATGAAATTGAAACAAAAGAAACTATTCAGAAAATTGACAAACAAAAAGTTGGTTCTTTGAGTAAGTAAACAAAATAGACAAACCCTTAGCCACACTAACAAATTCGTGATGAAAAAGGAAATAACACAAAAAACACCACTGAGATACAGAACATAATGAGAAGCTACTTTGAAAATCTGTATTCCAACAAAATAGAAACCATCGAACACTTTGACATTTTTCTAGAGACATATGCTCCTCCCAAACTGAACTGGGAGAACATACACAATTTAAACAAATCAATATCAAGCAATAGAAATAGAAGAAACCATTAAAAATCTACCATCCAAGAAAAGTCCAGGACCAGATGGATTCTCAGCCGAGTTCTACAAGACCTTCAAAGAAGAACTCATTCCAATACTTCTCAAAGTATTCCAGGAAATAGAAAAGGAGCATACCCTACCAAACTCATTCTATGAAGCTAATATCACCCTCATACCCAAATCAGGCAAAGACACATCAAGGAAAGAAAATTTTAGACCAATATCCTTGATGAATATAGATGCAAAGATCCTTAACAAAATATTGGCAAACCATATCCAAAAACATACTAAGAAAATTGTGCACCACGATCAAGTGGGGTTCATCCCTGGAATGCAAGGATGGTTTAACATCCGTAAATCAATAAACGTAATCCATCATGTCAATAGACTTAAGGATAAGAATCATATGGTTATTTTAATTGATGCAGAAAAAGCGTTCGACAAAATACAACACTCCTTCATGCTCAAAACACTAGAAAAAATAGGGATAGTAGGAACATACGTGAACATTTTAAAGGCTATTTATGCTAAGCCCATGGCCAACATCATTCTTAAAGGAGAAAAACTGAAACCATTCCCTTTAAAAATGGGAACAAGACAGGGATGTCCTCTTTCACCACTTCTATTCAATACTGTCCTTGAAACTCTAGCCAGAGCAATTAGGCAGACCAAAGAAATTAAAGGGATATGAATAGGAAAAGAAGAACTATTTGCAGATGACATAATTCTATATTTAGAGGATTCAAAAACCTCTTCCAGAAAACTTCTAGACCTCATCAATGAATTCAGCAAAATAGCAGGCTATAAAATCAACACGCATAAATCTAAAGCATTTTTATATGCAAGCAATGAAACAGCTGAAAGGGAAATGAGGAAAAGAACTCCATTTGCAATAACCTCAAAAAAAAATAAAATACTTGGGAATCAATCTAACCAAAGAGGTAAAAGATCTCTACAATGAAAACTACAAAACATTGAAGAAAGAAATTGAGGAAGACCTTTGAAGATGGAAAGATCTCCCAAGTTCTTGGATAGGCAGAATTAATATTGTCAAAATGGCCATACTACCAAAAGTGCTATACAGATTCAATGCAATTCCAATTAAAATCCCAATAATGTACCTTACAGAAATATAGCAAGCAATCGTGAAATTCATCTAGAAGAATAAGAAACCCAGAATAGCTAAAGCAATTCTTAGCAGGAATAATTAAACAGGGGGTATCGCAATACCAGAACTTCAACCATACTACAAAGCAATAGTAACAAAAATTGCATGGTATTGGCACCAAAATAGACAGGTAGATCAATGGTACAGAATAGAGGACAAGGACACAAACCCAAATAAATACAATTTTCTCATACTAGACAAAGGGGCCAAAAATATGCAATGGAGAAAAGACAGCCTGTTCAACAAATGGTGCTGGGAAAACTGGAAATCCATATGCAACAAAATGAAACTAAACCCCTGTCTCTCACCCTGCACAAAAGTCAACTCACAATGGATCGAGGACCTTGAAATCAGACCAGAGACCCTGCATCTTATAGAAGAAAAAGTAGGTCCAAATCTTCAACTTGTTGGCTTAGGATCAGACTTCCTTAACAGGACTCCCATAGCACAAGAAATAAATGCAAAAATCAATAACTGGGATAGATTCAAACTAAAAAGCTTTCTCTCAGCAAAGGAAACTATCAACAATGCAAAGAGAGAGCCTACAGAGTGGGAGAATATCTTTGTCACTCATACTTCAGATAGAGCACTAATTTCCAGGATCTATAAAGAACTCAAAAAACTCTACACGAAGAATACAAATAATCCAATCAACAAATGGGCTAAGGATATGAATAGATGCTTCACAGAAGAAGATCTACAAGCAATCAACAAACATATGAAAAAATATTCGCCATCTTTAGTAATAAGAGAAATGCAAATAAAAACTACACTAAGATTCCATCTCACCCCAATTAGAATGGCGAGTATCAAGAATACAAGCAACAATAGGTGTTGGAGAGGATGCGAGGAAAAAGGTACACTCATCCATTGCTGGTGGGGCTGCAAATTAGTGCAGCCACTCTGGAAAGCAGTGTGGAGATTCCTTAGAAAACTTGGAATGGAACCACCATTTGACCCAGCTATCCCACTCCTCGGCCTATACCCAAAGGACTTAAAGTTAGCATACTACAGAGATACAGCCACATCAATGTTCATAGCTGCTCAATTCACAATAGCCAGATTGTGGAACCAACCTAGATGTCCTTCAATTGATGAATGGATAAAGAAACTGTGGTATATGTATACAATGGAATATTACTCAGCTATAAAGAATGATAAAATTATGGCATTTGCAGGCAAATGGATGAAATTGGAGAATATCATGCTAAGTGAGATAAGCCAATCTCAAAAATCCAAAAGACGAATGATCTCACTGATAAGCAGATGATGACACATAATGGGGGATGGGAGGGGGCAAGAAAGGTGGAAGGAAGAACTGTATAGAGGGAAAAGAGGGGTGGGAGGGATGGGGGGAGGAAAAATAACAGAATGAATCAAACATCATTACCCTATGTAAATGTATGATTACACAAATGGTATGCTGTTACTCCATGTACAAACAGAAACAACATGTATCCCATTTGTTTACAATAAAAATAAATTAAAAAAAGAAATCTTCAATTTTAAAATATTAAATACTTAGAGTAGAATTTAAGACAATTGAAAGGTTTTAAAACCTCTTACAATTTTGAAGGTTATTAAAAAAGGAATATAAAACTGTACATGGAAATATTAATAGACTGCTTAACTATAAAAGGATTACAAAGACACACATGGATAATCCTAAATTAAAAATAAAACACATTTTTCTATTCTGTAAATTTATTTCTGAAGATTTTATGTGCCTAATTACCGAGAATACGACTCGAACTAAACATATGTAGTCTTTATTTTCACAGTTCATTGTCTAGTATGGATGAGGGAATATTCATAAACATGAATGAGATGAATAGAAGAAAGTGATATGAGAAAGGAAGGGAGGTAAATAAAGTTTGAGAAAATGACAGCTGGACGTCAGTTGATAAGCAGTGTCTGAGTATATTCTCAGGAGAGTAAAAGAAGAGTATTTCAGGGAGAGGAAACAGTTTGAGAAAGTTTTTGTGGAAGTACCTTTCCTGGGTTGTTCCAGAAATACAAGGAGTTGAGTGCCTGGCATGAAAAGAGTGAGGAACAAAGTGATATGATTTCATGTTACACACTGGTTTAGCACAAAATCAGGCAGAGCTATATGGCTTAAGGAAAGTTATTTGAGTAAATTATGAATTCACTGGATGGTTTGGAGCCAAGTAATATATTTGAATGTTTTTAAAATAACATTCTCATTAAGAAATAGCATTCTTATTAAGAATACACTATAAGAAGAAAACACAGATAGAAGCAATTAGAAAGGTTAGGCATCCTTGTGACCAGGATTGATATTTGACTGGAATGCCATTGTGTGGATGTATAGTTGGTTGTGACAATTATCCATTCCAATAAGTAACTGTTTAGACAGACTAGTCAATCAATGTTTTGCATATTTCACCATTTTTAATCATTCAGGAAAGAAAAGATAGTGCGCTGGATTTAGGGAACAGTGGCAGGGATGGTAGTAAGTACAAAGATTTTTGCATTTGTTTTAAATGAATTGTCAGTGGATGGTTTCAGTTGAATTGGCTGTAGAATATGAGAAATAGGGTAATGGATGTCTCCAAGTATTTTGATTTGAACATCTAAAACAACAGAATGCTTCTTTAAATACAGACAAATGTAAAATGAGTAGAAAAGAAGGGGGAATCTGGATTTCAGTTTCAGAATGTATCATCTACATTAGTCTTTGATATATAATTGCTTCCAGAGAGAAAATCTGAAGTTCAGGAAAAATATGGGGAGAAAAGACATCCATGTGGGAATTTTAAACAAATACATAAATCAACATCCTTGTGGTGGCAGATGGAAAGAGGTTTTCATCCTGAGTTTAGATATCAAATTTAGAATTCTGAAAGATGTAATGATCGTTGAGACAGAGTAATCACAGACAGGGGTAGAAGTGGAAGCAAATGAAACAAATGTTTTTTTTTTTTTAATTAAAATTAAGAAGTAGTGAAAGATTAACTATCATTTCTAATAGTTCCAGTAACATGATGATTAAACATGGACACTTTTTTTCAATACGGAAGTCATTAATAATTCTGGTTTGGAATGGTATGAGGATAATCAGGTAGGAGAATCAGAGGTGAGAAAACATAAAACCATGTTAAATAAGAGCACAGAAATGGAGAGATGTCCTGAGGGGTGAGTAAAATGAAGTCTTTTGCTATGTGAGTTGTACAAATAGACAATGGTGAGTTAAGTGAGGATAATGAAAGAAAGTGACCACATGATGGTGCAGGTGCTTCCATTCTTTAAGGATAAAATGGAGACATAGTTTTGTTTATGTCAAAGGAAGGGATGGTGTCTAAGGACTGAAAGTCTGGTTGAGATAAATGATTGTAAGACTTGAAGTTCCAATAGCAGCAAGAAGAAAAAAAAAATGAAATGAGGCATTGATCTAGGATGTCTGAAGTTTTTCAAAGTGTGATTCTGGACAGCACAATTATTCTGTTGGTGTGTTCTAAGTAGGAATTAGGCATTGAAGGAAAGGAAAGCTTAAGATCTTTAGAAGATCTGTGTGGACATAAACATTAACATTTGTAACAAGAGTAGTAGTATGTAGAGATATGTTTTGTTTAAGCAGCTCTAAGATGGCAGCTGGCGTTGGGCCAAGAGGTGGCACATAATTAGTGTTAACAAGGTGTGATCTCTCATGACCTTTTGCCTAATTGGTTAATGTCTCCTCTGTGCTAGTGGTCAACAGATGTTCCTCATTCTTTCTTGATTGGTACCATGGCATTTGTTCCAATCATGCTAATCCTAAGCTGATTGGCTGCCTTAGGTATATAAGACATCCTCTTCACCTGGGAGGAGATCACAGAATGCAGGACTAAGCACACACCTCTAGGTTGCAGGTCCCAGGTTGCAGGACACAGGCCGCATGCTGCAGGCTGCACACCGTACATCACAGGATGTACGCCGCACCCTGCACTTCCAAGAAGCGACCCACCTCTAAGAAGCAGTAGACCTCTGAAAGTGTAGTCTCTCTGAAAGCGTAGCACCTCTAAAATTAAGCAAATCCTCTCTTCCTCTAAGCAAAGTCTCTCTTCCTCTAAGCAAAGCCACTCTTCCTCTAAGCAAAGCCTCTCTTCCTCTATAAACTAGTGAACAAACAAGCAAGCAAGAAAGCAGCCCAAAGAAAGATAATAGAAGTAGTTCATTCCCAGTCCACCTTCTATCCTTCCCGCGGGATTGTTGCTGCGGGTAGCAACAAATGGTGGCCCGTACGGGGAAATTGGCATGGCAGGGAAATTGAGGAGCCTCGCAGGAATAAGGGCAAGGGAAAATTCCCAGTTCGCCTCTGGGAATCAGCACGGCGGGTAAACTGAGGAACCTCTCAGGAATAGGGTGAGGGAAAGTAGGAACCTCATGGGAGTCTCTGGCCAGAGTGGTTTAAGGGCGAGGGATAGTAAGAAAAATTGGGGTCGAAAATTTCAAAGACCCAAATGATTAAGGTCAAAAAAGATGTATTAAAAGGTAATGACACGACAGTGAAGGAAACTGTTCAACAAAGAGAACAAAGTGAGGAAGAATCGAGTGGTAGTGACATAGAAGGCAATTACTTAAATAATTTAGGAAAAACAAAGGAAAAAGGTAAAGCTACAGGAAAACTGTAGGATAACCTCCCTGGAATCTCTGGCCAGAGTGTATAAGGGGGAGGTCACATAACCCCGGTGAAGGGGTCACATAACCCCAAAAAGGAATAACTGAGTGGTAGTGAAAACTTAAGAACAAGGGAGAAAGGTAGGAGAGATCTGAATCTAATACAAAGAACTTCAAAATTCGTGGAACCTGCCCGTATTTGAGGACCAAAATAGAGATACCATCAACTATTAGAAAAACTTTAAAGAGGCAGTTATGACTGATTGGAAACAGCTACGCAAAGCAGTGTTATTTGAGGATAATATCTGAATTGGAGAGCTCAGTTGCAGGAAATAGCTGTTGAAACTGCTTGCAGAAATGCAGTAGCAAGGTTTCCTGGTAGAAATGTTGATATGCTAATAGGAGAAGGCCAATACGCTTCAATAGATATACAAAATCAATATGATCCTGGAGTGTATGCACAGATATATACAGCGGCAAAGAGACAGTGCCCTAACAAAAGACAAGAGATGACTACAGTAAAATCTGTTACACCTCATGCCCCAGATCTTTGCCCAAAGTGCAGAAAAAGAAAACATTGGGCTAACAAGTGCAGATTAGTTACTGATGTTGAGGGCAAGATGTTCCAAAATCATTTAAAAAATGGAGCACAGGGCCCATAAAGTACAGAACTTTAGAGGGGAACAATGTCAAATCACAAATTCAGATGGTTCCTCATCATAATCCTTTCTACCTGTAAAAAACAACCTATTCCTAAGGCCCTGAATGTTTCTTCTAATGGTAACTGCTGCAGTAGTTACTCACCAAGATACTACCATTCAGATTACATCTCAAAAATCAGCTCAATTGGTAGAAACTGAAGCAGCTGTCATAGCCATTGTAGAGTTTAAGAAGCAACAGATGGATCTTTTTGCTGATAGTGATTGCATCACTTGCCTCCCAGATTGGAGTTGGCCGGACCTGTGGCCCCTCATACTCCAGCATTCAAATTGTTTTTGCAGGTGCAGGGACTTTTGTGGGAGTGTGGGGAGCCCTTGTTTGTTGGACATATTAGAGCTCACACCAACTTACCCAGTCCTTTACATGAGAGTAATCATGGGGCTGATTTGGCCACTCAGATGGTTTTCATCTTTTCCTCAGTAAAGCAAGCTGCTTGTTTTCATCCTGTGTAACTCACTCTCCAGTCCCTTATGTTGGTATCAGTCCTAAAAGGCTTTTTGCCTAGTCATTTATGACAAATGGATGCTACACATGACCCCAGTTTTGGTAAACTTAGATTTATTCATGTGTTTATTTATGTTGGCATTTTACTGTATGTGTAAGATGCGCCTACGCCAACAAAGGGATAAGATTATTGTAAAAAATGCACTTGCCACCTTAGAAGCTGGAACTGCTTGGTTGTCTCAAATGGATGGCTGATAGTCAAAGACGGGAAAGTCCTGTGTGGCTGACATATCAACCTAAGACAGGAGCCAAGACAATAATATCAAGATTCTTGGTAATCTGATGACGGGTAAGAATGTCAGTAAGACATGTGGATGCCTAAGACAGGCACAGTCGATCCAGATGTAGTGATAGCTATCACGCAGCCATTAAAGTTTTCTTTTAAAATGAAAAGTGGGAGATGTAGAGACATGTTTAAGCAGCTCTAAGATGGCAGCTGGCGTTGGGCCAAGAGGTGGCACATAATTAGTGTTAACAAGGTGTGATCTCTCATGACCTTTTGCCTAATTGGTTAATGTCTCCTCTGTGCTAGTGGTCAACAGATGTTCCTCATTCTTTCTTGATTGGTACTGTGGCGTTTGCTCCAATCATGCTAATCCTAAGCTGATTGGCTGCCTTAGGTACATAAGACATCCTCTTCACCTGGGAGGAGATCACAGAATGCAGGACTAAGCACACACCTCTAGGTCGCAGGTCACAGGTTGCAGGATGCAGGACGCAGGCTGCAAGCCGCACGCCATACGCCGCACCCCGCACCTCCAAGAAGCAACCCACCTCTAAGAAGCATTAGACCTCTGAAAGCATAGCCACTCTGAAAGCATAGCACCTCTAAAATTAAGCAAAGCCTCTCTTCCTCTAAGCAAAGTCTCTCTACCTCTAAAAGTAAGCAAAGCCTCTCTTCCTCTAAGCAAAGCCTCTCTTCCTCTATAAACTAGCAAACAAGCAAGCAAGCAAGAAAGCAGCCCAAAGAAAGATAATAGAAGTAATTCATTCCCAGTCCACCTTCGATTCCTTCCCGCGGGATTGTTGCTGCGGGCGGCAACAGTAGTAGAGTGATAGAGAAGTAAAAGAAGTATTTAATAATGAAATGTTATAAAAGTTTGTATATGACTACGGCAAGAAGGAGTAGAGGGTGGTTGCAGTTCTCTTTAAAGAAATAGAGAGAAAAATAAATGTCCAGAAAATAATGATAACTATGACAATGAAAATAGTATTGCTAGCTATAGACTGAATGTTTGTATCCACCACTACTCACCACCAAATTAATATTCTGAGATCCTAGCCCCCAGGGAGCTTGCATTAGAAATCACGGCATGCAGTAAGCAATCAGGTCATTAGCTCTACCTTCATGGGTGGTGTTACTGTCCTTGTGAAATATATACAGAAGTTCCTTGCCCCTTTTGCCATGTGATGACACAGTAAGATGACAGTCGCTATGAACCAGAAAGTGGACCCTCACCAGACAGCAATTCTCCTGATGCCTTATCTTGGACTTCCTAGGCTTCAAAAGTGAAGAAATATTTTTTTGCTATGTATAAGTCACCTAAATCTATAGAATTTGTGTTATAGCAGACCAAATGGACTAAGACATTACTGAAAAAGGATATCATCACTATCAAGTGCGTATTAAGTTTTTTTTAAATTTTTCTTTATATTTTGCATGAAACCGCCCTTACTTTTTCCTTCAATTTTTGAAACTATTTCTGCACTACCCTTCTTTTCATCCAATCCACATGATGATTCATACAAGTAGTTCTCACTTAATACTCATATACTCAATGTCAGATGCTTTAAATAGACCAAAATACCCAGTTGAAGCAGGAGTTATCACCCACAACTTAAAAAAAAAATGAAACACAAGGATATTAATTGGCCTAATTTTGTGTTGGATGCTAGATGTGATGTTCAGAGTCATGTCTGCTCTTTCTGACTGCTGTTTCTCCTCTGAACTGAGTGCAAGTTTCTAGTTATTGGGACCCATAGCAGGAATGAAGAAAAGATTTGTAGTAATTTTGAAATGCAAAAAACATCTCCAAAACAAAAAGATTTGAGCACTCGAAAGTTACACCTTTGTCTCAGAATATCTTTACTGAGAATCCATATTTATTATCTTCTGGCATAACAATATCCATAAAACAAATAGAAATTGGAGAAAATCTACAATACTCCATAACTTTCATACCAGCAAACTTGATGAAATATTTAATTAAACTATTGATTTTTTACATATATTTGGTGGCATATTTCATGTACAAAATTCCCTAAAATAAAATGTTACTTATTGCAAATTTTTTTCTTTCTCAGCCAGACATGATCAAAGACTGTGCATACAAAGAAAACATTTTCAAGTCTGTATATTGTGTCAACTTTTTTATTATACAAGAGGAATTATGTGATTGTTGCTACTCAAAATCACTTTTGAGATAGCACAGTCTTTCTGTCAGAAGAGAAATAAACATATACAATTTCTGACATTTAAAGGAATAGAAATTTAAAACTAACAAAGTATTTGCTTGAACACTTTATTTCTGTAAAGAATAGGGAGAGTGTGAAGCCTTGTAAATCCACAAAAATAAAAAAAAAAAACAGTAATTTATCCAGCTATTCTCTTATTCCTGATACACTTCAAAAGACTGATACATTTGAATGAACAAGAGATGTATTGTTTTTCAATTTATTTTTGAGAAACATGGCTGGATTTCTAATTGAATCATCCACTGTTTTTCAAGGAATTTATAAATGAGATATAAGAAGTGATGCAATCGCAATAAAAATACTGGATTTTCCTGTATGGGAACAAAATCACCTTTTTTAATATTAGAGTAGACTGGAATTAATATGCATTTAAATGCAAAGCATAGAAATATACTGTCGAAAATATTTCAAAAAAGAAGTGGTCTCTTCAGGGAAGTTCACATCACTTTTCTTCTATGATTTGGTAACTACTGTTAATATTCACCTTGGAATTTTACTTTTGATTTTCATCTTATTTGGTAACTTTTTTAAAGAAGACACTTTTACACTGTGACTGCATGTAATATATTCACAGATTCCAAGAATTATTAAATTCTGAGGGTTTATTCAAAATATATGCTCAAGAGTATCTTTGCAAGGGAACAACAAGTTCATAAGATGTTTAAAACATTCTCTTTGTGTTAGAAAAGGAAAAACATTTACTGAATTACTACCACTGACGCCATTTCCTAAATAAAGCCTTCCCAAATTGAAAAACTGAGCTTGATAGATAAAATACTCATTAACTTGTCAAACCTATTCTCTTTCAAGTGTTTTAGAGTATCCATGGGGATATCTATAATACACATGTCCCAGACAGGGAAAGCAAATGAACTTCCTGGCAGGATATCCATTGCAGAAATGCCTAATATATTTCCCTCTCTTTGAGAAAGAGACAGAGTGGTGGGATAGAAGGTCAGAGTAAACAGAAAATATGCAAGTGATTGCAGTGCCTTATATTCTACCTGCAGGTACTGAATCTCTTCTGATGGAGATGGGAAGCACTGGACAGTTTGAGGAGACCTATGATATGATATTAATTGTATTTTAATAGAAGTGCTCTGTTGGTCACTGGGGTGAAAACAAGAGTGTCAAATGTTCTAGATTAGTAAGGAACTTGTCCTCTTAAAAATGGACTTAAAGTTAGCATACTACAGTGATGCAGCCACATCAATGTTTATAGCAGCTCAATTCACAATAGCTAGATTGTGGAACCAACCTAGATGCCCTTCAAAAGATGAATGGATAAAGAAACTGTGGTATACACACACAATGGGATATTATTCAACCATAAAGAAGAATAATATTATGGTATTTGCAAATAAATGGATGGAATTGGAGAATATCATGCTAAGTGAAATAAGCCAATCCCCCAAAACCAAAGGTCAAATGTTTTCCCTGATAAGTGGATGATGATATATAATGGGGGTGGGGAGTGAAAGAAGAATGGAGGAACTTTAGATTATGTAGAGGGAATGAGAGAGAGGGGGATATGAAAAATGGTGGAATGAGACCGACATCATTACCCTATGTACATGAATGGTTACACTAATGGTATGAACCTACATTGTGCACAAATATAGAAATGAAATGATGCACCCCATTTGTGTACAGTGAATCAAAATGCAGTTTATAAAAATAATTTTAAAAAAGAATTGAACGGCTAAAACATTGTTCAGACATTTCTGGAGATAAATTTGATCTTTATAACATTTTTCAACATCTGACCTAGAAAGCATAACCCGACCATGCCAACAAACTTTCCCCATTGCCTCCAACGCACACCTCTTCCAGCTCTACCTTCACTGTGACAAATCAAGGAAAACAAGAATCTCAGCAAAGGAAACAATCAATAATGTGGAAAGGGAGCCTACAATGTGTGAGAAAATCTTTTCCACATGCACTTCAGAGAGAGCACTAGTCTCCAGTATTTATAAAGAACTCAAAAAACTTAATACCAAAAATACAAATCAATCAATCAATAAATGGGCTAAGGAACTGAGCAGATACTTCACAGAAGAAGACATACAATTGATGAACAAATATATAAAAAAGTTCAACATCTGTAGTAATCAGATAAATGCAAATCAAAACTAAACTAAGATTTCATCTAACTCCAATTAAAATGGCTATTATCAAGAATACAAGCAACAATAGGTGTTGGAGACGATGTGGGGGAAAAGGTAGAATCATCCATTGCCAAAAACACGCATTTGGGGCTTGCAAGTAGCATATCAAGTTATTCTCCTAAAAAGAGACCATTTATTTCTAACAGATATCAGCTGACAAAATCAATTTTATCATCTTACATATACAAAAAACAAGAAGAAAATGCAATACTATCTTTAATAGAAATAGAGGTAATTTAAAAATGTTATTGCACTATCTAAAATAAACCTAGGGACTAAAAGTGACTAAAAATACCATATATGTTTATAAAATTGATATGGATATAGTATAGTTATTATGTCCTTATTTACCTCTGTTATAAGGAAAAGGTGATATTTTTGAACTATGTAACTTAAAGAGAATTCAGCAACAACTTCACGCTTCCTAAGTGTCCATTCTTAGAGAAAAGTTGTGTGCATTGAAAATTTTGTTTGTGGTTTTCCAAGATTGCTAACATAGTTATGTTTGTTTTACATAAACATAGTATAGGTTGGAGAAAGCATTCGATATATTTGTCATACAATTAAGCAACGGATTGCTATAAAACTGTAAAGTCACAGCCTGACACTTAATTAAAAACAAAATAAATTCCCTGTCTATGCCATTTTCCGTATGTCCTCATAATAAACCCTAGTTGCAGAAGAAACATGAAAATGCCATTTGTATTATAAAATTATTGAATTTTCATTTTGTTTCTACTATTGATTTAATTGCTACTTATATTTTTAACATGGATATTGAATTCATGTTTTAATGTGCTCCTTATTTCCGTGCTAAGTAAAATCAATATTGCTTAAGAAGATAGTGTGGTTGCTATTGCAACATGCAGCACGAGTGAAAATAGACAGTCTGTTTATATTTGTCCTTAGGATTTTGAACAGACTTTAGTGGCCTCAATGGTTTCATGTATCTTATAAAACCTAGTTTGAACTTGTTTCCATTTCATAGTTAAATAGATACAAAATAATTTCATTTCCTCCAAAAAATTACATATGAATTTTCAGAGGTTGAATTTTTTGTTATTGTTTTGTTTTGGTTTTTTAACCTACAGTAAAAGAAATGTTCTAACCAAGGACTTCATCTCATCAGTTTACAACTTGAGATGTCAGTAAGTTTCTCTTTAATTCCTCACTGTTCCTCATTGGTTGTTGTATTATAATTTATTTTCCAGTACATTAACCTTGTTACTCTGCTTTTACATTGTGTGACTCAAGAATCAAAGTCACATCAATACATCAATACATTTGCTCAATTAATTAAACTACCCTACACCTAAAATAATTTCTGCTTTCCAAAGTACACAAAATATAAGGCTCTGATTTTAGTAATCCCAGAGAAGAGCAGAGGTATGTTTTTGTATAGAATGGAAGGCAAATTGAGAAACTTCTCATGTCATTCATTCATTTATTCATTCACTTAATAAGTATTTACTGAGACTCCAAATGTAGTGAGTAGTATTATCTAGGGTTTTTGGATACACTGGTGAATGATGCAGACTTATTCATGTGCTCTTGATGTTTATGACCTACTTAATAGAACTTATTGCATATTTATTCTGAACCATGTGGTAAGAGTGTCTGTGTAAAAGGACTAAAAGACATTGAACACGTCTGTCACAGAAGAAGAAAGGTTGTGGATAGAGATAATTTTGAAAGCAATCAGCATAATGGAGGTAATTAAATTTACAGGTATGATGAGACCACTGAAGCAATTAAATAAATTTTAAGTGGTTATGCAAATGTTAGGTAGTGTTTTTTCTTAATCTGTGTGTAATTTTCCATATGAGAAAGAACAATTTTAAAAAGTAAGATTCAATTTAGATTATGTTTAATTAGTAATACCTTCTCACATTTGTATATTTAAATGGTGCATTTTCAACTAAAGTGTTAAAATAGGATTGACCAAGAGGCAAAGATAGGAAATGCTATCCAGGGAGGTGTTGATAATTCAGTTATCACACCTGAATTTTTCTAACTTTGGGGAGAAAATAAATCAGTTACTATCCTACATTACATTTTCTAAATACCCAGTAATCTCAAATAATCTCAAGATTCTTAGAAGTTGGGTTTCTCAGCTTCATCACAGTGAACATTTTGGACTGCATAGTTCTCTGTTTTGCAGATGTCTGTTCTGTTCATTGTTGATGGGTTAGTAACATCTCTTGCCTTCAACACTAAATTCACATAGCTTCCCAAACTTCTTTCCCCCAATTTCTAAAAGCCAAAAACTGAGCTGCAAAATTACCCTTGACTGATAACCAATGATTTAGAAAAGCTGTTACAGCATAGTATGCTTTTGATAAAAGCTATTTTTTCCTATTTTTTTCTCAATTTTTTTATTGTACATTGTAGTTGTACATAATGATAGGATTTGTTGTTATATACCTAAATATAAACACAATTTTCCTAATTTTCTTTTGTTTTCATGCTCTAAATAAAATTTGCTATAACATTTTATAAAGTTTAATTACTGTGTATATTATGCTCATTTATAGGTTGAAAAACAGACATTATGAATCTTTTATTTGAATTAATATTAAATATAATTAACTATTTAATATTAAGAAATATTACACATGATTGAAAAGCTCTATTCTTTAACTCTGCTAAATAGGTAAAATGAGAGAATTTACACGAAAAGCATGATGCCCTAAGAAATATAGATAAATTTGAAGAAGTTACATTAAAAGGAAAACAGAAAAAGGCCAGTCAAGTCTAAGATTCAATTTAGAATATGTTTAATTAGTAATACCTTCTCACATTTGTATATTTAAATGGTGCATTTTCAACTAAAGTGTTAAAAGTCAAAAACTGAGCTGCAAAATTACCCTTGACTGATAACCAATGATTTAGAAAAGCTGTTACAGCATAGTATGCTTTTGATAAAAGCTATTTTTTCCTATTTTTTTCTCAATTTTTTTATTGTACATTGTAGTTGTACATAATGATAGGATTTGTTGTTATATACCTAAATATAAACACAATATAAAGTCACCATGAATTTCTGGTTCTTATATAAATATGGTAATGGCATTTTGCTTCTTCTACTTTGGAAAGGAAAAGAAACCCTATGGAAACCCTTGAAACAGAATTAAATCATTAAAATGGTTAGTAAAAGGTGGAGAATCTCATCAAAACAGGTATATAGCTCTTTAAGAGTTATGATATCTGACAATCTTTTCTTCTTCAAATGTATCTACAGAGTGATTACATAAAAAGCTATGATCTCCATACATGAATAATCATCATGATGTCTCAAATTGTCTCCTGCATATAAAAGAACTTATGCAAATATTTTCACGACTTCTGATTCTATGATTGGCATAAGAATATTTTGTTCCTGGGGTATTCCTGATTTAATATATGTCATGTAAAGAAAGAGAAAAAAAAACCCAGGATTTGAATAGCAAAGAAAATGCTGATTTCTGTATATTTTAATTTTCTGAACTTCCATATGAATATGCTTTTTAAAAAAATTCATGGGAATGTATTTTATAGTTTATTTTGTTTTAAAAACTAAAAAATATTGTAAATATCAAAACTTATTTGATATAAATTATTAACCTTGGCCTACAACATGAGTATTGGCTCTTTCTGGTGTTTTTATGTTAGTGAAACTTACTACTGCAGACTTCTCTGTAGCTCTCAAAGTCCAACAGATGTTTTATTTTCATATGTGTACATCCATCTATATTTTCTTATATTTGTGATGTTTCACATATGTCACATGGGAGAATATTTGTATGATTGGAGCTACTTTAGTTGAGAAAAATAACTATCCTTTTTGGTATTAATTGTAGTTGCTTATCATGTTGTATCTAATGATTGGCCATTTAGCTCCTATCTGAGAACGTATCTCCAAAATAATTGTTTTCCATGCAAAATATATGGATATAGCCTACAAATCTATACAATATTTAAAAGGACAAAATGTGTATTTGAACATATTTTTGTAATATATTCATGTTATTAATCAGCTTTCCTGTGACCCAAATACCAATGTTATGGTTTTGATGTGAGGTGTTACCCCAGAAGCTCATGTATGAGACAATGCAAGAAGGTTTGGAGGATAATGATTGGGTTATGAAAGCCTTAATTCAATCAGTGGATTAATTACCTGATGGAATTAACTGAGAAGTAACTGAAGGTGGGGAGAGTGGACTGGAGGCAGTAACTCATTGAGGATGTGGCTTTGGGGTATATATTTTGTATCTGGGGAGTGGAGTTTGCTTCCTGATCATCATGTGAGTTGCTTCCTTCCACCACACTCTTCTCCTATGATGTTCTGCCTCATCTTGAGTTCTGAGGAATAGAGCTGGCTATCTATGAACTGAAACCTGTCAAAACTGTGAACCCCCAAATAAACTTTTCCTCCTCTAAAATTGGTTTTGTCAGGTCTTTTAGTCACAGCAACAGAAAAACCGACTAACACATCTGACAAGAACAACTTAGAGGAGTGGAATAAATGGGTCAAATGGTGGGTCCATTCCAAGTTTTCTGAGGAATCTTCATACTGCTTTCCAGAGTGGCTGCAACAATTTGCAACTTCACCAGCAATGTATGAGTGTGCCTTTTTTCCCACATCCACACCAACACTTCTAATTGCTTGTGTTCTCAACAGTGGTCATTCTAATTGGAGTGAGATGAAATCTTAGGTTGGTTTTGGTTTGCATTTCTCTAATTACTGGTGATTATGACACTTTTTCATATATTTGTTGATTGCCTGTATATCTTCTTCTGTGAAGTGTCTGCCCAGTTACTTAGCCCATTTATTGATTGGGTTCTTTGAATTTTTGATGTAAAGTTTTTTAAGTTCTTTATAAATTTTTGATATTAGTGCTCTATCTGAAGTGCATGTGAAAAAGATTTTCTCCCATTGTGTAGACTTATATATACCCAAAGGACTTAAAATCAGCATACTACAGTAACACAGCCACATCAAAGTTTATAGCAGCTCAATTCACAACAGTTAGATTGTGGAACCAACCTAGAAGCCCTTCAGTAGATGAATGGATAAACAAACTGTGGTATAAATACACAATGGAATATTCTTCAGCCATAAAAAAAGAATAAAATTATGGCATCTATAGGTAAATGGATGGAGTTGGAGAATATGATGCTAAGTGAAATAAGTCAATCCCAAAAAAACAAAGGGCGAATGTTTTCACTGATAAGTAGGTGATGATACATGAAGGGGTGGGGGAGTCGTAGGGGTAAGGGAAGAATGGAGGAACTTTGGATTGTGTAGAGGGAAATGAGGGGAGGGGAAGAGGAAGGGAGAAGGAAAGATGGTGGAATGAGATGAACATTACCCTATGTACATGTGTGATCACATGAATGGTATAATCTACATCGTGCACAACCATACAAATGAATAGTTGTACCCCATTTATGAACGGTGAATCAAAATGCAGTCTGTAAATATAAAAATAAATACAATTTAAAAATAAAAATAAAATAAAATATAGACTAGATTTAGTAAAAATAAAATAAAATAAAAGTAACTTCACTTAAAAAAAAAGAAAAAAGAACAACTTAGAGCACAACTAGTTTATTTGGACTCACAGTTTCCGAGATCAGTTCATGGTTGACTGAGTCCATTGTTCAGTGGAAGATGAGGCAGAACATCATGATCAAAAGGCATGGCAGAGGAAAGCTCTTCAGCTCATTTCAGCCAGGAAAAAGAAAGAGAAAAGAGGGTCACCTGTCACGAGATGTAATCCCCAAGGGCACATCACAGTGACCCCCCCTCTACAGCCATGCCCCATCTGCCTATAGTTACCATCCAGTAATCCATTCAAATTATTGATCCATCAAAATAATTAATCCACTGTTTAGGGGACAGTTCATAATCTAATCATTATACCTCTGAACAATCCTACATTGACTAGCATGAGTTTTTCAGGGACAATTTACATCCAAATACAAACAGAATTTTTGTCATGAATCCCTCAATATTTTATTATTTTAATCTTACTTCATTTCTCTCATTTTGCCAGTACTGTCTCTTGGTTATTCAGATTATTAACAATTTATTTCAAAACCCAGGCATAATTTTGTTATTATTTTGAAAAGTAACTATTCAAATTTTATATTTGTGATTTATTTATTTTCTTTTAACAAAGTATCATCATCAGTAGTCTTTTAAAAATTGTTTCTGGAGTGGGGCTGTGGCTCAGTGGTAGAGTGCTTGCCTAGCATGTGTGAGGCACTGGATTCAATTCTCAGCACTGCATGTAAATACATAAAAAAAAAAAGGTCCATCAAAAACTGAAAGGAAAAAAATTTTTAAGAATTGTTTCTGTTTTTTTTTACATTTACAGATTATTAAAAATGTCAAACTAAGCACAATATTCTGTGTGTAGCCTCACTAGTCCTTCTGAATTTATGTATCTATTTATTGTTGCTAGAAACCTTATATTATGGTAGTAGCTATTTTATGTTCCATTTTATCATGTTTTATGTTCTTCTCTTAACTCATAACACTCAATAAACCTTGTAGCAACATCTTGTATAATCCACCCACATATCAGTGGTAGATAGGTTCTCAGACTATCATGATATTTATTTTTATCTGAGGAATTTCTAAATTCATTCAAGCCACAGATAATACTAGTTTGGCTATCCATGGTTACCTGAAAGTAGGAAAACTGAAGAGTTTAATACATTTGAAAATGCTTTTTTAACTTTATTCTTTAAGGCATTTTGCAACAAATTTTATTACTGTTTTGCAAATCCTTTTTATACACTAGAAATTATTGCCATAGTAAATGCTAGTTTTCCAAAGTTTTGCACCACTTTTATAATCATCTCAGCATGCCATTCTGAATTGGATGATACAGAAACAGTACTGAAGTGTTTTTGTTTTGTTTTTGTTTGATTCATCTTAAATGATACAGTCGGTACCAGGGTATTGAAAGAAAATGGCTACAGTAGGTAGAAACACAGGTGGCATTTTTGGAAAGGTGCCCTTGATGGGGGTGACAGTTGGAAAGAAAGAGACATTCCTTAGAATCTCCATGGTAAAAGGATGAAGGAGTCATGCATAATTCAAGCATCATAAAGAAGGGATGGATTTTGAGGCAGAAAGAAACAGCACCTTTTTGCCAACATACGCAAAGGTAACTTCTAGGAAAGACATTGCAATCTAGAAGAAAGAAACCTATTAAGTAAACAAAATCCTGTGAGAAACACCTGTGATTGGAGGCTCAGAGCCCTGAACTTCCATTTCTTACCCATCAATTAGGCAGACAGACATAAGCAGGTCAAAACTTTCAGGAAATGTGCCTGTGAGGATTCCTCAGCCTCATAGTAGATGCGAGATAGACATGTGTTAGCTGAATCTTAAATTTTTATTGAGATCCTCTTAACCTGGTTTGTCAGAAAGAAAACTAGAATATAATATGGAGCAAAATATATTTTGAATCTTCTTTTATGGAGTTAAATATTTAGCTGATATCAGAAAAGTTAGAGAGTATGGGCACCGCATTCTCTATGTGGTAGGTATGTATTTATTTAAAAGAACTGAAAATGAATCAGAAATTTAAGGTTGTGAAAAAAATAGTTCATCATGATTATGGCCCAATGAGTCCCAGGTAATCGTTTAGTATTTGAGCAAAAAAAAAAAAAAAAAAAAAAAAGAAAAAGAAAAAAGAAAAAGAAAAGAAAAAAAGGAAAAAAAAAATTGCTTTATCTTCTTGCTCTTTGACCCCCAAGGCTTGTGCATTATTACTTAGGATTAATGTCCCTAAAAATGAATATAATGCTGGTAAATTCTCTAGAACAGAGGGTTATGCTAGAAATATGCCAATATTACAATTTGGTTTAAACTGAGTCATTCATGTGGGGCACGAGGAAATACTGAAATGTGGAAGAACCAAAGATGACAATTGTAGATATCTCATGACTAGGCCGTGGTCTCTTTATAGTTTGTCTTTCCCATCATCTGAATCATATGTGCTCCCAATTACCAGCCTCCACAGGTCATTCAACAAAGCTGCTAATTATAATTCACAAAACTGCTTTGCAATGCTTCCACAATTAAAGTTTATTAACCTTAGGAAATAAAATATTAAAGAGAGTAAGACTTTCATAACCTGAAAGAGATAATTATTTTTTCAGATTTATTAAATTACCTTTTGCATATAAATATCAGGATTTTTGCTGTCCTTTGTATACATAGTGGAATAATTACCAAAAATATTTGGAAACTTTCTTATAAAATTAAATTCAAACTAAAAGTAAATGCATAATTGTAAGTAATCAGATGTAATATTTCTATTGAAGCTCTCTTTTTATTTAGGGTCCATTAACCCTGTATTGATCACTTGGAATTCCTGCCATTTTCAGTTATTCTTACCTATAAAAAACACTTGTAGAATGTAAATTGTATACTATTTAGCTTTCTGTCATGTGACAAATTGCCTGAGATAAACAACTTAAAAAAAAGAGGTTTTTTTTGGCTCAAGTTTTCAGTCTATGGTCTCTTGGCTTTGCTGCTTTTGATCTGTGGTGGGTCAGTGCATAATGGTAGAAACACCTGGAAGAGCAAACTTGTTCACCTTATGGAAGCTGAGAAGCAAAAAGAAAGAGAAAGAGACTGACTTCCCTATATCCCCTTCAAAGACATAGCTCAAATGACCTAATTTCCTCAAACTAAGTCACTCCTCTTAAAAATCCCACTACCACCTCCTAATAGTGCTATTAGTAGACTAAATCTTTAACACCTCAGCCTTTGGGTGACATTTTTGATCTGAACTATAGCTAGACATAATCATGGAGCTAGATGTGGAAGAAATGCTACTTTGGTCTATAGTACTTAAAGGAATATAAAACTTACTCTAAGTTCATAGTAAACTGGTTTTACAGGGAAATTTACCTGGCTTATCGTCTACAGGGAAAATTTATTTCAGTCATCAATTTTAAAATTTTTTTAAATAACATCACATATTTATATTCCTACAGAGTTCCCAGGGTTCTTAAAATCTGCCAAAGTTCCAGAAAACCTCCTGCATTTCTTGGTCCATATGAGATACTTATTGCTCCCTTGAAAGTCAATATAGATTTTGTGCTCTTCTTGAGAGAATAGAAACTTGACCAGTGTCCCTAGGTAACCAGAGAATATATTTCCTTCTAGATAATAGTGTCTACCAAGGGAAATTGCTAATATGATGGGTGACCAAAGAGTTAGTGAAAATCTATAATAAAATCTAACTAACTGAGTGACATTTTACCAAAACATGATCATTTAATTTTATCCCATTTACAAACTACATATTTTAAGTAGTTGTAAATTTGTAAGTTATATAGAACAGAGTTAAGATAGACACTTTTGAGTTTTCCTCCTGAATTGTAGTTGATTGTTAAAAGATTCATTTTAATTTTGTTATTACATTTATACTTGTCTGTAATAATTTACACCACCAGTTCCACTGTGAGCAAAGTACAGTAGACTCTGGGTTTTTTTAGGTTATAGACTTGTGACATTTGGGAATGCATTTCATGTGTGTTTTGATTTGCAGGCATTTACAATGTTGAATACTTATTATAAATTATGAAGTCAACTGCAACACAGTTTTAATCCTAATCAGAAATGAAACTCACTTGATCAGATATATGTTTTGTACATACTGCAAAAATAACAAGATACTTAGTGTCTGAAATGTGATTATGTAATACTTCCCAGCATTCAAATCAGTTAACCTTCAAAACCACAGCTAATTGGCTGAATCAAAGACTTGAGATTTTTAAAAAATCACATCAAAATTCAAACTGAAATGAACTAAAATTTCAAAAATATTGAAAGACTTAAAACTATCCCATGCAGTCCAATTGCTAAAAACTTGGTAAATATTTAAGAACATGATTTTATTAATAAGTAACTTAGCAAGCATAATGAGTTGTTTTATGTGTGTTAATTCACAGTGACATGTTCTTCAAAGTATATGGCACTTGCCCAATAGGAGACCTTACTTACAGTGTTTCATAAATCAGCTTGGAATTTTACACTCACATAAAAATGAGGTTAGTTTTCAGTAGCTTCCCTCATTAGTCATACAAAAACAATTATAGGCAAGGACATATAAAATGTTTGATTTTTATTTTAGAGTAGATGATAAGAAGAAATAGTTATTAAATATGGAAAACAAATAACAACTTAAAATTTTATTGTTTGTACTATATCAGAATATATTGAAATTACTGATAATGCATTTGTACCAAGTTATAGATACCATAATTAGTTTCCCATTAAATGATTGATGCTGTGTCCTTACACTTTCGCTATAAGATTGTTTTAGATGCTTTGAAGGTAAAATTGGTGTGTAAAAGATTGCATCAACAAGTTATCCATTCTACAAAATTAAATATTCATAGGAGTTGAAATGCACTTATATCTTATTAGGAATTAATTATTCTCAAAGTATATCTGTCCAATATTTTCAGTGAAATGTCATATATATATATGCATTTTAGTGAAATGTCATACATATAGAGAGTGTATATATATGTGTGTATACATATATGTTTATATACACACATATGAATGTGTATACATATATGTGTGTATGTGTGTGTGTGTGTGTGTGTGTGTGTGTGTGTGTATACACTCTCTTTGCCAAAGGCCAAAATGGGTCAAAAAAATGACATTTGAAAGTATAATGAGAAACATAATCAATTATGCATTTTGCATTAAACTTGTGATTTCCTGCCTTCACTATTTGAAGTATTTAAGTAAGGAGAAGAAATCAACTCTTTTGAACTTTTGAGGTTATTTTATGAATCATTAAAACAATATTTTTTACTTCTCTCAGATTATGACACACTTTTAACCCAAATCCAATAAATCAGTCCTATTTGCAACTTTATTTGTAATTTTTATTTAAGTACAGTTTAAACACCATCAACAAGGTTGCCATATAGGCTTACAGCATGCTTAGCAAGAGTGTAAATCTGCTGCTCAATATCATACTAAAGGCTTTCTATCTTTGACTGTTCTTTCTTGCTTTTATGATGCATTTTTTAAAACAACTATGCTTTATCAGGAAAGTATTATCATGGAAGTATTCTCAGTATTTTCTGATTTCACCGAGGTTTTCAGTTTAACTCATACCTAATTTGCCTGCTGCCTGACACCTCAGGCTTCATTGTGCATTCTGAGTCAGCGTCTGGCTTGTGTAGCTCTAGTTGCTGACACCATCACTGATGTTCAGAAAGCATTTCTGCATTCTCGATGCTTTTGTTATTTGTCTTCTCTGTAGATTCTAGGAAATGTTCGTGTAAGAGTTAAGTGGAACTCTAAAGTTGATTTAGGGTTCTGCCTGAGAATTTTCTTCGATTTCATCTTGCTTGGATATCAAAGAAGGGAATCCATGCATTGGATAGAAGGTTAACTAAAGTTGCAATAAAAATCTACTCCAACTGAAAACTTTTCCAATTCTGATTAATCACTACCTCTCAGAGTTTATTTTCTTGCTTTATCTCAAAGGAGAATGGGCAGGAAGGGTTGTCTAGTTGTCCTTTGTTAAAATTGCATCTGTTAATATGTTATGTGTGTTCTGTGATTTATTTTAAGATATATTTAAATCAGCATGCAGGATTCTTATATTTTTTATATGTTCTCTGAAACCAATTATAATTTATAACATATTCAAAATTCAAGATAAAAATATTCACTGATATTACAGAAGGCATAACTTCCCAGTCCTAATAGAAACACAAGAATAGATATGTAGGGCATTTTTATTACTTGAATGCATTATAATAACTTATTTGCAGCACCAATTTCAGAGATATGAGAATTTCTAGCAGTGATAAGATACTACTGAAATTATGTAAAATATTTGTTAAATTGATGAATGTCAAATCAGTTTTCTTGTGAAAAGATAATTAAGCTTTTAAGATAATGATAATGTCAGTGATAGAGGAAGCATAGTAACACATAAGAAAGGAATGGAAGTGTGTTTCAGGATCATGTATATTATATAACATGCTACAGAAAAATCTGAGACAGAAATTCAGCAATGACTTAGGATCAAAGAAAACAAAAGTATTCAGAGATACGAAGAAATTAAAATACATATCAGTCTTCTGAAACTAATGTTTGGATGTTATTTAAAGGCTTCAGTATGCTCTGTTTCATGCAAACGTGCACACACACACACACACACACACACACACAGGACTGGGCACCTTATATTTACAAGGCATAGATAAATCCACAGGACAATGTAATGCTGGAAAATGTATCTGATTCTCAGTCCTAAGTGATACTGGACAGATGTTTGTACAAAACAGAATAAAACCAAAATGCATATTATCATAATTCTATAATTTGAATGCAAAAGTTAAACATAATCTGATACACAGCTCACACAAAATAACAAACTAAAGAAGGTAGTTCCATCCTTTTAGTTAATTTGTTAGTCCTGTCCCCACCACTATAGTCTTCAAACATGCCCCACACCAGAGGTGTTCAATTGAATGTGTATAACATAGGTGTACAGATGTGCTTCTCTGAAACTGGATAGTGTTGAATGTACTCTTTTAGTTACACAGGTTATATTTTTCTATAAATCTTGTTGCATTTTAATTTTTGTTGCTTAGCAATATGTATCTAAAGCTATGCATATATATATATATATATGCATGCTATTATGTAAACCTACTCCATTTTGTTTAGTGCATTTACCCCTGATTGTCAACAGCCTTCAGATACTACATAAAAACACCAACTGATGCTGTATTCCATCATCTACTCTTCCTCTAGGTATTTGAAGAGTGATAGTATCAAATGATGGAGCTTATGAACAGAGAGGTAGCCCACAGGCATTATTAGATAGTATTTGAATTCTGTGGAAATTAAAACTGACTCAAACAAAGAAATTCTAAATGTCATTGGATGAAATATACAGGCCTATCTAAGAGTTCATTAAGGATACCACATTTTGGACTGACCCATCTTTTCCCTTCCCTTCCCTTCCCTTCCCTTCCCTTCCCTTCCCTTCCCTTCCCTTCCCTTCCCTTCCCTTCCCTTCTTCCCTTCCCTTCCCTTCCCTTCCCTTCCCTTCCCTTCCCTTCCCTTCCTCCTTCCTTCCTTCCTTCCTTCCTTCCTTCCTTCCTTCCTTCCTTCCTTCCTTCCTTCCTTCCTTCCTTCCTTCCTCTCTCTCTCTCTCTTTCTTTCTTTCTTTCTTTCTTTCTTTCTTTCTTTCTTTCCTTTTTTCCTTGTGAAAACTAGATACCATTTTGTAATTTTAAGAAGAGGCTGGCACTTCATGATTTAACATAATTTGGAACCTCTCTTAGCAGTTGCTTATAGTATCCCTTGTTAACATATATATTTTTAGTTTTACTTTTATATAAAGTTTTTCCCATTTAAGTGATAAGTGGCCAGAATTGTTACTTTATTTTCTTCTTGGAAGACATCAAGTGGATTTGAACCCATGTATATTTGTAAAGAATTATTTTAAGTTCAGCTACCACCCAAAAGAAGATCCAAAAGAATATTGGCTTAAATAGGAAGGATGCTTATTTCTTATAAAGGTCTTTTTATCTTGTCTTTTTACCACTCTGGTATTAGACATGAATCTCAAGCAGGAAGAAGAGGGAGAGAAGTGGGCAAATGGAACCCATTAGTCATATTTTGAAGTTTCTAGTTAGTTGGTTTATATATTACTTTACAGCACTTCTTCATGTGACAATATAATGTGATTCAAAGATGGCTAGTTTTAATTTTAAGCAGCAGTGTGCTCTGATAATATTTGAGAGAATATTGCTGCCTTAGAGACAGGCTGTTTCCTGAAAGTATGGCTCACCTCTCTAATTCTTTGTTTCCTTGTATGTCCTTTGCTTTTTTGCATCAAACAAGTTACTTTATCCATTATTGCTTTTGGCTTCTGAATGGGCACTTCAACTGTTGATATTTTCATCAGAAGTTTTTTTTTTTTTAGCTATATTGAGATGATTCTCTCATTATTCACTGTGTTTTTTGTCTTCATTTCTTTGCAGATAACTTCTGCTCAGCATCAGCTGTTGTTGGTATTCCAAATGTTTGAGTATAGAATTATATTTATCTCCTATGTTCTCTAAAAATGTAATTTCTGAATCATTTAAAAATGTTAAAAGCTTTTACTTTTCTATGATTTCCAAGAAGATAAGGAGGAAACAGTGAAATACAATCTTGTTCAAAGCAGATGTTCTTGTAAGTATTTCAATTCTGTTCAGTAGAAGAAAACACAGATAATAGAGGCACATTAAATTCAACTTGGAAATATGGAGTAATTAACAAGTTTCAGTAGTTCTCTTCTAGAAGAAGCATATAGATATACAGGAAAGAGATAAATTAAAGGGGAAAGAGAATGTACTTTGTAAAACAATTTTATACAATATTGAATTCTATATCCATTTCGACAATTGATAATGGTGTGACTTTCAGAAAATTATTTAAGATTTTTGTTTCCCACATTTTTTAAATAAATAGTGTGCTGCTTTTTAATAGAATTGATAATTCTTGTTTCATGGCATCTATGAATCTTCCAAAGGTCTAACTATCATTCAAGCCAGTTGTTGTTGATGCTGATATACTTGGAAAGACCAGGAAATGGTGTGAACATGATATTTTTGCTATATTAATTTATCCTAAAATAAGTTTCTTGGTCAGAAACAAGACTGTATGGAATTTCAAAATAGTAAATAAGGCATTCTGCAAGTTTGTAGCTAGTATTTTTTTGACAGAAATTTTGCGGATATTAATAACAAATACATATGCAGTGTAAGAATCTATTTCAGTTAGAATGAAGTAATGTCCATGCCATAATGAAGTCATCTCATTCAATAAATTTGCTACTAGGTAAGTGATTGGAAAGCCCAGGATATGGTCTGATTTGGAGCGCTTAGTGTTGGTTTATGCTTTTGGTAGGTGGACTTTAGCCACAGCTGTTTCTGAATCAGTTTTGATAAGTCAAAGTCCAAGCTATTAACCCCATGCATTCTCATCAGTGCTCCCAGAGCCCTTAGTTCTTCAGTCAATGAACAAGCATAGGTAGATCTATGGAAAGGGGTTTTCTGATGTCATTAAAATGAGTCATTTTGCCCATATAACTGTTGAGATTCTCCATTTCGAGGTTGCATTTTGGTGAACTTTCACAGGGGGCACAAACATGTTCACCCTCAAAGCTATTCACCAAAGCTTTCCCATGTACCACTCACCAAACTTCCTTTAATGATTTTTCCCCTTTGTTCTCTCTAAATTCTTAATCATTCAGCCACATCATTTATCACTGCCCATTAATAATGGAGATCCATGCCACTGACCATTTCTCCCTCCCCACAATGTTAACAAAAAAGTACACTTTTTGAAGTACTGAATTCTCTGTTATTAGAGTAATACCATGTCACCTTCCTTTGCACTGATCCCAGAGTGACCCCAGTGCAATATTGCACCTGCACACTTTTAAGTGGTGCCAGTTTATTGCACAAAAACATCTTCAAACAGACCCCATTTTTTTCATTTGTCTCTGTTTATGGAGAATTCCCCTAGTCTGTACATATAAGCAGAAACAGAGGAGCTAATGTACCACCATTATTTCATAGGCTTTTTAAGTGCCACTTAACCCCTAGGTTATATGGCTAGTGTATGATAGTCTGGACATGTTGAAAAACCACATTTTGTTCTGAGATCCACTCAAAGGTAACCCCTGTTTTGGATTATTCATTAAACAAATCAAAGGTGATATATGTATTACAAATTTCAGTGAAGTTCACTTAGCATTGTAGTTTTATTAGTGGTTGGAGATTCTTGATGAAATAAACTGCTTTTTATCTTGGAAATGTTCTTTGAAAAATTTTCAGACCTATAGACATTTTTTCATTTTTAGCATGGATTCATTTATATAAGATGTCTATAATACTTGCTGCATCCTAGTAACTAGGACCTATCTACATGGTTTTGTCTATGTAATAGATCAAGAAAATATATGGTTCTGGTGGAATAGAAAGGTGATCAAATTTGCTCCAGATGAGATTATGATGTGATCTTAAGTTTTATAGCTATGAATTTGGATAGTGATAGTATTACTCATATGTTCACCTGAGAGTAAATAATTTTCATATCTTTTACTAATATGTATGAATGTGTATATATGTATGTATGTATATGTGTGTGTTTGTGTGTATACATACATACTTTTGTTAGAGAGAGAAAAATTTCAATATCAGTAGAAGCATACCAGGTTATGAATGATGTGTGAAATTTGTTTGTAAAAATGGGTAAAATTAGAATCAACATGAAATTGAGATGATAATAACCTATTTTTATTCCTTAATATCCATATGGGTGATATATGATCCAAATAGTCAATTTGAATGTGAATTTAGTATGAATCACCATCCTTGCACTTTCTAAAACTTGTAGAGTGGCAGTAATCTCTGTAATTCTCTTGTGATTGATTTCATCTTACTGTATTGTTAGATATAACCTGTTTTAGTGACTTTCACTTGGTCTTTCTTATTATAAGAACCCAGGTAATAAACAATGGGAATTCTTCCAGTTTTTAAGTGTGACTACTCTAATTATACAAAATAAGGTCAGGGCATGTTTAGGGGATCATCTGGATCCTTTATGAGATGGATCCTTAAAAATGCCCATTGCTCACTTGACTTTTATAAATCCTTAATCTGATTGGTAAACAACAAAATGGAATTTCCGTTCTCTAGAATTAAGGTCATTTCAGAGACAGAATTCAGTAATTTCTCAAATATCTAATTAGTTACTGTTTTGCAATTCAGTCACCCTGGAAAACAGTTGGTTATTTGCAGGAAGATAGAAAGAAATTTGAGTATTCATTTTTGGTTATATGGGATGAATTTCCCTTGAAGGACTCCAGTCTCCTCTTTAAACAAGAAAACTGGGTTTTGAATAGGCTAAAGTGTGAGAATTGAAATGAGTTGTGATTCTCTATTATGCTAACTTAAACATTTTTATCCATCAAATCAGGACTTGAGTTACTCATAAAGATTAGTAGCTTCTTCTTGTCTTTCATTTAGAGATGCAATGATTAACTAAAAGAAGTAAAAAAATCTGTACAGGTGAGAGTGAGACAATTCTGAATTACTATATTGGTTCTACTATCCATGTGGCAAACATGCATGCCTTTTCTTCAGCAATTAGTTTTTAATTTTCTCAGCACAAATATTAAAAGTTGTGCATTATATAATTAGTGGAGATGCAATTATTTTCATGAAAATTTGTAGAGTTCAATTCAGTGGGAGTAGTTTCCACTATCATTTCTGAATTATGAAAAACGGCAACATTATTAAAACATGGAACTCATAAATGTACAATGTATTTCTCTGAACTTATGACAAACTTTTTTGTAACTTCTGTGGGATGCAGTTAGAAGATGGGTGAGTAAGTTTTATATGATAAATGCATTCAAGCATTCCAAGATCCCTCAGCATTTGGATGCCTTCATCTATAGCAAAATAAAGAAATGTTATTATTTCCCGTTCATTTAGTATAATGCACATTTGGGTCCAAACAAATCTATCAAGCAAAAATATGTTGACTCTCAGCTAGTTGAGCTAAGATATTGAATGCTTCTGTCTATTAGCTATAGATATTGCTATGAATATTGAATGCGAAATGCATATTTAGAGATCTAAATTCAATGTGATATTACATTATATTTTTTAACTTGGTTCTAATATCTTTAGGATGAAATCCAATACCTGTTTCTTAATTTCTGTAGATATAAACATGCCAAATGTTACTCATATTTTTGTGTCCATCACATTGTCTCATGAGTCACACTTTGAATTTTATACTCTAAGTTTTCTTGGGACTTCCATCTAATTACATACCTAGAAATAATGCATCATGGGGAGGTAGATCTTGGGAGGAGCAGCAGTTTCATAGAGTAGTAGTACTACAGAGGAGGCTACTAATGCTCCTCCAGGCAAGGGTAGACCAGATCCTCAGGTAGGGAGGATAAAGTGCTTCTGCAGGCAAAGGTGACTCAGTCAAATTTTAGGACTTCAAGGTTTGAAAATATAAGATTGTTGTTTTTTTCCTTCCAAAAATATTGGCTTTTCATCCCTACATATAAGGATTCTCCTTTTTCTAGTTTACAATTATATATTTTTCCTTGTTTCTGAAAGCTCACAGGTAGTATCCCAGCAGTTAATGTTTCTACCAGCAGTCTATCCAAGGATATTTAGGATTTTTAGTTTATACTCTTAAAAATTCTTTAGGCTTCTACCCATACCCCATTTTCAAGGTCACTCCTGCATCTGTAGGTATGTATTCCAGCAGCATCGCCCCTCTTAGTTAGTTCAATCAGTATTAATTTTCTATTGTTTCTCAACAAGTTACCATGAAATTCGTGTTGTAATTTAGTGCAATTTACTATCTTAGTGTTTTCATGGGTCAATTAGTCTGGACAAAGAGTAACTGAGCTGTTTGCTCAGTCTTCCTGTCTGAGATTTCAGTTGGATCCACATCCTCATCAGAGGTTCGGGATCTTTTTCTAAGCTTATTTGGATTATTGGAAAAATTCCCTTCACTCTGGTGTAGTGATGATCTTCCTGTCTTCCTGTCTGTCAACCAGTAGCTACTGTCAGTCCCTAGAAATTGTCTGAGATTCACTGCCCCATAGTTCCCATCCACAACTCTGCAGTTTGCTCTTTTAAGGCTATCAGGCAATTTCTCTGATATTTCCTCTTTTTCTAGGATTTATGAAATTAGGCAATGCCACCAAGAAAATCTTTTTTTCAATGATTAAATATCACCTGATTGATAAATTTATCAGGGAATAATGCCTTATTATGGTCACAACTTCTGCACACATAAAAGGGAAGGGGATTATAAAATATATGGAGGGGGGCAGGACTTTGGGAGATTATTGTATAATTTTGTCTATAATGCCCTAGGAAACATTGAAAAAAGAAGAGTCAGATGTGAATGAAAGTAAGGACAAACTAAAGCTTAAAAATACAAACAGAAAACCTGGAGAGAAAAGTGGAACCTGTGTCTTTCACTGTCTCTAACTATGGCTGCAGTTGATCTTTAGGAGAAGTCAGCATCCCTTGCAAGGTAGGTCTGCTGATACCACGTGGCTCTATTGGTAGCCAGTTCCATTTAGAATCTTGAACAGCAGAGATGAAGAAAGGGTTGTGGTGTGAGTTGGAGTAGCTGTAGTTCCAGGAGATGCCCATCCCAATAAGATGAGTGAACATATTAGTGACCACTTGTGTAAGCTGTTGTACTGACTACTATCTTCCTTCACTCATGAAATAAGGTTGCTGCTTCATTCTTGCCTCAAACTTGCAAAGAAATCTGGCTTGTAGCCAATATTAATCAGCAGTCATTATAGTAAAATATTTCTGAACAATGTAGTTACAGCCTAGCTAAATTGGTATGGTAATTAATTACCACAATTTACAAAGTGGGAAGAGAATAAAAGGGAGCATATTTTGGGTAGGAACATTTAGGTCCAAAGTAAAAATAATCTTCTAATAACACCAGATAGCTAATAATTCAAGAGCTCTGTGACAAAGCAACAGGTTTCAAGACAGTCTTTAAAGCAACAAGATACATGTTATTAAACAAAATTGTAACTTTAGAGGAAGGGTGGTATATTTGTGAACTCTCAGATTTTTTTTCCAAATATGAGCTCTAGTTTATTATATCAAAAATTGGATGGTTTCTTATATTCATGTTTATTGGAACAAAACTCAAAAAACTATTTTATGAAGTTATTATTTAATTTTATATCTATTAGTGAGATAGCATATTTTGCTTTAAAAAAATTCAGTTTAACAAATGTTTCCTTTACAGTCATGTGTTGCTTAACCATGGGGAGACTGTCCTGCTCAGACCCAATTAAGAGAGTCAGGATGGTGACAGATGAAAGAAGGTTCAAGACAGGATAGTAGACATGCTTTATTTGGAGGTGGCAATAGCCTCTAGCCAGCCCCCAGCTCCAACTTCAGCCCCCACCTAGTTTCATTTAGTCCCAAGATAGTATCATTTAGTCCCCCAAGTCTGTCCATAGGTCTCTTTCATATCCAGCATAGCCAAAGAAGGCACACTGCCAATAGGTTACATCAGTGGGCACATGCTCACAAGCAAATGTTTATGATCTTATATACATAAATTGAATCAGAGTATTTATGATCTTTACCACACACTAGAAACATAGCCTGCTGGAAGCAAGGGAGACTAACCATAGCCATTTGGGGCTTACTCTAACAATCCACTCCTTTAGGATTCCTAGCCTTACAATCTACAAGTCAGAAGTCTTCTGCAGCAATTCCTTTGCCAGGGCAGAGCCCTGCATCCATATGCCCCAACAACAGTATAAACTGCAAACATAAAGCCATAAAACAAGTCCCACCACCTAGGATTACTTAAAACAATTGTCAGTTTCATCCCATATTGAGATAGCAATAAATGTCTTTTCTATCCATGCCCAGTTGGTACATAGTCAGGACAACAGAACTCACAGGCACTTCAGTGCATATCCAGTAGGCTGAGGTGTTTGCTACTCTGTGCCAATTTCACAATATTGTTGGTGAGGACACACCTATGCACTAGGGCAGGTAAACCACATCCACAAATGAGAATGCATCCCAGGAAAAGCACAGTGGCTGTCTGTGGATAGGCAGTGATACCACACTGTACAGTTTGGTCCTGAACTTTAGCAGGCTGTGTGTGTATGAGCACCAGGGAACTCATAGTTGGTCAAAGGGAAGTAACAAACATGTCCTCTAAAATTATGTCCTATCTGTGGGACCTGGTCAAGTCACATGTACTAGGGGGAGAGGGGCATTCACTAATTACCTATGATGTCACAAGGAGATTATGCTTCAAACCTTTTCCCTGTGGGGTGACAGGGTTACATAATGGTGGGGGCATTTTATTGTCCAGAGCCATGTCAAATCAACAGCTTGCTCCCTATTCAATCTAGTGGGAGCTGGCAACAGAACATTCCCTTGCTGCCCAAACCCAGGCTTAAGTACAACATTCTCTGTTGTGACCTGTACCTGTATGGTGCCACTATGTGGTACAAGAAAGCCTCCACAGGAGCTGGTCCCTCCATCAGGGACATTCTTTCAGAACTCTCACAAATGCCCATAGATGCTGTGCCCACCCCTTCATAGAAGGTGCATTGATTATAGTCCTAAGCCCTTTCTTCAACAGGTCATTAGATCTCTCTATCACATCTGCAATCTACAAGCTGTGTGTGGTATGAGATGTGCAGCTTCCACTGAATCTGTAACTGAGTTGCCCATCACTGCACAGCCTGACCTGTGAAATGAGTACTTTTGTCACTTTCTACTGTAATGTGCCACTGTCAACACCATCAGGGTACAAATTTTATTGTGCTGATTCACTTGACCACTGACCAGGTAAGCAACAAGCCTGTACCCATATCAATTGCTGTCAAAGTAAACATGGCCCCTTTTGACCTTGGTAAAGGGCCAGTGTAGTCAGCCTGCCTTTGTGTCAAAGGGACATATCCATGTATTACCTGGCCATCAGTGACTCCAAGGTTTTGGGAGTATGGATACTCCAGCACAAACCCCATGTTCCTGGCAAACCTCTACCAGGGCATTCCACATAATTTGTACATCTGCATTCTGTAGGCGGTGATGCAACCAAGCTGCCAAGTCAGGGAGAGGTACCATCCTAACCACTACATCCTAGCCAAAGCATCTGTTTCATCATTCCCAAATCATGCCCTATAGTCACCTGTTCCTGGTGGCTTAGCTCACAAAGCTCTTGCCACAGAACTTGCCCCCAGTACACAGCACAACTGTCAGTCCATATCACTGTGTGGGATACTACATTTGCTGCTATCACCCAGCTAAGCTCACTGGCTACTTTATCTTGTACTGGTATCACATCAGACATGTCTGTTTTGGACTGCACAGTCACTGCCATCTACACAGGCAGTTGCTCATGACTGGAGTCATCAGTGTACCGAATATTGGACAGCACAGATGCCTTATCTTTAAGGTATGGGATTGTTTCTGGTTCATTTACAAAAGTAATAGGTCTTAGCACCTCCTGAATTCCCTTGTCCCTGCCAACTCCTAGCACATTTGGGCTTTCTCATTGTCCCTGCAAGCTCCTAGCACAAGAGCTCTCTCTTGGCCTCTGCTGACTCCTAATACACTTATGTCACAAGGTTGTACAGGATTCAATAACATGTAGCATATGGGGTTTCTTGGCCCTTTTTGGTCCCTGACACCCTTAAATCTCACAGGCATAACAACAAAGTGGTAAGGGGCTCTCTTGGCCTCCATTCAAATTATTTTCCCAAGTCCACCAACTCTGCTTGACAGGTAGAACATGGTGAACTTGGTTACGAGAGCCAGAACTGATGGTGGCTGTCCATCAGAAAGATCAGCTTCTATTTCATTTTCTGCATTACCTTTGACTAAGCTTGTGGGTCTTAATCATCCTCCTGATCCTCCTTTTCAGAGTCCTTCAGCACTTCTGGGGAGGCTGAAGGGTATTTTCAAGGTACAGAGATCCTCCTCCAGTGATGGTGCTCTGGCTTCCAAGGCCTCTTCCTTGTTTTGTAACTCCCTAATCCTGATAGTCTCTAGTAAAGCAGCATCAATTTTTGCCCTCAAGGCTGTAAGAAACATATATCTCATGACCTCAACAGCCATTTGGGTGTCTACTCCACTCATTTCTGTCTCATCTGCACTGCTATAGTCATCTTTGTCACTGGCCTTGGCTAGTGCCAGGTTCCACTACTTAGTTCACTGTTTACTCTACTGGGTCCATGTTCACTGCAGGGCAATCAGAAGTCTTCTCTAGGCTCATAGAGAATTCATCCATTGTATGCCAGCTCTACACAGGAGTCCATGTTAATAAGACCTTGGCAATGGAGTGCTACATGCTGCTTGGTGGCCACAGGTCCCTCCTGTCCACCTCAGTTGCATGTCTCACCTGTAGAACATCCTGCCAACTAAGCAGAGTGTCATGGTGGGAATTCAGGTCCAGGAAACAGATTTAGAATTCAAGCAGTAGAGAAAATGCAAGATATAGTTAGGATAGTAGACATGCTTTATTAACAGGTGGCAATTGTCTCTAGCCAGTCCACATCTCCAATTTCAGTCCCCAGCCAGTTCCATTTATCCCTTCTGAGTCCTTTCCATAGGCTTTTTTCTATACTGTACTGGAGATTGAACCCAGGGTTACTTAACTACTGAACCACATCCCCAGCCCTTTCTTCTATTTCATTTTGAAACAGTGTCTGGCTAAGTTACTTAGGGCCTTGCTAAGTTTCCAAGACTGGCTTGAATTCATGATCTTCTTGCCTTGGTCTCCTGAGCCACTGAAAATTACAGATGTGACCCTCCATGCCCAGGCCCAGGGTCTTTTTTTCTATGTAGGCTGGATAAAGAAGGCACATCAGTGGGTACATGCTCAAAGCAAATGTTTATGACCTGAACTACACACTGAAAACAGAACCCACTGGAAACCTAGGCAAAGTAGCCTCAGTATAGCCATTTTGGGCCTGCCCCAACAGATACATTCTCAGAAGTGAGTTCATAGGCAATTTTACCATTGTGTGTATATCATCCATGTACTACACAAATCTAGATGGAATCCATCCAGGTCATATGGCACATACCCTCCTATGTGTAGTCTGTCATTTGACTGAAAAGTCATTAAACAGCATGCCATTGTGCATTGTATATATTATGTCCTGTAACCATGCTGAATTTAGGGGACATCATAACACAGAATTCAGTCTATGATTTCAAGTAGATATCTTCTAATAAATTGTTACCTGAGAAAGCACAAAATTGTGATTATCTGGCTCAAATTATAGTACTGATCTTCCTTAAAACATCATATTCTATTAGTTAAAAAGATACATAAATATTTATAGACATTATCTTTCAAAGTGTTTTCATAATTCCAGAAATGTGAAATGATAGGCATTGTTAGGCATTGGGGAACTTCCTTAGCTATCTCATTTTAATCAAGGAAGAAAAGGGATTATATACTTGTAAAAAAATTATAGTTCATTTTATTCATAGACAATTTTCATTGTGCAATGTGATTTTATTTTCCTTTTTTTACTATTTTTTAAAGTTAAACAGTGCATAAAATATATATGTATTGAAACAGCACATATTATCAACTATGTATAAATTTTGTTTTTATGTACTAGTTAAAAACAATTTAATTTTAAAATAGTAAAAAATATATCCTAAAATGACTTTAGTTATGAGGAATAAGTTCAAGAAATCTCTTATTCAAAATGACTACAAAATGTTAAGCTTTATCACACACAAATGGTAACTATGCAAGGCAATACATGTTTGTGGAAATTTTACTTTTAACCTTTTTGAGGGAGTGACAGCCATCTGTGATCATTCTTTCTTGATTGGTTCAAAAACTGATGAAAGAAACATCATCCCTCAAAAAAACACATGTTAATGAGTTAGAATTAATCATTAAAATATGCATATACTTCAGGACACCATGTTGTATATAATAAATGTATATAATTTTATATGTCAATTTAAATAAATTCATACATAGAATTGGCAGCAAGAGGGGGAAAAAGAGAAAGGGGAGACAGTTGTTGAAATTTGAGGGGTTGCTTAGACATTGAATTTAATAGGAAATACAAGAGATAGTGAAACCCTTAAAAATATTCTTGACATATAAGCCTAAGTTACAGGTCATGCAAAATGTAGCTAATGCCTAAGAAATCCAACTAACTCTCTTCCATGCCAGGATTTGACCCCTGGGTTAATTATATGTATGTGGACACAAATACATCCACTGTCAAATATGATCATGTTTTCATGCTTAAAGCAAATTTAAATGGTGTCTTGGTGAAAGCTATGGTCCATTTCTACAAAATTTTGTAGATAAAGTAGTTATACTTGTATATAAAAAATTTCAATTGTTGGAATGGAATTTTTTTTCTACTAAGACTGAGAATATTATATAGGGTTTAACATAGAAAAAATCAAATATAACCAGGCTGAAACCTAAAAGTGTGTTTGATTAGACAACTTAAATGGCTATGAATGAAGATAAAACAATAGAAAAACACAATAGAGGGCTAAATTATCAGAGCATCTTATACTCAGCTTTGCTTTTTAAAGACAGATTCATACATGGAGCTCCTAAGTTATTATGCAGAAAGGTTGTGATAAATGTGCTTATCTCAAACAGGAAATAATTTGCCTATCCTGCAACAAGTGTTTGTAGGCTTCTCATGATAATAGTATCCCAACATAATGAGTGCTTTTAACACTTAAGAATACAATCTGACCTTTACAAATTTTATGTTTTGGTTTGTTTCCTTAGAGATTTTTCTAGTTGAGTTTGTGCTGGTGTTTTTTATTTATTTATTTTTTATCAACTTGCTTTTTATTTATCTTCTGTAGGGAACATGCTGACTCTTCTTTTGAATTCCTCATACTCACTTTTTCTCCCATTTTTCACCTTGACCTAAAGCAGTGATTGGAATAGAACAAGAACTTAATAAACATTTTCTTGAATTGAAAATTCTGAGTAATGTTTTTATATGTGCAGCAAACTATGCAGCTTCTAGTCTCAGAGTTTATATACACATGAGAACAAATGATTAACTTTAAAATAATATCACCCTCCACAAATCATTTAAATAATGATAGCTCTCAAAAACTACTAATCAAACTGCATGGAGAAGAGTCATGCATATTCATGAATTGTTTAATATTGTTATTAATAATTGCACTGCTCATTTTATATAAAAATTTAATCTTTTTTTCCTACATATCATTTAGTAAAGTTCTTCACTGAACAGAATGTGAATGACTATCAAATCTTTTTTTGCTTTGATATACAGTCTATGCCTGAAGGAGAATAAACCAAAATATACATATATCCTCAAAGTTGTGATTTTGTTAAAAAAATGATATGAATTTGAAAGATTATGCAGACAGAGTCTTTCAAATAACTTGAATCTTATTTCCTGAACTTTCATTCTCATTTGTAAGTCTTTGTAAATTCTACAAACTCTGTAATTGTCCACAATTATTCACCATCTATGCATGAATACCCATGTATCCAGGCTGAATACTGTAATTATCAAGACTGATTTTTATTGTGAAGTTATAACCACTTCATCTCTTCTTAATGTGAATCAGACCTATAACGGATGTTATGTGCTTTGTAAATGGTAATTAGATAAATATGAAAAAAAAGAATGACTTTTAAGGGGAGGTTGTAATGGTTTTCTGGTTTAGCAAATTAAAAGGGTTGCTGGTTACAACCGAGTGTTCATTGAAGATGTCTTTTTAAAAACATCAAATGTTTTAACTTTTTGCTTTCTGATTCAAAATTGGGTTTCTCAGTTTTTGAATATCAAAGTTGTAAACTCTTCCTACTTAGGCTTCATTGCCTGGATTAAAGTTTACATATGTGCTGTGTGTGGAGTGGGGGAGAAAAAGAGTGAGAGAAAGGAAGAGAAAGAGAGTTAGCTATATAAACTGTACTTAAGAGTAAAGAATGCAAATGAACACAGGGTAGCTTAATTATGGAGTAGAATCTTTATGAGATGATGTGAAAAGTACACATAATGAAATAAGAAAAAAATTCTGAAACAAAAGTGCTAATTCTAGCATGTAAATTCTATTCTTTCCCCTTCTTGAACATTTTGTACCTGGTCTTTCTTGTTTATCAATCATGTCTTGTGTCTGATATGTTATATTTCTGATTTAGTAATACTACTTTGGAAAGTGAATGTTTTCACTACTGACATAAAAGAAGTTATGATATAATAAAGATTATAATTTTGGGGTCATCATCCTAGAGTTAAGATAATAAATATCTAAAATTCATTTAGCGCAAGACAATCAAGCAACAAACACCAATTTATTCATCATATAGATTTTTACTTCAGAGTAATCATAATTAAAGTCAGTTTCCCTGATATATACACCTGAATTGTAGAAACTTTCCCTTGGGTGGGTATACCTGTTTGGGATTAGGTTACATTCAATTTGTCAAAAAGCAAAACAAAATAATAATAAAGTAAGTTATAACCATAAGGGGATGATAATAACTATTTTAAGCATGGCTTCTGACTCAAGGACATTTCCAAAAAAGTATTCTCCTTTGCATTTTTCTCTGAGTGACATTTTCCTAGTTTTTTCCAGTAAATTTTACCTTACAGCTATATTGATCTTGTAAGAATAATACAAATGTATGCATGTTCTAAAGAAAGGTGATTTATTTGCTAAAGAAGAGACATTAACCTGATTTAACTAAACAACTTGCACTTTCATGTTTTATCTTGTTTTTAACAAAAAAGAGAAATATTTAGCAAATTTTCTTCAATTTATTTAAAATGGGATTATTAATTTCACCCCACTTCTAATTCTACAGAATCTGACCATTTTTAAAAAGATTATGAGCCCCTAGGTTCAATCTCTAGTACAAACAAAACAAATCAGAACAAAACAAAAAAAGGTATTCATATAGATGGATCTTTGGGGATAAAAAATAAAGACATGTTACTGAAGTTATGAATAGGGTATTTGTTTTTTGAAAAAGACTTATTTTACAAGGAAATATAACATTTCAGATTTAGTACTTCAAAAAAATCATGCTTTTGGTTAATGTTTCAGTTTAGTTAAACAAAGTAATAAAACAGCATTCTGTACAAAGTAAAATATCAACTATACTTTAAATATCTTAATGAATAGTAGAAATGCTATAGTTTGAATCTTAAATGTTCCCCAAAAGTTATGTTAAAGGTTTGATGCCTGGTTTGTTTCTATTGGGGAATGACGGAAAGTCTAAGAAGTAGGGTCCAGTGGAGGTATGAATACTGCTGAAAATGTTAAGTATACTGATTAAGTATATTTTTTCAGGTCAAAGTCATTGAATTTTTAAAATTCAGTGAAAAATTCTATTATATATCTTTTAATACTGAGCTCTAGGAAAAGTCATTTTCCTCCTTAAAACTATGATTTTATAAGAGAATGGTTATGCCTCTTTTAATTTTAAAATAGTGTCAGTATTAGGAATTTTTTGTTGTTGTTGCTGTCACCCTTGCTGTTGATAGGGTACCACACTCTCTTTCAACATGAACAACATGGATTTATTATTTTATACTACTGGAAATCCAAAATGGTTCTTATTAGGTTAAAATATTGCAAATTAAGTCCCCTTTGGAGGCTATAAAGGAGAATCAGTTCCCTGACCTTTTCCAACTCCTAGAGTTTTCCCACATCCTTTGTTTTTTGACTCCTTCTATTTTCAAAACCAGTGCAGGAAGTTTTGCATCACATCAAGCCTAGTTCCATCGTCCCATTTTCCATGCTCTATTTAACACATAGGTTTAGAATGTTAAACACACAGAAAAACATATTTTGTATATAATCACCATATGTATCTTATCTTGTATATGTGTATATACACAAATACAAACACAAAAACACTAAACATATACAACACCTACATACATATAATTAAAGTTCTCTAGACCCAATGAATTACTGTTATATTCTATTTTCAAATTTGATCTTGAATTTGTATATGCAGATTAAGTTTTAACAAAAATAGAAATGTACGTATTCATAAATGATAGGTTATTTATTGGGTGACAAATAAATTCTTTACACTCTTTATCATTTTTCTGAGTATTTAAGTATAGAAATACCTTATTTAAAATACAATAAATTTCCAGGAACTTCCTAGGCTCTCAAGATAAATTATTTATGTTAACAAACTGGAAAGAGTTCATTTACTTTAATATTTATAAGGGAGATCAATGAGACATACAATGCAGTATTACAGAGCTCTGAAACTATGAAAAAACATAGATTCAATTAATGGAATGTTAACCAAATAATAGTCAGCAATTTATAAATAAGTAATTGTTATAAATGTCCAAATTTTCAAGGTTCTTTGGAGTACCCTTCTGAAGTGAACGGCTAAGCCACATACCATGTATTCAGCTTCCTCAATTCATTAGAAAACATAATTAAAAAAATAGATGTAGTCTTGTTCACAGCAGACTACATATTTTAAAACTATATTGGTTTTTAAGTCTTTAGAGAGAATAAGGAGACTCATTATGCTATTAACTTTGAGTTCTGTGAAATATTGAATAACCTCAAAATGATTTAGTTGAAAGAGGTTTAATTGGCATGAACTGGACCATATTTTTTAAATAAAATATTTTGTAAGATGCTCATAAGAATAATTACCAAAGCATGCTTACAACATTTAAATAAAATTGAAAACTTCAATTGGCGTGTAATTAGAGAATAAAATTTATTCTTAATAGGATATAAATCAAATGAAATTAAGGTTAAGATTTGTGGAAATCTGAGGAACACAATACAATTTTTTTCACATAAAATCTCAATATTATTGATCTGAAAAAAATGTGAGTTTTCTCCTTTCAGTAAAAGGTGTGAATTGGCATTAACAGTAATCTATTAGAATTTTTTAAGGCAAAGGAAGGGGGAAAAAAAAACAGGTTCTTTTAAGATATTTATTTTTAAAGGATACAGAAATAAAACTATAGTCAATATTATTATAGTTTGCATGCAGCCACTTTGTATGTCAGGAAGACAGCAGATTAGTTGTTCATTCCAAATGAGTTGCAGCTGTCTAACCAAGGACAATTATTAGTCTTCTCATAGCTGCCATTCAGCAGTCATTTAGCAATTGACACAATTTAAATTTATTTATTAATATACCATATTAGGAAATTGCAAATGAATTAGTTCATATATTGAAGTTTATGTGCCAGTGAACTGAAAAGGATTTTCAAGACTTATAAAATACTTTGAACTTGATCACGTCGAGAATCCTTCCAGCAATTTATAAAATGTTCATAAATTCTTGCATGAGGTCTAAAAAAAGATTTTCTAAGGTTATTTATAATGTGTAATTCTTTGTACAGCTGGTATCTATCACATAGACATTGGGAAAAAATCATATTCTTTTTTCAAATATTGCTGAAAATGTTAAATACAAAAATCAATTGTATTTTTCAGGTCAAAATTATCAACATTTTTAAATTCAGTGAAAAATGCCACATATGTCTTTTAGTATTGAACTCTAGCAAAAGTTACTTCTGTCCTTAAAACTATGATTTTGCAATTCCATCCATTTACCAACAAATGTCATACTTTCATTCCTCTTTAAGTGTGAGTAATATTCTATTGTGTATGTATATGTATATGTATATGTATATATGTTTGTATGTGTGTTTATAAATATATATCACTTTTTTAAATAAAAAAAAAACTATGATTTTGTAAGATCAAGTTTTAATGTCTCTTTTAATTTCAAAATAGTTCCAACACTAGGAATATAGTTCTTGTTACTGTTGATAACCTTTACTGAACCTAAATTATTCCAAGAGGCAAAATTATTTTTAGTGTCTTACTGACTCTGCAAGACTTACTTGATAGTTAAAATCATGAAGTAAACTGCTTTGATTTTATAATTGTTTAATAATTCACCATAATTATTAGTAAAATGAACACTGATAGATAATAAAGTAAGCCTCAGTGCACTAGAGACAGTTCTCCTGTTGAAGACATTGGCCTGTTTATGAAAGAACTGATGAAGTGGCCCATCTTTATTCCAACCAGGACACATGAAATTAATATACAATCGGTTAACATATGAAAGTTCACCGGTGCTTGTAATGTTTGAAAGACAATGGAAAACATAGGATACTTAATTTTTTTTTCTAAAAATCCACTGAGGAAGTTTTGTTTTTATTTTAATTCAATTGATCTATGTGACCAATTTTATACACCATCAGACTGTATTCTCAATACATCTGTTATCTCCTAATATCTGACACCAAAAGGACTTGGTGTATTCAAAACTTTCAAGTTGCAACATAAAGCATAGAATGTTTGGTATGTATTTATTATTGTTCATTTGAATCTCTATCAAGGATTCACAAGGAAACACCCAGGAACATTTTGATTGAGGTGTGGAAAATGCATTCTAGTTCTAAAATTTCTGTTACAAGGAAAAAAATAAAAGTCAGGAGAGATCCTTTATATTTGTTAAGATGAAGTAATTCAGTGAAAACTGTTTTATTTATTTATTTATCCTAAAGTTGATGAAGTCTCCTGCTATTAGAGTATCTTATATTTTCTTCTGGATTTTGAGTTTTGTTTGAGTTGGAAGGAAAAAAAGTACTCAGTCTGAAATCAGCAATGTCGAAGGGCCAGTTAACAAAAGTAAGAAGAGAAAAGAGCAAAACAAATGAATCCAAAGAATAAGAGAAGACATCACTACGAATATTGGAGTACATAAATCCTCCATTTATATACATTGTGCATGATACTTAAGAGAAGTCACAAGCTATCTTAATGTAAGAGTAACACATTAGTTTTACTTGACACAGCTTCTCTAAGCTATTAGACTTCTAGACATATTTTTCAGGTTGATGTTTTCATATAAGATGATATATACTTAAAGTTACAGGGATATTAACAAATAATTAAGTGACAGACTAATTCTTTCAATCATTATGTAGTTCTTAAAAAAAGTTTGAGCTATTTACACACAGAGACATATGTAAATAAGGAACCAAAATAATATTCTTCCATGACTAAAAAAATTAAAATTTTCAACTGACAATAATTAATTTCTATTGAAATATTTCCCATGAAATGTGGTGCAGAATTCTGGGAGTGTATAAATGATTTATTTTAGATATCTGTACAAATATAAAACTGCATGATATAGTGAAATTTGTTCCCACTCACACCTATCCATATAAACAAACTATCTTATGATTGACTGTAGCATGTGAAATATTATCAATTTTTTTAATTCAAAAAATAGAATGAAAGCTTTTCCACCTTCATATTTGGACTAGAAATCATGAGTGTATCATTTACCAGGGGGCATGATATTGAACTAAATGCTACTGAGTTCCTGCCAAAAGTTCCATATTCGAAATTATATTAGGTAGTCAAAGGAGCATGTTAAAAATCCGTATTGTAGGTTTTAAACTTTCTTTATATTTTCAGTTTGAAGAACCAAGGACATGCACTTTTACTAGAGAAAAATTTTAAAAACTCATTTACAAAACTGAATCAAACCAATGATGTTCTGATAAAGGAAGGTTTCTTTTTTAAAGTACCAGTATGCGTTTAAAAAATAGCTTCAATTTCATGGCTGAAGATATTGTTCATTATCAGATGCAATGACCCTGAGAAAAGGGTCCATGTGATGTATTCCTTTTAGGACTTGATATCAAACCAATTTTAGTGTGTGAAAAGACTCATAGGACCAACTATGAGAAAGCAGCAGGAAATTTTATTATATTTTCAGTTATTCTTACTTCAGTTAATCTCTAGGTTACATTAAATTGCACTAAGAATTATATTTGGTCACTACTCACATGCTTTTCTCTGACTCTTGGTTTGGTGTTTGTTATCTTTCTAAAAATTTAGATGAAGAAGCAATAATATAAAGTGGTACATTATCTACACATGCATATAGGAAGGATTGTATTTTACAATCAGGTAACTATATCATATAATACATTATATGAGTTTTTGTTCATTCAAAAATTAAATTCATAAAAAATTTCCCACAGAAATTGATATACTGCTTCTATGTTTTAATAATTTACAAAAAGGCATTATGAAGGAGTCATATTTTATTTACATCTGACAACTCTTTGACCATAGCATGGTGTTTTGTTTTGTTTTGCTTTTTAATCTTACCCCAACTTTGATAACAATTAGAATGAAAGGAAAGTGAGGAGAATTTAAAGTGTGGCAGAGTCAAATGGATAATCGTTGGGGTGACATTATTTGAACAGTCTTATGTGTCATATTACAAAATATGAATTGTATTTTATACCACAGCACTTAGAATATATTACTTTTTCAGACCCTGAAATGATATACATTTCTAGAAAGTCAAGCAATACAGAATCTTTACATAATTGGAATTTTTGGACTCTCCTTCCTATAGAATGACACATGAGAAAAATCTCAAAAAGTTTCATCAAAATAAGTCTTTTCTTTTTGAGGAAGAATATAATAAGCTTAAGAATATTCAATCTGAGTACTGAATAAGGAAAAGCCTCATATTTAAAAGGACAAAGCATGATTTCATGTAATTCAGACATAGTTGTATGAATGGTTTGTGAAGACAAGCCCTGTCAGGATTCAGGGTTAAACCTGATTAACACACATCTTTGGAAATATGTCCCCTAGCCAAAGTTGTGACTTCATGGAAACATGGGTCATAATAAAAAAAAAATCAACTATAAGAAAGCAAAAAGAAGCAAACAAACATCTGGATAATGAAAGAAGTTAAAGTAAACAAAGTAAGGAAAGAAAGAAAGAGGGAAGAGAGATTGGAAAGAGGAAGAAAGGAAGAAAGGCATACTAGAAAAACAAGATCCTTTTGTTGTTATATAGGAACAAACAACTCTTGATACAAAAAGTAACTCAGAGTTGAAATATTTTGCTGCTGCAAAGGCTAGGATTTTCTTCTTTTAAGAAATTTACAGAATATATTTATATTTGTGTGTGTACATATATATACAGATTATCCTCTATATACAGTGAGCTTATATCCTGAACCCATCATAAATTAAAATATTGTACATTGAAAGTGCACTTACTATACCTCAACTACCACAGGTGAGGTTAGCCAGACAACTCATAGTGGGGAATTCTTTGTTTACCCTCATGGTCTCCTGACTGGGAGCTGTAGATCTCTGCTGCTATCCTGAATTGGGAGAGAGTGTGGTACTTCATCTAGCTAGCCCAGGAAAGAATCAAAATTCAAACTACGGTGTAGACTGATGCATATCTCTTTCACCCTCACTTCAGTCTAAAAAAATTATAACTCAATCCATCCTAAGGGATCCTAAGGGATCACACTGAGGGATCAGTGTGTGTGTGTGTGTGTGTGTGTGTGTGTGTGTGTCTTTTTTTGTTCTTGTTTTTGTGCAGCTGGGCCTGATGCCTGGGTCAACAGGGGCCAGCCTGCAGTTGAAGTCCACAGTGAAGATACATTTTCATGTCACTCTCCTTCCCTCAGTAGAAGGGAATCCCTCTCTTCCCTTCACTGCATGAGTATGATACAGGTAAAATGAGACTCCCCTTCCTATCTTCTTCAAACATATTTTCTTATTCCCGTATTTTATCCAGGGGCTGTAAGCTCTCCTCTGGGTTGAGCTCTCATGAAGGTATTATTATGCTCAGATATTTACTCAAATTGGTGTTTCTGTGTGATAATCACAGAAGTTCCTCCTCTGTCATCCTGTGGATGCCAATGCCTTTGTAGTTGTTCTGATTTTTCTTAATAAGTCAAAGGGAAATTTCTTGGAATGAGAGTTTTAATGAATATATATTTTAAATTAATATTTATTCTAGTATATTGTCTAATCATGCTCATTGCTTAGAAAAGCATTTTAAATAATAACTTTCATCAAACTAATGCAATCTTGATGTAGAGATCACTCAGTGTAGCGAAACATTGGCAAAATGCCAATCCAGTTGCTCCGCATTTTGTTTCATTTATCTTTGTTTTTTTTTTTTTCTGCTAAATTGAAAAGATATTTTTCTTTTTACATCTTGTCACATTCCCCTCATCACTCTCCACCAACACATACACATGTCTTGTTCCCTGGTTCACTTATTTTTCACTCCATCAATGCTAAATATTGTTATGAAACATAAGCACCTCTCAATTTGGTCATATAAATTGCAAGCTATTTTTGAAATGTAAGAAAGAAAAACTTCAATTAATAATTTCATAGGTTCTCAATTTACTGATTTTAGTCTAATATAGACAGAGAGAAGCTATATTAATACAGACCGTGATGGATCTGATGAATACAAATACACACACATACTCAGACAAGACATGTACATATAATAAATATGAGATTACAATAAGGCATAGGTTGATAGAGACAAACACAGATGTGGAAAATTTGAGAAATAACAATTCTGATCTTTAGTTACACTGCACTTTTTTCTAAATACATGTTGGTATAAACTTTTGAGATGTATCCTCCAACTTTCAGATACACATTAAAAGCAAATACCCTCTATTTCTTTGGAAATCTAAGACATTGTAGTTAAAATAAATAAATTTTATAGTATTCATGATAAAACATACTCTATGTGTAATATGTAAAATAAAATCTCAAGCACTAACAATTACTTTGCTTTCTTACCCCATGGAAATACTAAGGATCAAATGTAAGTATGTCAAGAAAAACCTGATTCATAAATTATAATTAGACAAAATCAGCACTCAAATTATTTTAATTATTGATTTAATTCAAAAATAATTGATTACAATATGAAAATAGACACTGTTTTAAATCAAAAAGGTAATTTTTCAATTTAAAAAATCCTCACAAGAATATACATTCAATTAAAATATTTTCAAGATACATCTTATGTTCAATTTTATGGATACTGTGACATAGATGGCCATATTGAAATTTGTTCAGAAGATAATTTGTCACTAAATTATGAATTAAAATATCTGAAAAATCAATTACTATGCATTAGCCCCTTAAAAGTGTTATTTTAATTAATCGATGGTAATGTAGAACCATAAATATAAACCCACCAGACAGGACCTTTGATCCTAGAGAAGTGCAGTCATGAGCTATTTTCAATTAGAAATGTTTTCATACAGTCTCTACTCTGCTAACTTTCTCTCTTAACCATCAAACCCACAGAAAGATAGATGTCGATTTAGTCTAAAAGGTCGAACTTCTCAGGCAGATCGTAATGGTGAAGTTTGAAGTGAATTAAGTGCCAAAAAATATCCTATGTCCCCATCATGTCCATGTCACTTATCTTCACAATGTGGCTGTTTTAGTCAGCTTTTTTCACTGCTGTGAGTAAAAGACTTGCCAAGAACAATTTTAGAGGAGTAAAAGCTTATTTTGGGACTAACAGTTTCAGAACTCTCAGTCCATAGACAGCTGGCTCCATTCCTCAGGACTCAAGGTGAGACAGAACACCACGGTGAAATAGTGTGGCAGAGGGAAGAGGCTCATCTATCAGGAAGCAACGAGAGAGACTCCATTCACCAGATACCAAATATATACGGAAAGGCATGCCTCCAATTACCCACCTCCTGTGGGAACACCCATCTGCCTTCAGGTACCACTTAGTTAATTCCAGCAGAAAATTAACTCACTGACTGGGTTAAGGTTCTCATAACCCAATCATTTTTCTTTGAAATCTTCTTGCATTGTCTCACATATGAACTTTCGGGAGGCAACTCACATCCAAACCATAACAGAGACTTTGCAGTCTCCTTTCAAGATCTGGAACCATTACTTCAAACCTTGACTCTGGGCTGCTTCTGTGATTTGCTTTAACCAATAGAATATGATAAAAATGATGATTTTGCATTTTAGAGCTCAAGCAATAAAATGTGTTGCATTTTCTGTTTTTCTTCATTCTTCGAACTATGTCAATACCACAATTACAAGCCCAAACTAGCCTGCTGAGGAATGAGAGCCCACATAGATGAGAATTGAGTAATTCCAGAGGAGGATATCCTAGACCAGCCACACTCAGCTTGTTCTACATATCAACACTTAGCTAATCTGCCAGTTCACTCTAGTTACAACGTTGGGCCAGGAAAGAACAGCCTTGTCTGACCCAGGTAAACAGAATCATGCTTGGACCCATATAATTGGGCATAAAAATAAGTGGAAGTTGCTGTAAGTCTCTAAATTTGTGCTGACTTATTATGCAGCAATACTTGACTAATAAAAATTTCAGGGTATTTATGAGAATCATTTGAATAATAATCAGCATAATCTACCTTCCCCCACATCATTTTTATTATTTCTATGGAGAAGCATAAGTATATCCTTAATATTAGGCAACCCATAAAGTTCTGCCATCACCTGCATAATTGCAATTAACTTACCCTCTTCAAATTCATGTTCAACCTATTCCCAGAACCTCATTTCAAAGGTTGATATTTTGGATTAACTTCTAGTACCAATTACTAAACAAACTAGCTCTGCATAAGAAATGGATGTTTCATGAAGATCTGCTTAAAACATGTAACTAAAATAAAGGAAAATCAATAAAGTAGGTGAAGTACTTTATCAATGCTAGGCTAAAGGTGCCATGGTTTGGAGAGTAACCAAAATCCAGGAATAGCTGTTAACTGTAGAAAAGGTCCATTAACCTATAGCTGTGACTATTGATAACAGAATGCAGCTGTTGTTAGCCTTGGATCTGAAGAAAGGGACATTTGGAGAAAAAAAATTTCTCAAACTTATTGTAATCCAATGCTCCAGCTCCTGCTAACAGGGAAATAGAAGGAAAAGCTACCTCTCAAATCATTCTACAAAAATTCGCTTCCCTGAGCCATAGACAGAGTGATAATCCATTTGGAGGCACAAACAGAGAATATCAGCATGATCATTTCATAAAAATCACATCTTTAAAATGACTTGTGTTGCCCCTTCCATTCTGAATAGTGCTGCTTAATTTTCCATGAGCTTTTCAGCTTTTATATGAAGCATAAGGTAATGTGATGACTGACATACACATCAAAGGGTGTAGAAATAAAGAGGCATGTTCAATGAAGGTAATTCAGTTTTCAAATGTTGAACACTGATTGCATGTGTGAAATAATGTAATCTCAAGCTCATGGAATTTAATGCAAGATATCAAATAAAGATTACTGAGAGAAAATGACACACTACCCCAGGACTCTAAAAGAAACAAGCTCTGGCAGTAGGGTTTTGACTTGTGACTTTTAGCTGTTGGTAAACGATATATATGAAATTTTATTACATGGAATTCAAAACACAAGGTTAAATCTTGCAACAGGGATGACAGGAGGTATTACAGAAGAAGGTAAAAATTTAATAAAATGTCTCTAATTATTGAAAAGAAAAGAAATACAGTCTACTGGGCTTAGCAGCTACAACTTCTCTAGTACCAGATACTTTTGATATAAAATTCTACCTATTGGATACTAATATTCAGTGCCATGCAGAGAAACATAATTATTTAGAATTCCTGTGAGATGGCATTAACTTTGCTTATAGAATTGAGGGGGTGGTATTATTATTTTTATCATTTATTTACAAATGTATTTAGGTATGCATCTCCTCCTTCCTTTCCTACTTCCCTTCCTTCCTTCCTTCCTTCCTTATATTTCTTTAATTCTTACTTGAAAATAAGCAAGATACATTTTATTCTCTGGTTATTTGCCAGATTTAAGTTTCTTGGTAGCAGTTGTGCCAGTGAGTGAGTGGAAGATGATTAGTAGTAAGCAAAGCAGGTATTAGAAACAGATTTGGTATCAGATCCACATTTTATCCCTTACTTTCCACTCTGAATTACCTTGAGGAACTCATGTAGCCATGAAATCTGAATGTCCTCCCCTGGAAACTTACTATAGTACTTACAGATTTGTGATGAGGACTGAATTGAATAATATTAGTAAGTTTTCTTCCAGTATAAGGTGCAAAGTTCAACTAAAAGTTTACTTTAAAAAGTCATGAATTTTTTGGCTTAGACACCTTTATTGATTTGCCTCAGAATGACATTGAGGAACAGGTGGTATAAGAAGCTCAATGTTATGATTAGTCTCTGTTCTGATTTCCTTTCGCCTGGCTTCATTCACAGGCAGGATTTCTCCTTATAATATCAAGGTGGTTGCCTGAAAATCCAGGGTTTAACTTAACCTTTCAACAACTCCAGGAAAGAGAAGGGAGCGAAGCAGAAGAAAAATAAGTGAATAAAGGAGCAAGAGACATTCTCTTTTCAGTAATTCTAACAAAAATTTTAATATTCACAGTGTGAATATGCATCCCTCAAAAGTTGCATAGATTTGTTCTACTTAATTCTGATGTTTCTTATTAAGTAGAAATGTTGATTCTACTAAATATAGACTTCAAAATGGTGATTTTTCCACATTCATCAATAGACTTTAGAAATACGCCCATATCCATAGCATAAAGCATTATTTCTGAAAAATTCATTTTTCTGGAGAAATTGAAAGTAATATTGGAAGTGAGAAACAAAGATAATGTACCCCTTAGGTTGAAGGTTACCCTTAATTTGGGGCTAATTTTTAATGTCCTTGTCATTTCTTATGACCCATAAAGTGTAGTTGCTGAATTAAGATTTCAACTGAGTCTTAAAGGAACATTGCAGTAGGTAAATAAAATCACCAAGCACAGAAAGTTTGGAAGTGCATTCCAGGTAGATATTCCATGGACAGATATGCAAATTAAAAGTGACATTTTTGGGGGCAAATGTGTAGCTAAAGTTTGTGATAATGTCTATGGATCAGGCAAAAGAAATAACAGGGAATAAAGTTGAGAAAAGCTTGGTAAATCAAATCTGAAAAGGGCCTTGAAAATCATGGTTTGAGAATTGTTACAAGATGCCTCTGAAGACTTAGAAATTGGGTGCCATAGAAAAATGTGTGGAAATGGCACAGTGATGATATAGGAACTATTAATGTAATTTTGACATTATGCATGAAATATAATGAGGCTAGTAGTGCTGTCATGATTAGAGACTTTTAAATTGGCAGAACATATTTAACTGGGTTAATGTTGGAAATAATGTTTGTACTTACTGGAAAATAGAATAGGAAACTAAAGGATGAAAATAGCAAGTAAGAAGTTGAAAAAATAGGACACTGGTTCAAGAGAGAGATCAGAACTGGAGATAGGAAAGTCATAAAAATAATGGTTACTATTTATAGTTTGTTTCTGGTGGGTCAGGCATTATCTCATGTAATCCTCAAAATCTTCAAAGTAGAAAGATTGCCCTTTTAAAAATGAGGAGATTAGTATGAAAAGGATTAAGAAACTTGCCCGAAGTCACACAATTAGTAAGCTGCAAAATTAGTAAGCAGCTTAACCAATATTGTGTATCTGGAATGTTTGAACCTAGAACTTTTTATATGCACCATGTTTCTATCTAGTTGAGTGTGATAATTGAAGCAATAGAAACAGATAAGCACATTCCACCATGGACATGGTCTGAATCATATTTAAGTGTACACAGGAATATTTTCCCTTATTCAATAAAGTAAATACCACAGACATTGCACATGAGCACATAGAAAGAGACACACAACCCTCTGATTTATTTATATGAATTTGGTTTTACTTTTATAAAATTTCTTTTAGCTTTGCATCTCTTTGTTGTCACTTAGAGCATCTCAGTACTTATGTGGTGAGTAAAATATAAACTATCTGCCACTTTAGTTTGCCTCTATAAATTAAGCTTTCTGCAAAGAATTAAATTAGTAGAGTTTTAAATTAGTTGAAGCTGACTACAGCAGAGACTGCCATTGGTTCATCAAAAATGCATTTTCTTATCTTCAGCACACAGCTATTTTACATTTCCCAGACTGCCTTGCATATAGATACAGCCATTTGCTCTCTAGATAGTGTTAAATGAGAAGTGATGTATCCTGTCTCAAGATTAAGCTTGACAAGTGTTCTCCAGCCCAGACTGCATCTTTCTCTACCAGGTGGATTCCTGAATCACAGGTCCTCGGCCTCTGGGATGAGAAGGCTAAATGACTGAAAGTTGCTGGACTTCTGACTCACTCCCTGAAAGGGAGCTGCCTAGGTATCAGGAATCTACATTGGACTGTTCTAGGAGTGAGGAATAGGCTTCCATTGTTTTTGAAACAGATGTCATTTTGTGTATATTTATTATTATAACCTTGCAATCCTGACATGATATAACATATGCACGAGTATTTTTTACAGTGCAGATTTTCAGACTCTTAGTGTGAAGTAAGATTAGAAATTTGCAAATAATTTAAAATCTGTAATTTTGACTTTGGTCTTTTCTGATTGCTAGTTTACACATAAACTGAAGATGTGACTGCTGATTTAGTTAATATTGAATACTATAAAAGTATTTGATGAGGGTTTTTGCTGACAGAGTAAAACTGATAAAAATTTTTTGCCTCTAATATTCCCATAAGTGTAAGAAGATCCTGCTGGTATTTTTATGATTATCACATGATTTTACTTCTGTTTTATCATCTACATGGTGGAACATAATTCAAAGCAATTTTACTCCATCATGACTGAGTTTTTAGAAAAACAGAAGTGGTAGTTTAGTTACTCAGTTATAAAACTGCCTCAAAAGCAAAATTTAGTGTGAAGAAATGATGAAAGGACAAGAGAAATTGTAAAAAACTGGATCTTGGCTTAATGAAGTTCTTAAAATGCTCAGACTTGAAAGGAACTACTATAATTTTCTTAGGAGCATTTTGGTCCCAATTAAACTAGTGTGTTTGTGACTGAATTTTAATTAATAAGGATGTTTGTACTTTGGGATTTCAGAGTTTGAACTGAACTTCAAAAATTCCTGAAATGAAAAATAACAAACAAAAACAAACAAAACAAAACAAAAAAAGGAAATAATAACAGCTACAAAAGAATATAGAATAGAATATTTAATCAGGGCACAAGAAAATATGGTATTCTTATTTTGTAGCTTTTATGTCTCCCAAATTACTTCTATTTAGCTAGTTTGAAAATCCTAACTAAATTAACCATTCTATTGAATCATGTGTTCAAAATATTTCATCTCCAAAGGTGCTGTTTGAAAAGTTAATAATTTAGCTGAAGTGTTTGGTTTTCAGATTTAAAAAGTGATCTAATAACTATGAAGACACAGACTTGAAGTATGTTTCAAGGTGGATTTTTGATGTTAAAACTATTTTAATTGAAAGATTTCTCTAAGAAATTAATGTTGACTGCACTTTGGTTATTGAATATATTGAAATGCTGGAAATCTGGTGGACTCTTTCAATGGTAATTATTCTGGTTTGATAGTTGGTTTGTTAGATTGTAATCTACTTTTTCATTGTCTGCTTTTTTAACCATTGCTATGGAAATGGTATTGTAGAAATACTACTTCCACTATCTGACAAATTTTAGCATGTAGCTCTGATTGGAAGTAATGGAAATGCCTTAAAACAAATGACTTTAAACTTAAGGATTTATCGTATTGATTTGAAGAGTTTCATAATACACAACTTGCTAGGTCCTAATCCCTGAATTTCTTTTTCAATATTTCTAGGAAGGGTACTGAGAATGTGCATTTCTAATAAGTCCCTAGGTATTGTCCAGATGATTCTACTGCTGGTCCAGAGTTCACTCTGAAAACTACTGTCTTTAGCACAACACTGATTTACCTGCAGTCTAATCTGTTTTTGTAAAATTGTTTGAAAGAAAAATCAACTTTTACAGAAAAAAACTATGTAATTATATAAAAAATAAACAACTTCTTGCTACCAGTAATAGGTGGTAGAAAAACTTTTCTGCACGTTGTGTCATTGCTATAACTTAGCAGGTTATTCAATATGTTTCTGACTGGTTTTGGTAGAATATTTAACAACAAAATCAATAGGTAGAAAACTGATAGACACTCAGATGGTTTTATTCACACATTGGAATAATTGTGGTAAATATATTTTCATATTTCATATTAGTTGTAGAATTTAATAATAAAGTTTTGAATAATATTCCTTTGTCAGCTGGTAAGTTTCTGCAAAACTATTAATTATATCAATTCTTTCATTATTTTTTCCCTTGATCCATCTTGCTAGTGCTCATACAGTTTTATTTATGTTTTCAATTTATGAATATATTTCCTTTTATAATTTCCCCATTTTTGTTTCTTCTTTCATGAATTTGCTTTTATCAAAATGATTTTACCACATATCTCTAAGTGGTTGAAATAAAACAAGTAGAGGGAGAAAAAAAAAAAAGCATGTAGATTATGGGAATAACACCATCCATCAATTTTTTCAAGATTGCATGTATAGAAGGCTGCATCTCAAAACTGCTGTAGTCATACTACATCAGTGAACAAAGAAAATTTACGAAGAAAATCCATATGCTGGTCATAAAATAGATCTCGTTCGAGTTGTAAATATCAAAATCTTACAGAGTACTTTCTTTTACCATAGCAAAATTAAATTATAAGTCAATAGTAATACATCTAGAATATTATGTAATGTTCAAATATCAATCAACACACTACTAAAGTAACAATGGGTCAAAGTAAACCACAAAATACATTCAGAAGTACTTTGAATTAAATAATAATGAACTTGCAACATTTTCTTTTTTTCAAGACTTTGGATTTATTTCCTTTTATTTAGGCAGTTTCCTAAAGTAGAAAATTAAGTGACTGATTTTTTCAACCAAACTCTTTTTTTTTCCCCCATAAAGTAAGCATTTTTAACCATTTTTAACTATATTTCTTCTAAGTACTCCTTTAAGGTACCTAACCATTTAATATGCTCTATTTTAATTTACTCAGATTTCAAATGTTTCAGTTGCATTGGGTTTTATTTTATGGCCCAGATTATAAATTATTTGAGGAGTATTCCAAGTTCCACTAGAAAGCTGTCAGGTAAAAGTGCTGGGTACAGTGTTCAGTACATGCAAATTAGGTGAAAGTGATGGATTGTCTGGTTCAGATAATCAATATTGTTCCTGCTTTTTGTCTATTTGTTTATTTTATTTTGTGAAGATGAATGATAAAATCCTTAACAATGATTGTGGACTTCTCTTTTGCTCTTTTGTTCTGTTTGATTTTGCTTTATGTGTAATGAAGTTCTCTTACTGGGAAAATATGCATTTATCTTTGTTATGTCTTACTGTTCAGTTCAACCATTCATCATTATGAAAAGTTACTCCAACCCTCATAGTGAAACCTAAGTTTTTTTCATTGAAAAAGATTCATATAATCCTTAACTTGATTATGATTTCATGGTATTATTTTCTTCCCTTTTAATTTCAACCTATGATTTTTATACATATATACATATATGTTTGTATAACATATATACATATATAACATATTAATATAATATTTATTCACATACACATATTATATTTCATTACATAGATGATATTTATATATACCTATCATATATACATAAATATACATATATATGAAGTTTGTTTATTATAGGGAGCATATTGTAGCATCCTCTTTGAAAATGAGGATAATTGGTTCCTTTGGAACATTAATATGTAATAACATTATTGATATGTTTCTGTTTGTATACACTGCTTTTCAATTTACTGTTAATTTGTTTTTATGCTTTTCAAGAATTCTGATTTTCCTTTTCTGGAGTGACACATTTTTTTTCATTTTCAATTTGTTTCCTCCATTTTGTTCCCTTTTATCTAAATTCTCTATAAATTTTGGAGCTTAAAATTGAAATATGTCATCTTACATTTTAATAATCAATTGAAAACTATGTTGCATTATTTTATACTACACAATCCACATTTCAAATATAAGAAGCATCAACAACATGTTTTCATTAATCAATTATCATTTGTGCTAATTTTATGATATATTTTATTTTCACACACAGTATAAATATATCTTACAATAAAATTTATTATCTTTTAACAGCTTTTCTTGGAAGTTAGTAGGAAAAATATTCATCTAGGTATTTATTCACTTGTTCATAATTTATCATTAAATTTGCTAATTATCCTAAGTATACAGAGGGGATTTCATCTGATGTGATTTATTTTATCTTGAAGACTTTTCTTTTATTGTGTATATGATGATGAACCATTTTCTCAGTTTTCATGGAATGTTTATATCACACAGATCTATTGAAATTATTTTTATCAAATAAAAAAATTGGTAATTGACAGTTTATTTTCTGTGAATGTTTTAAATGTATCATTGTTCTTACCTATATATTTTCTAATTATAATATAGCAGTTATTTGTATTATTGCTTTATGTATGCATTATATTATATTTCTCATATACATTAAAGATTTTTTCTTTATGGTTTCAGCACTTTGGATATAATTTGCAATGTGTGGGTATTTTTTGAATTTATCCTACTTAACTTCGAATACTGGACTTCATGAACCTTGATTTTGATTGTTTTCAACAAATTTGGGGAACATGTAATTAATATATCAGTTTTTAGGCCCATTCTCTTTTCTTCCTGAGATTCTAAATGCATATTTACTAAATTACTAGGAACCTTCTTATATTTCACTGATACTTTCCCATAATTTTTTGAATTCTACCAATGTTATGTTTACTTTTTTCTAAAATTTTCTTCCTGTGTTTCAGTTTAGATAATTTTTTATACTAAATTCTTTTTGTTCACTAGTATTTATTTCTTTGATGGTCAATCTCCTAATAAATTCTCCTACAAAATTTTTTCATTTCAAATATTTGTCTTTTCAGATTTTTGGTTCTTGCCTTTCTTTAATCATTTCCATGTTTCTTCTACAATTTCTCTTTACTTTTTCAGACCAGCTATTCTATTGTGATTAAATATATTTATAATAAGTTCTTTTGTCTGAAATTTCTAAATTTGTGTTTGAGTTATATTGTCTTCCCACAAAGATTTTTTTAGGTTTATTCTAAAAGAATTTCCTGAACTGATTGAAGTATTCCCTCTTGCTTTGTTTTGGGGACCTTAAAGGGAATTTCTTACATGATGTGGTTCTTATCCTAAGGTATGATATACTTTTTGTAAATTTTTAAAATTCGTTCTAATTAGTTATACATGATAGCTGAATGCATTTATGCATTTTGATAAATCATATGTAAATGGAGTATAATTTCTCATTTTTCTGATTGTACATATTGTAGGATCACATTGGTCATGTAGTCATATATGTACATGAGGTAATAATGTCTGTTTCACTCTACTATCCTTCCTACCCCCATACTTCTTCCCTCCTTTCACTGCCCTCTACCTTGTTTTAATAGTATTTCAAAAATTATTGAAATCTCTGCTCGAATGGGTCAGGACATTCACTCTCTCAGCCTATGTGACATGTTCAGTCTGAAACAGCCTTGTGAAGTTTCCACCTGAGCTAAATGAGGGCAATCCTCCTTAAGGATCCTTGAAGAATCCAACCCCACATTCTTCCCTCCTCCTGGTTCACTGTTCTGCAAGCTCCACCCATTTATAAGATTATTTTCTGATCTCAGATTTCCACTTTCTCAACTCTGCAGGATTACTTGACTTTCCTAGGCTCTACCAAATTTAAGAAGTGATAACTAGCCAGAAAGATAGGGTAGTATGGAGCTGCTTCCTGGGCTTTCACCCTTTCATGGTTTTGTACTTCCTGAATATCATTTTCCTTTAAGATATCAGTGACTATTCTCCCAAAATAGAGATGAAAATTCAAATTCTACTTCATTCCTTATTGGGGTCTTCACACTTAAGTAAAATTCCTTCATGCTAATTTCCTATTTTCCCTAGGAATTATTCTAGTTATTTGATTTAGGCAATTGTACTTTTATTATTAATAATACTAATAGTAATTCTTCAATTAAAAATGTGACTTTGGTGTTCATGATATAGTTTGTGAACTTTATTTTCTAAACATCATTTACTTTTATTTTTGATTGGATTTAAATTTCACATTTTTAAATTCATATTTTTAAATTTTTTTTCCCCGCATATTCTTTATTTTTTTAAGTTGAATAATGGAGAAAAATCACACAAAACAATATCTATGGAAACTAACATATTCAGAAATAATTGTAACTCAGGTAGTCGTATTAATTTTATATTTATATATTCTTACTATATACCATATACATTGAGGATATACTCTTTTGAAGATTAGGGCTAAATAAAATAATAAATATGAATGTTTCTCTAATTTGCTTAATTCTATACAAATGTAAATTATCTTAAATTATAATTTTTTAATTAATTAATACTTTTATTAAAGCCTCAAAAATGCAGAACACTTCTTTTCATATTTTAAATCCACTGAATAGGAAATAAAAAACTATCACGAGTCGTTTAGAAGGGTACATACTGTTATGGTATGGATCTGGAATGTCCCTCAGAGTCTCCTGTGTTGAAGGATTGGTCCTTAGTGCATTAATGTTCAGAGTTGGAGATATTGGAAAGTGATTGAATCATGGATTAATCCATTGGTATCTGAATAAACTACTGGGAGGTCATAGAAACTGTAAGTGATGGCTTATAGTTGGAAATAGTGGGTCACCGGGAGTTTGTGCTGGAAGGGTCTTCTTGTCCCTGGCCCCTTTTTCTGTCTCTGCTTCTTGACCACCACAAACTGAGAAACTTTCCACTAGCATTGCCTTCTGCTACAATGTTCTGCCTCATCTCAGGTCCAAAACCAACCATGGACTGAAATTTCTAATACTGTGAGCCCAAGTACATTTTTAATCCTTTAAACTATTTATTGCAGATATTTTTGTCACAACAATGAAAAGCTGACTTATACATATACAGTGCAATAAAATTAAGATAAGGAAATCAGAGATTCTGAAAGTTAGAATAGGAAAAGAAAACTGAAACATGCTTTACTGATTTCTTTCTAACTTTATATTTGAAATACTTCCCTAATGTGATCTCTCTATTCATTTGTGACTTCAAAGTGAGAAGAAAATTGAAAGTTCATTTTGAAAAGATATTGCATAGATATTTATTTCATAAATAACTACATATATTTGGAAATATATTTACTGGTTTTTGATACTTTAATTTGAAAATTCTTCCTAATTCTTCCTAAGCCACTACCTTTGCCATTCATCAGTCAAATAAAACAAGTGTTGAATGATTGTTCTATTCAGGTTAGATCAGGATAACTTTCTGATGCATAAGTTGCTCAGGAATTATTCTTTCTGCAGTGTACAATGTATTTTGGACCTTCCTTTTCCCATAATATTAGTCATTGTCTCAGAAACTCAATTTCTACTCATATGTGTAGAAATATTCACTATCCAGAAAAAAAATTGTGGATTCTGAGACAATTTTATTGCAGAATTCTCTTTATTGAAGGAAAAAGAGAGTAAGAATAATGACTCTGTTAGATTCTATTCAAAGGATTCTTTTAAAAAATTGTTATATTTCTTTGTAAAATCACTATATTAGTTGTCATGGAGTAAATATTCAAATATGAAAGAATATCAGTTAGTTTCTATTTAGAACAATTCAAAAAATCTCTATATATTAAGGATCTCTGTTGCAGTACCGTGAAACATTAAAGAAATTTTTTTTCAATAACTTATGTACTTGGTTGAAAACAGGAGACAGCAAAGTCACCATTGTTGCAGGTGCACTTGCTCATGGTGTAGACAATGAAAAATAGGACACCATCATACTGCATCTACAACTCAGGCTCCAAATTATCATATTTATATAAATAGAACCTATTTTAACTCTAGCCAGAATAAGTCATCAAATAAAGGATATGTTTTCATAGAATGATTTTAAATCAAAGCCTAAAAATTTTATGCATGCTAATATGAGTTTATTATTTATGCTACATTTTACTGTTTCATTCTGTTTAAAGATTACTATGTTGAGATTTCCAAAATACAATGTCAATTGCACAATAAATATCCAATGACAAACATTTGAGAAGTAATAAGCTATTCACTGGAAAAAAGTCTGCATTGATTCATCAGAAAACCTATATCTTCTCCAGTATGTTCAGTGTTATGAAGTAACACAATGTGGAAAATTATGAGAACTAGCTGATATTTAATGCACAGAAATGATTAACCAAAAATGTTTTAAAGTTTGAACTGAAACATTTTTTGGAAATAAAATATTTTAATATATCTTGGCCCCTCACTGCCCTCTACCTTAAATATAGTACCAGATTCCATTCAATATTATGTTTCATGTACATTTACATCTTTGTAAAGGTGATCAATGTATTTGGAATCCTTGGCTTCTCTCTGCTCCAGTACTCCCTAGATCTCTGCAGAAGTGTGTACATTCTCCAGGGATCATCTCGGAGAAATCACCTCCTAATACAAGTGTATGTACAATCATTCTTTCTGTGTACTTCCATAGTATCCTTCTCATACCTTGATTATAGTGTTTTAGCATACTCGAATGTAATTTTCTCTTTCAAACCAAAACATAATCCAATGTTTCTATACTATCCCATCTCCCTTGTACATATCAGGAATCCCATAAACTCTTTCATAAGTACTTCATTGTGTTTTAAATCTTTATATCAGTAACAGATTATGTATTAGAAACACATCATCATTATACACATTTTGTATTCCACAATCGTATTTCATAATAATTGCTAACATAAATCAACTGTGTGCTTGCTGACGGGCTCTGTGGTTAGTGGTTCACATGAATTAATCCATTTGATTACCATAAAACAATTGGTGAAGTAAAAAAGCATATTTTAATTTTTTTAAATCAGAGTTTTAAAGGATTAAGTACTTTGACAAATATTAAAAAGCTAAAAATATTGCATGGTAAAACTTCTAAGCAATTCTTTCTGACCTATTTCTTAAAAACGAGGGTCCAGTATATCTACAACTCTTCTCTCATGCTCTCTGTGTCTCTTTTTCTCTCCTCCCTCTCTAATTCCATACATTTCTCTCTCGCTTTATCTTTCCTCCACCTTTTTCCCTCATTATTATTTGTCTATTTTGCTTTGTCTCTCATGCCTGGATTCTGTTAAATATTGAGTGTCTTGAACAACTGATCAATAGAATCTTAAGAATGAGAATATGTAAACTTTGAAGAAAAGAGCAGCACACATGTTTAACAACAACCCTTTGGAAACAAGAAAATAAAATCAACTCTAGCTTCAGTCTTGTGTGAATTAAAGAATAAATATTTCAGTAGTCCAGAAATCACTTACTTGGCAACTCAAAACAGCTAGAACACAGCTAATGACTGGGAAATACAAAAGCATTTAAAAGATATTTCTGTATATCTATAATAGGTGCTATAAAATTCATGAACTAAAATTACTGTGTTTCACTCATTTTTTCAAGCTGAAAAGAAGGAAGCAGACATATAGTATAGTTTATTTATTACAAAACACACATAGCAATTTGTCTGATGATATATGAGCTCCTTATATACCTTACATCTACCCTCCATGTCTTTTTTGTTGACCAGATTCATTTCACCTTTTATGTTAGGTTATGATGTTTTGTCAGGTTTTCGCTGAACGAATAGTCAAGAATATTTATATAATATTCACTAATGAAACATGCTTTGAAATATAATGCCACTATGATAGGTTTAATAAAACATTTGGACACAAATACATGTGGTTCAAATTTTTATCAGGTTGTGCTTATACATAATATTAAGGAGAGATTTATTTAGGTGATAACCTGTATATAGTAAATTAACATTTGCACCTGTTTTCAATAAAGTTATAAATGATTGTATATTAATATTTTACATTACTTATGCTAGAGTAACAAAATTATGTCAAACATTAAAATGGTATTTTCAAATACAATTATCACAGAATATGGTAATATGTAAATGGTTCATTTGTATTGGTAAATAGACGAGTATTTAGGATGATAGTTTTGTCTGACTTAATTATTAAGCTAATGTCCATGAATTTCAGAGTTTTCCAAATAAAAGATGGAGAGGTAATTAGAGGGAGCACTGGATTCTTAAAAGTCATGGTACTAATATAAATGTAGCAACACAGCAATTAACATCTATCAGGGCGAACAAATGCCATGAGTTGGATTTTTATTGATACCGATGGCTCAATTTAACTGCATGTATGGGGAAATACTTTCAAATAACTGAATAAAATGACCTTTTAACTAGCCATTAACTGTATCTGGAGTTACTGTCAATCTGTTTCAATGAAGGCAGGAAAATGACAGAAGTGTGATTTGGGGAGCAGGTTGTAGGGGTAAAGGGCAGCAGAAGGACAGCAAACATAATTTCCTTTAACATAATTCTGTCAAATAACATTTCCAGTGTATGTCTGTTTCCTCCACAGATAAGAAATAAAGAATTTCAAGAATGTAAGTAATTCCATTAATCAAAGTCTACATTTTACCATAGTTGGAAAATCATAACTTGAATTATTTTATAGAAATATGAACTAATCTTCCTTCTTTCTTTCTCTTATTTTTGCCAACTCTTCCGAATTGCTGTATATAATGAACACATAATTTAAAACTGCCTTTTAATATTCCATTTCAAAGACTCAACACTTAGATTATAAACTCCCTGATAACATCATTTACTTCCTGTTTTTAAAATTCAAGATATATTAACTATTTTCAACTCCTATCTTTTAAAAAGAGGACACACAACAAAAATTCATTAATGATTAAAGTAATACTAATGGAGTAATGAGATTGTTTTTACTAATATCTTTTGATAGAGTTTTTGATGTGTATCTGGATATTTTCTCTAGATATATAAATGTCTATTTTTCTCAGAGTAATAATGAAACAAAATTATATGGGGCATACACACACATACAGCACACAATCTGTACACAGATTGTGGTTGTTGAAATGAGGAAAATATTGCAGTGAGTTATATAATTAGTCGATTACAAAACTTTTCCTGTGAGCAAATAGCAATCCATCTCAGCACAATGTGCCAAGTGAGACCATTCCAGCAATAACCATTAAGACTCAGAACAGAGGAGCTAAAAAACACCAAACAGAAAGAGAGATTGACTCATTAAAACCAAATTCTCCTTCCCCCACAGGATACCCTTCCACATTCTCCTTAATATGGAGAATTCTGGCTGACATTTGCAAAAGCCATTTATAACTCAAATCCTGGATAAGCTGCAGAAAAGGAGGGGTGCTACATGCACAACAGAAATTTTAAGTTTTTTTTTTTTTTATTTTCTGGTTTGGCAGAAAAATCTCAAATAAACATCTTTAAAAGAATTTGCTAGAGCATCTAAATAGGAATTGTTTTAGAATTTTGAAAATCATCATCATTTATTTGCAAATCTGTCCTGATTTGCATTTTAGTTTGATATAATTCATAATTTTAGCATTGAAAATTCATATTAATAACTTTTTTCAAAAAGTATATCAGACTAAATGGATACTTCATACATAAAAAATTATGTGCAACCAATTTTTCAGTCCATTATCCATCAGATATTACCTTTTAATATTTTGCAACACATTTAGTACATGTTAAATTATTTCTTATTAAAAATTCTGATTTACAAATGTTTTATTTTAAAATTTTCCTGTTACCTAGTAATTAAAGAAATTGCTGGGTCCTAATCAAAACTTGTATGGAAATAATCTGATAGCGAATGTTTCTAATATTTCAAAATTTACTGAACAAATATTAATAATAATGTCAAATAATGATATAAAGTATTCAATTTCTGAGCAAACACCTATGATCAAAGGTTTTAATGTGCATTTTAAAATATTTCAAAGTAAACTTTAGAAGATACCATGACTATGTATTAATATGTTCATATAGAGAAAATATCTTACAAAAATGACATTTATGATTATGAAATCTACATAAGCCATTAATAAAATACCATATTTAAAATATGAATGAATTATCTACCAGGTTAATACTTCTCACCGTAGGAAGATTATTTTTTATCACATACTTTGCTTTCTTGTGTAACGTAACATGATTTCTCTCACAAAGAATGGTAGGAGTTAACATTTACTTAGTATATTTATAAGATTTATTCCACATAACACCCTTAAATTTTAGGAATGATGACAATGCAGTTTATCGTTAAATCCAAGACTCATTTGAGTATATGAGAATATGAGTAAGTAATGTTATAAAAAATGAAATTAGCACCTGAATGAAACTAACTTATACCATCTTGAATGAGGTGATGGTTAAAAATAAATTTGTAAGTCAGATATAAAAATACAAAGCTTGAAACTCTATGGTGGTAGTAGTTTCACCATGGAAATCTGAAGCTACCAATCAGGATCTGCTACTCCTCTGTTTTGCTGAACATTTCTCAGTACTCCACTTACCTGGTATATTTTTGTGGATGAAAAGGTATATATTTGATTATGCCAAGCACAGAGGTAAAAAAAAAAAGACTGTTCCAGGTAACTGAGTCATGTGATGTTTACATTGCAAGTCATATTTGAGGTTCTCATTATTATGTTAAGAATAAACGTGAACATGAAACAGGCTTAGTGAAGAAACTTGAAGTATTATGTTGCAGTAACTTCCTGTCACTGATGAAAGAAGCATAGTTTTGGCTTATTCATGCTGCTCTCAAGTTCATTGTTTGCAGCAGAAATAGGATGGTTTTCTATTTTGTTTCTTTTTCTGTATCTTGTAATATTGGTATTCTCCTGGCCTATTTTTTTTTTTTTTTTTTTTTTTTTTTAGGTATTATATGCTCATAAGATGAAATTCTGCATACTTAACTTGAGTGTCTGCCACAACCAGTGTGGCCATACTCATGGTTCCAGCGAGGGGAGATGGGGAATTAAGAAAAATAAAGACACAAACACAGATTGTGAAGATAAACAGCTGAGATCAGGTGGAGGGCTGCTTTCTGATGGAGATGCAAATTTAAAGAGTTAGGCCAGCAATCTTTATTAATATATGTCTCATTATCAGGTTAAAGACTATGTAAGCATTATTCTTTGTAATCAGGAAAGTTACAGAAACTGGAATATCCACGTAGCTTTTCCACAGTTGCAATCCACAGTTGCAAAGTGGAATGTTAACAGCTTTGTGTAGCTCTCAAGAAAGTCCATTGTTTTAAATTACTGTGAAGTGGGTAGGCTCAGGAGAAGCAGAGCTAGTGAAACATTGTAGCTATCTAGCATAAACTCCTGTATTCCTAGGAGCTATGTGCCTGAGATCAAGGTCAGACCTGATAGGACACTTGCACAGAGCCACATCATGCAGGGCATTACCATAGCAGCTAAGTATCCTGTGCCCTTACACAGGAACATTCCCAGACACCAGGCATGCCACACCCATGAGGTCATCAGAGACCCCCAATCTCAGTCACTGCTCTCCCATCCTCTGTCACTGCTCTCCACAAGTTTCCCTAACCATGGGTGACCTGACTTGATCATATCCTTAGCCTCATTCCTTCATCAGTTGCATTGAATCACACTGAATTTTAAAAAAAAAAATTGTTTTAATGAATGATGTTCTGTATCCTCAAGAATTTAGACGTTCTCTTTTCTCTGCCTGGAAATACCTTTATTTCAGTAGTTACCCTATTCCCTTCCACCAGAGTGTGAAAAATAATCCATTCCCAAAGATTTGCTAATTTTCTGTCTCTGCAGGAATCTTTATTGAGCACTGGTTTGGGTTTTCTCCTTTGCATCAAATATGGATTTTTCTTCTACTTAAGTTTGTTCTTCATCAGTATACTTTGTGTGCCCCCATATTCTAACCAATTTTGAAATGGAGTTGCACTTGGATTACCTTATAAATATCCAGGGCTGCAGCTTCAAACACCAACCTTATACTGGTTATCCAAAATGTGTACTTCATGTTTATCACCCTTGAATTCAAAACCCACAGTGTTGGAAGTCACAAATGAACTGTGGACATCTCTACACCATCTCTAAGCAGAGCTGTGCCCCTCAGAGAACTCTTGGTGTAATCTCACTGATCTGAGGCTGCTTCATTGCCTTGGCAAACACCCTACTCAAAGAAAATTCTGTGATACTGCAGAATTAATTGGTTCATACAGCCTTAGTTTCAAATGCAGCCTTAGTTTCAAATGCAACTAGCTTTGTGGCACCAGTTGCCTGAAGGAGAAAGAATTACTGTACAACCAGTAAGTCACCAATGAGGCAACTTCCACACAGCCTCTTGTTTCTTGTTTATCTTGAAGAACCCTTCCTCATCATGAATTCCTTTGGTGTGTTTCACTATCAATAAAGTGTTTTCCCTTTGTTAGGATCAGATCCATTGGGTCTTTCCCACCCATCAAGCCCCCACTTTCAACATATATATTTCTTGCCTTCTTCGTGTTATTTTTTAATACTACTTTTCAGACCTTTATTTTAAGCCAGCCCACACTCCCAGGGTTACTTATTCCCTCTCCATGCAGGCTGTGGCAGACACCACAGTACCTCCAAATTGTGAATGTAGTATTTTTGCTAGTAGACCTTATTTTCCTGTAATATTACACTGGAACTTGTGTCACTTGACACCTGACCCTGTTCTTTCCTGATCTTCCTGATGTCAGGAAATGGTAGCAAAAAACTTCCCAGTATCTGAAGCCAAAAACCCAGGAGTTATTTTTGATTCTTTATTATTCTCCTTCTACACATGCTCTCTGCCAGCAATTTCTGTCAATATATCATAAATCTTTTACTCTTTTCCATCTCTAGTACTATTAATGGAATAAAAAGCATCTCTGTTTATATTGTAAACCACCATGCTAATGTTCACCCACCTTCATCCAACCACTCTTCCTACTAGCCATTCTCCAGATGATCCTTCTAGGAATATGCATTTCCTTTCTGATTATCTTCTGTTATTATTATAATCTTTACACTTAAATATATTTATAATACTTGTTTACATGCAATAATATCTGAACTCTTTAACAAGATTCTTTTGAAGGACACCTACCTACCTACTCAGTATTGCTCTTATGGTTTGGATGTGAGGTGTCCCCCAAAAGCTCATGTTTGACAAAATGCAAGGTTGAGAGGAGAAATGATTGGATTATGAGAGCCTTAACACCATCAGAGAATTAATCCCCTGATCGGGATTAACAGAGTGGTAACCTAAGGCAGGTAGGGTGTGGCTACAGGAGTTGGGTCATTGGCTTTGCAGTACATATTTTTTATCTGATGAGTGATGTCTCTCTCTCTCTCTCTCTCTCTGCTTCCTGATCATCATGTGAGCCACTTCCCTCTTCCACACTCTTCCTTCATGATGTTCAGCATGACCTTGAGCACTGAGGAATGGATTTGGCTCCCTGTGGACTGAGACCTATGAAACTATAAGCCCTCAAATAAACTTTTCCTTCCCTAAAATTGTTCTCGTCAGGTCCTTTAGTCAAAGCAGTAAAAAAAGCTGACTAAAACAATCACTTTCCACAACTGGCTGCCCACTTCATTATCTTCACAACACAGTCACAGACACCTACTTTCTTTTCCATGTGCCTAACAGCTCTTTTCTGCCTTCAGTCTTTGCTGTATTTGACCCTCTTATTCATCATACAATCTTCCCCTATTCTTCATAGAATTAACACCTGTTATAAATTAGGTCTCAACTAAGATATCATCTGTCTTAGTTTCCTAGGGCTGCCATAACAAAGCACCACAAACTTGGTGTCTTAGAAGGACAAAAGTTTATTCTCTCAAAGTTCTGGAGAATAGAAGTCCAAATCAAGGTTATCCGCAGTGTTAGGTTCTTCTGAGGGCTGTAAGAGAAAATCTTTCTCATTCCTTGTTCCTAGTTTCTGATAATATCTGTCAATCCTCGGTTTACACCATTACAGAATCTCTGTCTTTGTATTCACATGGTGAATAAATAGCTCTGTGTCTAATTTTTTCTCTTTTTATTGGGATTCTAGTCATATTGGCTTAGATTCTACCCTAATGAACTTATGTTATTTTTAATATATCAGTAAGGACTATGTTTTCAAGGCCAAGTGTTTGGACTTCAATGTATCATTTTTGAGGAAATAATTCAACCTTTATCACTTTTCTGTGCTTCATATGAAACATCCCACACACTCTCCTAATGCCATATTTAGTTTTCAGCACAGTATTTGTCATTATCTGCTATTTTTGATTATTGTATGCATTCCCCAAATTCAGAATACTTTCTCTGAAGGAGTGACCTCATCTGCTGTGCCTGCTGATTTTCTATCTCTAGTGCCTAGAAACGTGAACAGTATACAGAAAGAATATAATATAAACTTGTTGTATGTGACTGATTTTGAATTTAATATGTCTGTTTACCACTATTATTGATATCATGATACTATCTGCTTTTTTAATATTCATTATATTTGAAATATTATATGTACAATTTTAATTTTGCTTTACTTTGTAATCAGGGTTTCCTACTTAATGACTCTAGTCAAGGGTATGGTGAGTTCTTTTTTTTTTTTTAAATCCAATAGAACATAAGTGCAATTCAAGAGTGAGTCTTTCTCCATTACATTAACGTAGCACAAAATCCAATTTTTGGCAACGTTCCCAGGCAATGGGGGTTACAAAGTCATCTTGTCCTCTACATTTGTGTATAATGCAGAAACTTGAATCATTGTGATATATTGCAATGTTACTGGGAAGGTCGACCTGATTCTGAGAGACACTTGATTATTTTCACTGTCAGTTGTCAGCTATACAGTGCATAATCCATATATTAATTTTAAAAAAGGATAAATCATGGAACCAAAAATTAGAACCATTAAAAATCTGTCAAGTAAAGAATAAAAATAATAATTGAGAATACCATTTATCAAGGACTCAATTTAATATTTTCTGTATAACATCAATGACCTGAGTTACAGAGCTACATAATTTTTTAAATTATTTTTTAATAATCTATATTTCTAAGAGAAGTATAAAACATAAATCTATTATAAACTGACCTACACTTGGTACTTTAGAATTTCAGTTTCCAGATATTTACATATTATAATATTAGCAAGTTCTTCTGAATAATTACAAGATTTATTGGTCTTCAGGCAACTGCTTTGTAAAATATTGAAATATGATTTATGAAAGCTATCTATTCCACTCTATATAATTTAGAAAAATAAATATTCTTCTAAGAAAATTTCAGTGAGAAGACAAAAAAGAACATCAATCAAAGTTGGAGGAAATTCACTAGGAAAGGAAAAAAAATTCTTAGTAGTTTTTTTTTTCCCAGAAATTTATAGGCTATGATTTCTCCTTACATAGAAGTATGATCTCTACAACAAAGTATGAGGTAGATGAAAACCAGAAAAAACAAAAATAATAAAATGGTTTTTGCCTCTGACTATTTAATAAAATAGGAATTCAGGATTTAATTGATGTAAGAGATAATTGTATTAATTTGTCCAACATTGGCACTACAAATATTTTGGCTGTATACTTGTTTCTTGTCAAGGGCTATCCTTCATAAGTAAGGATGTTGAGTTGCACTCCTAACCTATACCCACTGTCTCCCAGATTATCCATACCCCCTCCCTTTCCTGGTAACAAGAAAAAAATGTCTCCAAACACTGTCCAACTTTTCTGGGGGTAACTAGGGGAGAGAGATTTTCCTCTTTTGAGAATTACTATCACAGAACAAACAAACAAGTAAAAAACAATCAATATTTCTTTAATACTAAGTCAGTGGTATACAGGATTATATCTGCCCTGACTTTTGTAAAAAAAAAAAAAAAAAAATCCTTCAGAGAATCAAAATCCAAGCATATGTTACTCATGGAATAACACCCATATATTATCTAAACCAAAAAGGAAGGGAACCCTAAGAAGATCATCAGTTATAAAAAGCTTATAGTTTGTGGTCAAATGAACTTTCTAGGGAACTGTCAAAGCACATATACAACTTTACTCTGACACTATATCCAAACTCAGAATTTCCAAAAAAAAAAAAAATTCTGCTGATTCTGAACTTATAACAAAAAACAAAATCACAAAAAGAAATGATAAATTATGAGGAAGAGTCTTTGACCAAACTAATACATTATTTTTAGATCATAAGATAAGAATAAAAGGAAAAAGGAAAAGAAAAATGAAAACATTTTAAAGAGAATTAAAATGATGTAATTACGTAAGAAAATTTGAAGCTATAACACTGTAAAACAAGCATAGATAGATTGAAAAAGGACAAAAAAATCATACTAGAAATATTCTACCATAATTAAAATTTTAATAGTTTTATTAAACATTGAATTGAATAAAGTTCAAGGTAGAATCAATAAAGTAACAAAAACAGACGAAATTTTCTGGAGTGCATCACAGTGATATGAAACAATGTCAATACTAGAGATACAATAAGACAAAAAGGGTGGAATATACATGTTCAGTCTTCACGTAGTAGAATGAGTAAGTTAAGAAGGTTAAAAAAAGGAAATTGAACAATCATAATTCTGTCGTAATATTCACTAAAAAATAAAATATATAATGCCAGAAGATGAGCAAGAATCTTTTCATTGCTGAAACAGGAGGTATCATTATAATCTCATGATTTTTAAATACACACAAACATATATGCTTTGTTGAAAGGATCTTCTACAAAGAACTACTGCTGAGCGTTTGGTCCCTGCAATTATGCATGAAGACTCTGAGTCTTAAAACTGACAATTTGTTTATTGGGGGAGGCTGGGGAGCCTGCAAAGCTGCAGACTGCTTTGTTCTTGCATAACACTTTTTTTTTTTTTTTTTTTTAATGGGGCAATGCAAGGTTAAATCTAAACTATGGCATAACATATTGAACACAACTAACTTGTTTGCTAGTACTAAGAAAACATTTTTCCTGGTGACAAAACAGGATATGTTCACACAAAATGCCAGGAAGCACACACCTAAAATACATAGCAGGTAGTATAGTTTGGGCCTTATTTTTCTATTTTTCTCCTTAAACAGGTTCATCGGGCACCTTAAAAACTAGCTTAGCATGAGGAGTCATTGCCGTCCTGCCGTGTGTAACATTCTAGCCTCCTTGGCTTTGGCTAATAAACAGGAACTCTGCTTTAGGATTCTTCAGGATGCACTTTCCATGACCTCAGGAGATAGAGTCCCAACAAGGCAATGTCACTTCAATAGTAACTGATGTCTCAGAAACAGGGTGTTTAAAACCAACTCCACTGTGAGTGGTTAGGCTACTTATAGAAGTGACTGCAAGGGTAGGAAGAGAAGGTACAAGATGAGTCTGAAACTTTTAATTGTAGAGAAATAAAGAACTGCTCATAAAACTAATGAGAGCATGACGAAAGAATCAAACCGAAGGGGCTCCCATTGGATAAATCTGGGACAACTTAATAATTTAACTTCCTGACCATTTCTTGCTTCTCTGGTCCACTTCACATGGTCTCATTGGTGTGCTTAACCAAAGTAATTTTTTGAAAAATTTTTATTTAACTAAAAAATCTGAATCCTGGGGAAGAGTTCTGATTCTTTTAGATTATATTATGAGAAAGCCAGGAGTATTTTCTGTCCTGGGATAATAATGTAAATGTGTATAGAAATATGTCCTAAGTGAATTGAATAGACTACTTCTGGTCCTCAGTATAAACAGCAGTGAAGCAAAGGTATTCATGAAATCATCTATCTACCTACCTATCTATTTATCTGCCATCCATTCATACATGTAAAATTTGAACTACGTAATCTGTCTTTAAAAGATATTAATGACATAGCTACTGTAATCAGAGCTGTCATCTTGTTGATTTTGTGGGAGTTTATTGTCATCTTTTAGGATCTGCCTGGTTTAAATAGGGACCAAGCTTTTTAATAAAATTAAGATATGGAGGCCATAAACTTTGTACTATTTTCTGCACCTTTGAGACTTTCGAGGTGACACTAATCTCTGCCCTATATTCCCATAAACAATATTGCTTTGTATTAACAATATTGACCATGGATGGAGACAATTTCATTTTCTTCTTCTTTTTTTTTTTATCCCAATATGATAGTCCATATCCCACAAGGCAAAATGTTACTGTGGGGGGTTCTGTCAATTGCCAAGAATTAAGTTAATTCTGTGTGTTTTTGTGTGTGTGCACGTGTGTGTGTGTGTGTGTGTGTGTGTGTGTGTGTGTGTGCTTTCAGGAAGAAAGAGAAAGAGGGAGAGAGAGAGACTGAGGAAATTAATTTTTTGTATCTTTCTACCAATAGATATACTGTATCATATATGTGCCAGGACATAATCTATTATCTGACCCCATGTAACTCCACATAACAAGAAGGCCATGACAGTTCTTTGGATCTCTATATACTATCTCTGTTCAATAGTCTTGAACATGTATGGGTAACCTTTTCCTCAGTGTATGCTTTCCCTAGTTAATGGTCGTAGACTAGGGACACATTACCATAAAGGGTTATAATGGAATTGCATTCTTCTTCATTCCAGGTACCATAATGTTCTAGCTAACTAGGTTTCAGGTCTGAAAACTGGTTCAGGGGCTGAAAAAAAGTCAGAAATTGTAACTTCATTGTATTGCCCTCAACCTCCAGGGTGTTCATCCTTGATTTCTTTTCACCGGTAGGTTAAGCAAGCATAGAGTTAGTTATCTCCAAAGATGCTGCATCCTTTTTATCATCTTCTTCATTTTCTGTGCATCAGAAACGTCTGGCTGCCTTTCTGACTTTACTAATTATTATGATAAAGGAACCCACCTCTGCTTTTAATGGGAAAAACTCTTATTTCACCTCTCTTTTTCCATGTTCTGGTGGGTCATCTCCACTGCTATCAAAGAACCCATTTCCATAACAATAATTCCTACTCTCGACCTTGACCCCGGGATAACAACCACTGTTGAGATTTTTTGGAGATGCTGGTGCTTTTTCCATTACTTTATTGCTTTAATGAATAGTATATCCTTCAGATCTTCTAGCTGAAAATAGTTAGCTGGTAGACTTTCCTGCATTATGTGCTAATAATATTGTAGTACTTTCATTTCTTCAAGACTTTCGATACCCTCTTCCACCAATTGCCATGGAAGTCCTGACATTTCAAATTCACTTTAGTGTGGCCCATGGCTTTCTCCAAGGTGCTAAAAGTCATCCTTATAATGTATTATTAACCTGCTTTCCTGAGTGTTTCCCAGTATCTTAATTTCTATGTCATGAAAGAATTCTGCCAGATAGATAAACCTATTTAACAAAATTAATAATCTGCTCACTTTGATCCAGCACATTCAAAGTACTTTATTATCTCTTCCTCCTTTAAAGGCTTAGCTCTTCCCCAGTTACTATTATTTAAGATTTAAATTAACCCTGGTTATTAGGTTTTGTTTTATTCTAGATATACCTTAGCATATCATTATAAATGACTGCTTTTGTCTTTTTTAATGTGCAGTTCCTTGAGTTTTGATAATTTTATTCACATGTCAAACCAACCATCAAGAGAGATACATACTATTTTTTCTCAAACCAGTTTCCTCATGCCAGGCAGATTCCTTCCAGAGATATTCACTGATTTATGTCCACATAGATAACTTTTGCCGGTTCATAAATGTCATTTAAGTAGCAAAACACATAATTTTTTTTCCTTCAACTTACTTTATTTTTGCGATATATACAATTATATATATATTAGTAATTACCTCTTTCTTATTATCTATTAGTATCCCATCTTACGAATATACAAAATTTATTTATTAATTATTCTGTTTATAGATTTTGTTATTTCTAGTTTTACTATTTTGAACACATTATGAAATTTCTCATACAAATCAAATATTGAGTATTAGCTTAGATATTTCTTGGTTAAGTACATAGCAGAATTTGCTTATACACACACATAATGTATATATGTATGACAAATAGTTCTTCAATTTTTTGGGCAATTTTAAGTTCTACCAACAGACTTCCAGTTTCTACTTGATATGTGAGGAAGTAGAAAGAATATTGGCTACTCCAGAACAACAACAAGTCAGATTAGCTGCAAATGTATGAATTTACATTTCAATATATTTTAGAATTCAAAGTTGGTTAAATACTATTTTGAGTATACTGCATTACTATCGTTTTCTTAGTGATTTCACTCAGTGTTACAATAGACATATGTGTTTTATCAGTCTGTTTAAAACCTGTACCAGTCAACATTTTACCATGAAGAGCAGTATGAAAATCTGGCTTCCGTGTAGCCCCTTTACATTTCCAATTTTTAAATATCATTGTCTTGAGTTTTAGATAGTGTTATGATTTCTCTTTCCATCATCAAATGGAACTTTTAAAACTGACAATATGAGAAGGATAAGCTACTCTGTTTACCCATATTTCTGTTCCTTCTGTTGCTCTTTCTTCTTTCCTGATATTCTAGGATTCTTTCCTTTATCATTTCTTCCTGTTTAAGGAATTTCCCTTAGTCAATTTTTAAGGATTGGTTTTCTAGCGTTTCTTTTTACTTTATGTCTAATTCCACAGGATATAAACCTGTCATTGACAGTTTTAGTCTTTCTGCACGTATTTCTGACAATCATTGTTTCACATGAGAAATTACTGCCATTATTGTTAAATTCCCCGTCAGGTAGCACTTTATGTTTCTCTGGATGCTTTCACTATGTTTTTCTTTGTGTTTAGTTTTGAGGAGTTTAATTATTATGCTACTTGATGTGGATTTTTTCTGTTTTATTCTGTAAGAAGTTTACTCAACATCTTTAATTGGCAGGTTTATATATTCCATTTAAGAAATTATTAATTATTATTTCATCATTATTGTTTATTTTATTATATTATTTCTCTGAATGCATCTGATCCTCTCCTTCCCCTCTAGGAATTAGTGGTCTGAACTATATGGTTTGGGAATGGTATAACCCACAAAGGCTCATGAACTGGTATCTTATTACCCAGTGTAACTGCTGAAAGGTGGTGGGACCTTTAAAAGGTGGGGCCTAATGGGAGATGATTGAGTCAGGACTGGGATTGAAGATTGTCTTGAGGACTGGGTTAGTGCCCATGGGTACAGTTTATATAAAAAAACAAGGAATACATTAGATGTATTCCTTTCTGGCCCTGTGCTCTCTTCCTTGTACACTATTGTCACTCTCACATACAGTCCTACCAAGCTGCCATCCACCAAGTTATGATGCAACTGGAAGGCCTTTATTAGAATCAGAACAGATGGGACTGCCTCATCTTGAACTTTCAGCCTCCTAAATTGGGAGTTTCATAGATCGTTTTCTTTATCAAGTACCCAGTCTCAGATATTTTGAAATGAACTAAGACACGAACATTGGAACTTTTGTTATTGTCTTATAAGGCCCTGAAGCTAGTTCATGTTTCTAATTAGTTTCTTTTCTTTTTTTTCAGATTATACAAATAACATTGAACTCTCTTTTAGCTAAATTGTTCCATTCTCTGTCATCCATACTATATTGAGTTCACTCAAGAAATTTTTTACTTGGCTTATTATAGGTTTTGGTTCTATGACTTCTATTTAATTACAAAGACTACTTTGTTGAATTGTGTAAATTTTCACTTGTTTCCAGAGAGTTTATGATTGGTTGTTAAAAAATATTTATGATATTTTCTTTAAATCTTTATCAAATATATATTTGATACTTATCCTAGTATCAAATTCATTTGGTGTTTGAAGTTAGCTAATAATCTTTTCTTATTTGAATTGTGACATTTTATGGTTCCTGCTGTTACTGTTTGGTAGTCTAATTCTCTGGTTGGATGAGGGAAGTCTAAAGCATGGGAGGACAAAGAGGCTTTCAAGCTGGTTTCTCCAAGCTGCCTGACATATCTCCATGAGAGGAGAGGAATTTCAAGATTACAGAGATAAAATTACTTTCTTGGAAGGTTAATTACTGTGGTAGGATCCCTCTTGCTGCATTTTCTTGGTGTGTCCATTCGTCTCAGTAGGGGAAGGAAGTCTCAGTCCTGGTGGGAAAGAGTAACCTGGTGGATTATTATTAATGAAGCTCCCCATTTGTGGCCTCAAGTTTACTTGTTGTTGGAAGACCTTATGTTCCATCTGGGGGAGAAATGAGCTAGCTAGCCTTCCTTATGTTGTTTGGTCAGAGTAGGCAGCATTGGGTATAGATTACTTTCTGATGACTGATGGGAAGTTATAAGATGTTCTGCTGCTTTACTTTTCTCCAATCCTGGGATTTAAAACTGGGTTGCCTTCCTTTTTCTATTATTCTACATTTTCCTTTCATTGTCTTTGTTATTTAGAGCTCTTAGCTGTAAAATAGTGAAGAAATAAAGAAGAAATAAGACTACACCATTTTTTTTTCTGACCACCACTTTTCTTTTGCATTCTGTGTTTTCCTCCATTTTTAGTAGATTGAACCATGGTTGTTTTTACATGGTAATTATTTGTCACTATAGTTATACTGTATTTGTAGTATAGTTATACTTTTCTTCTTAATGTAGGCATTATTTGTGTGGTCCTATAAATAATTTTGATAATGCTGATTTTCATAATTTTTTTTGCTTAACCATTCAACTCCTTGGCAAGTATAAAAGAAACTAGGATGGTTAAAAAGTCAAAAATTGGTAGAATATTGTATTCCCTTCCACAACCATACTGCAGGGACTAATCATTTCCTGAGACTCTTCTTTTTGAATTTAGGTTGTTTTTGTTTTAAACCACTTTATTAAATTATGACTGATATGCATAAAGCTGTATATATTTACAGTAAAATTTAGATGAGTTTGAAAATAAGTACATGGCTACAATTCATCCAATAAATTTATGCATCACCTCAATAAGTTTCTTTCTGACCTTTGTTATTATTATTATTATTATTAGTAGTAGTAGTAGTAGTAGTAGTATTTTGTGATAAAACACTGAACATAATGTCTACACACTGGGAAAATTTTAAAATGAGCAATAAAGGATTGTAATCTGTAGACGCTATGTTGTACAGTAGACTTTTAGCGTTTATGAACTTATATAATTAGAAAGTTGCATTCTTTGAAAAATATTGCCCTGTCAGCACTCTCCCCATGACTCATTGAAACTACCATTCCACTCCTTGCTTTTATGTCTTTGATTTTTCAGATTTATCGCATGAGTGGTATCATGTAGTATTTGTCCTTCTGTGCCTGATTTATTTCACTTAGCACAGTTTCTTCCAGATTTGTCTATGATGTTACAAATGGCAGGATTTGCTTCTTTCAAAAGACTGTATAATGTATTCTTCAATCAGGCTTGTTGTCTTCCCCATAGCAGAATATAGCATGAAGTCCTGCCCCTCACCCACCCTTGAGTATATTTTTGGCCACACAGTGAGTCTGAAAGTACAAAGCTTGCTTACATTCTGTTGTTTCCTCTCCTACCTCACTTTTGTGTAAAAAGGCAAGTTAATCAGAACACACGTCTATAGTTCTATTTCCTCAACTTCCCCATTGTTCTCCTATTTAGGGAGAACTTGGATTTGAATATGAATTTTCTCACCCAAGTCTGCCAGCTTTTGATGTTCCAAATTGTCATTTGCCAAATTGCTTTTTCTTTTAATCTACTTCCATGAGTTTCCTCTTGTTTAGAGAAGACATATTTAAGTCATAGTTTTTCACTTGAGTTTAAAGTATCCTGTATTGGTGTGAAATGAGGTATTGACCCTGAACTCTTTTTCACTATCAATGATTTGATATTCAGAAAATTAAATGTATTATTTTTCTGGAAGATCACCAAAACTTTAAAGTAACTGAAGAAGATACTTATATTGAGTTTGCTTTTTGGGTTTATTTAAAAACAAATGGATAATAAGAAGAATTTCATATGTGACTGTGTCAAATTTTCTCTGATATATTGGCTTTTTAATTAAGTAAAATAAAAGTAGTTTCCTAACTTCATTTTTGTGACCTATTAATTTTGAAAAATTATTTAGAAAATAACTTTTAGAAAAAGTGAAGAGGTGATACATTAATTGTACAGAACAATTTTAAGATATTTTCCTATTTCATAAAAGTAAAATTGTGGGAAATAAAAAGGAATGATTTTTTTTTTTTTTTGTAGAGTTGTAGATTAAACCCAGGCCTTAGCTCATGCTGCTTAAGCACTCTAACATTGAGTTATATCCCCAAACCAGGAGAGACACGTATTTAAGGTTTTATAATGGATACTTTCTATTTTAAACTATTTACATTATCCAGTTAACTAATTTAGAAGACTGCATTGAAAATCTACCACTGTAATCATATTCTGATTTCATCTTCTGATTGGAAATAAATGAAACAGTGGTTCTCTTGGACTGAGGACTCTTACATAGAAAGAAATATGTATTTTATTTTAATTCATTTTATTATACTTTACTTTTTACCATTTTATTTTATATCTGATGCTAAGGATCAAAAATGAGGGTCTCATTTATGCAAGGAATATGTTTTATAATGAACTGTACCTCTCAACCCCTTGAAGTGTATTTTTTGGATATATGGTTTTATAAAAAATGCAATAATCTGATGATATATTTGGGTACAAAATAACAAATGATTAAAGTTACTTCATAAAATCATAGCAGATTATTTCAGTACAAAATCTATTTGATAATATTAATCATTCAACAAATTAATGTTTAATTATATATAAAAATTGTGAAATATACATAGTATACTATTCAGTAGGAGTATAAGTGTACATAGTATTTTCATATACAGATTCAGTTTCCAATCCACAGCTTAGTGTACTTGGTCTGGCATCTATATAATAGTGCAATATCAGTGAAATGGGCAATAGTGTAATATTTATAATGACAAATTTATTTCATATAATGAAAATGAAAAGTGAGAATATGAAAACAGAAATGCATTACTAATGTTATTTAACTCTAACACATTGCCTTTGTTATATTCAGAAGATAAGATTGTTGAAAGATCACATCTATTAAAATGTAACACCAGACAGACAAAAGGCAATGGGTTATTGTTAAAATATGAAAGTGTTTTCTTACATTTAAATTATTTCCTTTATCTCGAATTTACATATATCAAATAATGCCATTGTATGACACTATGATATCATTATTTTTTTAAATTAGTACAATAATATTTGATACTTCATACATTAAAATTAAAATGAAATTTTAAAACAGCAAGCTCGGGCTATATTTTAAGCCTAAAATTACATCATGAATAAGTCATTGGGATTTGTAGTTTAAAAAGTCAATGGCCCCATCCAGAAAAAAGGATCTGACTACATCTAATTAGAACATGTAGCCGTGAGGAATCTTGGCCTGTAAGAGTTGTAATGTCACTGATAAGAACAGCAGTGCGGTGTAGCAAAATGAGCAACAACTTGGTGTCACAGGAACAGATTATGATTAGAAGCTCCATTGTTACCCATTTTGTCACTCTAGGAAAGTCTTTTAATTTCACAGCACCTCATTATTTGCTGCTGTGAAATCTGTAATGCTGATTTTCAGATATGCTGAGTGTAAAATGCAGTTAATAAAACGTGAAATCAAAGAGCCATGGTTGAGATGGTTCAACCCAAACTTACCACATGTTAAAATAGTAAAAAATTCTATGTCCACTGTTATGTGAGCACAATACTGTGTGTCTTTTCTATGGCTATCTTAAGGATATCAGAACACAATGACATAATTATTTTACCTGGACTGTGGTAATCACTCAATGGATTTCAACCATTTTCTTAGGTAGAATGCTCTAGGCTGCTACTTTGCTCTTGCCACATACAAGTACTCTGTAAAGGAAATCTTCTTATGATCTACTACTGCACAATTTATTGCTATTATTAATATATGTGAAGTAGAAGATATTGTGCAAAGTCTATCATCTTTGGAAGTCTGTAAATATTGGTTTCACCACTTCCTAAATACTAGATTTTATGCAAGCATATGTTTACTCATCAACTTACATTTTGGATGAAAAGCTGCTGATAGAAATAACTGCTTAAGATACAGGTGAAGGCACTGGGAGAATGACTTGGTAGGATATAATAAATAAATAGTTAAAATGTTATGCATTATACATATCCATGAATATGTGAACTGGACAGAGCAGAAGAGGGATGAAATTCAAAAGGAGATAAGAGGTCACATTGCCATAAATAGGTGAATTTTACATAAGTGTATTTTTAATTGTTTCATTTGTATTGTTATCACCTTTTGGCTTCTTCTTATTATTTTTTTCATCTTGGTCAGAAGGATTCCATTATTTGATCTTTTGTGAATTTAAATAAAAGGGTTGACAAGCATATTTGGGTTGTTTGAGCTCACTGTCATTTGGATTCTGCAGAGAAATCAAAGGTTGGTGGTGTGAGCCATTCTCTGATTAATGCAGCAGAAGAGAAACTCATAGCCAGATGTGCATTTGAAAAGCCTGCACCTGCCTCTCTCTTATTAAACATGGCATAAGATTGCAGAGATTTTTATTTGAAGCTTGAAAGGAAGTATACCTCTGCTGACATCTGGGTTACAGAAGTGTCCAAATCAATTGTAAAGTACAGTTTCCTGATGGGTAAAATGGGAGTAATGAGAGTTATCTTACTGCTTTTTCTATAAAACATAAATGCTATGTTAGCAGGAATTTGCAGCATTTTGTTCTTCATTAGATGTCTAGGAGTTAACCCAGAAGTGAGAACAAATGTTGGTCCTGGGAATTATATTGAATAGCACCAAAATGAACCAAATGTATTTGGTATACAAAAATAAGTACCTTCAAAGGACAAGATCACAACAATGTAATTTAAAGATATTAATTGACTTTATTTTTTTATTCTAGTATTCGGAAACACTTCATTCCATAAAAGAATAAGTTTCAGGATGGGCCGGATTTTGTACATTGAGAAAGGCTAAATAAAGCAGAAATGAAAGAACAGAAAGTGGATGGTCATTTCAAAGTTATTCTCCTTGTAAGGTGGGAATTAGGGAGACAGAGCAATGGGGAAAAAAATTATTGATCAGATAACATTAAGTTACTTCCAGTCATCATTTTTGTGTGAGGATTGAGGAAGAGGAACTTCATTTCTATGGCAGTGAAACTAACCTCTTTGGGACATTGCCTGTTATCCAAATCCTGTTTTGGTTTTATCCTTTCAAGCAACATATTTTTCCTCCCTTCATTCACTAGTCACCACTCACAACTTCTCACAAAATGTTGACATGCTCTTATCACATTTTGTATTCTCTTTGTTGTGAATGAACTCATTTCAAAATATTACTTTATTTAACTTCATAACATTAGAGGTTTGTGAACTAATTTTGCTGTACTTATACTAAAATTCTCAGTACTAAAGTTTTCCTTCATCATGTTTAAATGAATTTCCCACAAACTTTTGTTTATTAATAAGCCTTTCTCTCACTGTCACATTTAAGTACATTAAAAGACAGACTATAATTGGGCTATAAATTATTCTCACTTAAAATATGATAGGCATTTGAAGCATGAATGGTTGAACACATTTTTGAGTGGAGATAACAGATGTTTATTTGAACTCTGTAAACTAAATTTATCATGATGTCAATAAGGTAATTACATTTGGGCTCTGCAGTGCATTACAGGAACTGAATGCCTTTTATTTTACCTATATTATGCATTCAATATTTTCTTTGTAGAATATACATCCTAAAATTTACAACTTACTAATGAATATACACATACCTTGAGATTTCAAGTAGTAAAAAAATTATGATTTGCAGATGCATCAATTTTGCAAAATTTAAAGTACTACAAATAGAAATTACTCATTGTACATACTAATTCAAATTGAAAATAAATTAGTTTTTTCTCAAAATTAAGTCAGATGAAGTTGTGCTATTGGAAAACTAATATTTGTTCAACATATATATTCTAGATATTTCTGCCTTTTATTTCAATATTAAATGATATGTAAAAGATGCTTAGTAAGATTTTAAATATGCAAATGCATGTACTAATCCCTTAGTATTCTGTGATTTTTGGTTTAATTAAGAAATCTAAACTTCAGAGCATATACACATCTTACAAAAGCTTTATTATTTTTAAGTGATAAAAAGTGCAAGTTTTACAAAAACTTTACAAAAAAAAGTTTAAAAACTTGGTTTTGTAGTTGGCGTTATTTTCCTCATCTTAGGATGCATTTTAGCAGTCTGGAAAGTTGACAATCTGATTTAAAAGCAAAGAAGAACTAATAATTTTTAATTACTCCCATATTTTATATGTGATTTTTGACAGAGTCACATACTTTAAAACTTCTATATGTAAATTAGAAAATCAGCATAAATTTACTACAAGTGTAAATTACTTCTATTAAGAATGGCGGAGTAGAAAATCTGGAAATTATTTTTGAAATTATAAGACATTTGCCACCAGGTCTACATGTGAAATCTACTAAAATAATTCTTGTTTATTATAGCTCTTTACACTTCTATTAATTAACTTTTCATTTATTCTTTTAATAAAATCTATTTTAATGAATATACTAATAAATACTCAGAGGAACTCACAGAAGTTCCAAATTTCTAGATTATTAGCTCTTTTTTCTTACTTATGGCTGAAAAAGTGCTTTTAGTTCTACTTAGGTAAAACTCGGAAAAGTCATTTAAGGGTATAAAATCGTAGATCACATATATTTTTTTATACTTGACTCTTCACACTGCTTCCTTGCTCTTTTTCTTACCTGAAACTTGGATGAGGTTCCCTGAGGTACAGCATCACTTTTTCAATCATGAAGACTAAAGGTGAGAAGAATATTGGACATAAATAGATGCGTTGTTTGTTTGACATACTGGTGATTGGATCCAGGGCTTCTTTATCACTGAGCTCCATCCCAGCCCTTATATACTTTTTATTTTGAGACAGGGATTTACTAAATTGCCAAGACTGTTGTCCGAACTTGAAATTATTTTGTCTCAGTTTCCCTAATTACTGCAGCACAGGCCATGTGCCCAGCTTTTGTGTCTTTAAAGAACTTCCACTGGATTGACTTTTATATAGCTTAATGTTTAAGAATTTTTTTTTCTTTTTTGTTTAAACCATTCTTCTCCTTCTTCCTTTTCCTTCTCCTTCTCCTTCTCCTTCTCCTTCTTCTTCTGCATTGGGGATAAACTCCAGGTCCCATACATGTTTGGTGACCATGCTACCACTAAGCTGGTCCTTTCTAACAAATAAAAAAAATAAAAATATTGTGTGTCAGGGTCTTGCTAAGTTGCCAGGACAGTATCAAACTTGTGATTCTCCTGCTTCATCATCCCAACTTGCTGGGATTACTGGTGTGTACCATTGCTTCTAGCTTAAATGTTTCTTAAGGAAATGTCCCATGACTTGAAAAACAAAATCTCAATTTATAAAGTTAGACTCAATAATTCTCACATAATTCAACACATCACTCAAAGAAAAAAAGCTACAAGAAGGTATCTTAATTTCTCCAAGGGTACAAAAATTATAGTAATTCTTTTTATGAAAAACATAAATACCAGTCAAATTTACAAGTGAATAAAAATATAGCTTTTATGAAAACAATTAAAATTATGAACTTTGATCAATAATGATCACTAAAATAGACAATAAAATAATTCTTTATGTAAATTTCAGGATAGTGCAGAATAAACTTTAAGTGATAAAATAATTATTTTTCAATATTTTCTTGGGGAGAATTATGTACTCCTTCTTCCATCGGAAATTTATAGCTGTTTATATTCGAATTAACCCAAGCCTCTATTTTAAAAATTAAAAAATGTTTGCACCAATACTGAAAATCAGTAGCATCCTATGAATTTTATAGTAATTTGTATTAATTTGTGTTAAATTGTGAAATTTGTATTAATTATAAAATAAGATACTGAGGATTGATCCATAAATGAAAAAAATGAATCTGTATATTTCTATTTCCATAAATGCTCTAATTTTAGAGATTAAGACACACAGTGATGGGAACAAAAATAGATAAATAAAAATCACAAAAAATATATGAATGCATGAGATTTACAAAAACAACATAAAATATATAAAGTATTACTATTGGAGTGAAATAATTAACTATGTTCAATGAATGATAAACAAGTATATGTTGAGTAAAACTGGATTAAAGGGATGACATTATCCCTCAAAATACAGTATAAAGGCTAAAACTGATGAATTCTCAAGGATTTGGTTCTTTGATATAATAATATTAAAATTATTCTAAATCTTTGTGATTGAATTCTAAACTAGTTATAACTACCACGTCATGTGTTTTGCTGTGTGAATGGCTAGTATCCAAGGATATGGGATGGAAAGGGAGGCTACATATAGTAGCCCCACTGCAATCTAAAGTCAGCACTCTCCTAACAAAGGTCTTTCCTTTTATCAGGAGAGGATGACCCTTTCCTACAGAAGTTTTTCAGCCCTACTGAGAGCCAAGCAAAGCTTTCGTTTTTAACATGAATAAAAGCATATCTACTATAAAAACAAACCCCCCTCCAAATACTCAGGACATATTTAACTTGAGTTAAATTTCAGACAATTTTACAACTGTCCATGTTCAACTTTTTGTAAAAAATGCAATCATAAAGAAATGTATTTTGAACTTGGAATGAGACTCAATGGTAGAGAGTGTTGCCAAGGGGATCTTGGGTAAGACTCTGGGTTCTATCACCTGTACCACCAAATCCAGTCTCCCAAACAAGAAACAAATAAACAAACAAACAAATCCCCCAGCATAAAACAAAACCAAAAAAAATGTATCTCATGTTTTTGTTACTGTATAAAAACTTTCTTCCAGAGGGCTGACAGTTGGTCTTTATCAGATGTTTATAAATGTTTATAAATATGTATAAGGTACAAATATATTGAAGTTATGTACATTATTTCTAAAAGTATACATTCACATAACTAGAAGTTTTTATGAAATTTTGTGATGGACTCCTCTGCTTAGTAAGACGTGCTTACCTCCAAACTTTACTACAGAGCTCCTTTCCCTCTTTCCACACAGGCACAAGTCAGTGAGCCTTCTTTATAGATTATTTTTAAAATCTATTTCAAATTAAAGTTATTTCTTTAGTTTTCATTTTCCAATAATGTTTGGGAAGAAATAAAAATGTTGTCATATGAAAATATATATAAACACACCATTAATACTATATTTCTAAATGCCTAAAGCATTTTGTTTTCTAATTCTAATCCACTGAAATACCCAAATAATTAAAGTCTGATTCTTTTGCATTCTTTACTTTTTCCCTTATTTTTGAGATACTTTTCCATCAGTGTCACATAAATTACTAAGGGATGAAAGTAAAATGAAATATACCTATCAAAGTTAAAAAAGTGAAACAAATAGTCACCAGTGTATATTTCTTTGTGGTCGAGGTAATAACTGGTTCATTCACCATCTAAATGATGTGTATAAACCTCAAGACCACAGTTAATAGAAACTCTACCTTAGACCTGACCTGCATGTTCAAAGATGTTAGATTATTCCTTCAGAATACAAATATTAGTAATAAAATAAAATAAAGTTTAGTTGCTTTTTTTCTGAGTCTATCCATTCCTCACAGAGATGAAATTCAGTTTTGAAATATGTCATTCTTGATATGTAGATTATTTAGAAAAGTATTTTGTTTCAAATTTTAATCAAGTATCTAAAAATTAAAATAAAGTATAAAAACACCATGTCAAAGTTAGATTATTGAACAGCATAAACTTCTCATAACTAATACTTAGATTTTTCTGTGAATGTTGGTATTCTGAAAAACAGAAAGAGCTATTTTTTTCCTTAACATTTAAAGAGCATTTACTGTTTTAATCTTGAAGAAATGAGGGCTCTATAACAAACTATGGTAATTACAAAAAGCTTCATAACATACTTTATAGATCAGCATTACTGACAGTTAAAATACAAAAAGAATAGAAATTGCTAATTATAAATTGCAAGTAATGAACATAATATGTAAATGTAGATAAAATAAGGAATAATGATTCAATGTTAAATCCAGTCTCACTATTTGAAACCCAACAACATGGCCCTTGTATCTATTCCTGACGTCACTGTTATGTGGGAAGATGCTACATCTTTAAAACTTCCAAAGAATTGCATTTACATTTCAACAGTGAGGATAAATTCTATGCTTCTACATCTAAAATTCAAAACTATAATTTCAATTCAATTAAAAAATTTACATTCTCTTATTTTATGAAAATAGAAACTTGTAGATTTATATGTTACTGTGAAGAAATATTTTATAAAACTTTGAGACTTGGATCTTGAAACTAGTATATTAAATTTTAAAATATCATTAAATTTTATTTATTTATTCCTAACCTATGAAGTACCTAAGAAGACTGTTATGAAATAGAACTTTATATTTTCAATGTTCATGGTGATGCATATGCAATATAACAAATTTTAAGGGTTTATCTTATCCATGGCAACTAAAATTCCAAGCCATCTTAATGAAAACTCATTGTTGTGTTTTTTTCTCTATTGTAGAGAAAGAGGTAGATAAACAATATTTCACCATAAATTGCTTACTACTTCATCATTTAATGAGATTTGTATGGGTAACTAATTATAGAGTTTTGACTTAAAGAAATTTTCAATATAAACTCTAACATAATTTATAAATAAAGATGTTAGAAAATAGCTAAGATCATATGTTTAGAGATATAATCCTATAATGTTTTACTGAAATCTAGCCACAAAGAAAAAAATTATATAAAATCTTGACTAATTATATTTATTTTTCTAGAATGCATGTGTAGAGAAAAACCTCATCACATAAATGCTAATTCTTAATTATTTTGTATTGTATTCTTGTATACTTGGTACATATGAAATATGTACATTGCACAAATTTTTTTGTTTTTGGTGTACATATAGATAACTAGATAGAACAATAAAATTGTTTCATAAAAGATTTTACTTAAAAATTAAGCATTCATAGTAGAAAATATTTATTTTTCTTAGTACATCAGGTAGGCTACAGGTCAGGACCTTAACAAACATCTCCTCAATGTAGTGACCTATATATAGGTTAATTTTTCTCATAAGCAAAAGCCCAGTATGAGATATCTAGTACTGAGATCATAATGTTAGCTCTGCCAGCTACAAAAGAAACTTCTAAGTTTGCTCCTATTATCAGCATTTTCCAGAGACCATGAAAGTAAGATGCAGACAAGAGCTAGTGGCTTTGTCTCTAAGAAACCAACCTGGAAATAAATTGTATTGTTACCATTTATATTTCATTGACAATGCTTGTTCCCTGGCTTCTCTGAACTGTTAGAAAACAGAGAATCATTATCCTTAACTGGATTGTAAGTGTGCGCATAAAACTTGGCATCTATAAATAGAGGTGAATGGAACATGAGGGACACTTGACATTGTTTCACTAGCCTGTCAGGTGGTAATGTGCTCTTCACCATGAAGAACACAGTCAAACCTCTCACAATCCTCTCCTATTCTCAGATCAAGTGTGATCTCAAGATCTCTAGGTTATATGTACTTTAGTCGACTTTGCTAGGGCAGGTTTTTGTTTTGTTTTCTTACTTCCACCAAATTGCAAAATTCAAAAAGGACATATAACAAACAGTGTTGTGGATGAAGGAAAATTAGCACTTGCTGCTGCTGATACTGTAAATTGGGACAACACCTTGGGCAATTTGACATTATATATTCAAAATAGCTATGAACATATATACATATATATAAATGACATCTATCAAGTGTATATATATACGTGTATGTGTATCTCTATATGTGTCTATATATACAATACATGTATATGTATCAATGATCTCAACAGCTTGAATAAGAGTATAAAAATTAGCTACAAATGGAGAAAAGAACAAATTTCAACCTTAGGTTCTCAGAATAATATTACATGTAATTATAAGCTTTAATGTGATAGTACAAAACAATTTTGGAAATGAGGTTGTTTTTCTTTTTCAATTCTAGCTTAACTATGCTTAACATGGAGCACAACTCACAAACTTAATCACAGTATTTAAAAATAAATATAAATTAAAACATGAAAATATCAAGCATATGTGTTTATATACATGCATATACTTATCAAATAAATTAAGCCTACAGGCATGATTTAATTCTATTTCATAACTAATGATCATTTCGGAACAAACTAAATACCTTGTTCTTCCTAAAGAATGGAAGAAACTCTTTGCCACCTATTCTGACAGAGGATCAACAGCCACAAGGTATAAAGAAATTTAAAAACTCAACAAAGAAACAACCCGTTGAATAAATGGGCAAAGGAATTAAACAGATACTTCTCAAAATAAGTACAGATGGCTAAAGATAATATGAGAAAAAAAATTCAATGTCTTTTAAACCTCATGGGAATACAAATCAAAACTACATTGAGATTATATATCATTCTATTTAGAATAAAAATCATTAAGATTACAAATAATGATAAATACTGGCAGTATTCAAGGAAAAAAGGAAGGTTCATACAGTGTCGGTGAGAATGTAAATTAGTACAGCTACTATGGAAATCAGTATGCATTTGCCTCAAAAAAATAAAAGTTGAACTACCATGTGATTTAGCTATACCTCTCCATATTATTTATTCAAAAGAATTAAACATTTTTAATGATACATGCATTCTGTTATTTATAGCAGCATAATTCACAACACCGAGTTGTAGAAACATCTTAGGTATCCATCAACAGATGAATAAAGACAGTGGGATATATATATATATATATATATATATATATATATATATATGGGATATATATATATGATATATATGGGATATATATATATAGGAGATATATATATATTATATATAAAACAGCTGAATTCAGTCATAAAAGAACAAAATTATGTCATTTGCATAAAATGCATAGAAGTGAAGAGCATCATGTTGAGAGCAATAATCAAGACTCAGAAAGACAAATGTCATAGGCTTTCACATATGTACGGAAATTAGAGGGAAAAAAAAGAAAAAGAGATCTCATGAAAGTAGAAAGAAAACCCTTATGATACAGGAAGGGAGCCAGGACGAAGGAGGAGGGGAGGGAAAGGGGAGATAATAGGGAATGAAACTGATCAAATTATGTTATATGCATGTCCCAATATCCCAAAATGAAATGTTATACTGTATAATTAATGGGTACCAAACAAAAAATTTTTAAAAATATTTACTCTTCATGTTTTGCATTTTTTGAAGTTTGACCTTTGCTTAGGATACACTAAATTAAGGCAATTTATTTATAATTTTAATATTTCAAATATTAACTTTCTCATTCACTTGCTATATAATCAATTATAAGCATGTACATAAAGAAAGAGATATGAATAAGTGATTTTTTTATATATATAATGATATAACTCTCAGGACAAAGTACCATTTTAAACGTAGTTGCCTTAGTATTATACTAAGTTTGTAAGAAATTTTGAACAGTTTTTCATATCTCAAGAAAGTAACAGAAATGCATTTATTCTGCTTTTTTCCAACCTAAAACCAAAACACTTTATTTAAATGAACAATTATTGTTTCAAAGTGTACAAAGCAACATAATATAAACTTTAAGGGTTTGGATTGAAGTAGGAAAGAATGAGGCTTAATAAAGCTAATATTGCAAGTTAAGTAGAAAGTTGAAATTATAAAGGTTGGAAAGTGATTATGTTCCAAACTTACTTGCTTATTCGTCTGAAAATATTTTTTCACTGTCTACAACATAGCATGTACTGTGCTTACCATTTGAGTTAAAAAGTAGTGGAAATCAATATGGATACCTTTTTTGGGGAAATCAAAAATGACTCTGTAAATAGTACATTGCAGTCATCATTGTTCTTCACTTAAGAGAATCACCAGGTACTATGAATTTGTCCAGGGGAGAATAAGCCTACTGAAGAAATTGTAGATGAGCTCTCCTGAAAATACACATGTATGTCTATGCACAGAAATCTGCAGTCAAATTATCAGTAAACTAAATTATGGTGTGCTGGAAGAAGACACATAAGCCTCCAGACTAACCTTTTTGAGAGTGTGAACAAACAGGTACAGGTGCTTTAAGATTTCTTTATGCGGCTAGACATAGTGGCCCATTCCTGTAATCCCAGAGACTCTGGAGACTAAAGCATGAGGATAGCAAGTTCAAAGCCAGCTTAGGGAGACGCTCAGCAATGTAGCAAGACCCTGTCTTAAATAAAAATATTTAGGTGAAGAAAAGAAAAGCAAAAAGGGTTTTGTGGATGTGGCTCAGTAGTAAAGAGTCCCTGAGTTCAATCCCCAGTATGGAAAAAAAAAAAAAAAAAAAAAAAATTGATGCCAATTTTCTTTGTATTTTATTGTATTTTTGCATTCTTTCATTTGAAAAAAAATTACATTTCTTTATCCTTTCCATTAACCTTTTGGTACTGGTAAATCTTTAAAACTGACTTCTTTAAATTAATCTCATATTTTAATGACCAGACATTAAGCCATAACAAAAGTAAAATTTCTTCAATGTAGCAACATGATTATTACATTTTGAGATATCTTTAGGGAGATAAAAACGTGCTTGCTTCTTTTTGTATTTTATATGTGAATATGGAAATTATCAAGAGATTTCCTTGTTCCTTTCTAAATATCTGACTTACTTAACCTAGAATCCAGGGAGCTGGGCTGTTAGAACATACCACAGTGCTTCCTCCACGTGTACCCCATTCTTCAGCTCTGTTAACTTACTGCTCTCGTTGTAACAGGGTGAGGAAGGGGAACGAATTATGGAGAAGCACAATAGGTTTTCATTCCTCATCTTAATTCTCTTCCTGTCAGCCCTGCCTCTTCTGATTTAAAAGGAGACTTGGGGCCAGAGCAAAGGTCAGAATCTCAGCCACAACTAAATTAAAAATTAAATTAAAAAATCTGGCCAAAATCATAATATGTAACTGTATAAGAACCTGAGAATCAAAGAGTAATGCACGCCTCACTGATTAATAATGAGAGGTTGTTAAAACAATAAAAGAATATAAGGAACCGGTGAGGGGTTATATGTCCTGATTATTTGCTTCATAAAGTAAGAGGAAAACTGCAAGGAACTAGGGAAACTAAGCTGTAGAATTGTTTCCAAAAGCTTCTCAATTTTAATGTCTTTCACCAATATTCCCAGACTCCTTGGAAATCTGATTCCCTCCCACCTTGATGAGGGAAAAGAACAGGATGCACATCAAAATATTCTTCTTTGTAAATGTGCATTCATGATACTAATATAACTTGGGATAAAATGAACCTAAATTGCTAAACATAAAGTTTTGTCTCCTCCTCCTCCTTCTATTATCCCTATTAGTATCATTGCCTTTCTTCTTATTACTGTTTGATTGTTCTGTTCAACTTTAGTCTAAGGTAATTGTGTAGCACCTTAAAACTCAGTCTTTAGTGGTGATAAGCTGTGACAAGGTGTACTGAGTCACTCATCTTATACAATTAATTTGTACATATTAGCTATGCTAAAGAAAAACTTTTTAGCAATGGTAAAGTGATTTGCTTCCCTCATGAGACCTAATGCAACCTTTTCCTTTTTCTCCTTTTCTTAATTTTCAATGCCTTAGGAATATAAAGTTTCCTGACTTTTATGGTACTTGTTTATTTTAGGATACATGTATTTTTGTCTTAATATATAGGTCTTTGATATACTTTTACAAAGAGATGGCATAGCTATGTAGGTATCAATTCATCCTTTCATTTACAGTCATTTTGTTAAGTAGTTAAGAGAAGAGTAGTTCCATACTTCCAAAATATACAAACATTAAATATATAAAAATAATCCACTATGGTTTTAGAATCAGAGTTTTACCTTCAATTCATGTTAGACAAAGTGATCAAGAAACAAGGTAAAAAATGCATTTGGCACACACTAAAACTACCTAACCTTGATCAGAATACAGTTGTTTTGTACCTATGTTATTAAAAAGAAATTATACATGAATGCCAGAATTATATTGTGTTTTAATAAACACTGTACATATGATTTTCTTAAACTGGTTCCTTCACCATATTACATCTTTTCTTCAAATGTCTACATACTTGCCCAAGCCATGACCCTAGATGTATGTTTTCCATTTTCACATACATTTATTCCTTATAGAATTTTACCACTAAACCCCGCTTCTTTCCCATCTTCATTCTGTAGTGCGCTAAAGTCCTTTATCTTCCATGCCTTAATTACTACAAGACCTTTTAAATTGATCTCTACATATTCATGGAACCCTCAAAAGAGTTCTGTTCAATTACTCATAATGGTGTCTTAAATATATAAATCAGATCATGCATATTGTTCTGCTTAACTATTCTCCATGGGTTCCACAGCTTTCCTGAAGGTTGATTAGAAACAGCTTAATATGGCACAATAGGGCATGTAATTCTGCCTGTTCCCCTTGAGTCTTACATCTGCACATTGATCTTTTCTCATGAAAGTCCCTCTGTTTTTACCTCCACCAATGCTTTCTTGTCTTTTATCACATATTTACTACCCTCTTCTCTTCATACATCAAGTTAGGTATTATCTCCTCCAAAGAGCCTCCCCTAAAATACTAGAGCATTAAGGATCCCTCCAAAATATTATCATGGTAACTAGATGTAGTGAAATCATATCATTTAACATAGAGAATGAAACTGTGTATCACTCAGTTCCCCCTAACTAAATAGTAGATGTCTGTGAGTAAGAATTATGTCTTTTGCCCATATGTACTTGGAAGGTAGAGCAGTGTGTGAACTAAAAGTCTAACCCAGGAGTTGAATTGAATTGATAAAATTTGAAATTGAATTTAGAAATTATAATGAATTATTTTATTGAAAATATGTAATGTGTAACCTGAAAAATACATAGACCTTGAAGAGAGGTGGTAGAAGAAATTATTCCAGAGAGAGAAACAATGTAACAAAGATTATGAGCAAATTTTTAATATATTTAAGTATCTGAAATTAATTTAGAATAACTGGAATAGAGAAGAGAACAAATGGTATAGAATGTTGAAAATAGTTTTGGATATCAAAACTTAAGATTTAAAAGATGGATTAGAGAAAAGTTGCACTTGAATAGATAAAAAAATCAGATTACAATTGGGTGCTACTCATTTTATGATAATGTAAGAATTTTGCATTTTATTTTGAAACGAATAAGAATGAATTAAAAGATACTCATATGTGAAATTACTATTTCCTTAGCAGGCTTGTAGAACACCTGGAGAAGTTTAAGAATGATGAAAGACTAGTGGGAACTTCCATGCCATTTATACATGACTTCTATACTGAATGACAGAAGTCACTATCTGGGTATGCTTTCACAGGGGAGTGTAACTGTATTCATTCTTCTAGAAGTGTAGAACTGGCTCTTGACTCAATTATTCCTCCCACTTTAGTTCCAAGGAAGCTTCTGAGGTGGAGTCAGAGAAGTATTAGTAAACCATGAAAGTTCTCAAACCTTATTTTTTTCCATTTTTCCAATTAGTTAGCATCTCTTAATAATACAAGGTGAATGAGAGACTCGGGTGTATTTGGCACTTTTTTCCTTATACTCAATATAATCACATAATTGCATTTTGGTAAGGCATTAATTTTTTTCTTGTAAGTATTCACCAGTGATTATAGATTGCCTACCATTCAGTGCAAAAGGCATGGTTCTATGCATCAACTTACTACAGTGATTTTTCTGATGCTGTCTACTTTGCTCGGATGTTCAAACGTAGTAATTGCATTTTTCTTACATTTCAAATGTGGTCACCTCCATTTTCCTTATGTCATTTTTCAGGTGTCAGACTTTCACTTTTTCCTATATATTCAGTTTACTTAACTGAATCTCATTTCAAACTATTTTTCCGTGCAAAATTACTGAGTGACATTTATGCTTACACTTTCATATCAGAGATATACTAGAGAGTTTAAAGCACACCAATTACATTCTACCACTGACCTCAATGTTCTCTTAGGTTATGAAAATTATGTTAAAATTCTAGTAAATGGACAGTAGGAAAAATACTCATCACTTAGAAAAGATAGAAAATAACATGACAGGTTCTACTTTTCATTCAGAGAAGGTGGTGTGGTGTATTGAAATATATGCATCATGACTTTGAGATCTCTAGTCTTGTGTTGAGATAGTTTTTCTTCAAATCGTCAACTGAGTTTGAGTTTAATACTTAATGGTTATAAAATTAATGTTTTATTGGTAAAATTATACTTAATGGTATTAAGTATTAAATGAGGCCATAAATGTCAGCTTTTATCATATAATGACAGCCATGAATTTCCTTCTGTTTCTGTCCGTCATTAAACCCTTCACACCCATCTGGATCTTCCAACAGCTTTCTCTTTTTTTTTTTTTTTGTTCTTTCAATGGTGCTAGAGATTGAGCCCACAGTTTTGTACACCAGGTGAATATTGTACAACTGAGCACAACCTGAGCCCATGAGAGCATTCTTCAACCCCCCTTTTTTAATTGGTTCTTTGTAATTGTACATGACAATAGGATTCATTTTGACATAATTATAAAATCATGGAATATAATTATGGTCTATAATTCGTTCTAATTCAGTCCCCAGTACATCTCCTTTCCCGACCCTCTTCTCTCCACTGTTCCCTTCCTTCTACTTTACTGATCAACTTACAGTTTGTTTGTTTTTTTTTACCTTTTGGTACTGCTTGAATTTTTTATTTTATTTTTATTTTAACAGACTGCATTTTGATTCATTGTTCACAAATAGGGCACAATTTTTCATTTCTATGGTTCTACACAATGTAGATTCACACCATTTATGTAATCATACATATACATAGGGTAATACTGTTTGTCTCAGTCTACTATCTTTCCTTCCCCCACCCCACCCACCCCATTTTCCTCTACATCATCCAAATTTCCTCCATTATTCTCTTCCCCCCCAACCCTCCCATTATGTATCATCATCCACTTATCAGAGAAAACATTTGGCCTTTGGTTTTTAGGGCTTGGCTTATTTCACTTAGCATGATATTCTCCAACTCCATCCATTTACCAGCAAATGCCATAATTTTATTCTTCTTTATGGTTAAGTAATATTCCATTCATTCATTCATCAACTGAAGGGCTACTAGGTTGGTTCCACAATCTACTGTTTTGAATTAAGCAGCTATGAACATTGATGTGGCTGCATCAATGTAGTATGCTGATTTTAAGTCTTTTGGGTATAAACCAAGAAGTAAGATAACTTGGTCAAATGGTGGGTTCATTCCAAGGTTTTTGAGGAAACTTAATACTGATTTCTAGAGTGGCTACACAAATTTTCAATTCCACTAGCAATGTATGAGTGTGACTTTTTCCCCACATCCATTCCAACACTTATTATTGCTTGTGTTCTTGATAATAGCCATTCCAATTGGAGTTAAATGAAATCTTAGGGTGGTTTTACTTCACATTTCTCTAATTACTAGAGATGATGAGCACTTTTTCATATATTTGTTGATCACCTGTATATCTTCTTCTGTAAAGAGTCTTCCCAGTTCCTTAGCCCATTTATTGATTGGGTTCTGTGTATTTTTGGTGTAAGTTTTTTAAGTTTTTTATAAATTTTGGAGAGTAGTTTCTGTCTGGTGTGTGTGTGGAAAACATTTTCTTCCATTCTGTAGGCCCTCTTTTCACATTACTGATTGTTTCCTTTGCTGAGAAAAATCTTTTTAGTTTGAATCCATTCCATTTATTGATTCTTGCTTTGATTTCTTGTGTTCTTATTAAGGAAGTCTGGTCCTAAGTCAGCATGATGAAGATTCTGGGCCTACTTTTTCTTCTATTTGGTGAAAAGTCTCAGGTCTAATTCCTAGATCCTTGATCCGTTTTAAGTTGAGTTTTGTACAGAGTGAGAAATGGGGTTTAATTTCATTTATTGCATATGGATTTCCAGTTTTTCCAGCACTATTTGTTGAAGAGGCTATCTTTCCTCAATTGTAAGTTTTTGGAACCTTTGTCTAATGTGAGATAACTGTATTTATGTGGGTTTGTCTCTGTCTTCTGTTCTGTACCATTGGTCTACCCGTCTATTGTACCATTATCTATCTGTACCATTATCTATCTGTACCATTGGTCTACCCGTCTATAACACAAAATGCCAATACCATGCATTTTGTGTTACTATTGCTCTATAGAAGAGTTTAAGGTCTGGCATTATGATACCTCCTACATTACTCTTCCTGCCCAGGATTACTTTGGCTATTTTGGGTCTTTTCTTCTTCCAGATGAATTTCATGTTGCTTTCTCTATTTTTGATAAGTACATTGTGATTTTAATTGGAATTGCTTTAAATGTGTATAGCACCTTTGGAAGTATGGTCATTTTGGTAATATTAATTCTGCCTATCCAAGAACATGGAGATCCTTCCACCTTCTAAGATGTTCCTCAGTTTCTTTCTTTAATGTTCTGTAGTTTTCATTGTAGAGGTTTTTCACCTCTTTCTCGTTAGTGATTCCCAAGTTTTTTTTTTTTTTTTTTTTTTTTTTGAGGCTATGGTGAATGGAGTTGCTTTCCTCATTTCTCTTTCAGATGATTCATTGTTAATGAATAGAAATGTGTAAGATTTATGTGTGTTGATTTTATATCCTACTATTTTGCTGAATTCATTTATTAATTCTAGAAATTTTCTAGTGGACTTTTTTGAATCCTCTAAATATAGAATAATGTCATTGGCAAATAGTGAAAGCTATTCATATCCCTTTAATTTCTTTGGTCTGTCTAATTTATCTGACTAGAATTTCATGCACGATGTTGAATAGAAGTGGTGAAAAAGGGCATCCCTGTCTTGTTCCAGTTTTTAAAGGAAATTCTTTCAGTTTTTCTCCATTAAGAATGATTTGTTCCAGTTTTTAAAGGAAATTCTTTCAGTTTTTCTCCATTAAGAATGATGTTGGCCATAGGTTTAGCATTAATAGCCTTTACAATGTTGAGGTATGTTCCTACTATCCCTATTTTTTCTAGTGTTTTGAACATGAAGGGGTGTTGTATTTTGTAAAATGCTTTCTTGCATCTATTGAAATAATCATAGGATTCTTAACCTTAAGTATATTGATGTGATGAATTACATTTATTGATTTCTGGATGTTGAACCAAACTTGCATTCCTGGGATGAATCCCACTTGATTATGGTGCACTGTCTTCTTAATATGTTTTTGTATGTGATTAGCCAGATTTTGTTAAAGATTTTTGCATCTGTATTCATCAGAGATATTGGTCTAAAGTTTACTTTCCTTGATGTATCTTTGTCTGGTTTTGGTATTAGAGTGATACTAGCTTCATAGAATAAGTTTGGAAGGTTTCCCTCCTTTTCTCTTTCCTGGAATACTTTGAGGAGTATAGTTTTTCTTTGAAGATCTTGTAGAACTCAGTTGAGAATCCAACTGGTCCTGGGCTTTTCTTGGTTGGTAGGCTATTGATGACTTCTTCTATTTCATTGCTTGAAATTGATCTGTTTAAATTATGTATGTCCTCCTGGTTCAGTTTGGGAGGATCATATGTCTCTAGAAATTTGTGGATGTCTTTGAGATTTTCTATTTGTTGGAGTACAGATTTTTAAAGTAACTTCTATTTATGTTATGTATTTCAGTGGTGTCTGTTGTGATATTTCCTTTTTCATCATGACTTTTAGTAATTTGAGTTTTGCTCTCTTCTTTGTTAGTGTGACTAAGGATTTATCTATTTTGTTTACTTTTTCAAAGAAACAACTTTTTGTTTTGTCTATTTTTTGAATTGTTTCTTTTGTTTCAATTTCATTGATTTCAATTCTGATTTAATTATTTTCTGTCTTCTACTACTTTTGGTGTTGTTCTGCTCTTCCTCTTCTTTTTCAAGGACTTTGAGATGTAATGTTAGGTTATTTAATTGTTGACTTTTTTTTTTCTTAAATGTGCTCCATGCAATGAATTTTCCTCTTAGCACTACATTCATAGGTCCCAGAGATTTTGATATGTTGTATCATCATTCTCATTTTCCTCTAAGAATTTTTTGTCTCCTCCCTGGTGTTTTCTGTTATTCATGCTTCATTCAATACCATATTATTTAGTCTCCAGGTGTCGGAGTAATTTCTGTTTTTTATTTTGTCACTGATTTCTAATTTTATTCCACTATGACCTGATAGAACACAAGGTAGTATCTCTATATTTTTGCATTTACTAAGGGCTTGTTTGTGGCATACAATATGGTCTATTTTAGAGAAGGAGCCATGTGCTGTTGAGAAGAAAGTGTATTCACTAATTGATGGATGGAATATTCTATATATGTCTGTTAAGTCTAAGTTATTGATTGTGGTATTGAGTTATATGGTTTCTTTGTTTAGTTTTTGTTTGGAAGATCTATCCAGTGGTGACAGCAGTGTGTTAAAGTTAACCAGAATTATTGTGTTGTGGTCTATTTGATTCCTGGAATTGAGAAGGATTTGTTTGAAGTACATGAATGCACTGTTGTTTGGGATATAAATATTTATGATGATTATGTCTTCCTGATTTATGGTTCTCTTAAGCAGTATGAAATGTCCTTCTTTATCCTTCTAATTTTGGCTTAAAGTCCACTTTATCTGATATAAGGATGGAAACCCCCACTTTTTTACTGAGTCCGTGTGCATGGTAGGTTTTTCCCCATCTTTTCACCTTTAGTCTGTGGATATCCTTTGCTATGAGATGAGTTTCTTGAAGGCCGCACATTGTTGGTTCTTGGTTTTTAATCCGATCTGCCAGTCTGTGTCTTTTGATTGATGAGTTTAGGTCCTTAATGTTCAGGATTATTATTGAGATATGATTTCTATTCCCAGTCATTTTGGCTTATTTTCTGTTTTTAACTTGACTTGGTTTCTCCTTTGATTGGCTTTTCCTTTAAGGTAGTTTCTCCCTTTGCTGACCTACATTGTTGTTTTGCATTTCCTCCTCATGGAATATTTTGCTGAGAATGTTCTGTAGTACAGGCTTTCTATTTGTAAACTATTTTAATTTTTTTTCCTTGAAAAGCTTTATTTCATCTTCAAATTGGAAGATTAATTTTTCTGGGAATAAGATTCTTGTTTGGCAACCATGTTCTTTCAGAGTTTGAAATATGTTGTTCCAGGTTCTTCTAGCTTTTAGGGTCTGGGCTGAGAAATCTGCTGACATCAGTATTGGTTTCCCCCTATATGTAATCTGATGCTTTTCTCTTGCAGCCTTTAAAATCTTATCTTTATTTTGTATTTTAGGCATTTTTATTATAATGTGCCTTGGTGTGGATCTGTTGTAATTTTGTGCATTTGGTGTTCTGTAAACCTCTTGTAGTTGATTGTCCAAATCATTCTAGGTCTGGAAAATTTTCTGATAGCATTTCATTGAGCAGCTTTATTCCTTTTGTTTGTATTTCTTTGCTTTCATCAATCCAGATAATTATTAAATTTGGTCTTTTCATGATATTCCAGAGTTCTTGGATGTCCCATTCATGATCTCTTATCGTATTCTCTGTTTGGTCAACTTTATTTTCAAGATTAAATATTTTGTCTTCATTGTCTGAGGTTCTGTCTTCCAAGTGATCTAGTCTGTTGGTGATGTTTTCCACTGAGTTTTTTATTTGGTTTATTGTTTCCTTCATTTCAAGGATTTCTGTTTGTTTGTTTTTTTCAGAATCTCTATCTCTTTGTTGAAATAATCTTTTGTTTCCTGCAGTGCTCTTTCAACTGCTTATTGAATTAATCATTCATTACCTGCATTTGCTCTCTTATCTCATCTTTAGTTTTGCAAATCATTTTAATTATGTATATTCTGAACTCCTTTTCTGAGATTTCTTCTACCATGCTGTCTTTGGATTCTGTTAATATATTTTCTTGGTTTGTGTGAAATACTTTCTTCCCTTGTTTTTTCATGTTGTTCACTTATCTTCCCCTCTAGCAGTGCATATCTGGGGTATTGCATTTCCCCCCTTTAGGCTTACAGTGACCCTGTAGGTTTTCAAAACCTCTTCTTATGGGGGAGATCAATATTAGCAGCACCCAGTACAGAGGATATGAAGCCCTAAGCCAAATGCCCCTATGAAGACGTTAACAATATTGTCATAATAAACAGAGAGGATGAGTTAAATTATTATCTACAGTATAACAAATAGATTTGCAATGTTTCTGCAATTTTTCGTGGAGGACAAAGAGGTTGGGGAGGGGCGTAGGATGTAACTGTTAATGGGATAAGAAAAGAGTATATAGAAGTTCTAGATCCTAGGTAGTGTGAAAGTGTAATCAAAAGAAGTTGTTAGCATGAGAAAAGGAAGAAAGAGACTCTGAGGAAATAGGTAAACAAAAGGAAAATAGAGAGCAAGAAAGATAAAGAAATAAAAACTTAAAAATTTTCAAAAAGGAGAAAAGAAATCTACGCTAAACAGTCATATACTATTCAAACCTCCTGGTCTTTAGTAGCCTGATGCAGTATAGGTATGTGATAATGAGTTTCCAGTCTCCAGCAGGCATCTCAAGATGGGATTTGCCCCACCTAAAGATGGGAGCTTCTGCTTCCAGGATAATCCAAGATGGCCACACTGGCTTCCAAATGTGTTGGCAAATTGGGAGCTGCAGTATGGGGTGGGAGTGCCGAGTCTGTGTGGGGTGCAGTTGGTCGGGCCAGCGGGGTCCTGGTGGTGGAGTGTGGTCATTCGGACTGAGAGGTTCTGGAGATCTTGGCTGTTGTCCCAAAATGGCAGTAGCCACATGTAACCAAACCTGTAGGTACTGTGACAGTGAACTTCCAGGCAACAGCTTGCAACTGGCAATCCCACTGGCGGTCTGCAGGCTACCAGCAAATGACTGGCAAGTGGGCCTCAGGTGGTGGGTTATGGGTAGGTGAAAGGCAGGTGATGGGCAGGCAAGAGGCAAGCAAATGGGCAAATGTTGGATGATAGGTGGCAGTCAGTGAGCAACCTGCACTCAAGAAGTAGTCGATATGCTGGCAGAGGGCAGGCAATCATGGTGGACAAATGGGGTAAAGAACAGGGGATCTGTAAGCAGAAAAACCTGCCTCATAGAGAAACAGATTTTCCTCTACTTGAAACCTGAGTTGCACAGGACAGGGAATGCAGCTTCCCTCTAGTCCACCATCTTGGATCCCTTGGTACTGCTTGAATCATATTTTATATTTTCCTAAGTTTCTTGTGGATGTACATGAGTGGATCTCATGACAGCATTCTTGATGAGGAAATTTGTACCTTTAAAAGTTTAAAAATTTTTATCAATTATCAAAAAAGACACAAACTAAATGGATATCATCATTCTGTTTATTTTATATAATTGTTTTTAAACATATGTCTGTCTTAACTCATTGTAATACTAAAAAATAAGTGAAAATTATAGTCACTTTCTTCATAATGAAAAATGTTTCACTCTACTATGTGATCCTACAATATGTATAATCAGAAAAATGAGAAATTACACTCCATTTATGTATGATCTATCAAAATATATAAATGCATTCTACTGTCATGCACAACTAACTAGAACAGATAAAATCATTAATTAAAACTTAAAAAAAAGAAAAAACTATGCTCCCTCCCCCAAAATAGCAGAGAACATTGTAATATTTGAGCAATCAACATTTGTTGAGTTGTTGTTTACATTTGTTAAATTTCACAATTTTATAAGCTTTTATTTGCTTTCTAATGATTTTTATGTAATAATTCTCATTCTTACTATATAAGGAAAAAATGAAAGAAAATTTTCCAAATCAAGTTCTCTAAAACATCAACTCTGGCAGTGCTTGGCAATCATGCTTTAAGAATATAATGATCATGTGTATATTGCTATAGGGATGAACCACTAATCTCAAGGTTAAATTGTATTACTTAATGCTTTACAAAAAATTATAATTGTTAATGTTTAATTTCGGTGGGGTCTATAGATTTTTATGTTGCCATTTCTCAAATGAATAACCCAGAGCTTCTTTTCATGACCTTCCAAAAGCCATACATAAGTCAGTAGAATGAAACCAAAAGGGAATGTTGGACTGTTTTGAAGTCAAACCACGATGCATAGGGCAATATCTCCTAACTCAATCCATCAGAACGTTGCCTCAAATGGAAAATGAAGTAAATCTCATTTATAAAGTCAACCTTTTATTGAAGCCCTTCTTACTTATCTCCTTGCAATAAGTGCACTGATTTTCCATTTAAAGTTCACTGTCTATAAGACAAATTGACCTTAATGAGAGCATGCTGCATGGTGTGACCAACGTAGAGGTCAAAAACAACATAAAAGAAGAAAATAGCACCATAATAATAGCTGATAGCCCAGTGGACTCTGTGCTCAGCACTTCATACACACAGCAGGAAGGGGAAGGAGATATGTGTTCAATTGACCATCTATTTTATGAAGGAATAAATAATTCATTCAGGGTTATTTGAAGGGCAGTGAAGAAATGTACTTTTCCTGCTGAGGTGGTAATTATTCTTTGATTTGTACACAAATAAATAAAGGTGTTTCTGTCTTTTGCAGTTATAGAGACAATTGCTACATATAAGTGCATCCTTTGTACATATTTGTTGATTAAATAAATGGGAAAATAAAATTATAAATTAATTTTTGAACATCAATGTAATAGAAAAGCATTATTTATTCTCTGCCTGCTGTTGTAGACCTCAAACAGAAAATAAACAAGAAACATAAAGTTTTAATTCAACCTATCTAGATTATTACAACATTCTTTATAAACATCGTAAAATAAATTTCACAGTGAAATCAAACTAATTTTATAAAGTAATATCTTTGGTTTGGAAATGTTATTATCAAAACAAACATGTCTTATAAAGTCAAAATAAAATATTGAAGTAGGAAAAATCTGAAAATAAAGATAATACATTTAAAAAAATTAAGTTTTCTACCTGCTCAGCAGTTCCATTTCAATTATTTCATTCAGCTGTCTCCACAGTGTTAGGAAATGAGTATTACTCCTCAGTTTGCAAAGGGGGAAACTGCTGTTCTTCAAGGTGTGGGAAAGAGTCTACCAGTAACACATAGCTTCCTGGTTCTTAATCTGCAATGCAAACTCATTACATTTTGGTCTCTCAGAAATGTCATAGTCACTTTTGTTGTAGATTCTGCCTGATTGATCCCTCATTGTAAAGCAATCATTTCCTCTGCCCTTACATGTTTTTCTTGACTAAGTACTCCTTTAATTTAATTGCCATTAAATTACACTTAATTTATTGCTATTATGTATTAGAAACTGCAATTTTCTCTTAAACTTCAAGTCTTAGTTTAGTGTTACTTAAATTGGAAAGCCTTTCCTGATTCTCTAAATATAAGTCTGAAGCCTATCTATTCCAGTGATTGGCAAACTCTGGCCTCCACTGCTGCCAAATTCAGCCTGCAGCCTGTTTTTGTACAACCCCTGATCTAAGAATATTCTTTACAATTTTAAATGGTTGAAAAACATCAAAAGATGAATAATGCTTTTTACAAAGTGAAAAATTATATATGAAATTCAAATCATAGGGCTCATAAATACTTGACAAATATAACCATACCTAATGTCAACTCATGAACATTAGAATCTTCATAGATATTCATACATAGGTATCAGGGGCACACCTGGTTCCTACCAGCTCTATCAGATCCATCATCATGAAGCAATGAAGTCGAGTCTGGAAAATTTAGGGACTTGAAAAATTCAAATCAATAAAGTCTGAAGTAAATAAAAAAGAATGATTCTACAATGAAAAAAAAGTCAGGGAACGATTAGAGAGGTCTGTAAAAATCAACCAAAATAAAACATAGTAAATTCTTACATGATAAAAGGGACATTGAGGAGAAAGAAATGGTGTATGTGTGTGTGTGTGTGTGTGTGTGTATGTGTGTGTTCATTGTTATAAATACATCATTTTTTGTCTAGAAACCTTGAGATTATTCAAAGAATCAAATCTAAAAATCTAATGTCATCATTCTTCTGTTTATGTTTGTATAGTTTTCTTATGTTACCATTTTAGATTAGTATTTCTTTTAAATATAATCATTAATTTGAATTACTGTCAGTTCTAAAATACATAAGGAAAATACATAATTTAAAGAAGATTTAGGAATTCTTTTAGATTAACTTCAAAGTAATACACTTATCCAAATATGGAATTCGATAACAGTATCAATTAAAATAGAGTATTATAATGTTTAGTGTTTTTATAATCATTTTTATACTGTGGAGGTTTTATATTTGATATCTTTTCTATAGACAATTTAATGATGGAGAGTAGTGAATTCACATTTTAGTCTGGCTAGCAGCAGAATGCTAACTACTTAAATTTCAATGTCGAATAGCTTATGTGTAATCGCTAGTTATATCACCAGGTTTTTAATATTTCTTACTCCCAAAGATCTTGATCATAGTAATTGCCAAGTTCTGCTTACAGGGTTGGATTTCTCATTTTAATGTAATGCTTTAGAACTCATCCATAATTCAGAACAATACACAACTGATTAAATAAATAAACCCAAATAACATTGTCATATTATACAGAAAGGCGGAAATCAAAATATATTCCACTGGTCCGGTTAAGCTGGTAAGGCTGACAGTCTATTGTCATATCTAAATCTATGAAACTGAAGTTTTTCAAGGCTTTACTGGGGCCAAATATCATGTTTTTGAACCATTTTTAATTTTAAACTTTTGATTGAGAGCTTTTGAAAAAGAGAATCAACAATGGTGCTCTCGGTAAATTACATTCCATGGGATGGTATTCACATTTTTTATTTGTTGATTCTATTTTGTCTTCCACTCAAATTATATTCCTTATAGTTTCTATTAAAAATGTAAAATCTAGGGCTCAACTGAGGCTCAGTGGCAGAGTGCTTGCTTAGCACATGGGAGGCACCAGGTTCAGTTCTTAGTACCACATATAGAAAAATGAAATAAAGGTCCATTGCCAACTTAAAAAGATTTTTAAAAAGGGAAAAATGTATAATATATGTTAAATGGAAGAGAGAGGATGATTCATGTGCACAGCAAAATAATAAAACGTGCTCTCTTCTTGCTGAACCCTAAGGGAAGAGACTGAGTCTATTGAGATTGCTCTCTTAGTGTTAGATCATTTCCTTACCTCAGGACAGGTTTCTAACCATGAAAACAGGATTTCTGGGGTCACAACTGAAATCCTGAGGTGCTTAGTGATGTGATTTCACTTTGAGTTGATGGAACTTCACCATATCCAAGGAATGCAAAACCACTTGTCTCCCTTTTGCATTTAGATCCATAAAGGTGGCACTCCTCAGGGCCTTCAACTTCTCCTTCACTTGATCAGACCAAGTCTTGGTCAAAGAAAAAGAAATCCTGGTGAAAATTTCAGGGGTCAAACTTGAAACAGCTTAATACTTTAATACTTTCCAGTAATATTCTCTGCAAATTTCAGCTACTTCTGAAAACTGATTACAGCATTTCTCTATCCTCAGTCTAGAATGACTATTTCTTTCTGTGATTCACATCTTTAGGTCATAGTCTAAAAAGTACATTAATGTCTGGGGATCAAACCCAGGCCTTATGCATTCTAGGCAAATGCTCCACCCTGAGCTACACCCCCCAGCCCTTCCATTAATGTTGACAGGCACATTGAAGATTGGCCTCACCTTTGTATTTCTTCATCAAATCTGTTTGCATTGCCTGCTTTCCCAGGACTAAAGAGATTTGCTCATATACTTTGTCCAGTTTTATGGTTGTTTACAATGTTAGAATAAGTCTAGAACCAGAAACTCCAAAATGAATAGAATCAAAACTATCATTAACTAAAATATTATCTTCTTTTTATTTTTATAACTTAATCTTAAAACTAACAGTTCCACTGTATTCTGCATTTTAGCATCACAATCTCTAAATGGATAGCGAAGAATTTCTGATTTCATCTTAACCCTAAAATGATAAAGAAATATACCTATTTTTAGTTCCCAAATGGTAGGAATATCTTATATAATTTTCTTTAATTTTTAATTTCAGATTTTAGTGCCTTCTTTTCTGAAAACATGGCATTAAATAATTTTGATTTTAAAACTTATAAGTACTCCATAATGTTAATGCTTGGTAATTTTGGATATTTCTTTCTAATTCTAAATAATTATTTTAGAGATCAAAATGCACATATATTGTTAATTATTTGGGGGAAATTATATTTCATATCTAGTTCACTTTTCAAATTTGAAAATAATTATTCTACAGTTCTACAGTTTATTTTATGCTTCTGCATATTTTTGTATATTTTTGGTTTTATGTCTTTTAGTAGATATTTAATACTTAATTTTGTTTTCCTTCAACTTTTTTTTCTTGTTAGTTTAATAAATTATATTCCTTATGACAAATTAATAGCCAAAGGTAACACTATTGTGTTACTGTTGCATTTGCTTGTTTAGGTGAGATTTATTCATAATGACATGGAATGGGCAATACCCAATTCAAAAGCACCTATTCCTTTTCCTTAGCACTAATTTCTGTGAATATTTGAAACGGATTATTTCATGAAAACAAATAATATTGAATTACACCATTTTCAGAATTGTTCTTTTTCCTGGAACTAAAAATAATGACCTTACTTCTTAGAGGCATATCTCCCAAAATGCATTTCATCCCTCCCGCTCACATAGCCACTGTTTTCTTGGATTCCTTATCACCATTCAAATGAAAAAAGATGGCATAACTGGTAGTTCAAATAGTTTCTTGCCATTTTATAAATATATTAAATTTCAAAATCCCAACTCATAAAATCATGTGGCTTCCCAGTATTTAGCCTACTATGAAAGATAAAATATAATATTTAGTATCTTAGATTATAATGGATTTTTCCTTCTAAAGTAAATGCATTAATGATATATGCAACCAGGTATATCTAACAACAATGTTAATGTTCACATTCTACAAACTTTTTACATGTGAGTCTTTGTTTTCCTTAGTAATATATTTGTTAATAAGTAATTAAAATGATTTACATGCAATGTGTTGATAAGCAGTGACTTCATGATTCTTGACTAATTTTAAAGATGAAAAATGTGCATTATGTTGATAGGATAAAACAAAATAATTAAGGCTAAAATGAATCATGTGAAACGTCAACCTCATATTAACATGTTTTATTGATTCACCAACTTAATCAAATGACTATTGTAAACCATTCAGTGTAGTAATTTAATAGCTTATAAATCTTTAGAAAACCATGACATTTAAGTCTTTTGTATATCTGCAAAACAAATTGTTAGATGTTTATAAATCTAAAAGACAACACATAATTGTGCATTCCAATCACAACACAGATTTTTTTATTTAGTTTTCCAAATAAACTTGATATGGAATTGAATGCAACCTCATATTACTTATCAGTCTGAAAGATCCCATAAATAATATTATTCAAAACATGGATCTATGGTTTATTGACTACTTTTTTCCTGGCACAGGAAAAATGAAAATAAATTTATATCATTGCATTATATGCCTAGAGGAAATTCATATCTATGACATTATAGAAATGGCTTTCTTTCCTGAAAGAGCATAATTCCCTATGATTTCGAAGAGAAAAAGTAAATATTACTATTTATATTTTTATTATGTTGCACTTAAAAATAAATGTTTGTATTTTTTTCTTTATTGAAACTTCTTTATAACAGATGTTTTATAATTGTATGTTATTCAATATGGAAGCTAAATTTTGACTACTAAAGACTGTAAAAAAGCTATAACACACTAAATATAAAATTAAAAACAAAAGTTTTAAAAGTGTTTACTTTTAAAAGCATAAAAATGAGTTTTTAATATCAAAACATATGCTGACAGAATAGGATTTGTTCAGGTACATTTATTTGTCACAGTGATACTGTAGAAACTCCAGGGATTAGAAAAATAATTTAATGAAGAGCTTTTAAAATATGCAACATAAATATACTTATAAAAGATGACATTTCTCTAATTGCCTGTCCTCAAACTGAAAATAAAGATAATTTTAGAGATGGTCTTATGTATTAAAAGAAAAATAACATAAGAAGGAGGAAGCAGAGGAGAAAAAGAAGATAAACAAGTGGGTAATACTCTGATCATGTTCTGGTACGTTCAGCAAACAGAAGTCTAAGTAGATTCTCATAAGTTTCTTGCAGGAGTTCCCAAAACAGAAAGTATTCAACATGCTTTGGAATACAAAAGTAGGCTGGAATCTAAAATTGCTTTTTAATAACAATTTCTTTTCCTGAAGTTTACTACTATTCTGAAGATGTGTTCCTTTGAACACAATTGCAAAGGAGATGTTCAACTCAACATTCAGTCATAATCAAAGAAATTATAATGATCAAACTCAAGAAAATGTGGTTTATACATAACACACACACACACACACACACACACACACACATATATACATATATACATATCGGAATATTGCTCAACTTTAAAGAAGAATGAAATTATGACATTTGCAGGTGAATGGGGATGCAGTTGGAGAACATCATGCTAAGTGAAATAAGCCAAACCCCCAAAAAACAAAAGACAAATGTTTTCTCTGGTATACGGATGCTAATTCACAATTAGGGGGATGGGGATAGGGAATAATAGCATTACTTTATATTAGGTAGAGGGGAGTGAAGGGAGGGGAAGTGGTGTGGGGGTAAGAATGATACTAGAGTGAAACAGACATTACTGCATGTACCTGTATAACTGCATGACCAATGTGATCCTACAATATGTATAATCAGAAAAATGAGAGATTACACTCCATTTATGTATGCTCTTTCAAAATCTTTAAATGTATTCTACTGTCATGTACATCTAATTAGAACAAATAAAAAGAAATTTTAAAAAGATGATGATATTGACAAATGTTATTTTCAATCAAATAGTGAAATGTCAATATTTATTTGTAAGAACTGACCAGTTTGGTGAGTTAATGCCTAATTAATGCATGACATTACAAAATGCTTCCCAATGTCTCATGATGGAGCAAAATGATGACAAAAGATTTATTTCAAAGAGTAAAGCAGACCAAGGCATTGTAGCATAACATGCTATGAAGAAAATTAATGGTATAGTTTCAGATTCAACATTGTAACTGACCTCTGAGAAACTAACACTTTTCAAACTTTTGTGAACCTTACAGAAAATAGCCATGATTATCTGAAAAGAGTATTAAAGTTGTTCCTTCTACATATTCTTCATATATTTCAACCAAAACCATACATCACAACAGAATGAAAAAAAAGAGAATCCAACTATTTTCTATTAAGAGAGATACTGAGGATATTTTTAAAAATGTAATATCATTCTTTTCATTTTGCTAATTTTATTAGGATAAGAAAGTCATTTATCACTAAACTATATTATTTGTTTTAGCACAAAAATAAAATAAAAGTAAAGTAAAATAAATAAACAAATAAATAATTATAAAAATAAAGATCCAGACATGAATCAGAAGTGTTGCTCAAAAGTCATCATAGAGGGCTGGGGAGATAGCTCAGTCGGTAGAGTGCTTGCCTTGCAAGCACAAGGCTCTGGGTTCAATCCCCAGCACCGCAAAAAAAAAAAAAAAAAAAAGTCATCATAGAAATATTATTAAATACGTAGTCTGGGTCAAGTCTTATTCCTATAAATATTAAATATGTGATATAAATTGATGTTAGGATATATCATATTGGTAAAATATTTGATCTTAAAAATAATTTCAAAAGAATTTTTTTTCACTTTCACAATGGTATAAAACTGTGAAAGAAATAGAATTCATTAAGTGAAAATAAGACAATAAATTGACATTCTTATCATTGGTAATCAAAGACTGTAACAATAATGATGACTTCATAGGTCAAATGAGGACAGAAATTGCTAGTGTATTGTTCTTTCAATTTCTTAAAAAAGCTATATGAATAAGGCAGTAGCTTCAAATTCTGGTGTGCCCAAAAGCCCTCATTTCTTCATCATCGAAACAGTTGTACACATATACTCAGTATGTCTCACACAATATGATGGGGCTGCTTAGGACTGAAAATCCAACAGGGATAACAAACATCCATGATCCTCATAGCTTCAAGCTACTGAACTAGTGTAATGCCTTATAGTTCCAATGAAGGTCAACTGTACTCCATATGTTAAAATTCCTTGAAATTTTCTTATCTTTACACTACACTTTTCTTGGTTTTACCTAAGTTGAAAGTAATAGTCTCATCCCTCTCCCATTAGCTGAATAATGCATGGAGACACAATTAGGAGTCAAATGAAAGAACTGCAATTAGGAAAAAAAAAAGTGCTAGTTAAATTTCTGGTTCAATGCTGTGGAGTGACCTTATTTATCTGGAAACAAAAGTTAACTGACTTTTTAAATATTAAAATGAAATAAAATTAATTCAAGTTTTCAAGACACAGTAGATGGAAAATCATTATTTTCCCATAGAATTCAATACATTTTTGAAGATGAATATATAAATGAAGAGGAAACACCTAGTTTAGTAGAAATTAACTGCAAATTAAAGTGAGAAATAATGATGAGAAAAAAATGACCTCTCCTTTGAACCTCTTAATGGATCAAGACTTGGAAGCACTCAGCACCAAGGAAAAGGGTGATTATGTTAAAGATAAAAATTGGAAAACAGATTAAAAGTATATGAAACATGTTTATATCACCAGATTCCTTCTTTCAGCCTGCAAGTTGAGGTCATCACAGTCCTAGGATATTAATTTATTCTCAGAAGAAATTTACCTAAGACATTTCAGATTTGGGTACAACAGATTCAGAGACTGGCATACTTGAGGCAGTTTGAACTAGAGAGTGGGGTTATGTGACTAAACAGTCGGAGCATCTGGGTTTCTTTTGCTTCCTGACAGAAATTAGACTAGCATCTTTAGGGACTGGTATTGTAGCTCACTAGTAGGGCTCCTGCCTAGCATGTGTGAGGCTCTGGATTTAGAGGAAACTCAGAATAACAAAAGACGAACTGGGAAAGAAATCAACATGAGAAGCATTTGACATTTGACTTTGTCGCCAAATGGATTGAAGAAGTTGTTCCATTTCTTCTATTAAAAAGAAATCCATTAATATTTTATAATAGCATGCATTATTTCAAAAGCATGAAATCAATATGCATATTTACGTACTCAAAATGTGACTATTGCTATTTGAAAATAACTCACCTTTCCACACTCACAAAGAATTGTGCGATTATGACTAAGCCAATTCATTTTACTCAATGGTAGTGAGGGTTACAGAGATAATAGGGATCCAATAAAGACTTTTTTGATGGTTGTCTAATCGGAATGAAAAATTCCAAGTCCTAGTAGGCTATCTCCAGGCATTAATGAATCTCCCTCACTTATGATTCTTAAAAAGTAGTCTGACTCATCTGCCAGTTCACAGTGTACCAAAAAATTTTTTTTTCATATTGACTCACATTAATTCAATGTTAAGAAATGGAGCAATTTATTGACGGGTATTTAGCATTGTGGAATGCTGAATAATGACACTCCTTCCAAAGACAAGCATGCCCTGATCCTTGAAATAGGTGTATATGTTATACAATACATTTTTTTTAAATTGAGTTTTTATTTAATTATAACTAGAATCTTGAGATGGGGAGATTATCCTGGATTATTGTCCTGATGAACTCTAAATGCAATCACAATACCCAGTGAGTTGTAGCTATTTGTTACAGAAACCATAGGAAATGAATATAAGTAAGTTATTGGAAAAATTATATCACTTGAACTATATTAATTATTTTCTGTTTTCTCATACACTTCTAAAAATTTTCTGAATAGAAAACTATACAGATCTGAGCATCATGAGTAATGTTTGCCATGTACTTAAAATGTCAGGGAATAATGAAATAGATATTTCATAAACTTAGTGTGACTTTCTTGAGTATAGTCAGTTTATAAAATTGAAAAGTTATTTTCAACTTTAAGCTCAATGCTAAATACATTTTATTTCAAAACCAAGTCTTCTACAATGTAATGGAAGTTCCCTGCAGAATTTCACTCATTAGTAAAGTGTTTGCTTTCTTCTTACCGGTTTTAAAAAAATTCTTTCTCTTTTACTTTGAAATTTAGTTATTGTCTCAATTTCTGAAAAATTCATCATATTTAATACTTACATGTCCATTTTTCTTTTGTCATAAATTATTGTTTATAAAATAAAGGAATGAATTTCTGGAAAAAAATATTTTGTAAGAGGTGATTTTTGCATGTGCAAAAATTATGTATTCCAATATTAGGATAATTTTAATTATATGCCACAGGTTATACAACATGCTATGTGAATAATATGAAGCAAAATGATTTCATAAATTATACATAGGTATGAAATTACTGATTCGCTAGTGTTTTAGTCTGCTTTTTCACTGCTGATACTAAACGACCTGACCAGAACAACTATAGAGAAGAAAAAGCTTATTTAAGGGCTCACCACATCAGAGGTCTCAGTCTATATACAACCAGTTCCATTACAGTGGAAGTGTATGGCAGAGGGAATCAGTTCATGAGATCACGAAGCAGAAAGACTCCACTCTCCAGATACAAATATATACCCAAAAGGCTCACCCCCAATACCCCACCTCCTCCAGTCATACCCTACCTGCCTCCAGTTACCATTCAGTTAATCCCATTAGGGATTAATTCTCTGATTAATTTAAGGCTCTTTTCAACCTAATCTGAATCCTCTGGCTTTGTCCCACACATGAACTTTTTGGGGACACCTCACATACAAACATAACATACAAAACATAACAACTAATTTGCATATGTATCCTCTAAGTTAGTCAAGAATCTCTAATCTAATTTGCCTGAATTTCTCCCAGAAAGCATAGATGCATATATGTCACTCCCATGTCTATTACTTACAACATTAGACTAAACATTAATAAAATAGTAGCAACAAAAAGTTGCATTTCCATAAACATGACTTAACGGGACTCTCCCAAAGTATGATGTTAATTTTTCTGTAAAATGTAAAAATGGCCCAAAGTATATTTTAATTAGGGAAAAATAAAAGAGAAAATTATTATTAGAAAATAGCCCTACTGTACTATGTACCATGGAAACAGATAAATGAGAGGAAGAGGAGCTTAAGAACCTTTGAATATCAGTTGGTATATGACTTACTCTTGTATCACATGCTACAATAGAGATCAAAAATCATGTCAATGGATGTGGAATGGTGTAGGAAACTATTGAATTATGAGGGAGTCCAGTCTAGAATTCTCGGAAAGTATTATTATCTACTCCTCTCTCTCACTCTCTCCTAAAAAGCAAGCTGCATAATGGAAGAAAATGTTTACAAGCCATGTATCTGACAAAAATATATGTACCTATATCTAATATCTCTACTTCTATTGGTACATATACTGATATGTGTGGCATATATATACATAATATACACACATTATATATATATAGAGAGAGGGGGTGGAACAAGAGAGAGAAAAGAGAGAGAATGTCCTGCTTGATAATTTGATATACTATAAATAACAGTGGAAAGAAGTGGATCTGTTCTTCTAAAGAATAAAAAGAGAAGTAGTCTCATTACAAGTTACACAAAATATGCTCACTATGATAAATAATAGTATATAGAAATGAAGTCCTGTCATTTGTTTTTATTTTTGCTGTGTTACCACATTTCTGAAATTTTTCACTGAAATAAATAGAAAAGCAGCATTTGAAATGCTGGCAAGGTGATTTTCTTTTGGAACAAAAATGGAAGTTGTGGATTGAGCATTACTTGCCGCTTCCTTTGATGACTTATGATACAGAACAAGCATCTTTCTATGCCTGGTAATTTGCCATTCTTCTTTCTAAGTCTGGGTCAGTTTTCAACATTTATCAGTTGTTCTTCCAAAATTGCAAAATACTTTCTGGCACTCCTCTAATGTGACATTTATTTTCAAGTATCACTTCACCTAGAATATTCCATCAAAACCCATTTCCTCATAGATGTTGGTAAATTTACCTACGATACATTTCTCTGACTGCATCTCTGGATCCTCTCTGAAGAGGGTGACATCAACATGTCCATGGTCGGGCACCTTTGAACCATTCCCAATTTCATTTCCATTTTCATCACTTTTTGTTCCTTTGCTGCACCTTCATCTTTACTAGCTATTCCCTCTTTCTGTTATTAATTGTTGTTTGCGAAATTTATTTGGGTTTTTCTGTGGGAGACAATGTGACAGCACAACTAAAGATTTTTCCATTTTGAACTGAGTAAGAAATGCATGTGACCAACATGACAGACTTTAAAAGAAGTGATGTGATTGGTCACTGATCAGGTTTCCCATCTGTTATTTTTGTAGTGATGTGTGGCTGAAGAGGTAGCTGCAAACTTTATACTTCATGAAAATTGCTCACAGTTGATATATGCAGGTCACTATCATTTGAACTTGTTATTAACAAAGTGGTGTGTTTTACTAAACTTCAGTGACTGAAATTCATGTGTGTCAAGGCCCTACAAAGTGAAGAAGGTCTATTTTATAAAATAGCAATAAGATTGTTGGAGTAACAAATAAATGTGAGATGTAAGGTTCTTCAAGTGTCAATACCAAATCCTTGTTAAAAGTCTGACTTGAATAAAACATTTTGTGAGTTATTCAACACAAGTCAATGTGATTAAACAAACCAATGTAAACATGAAAATGTTTATTTTGATGTGCACCTAAAAGGATGATGAGTTTGAAATCTTTATTCTGAGTCCTGGAGGTTCTCTATACCCTACCACTTCCTGGATGGGGACTGGTTGGTTCTGTAGTAACATTAGCAGTTTTATTCTCACTTCCTGGATCATCTGGGGTCTGAAGAGATAAACCACCTCTCTTGCTAGATAATCATCTGCCTATTTTCTGGTCTCTATTCACCATCTGAACTCACTAAGCAGTTATAAATATATCCTCAAATCGTATGTCTAACCTGTCTAGTACTCCAGTTTATAATCCAACCATAGTGTCTAATCAACAGAAGTCCCAAAAGCCAAAACTCTGGGGTCCACCGAAAACTGACCAAAACTCCAGCCCTATCCCATGTTGACTCCCCTGCCTCCTTTGACCTTATCTCCTTTTGCTGCTTCTCATTCCTCCAACTACAGCTCACTTCCTGGACATTTTCACCTCCTTGTGTTTGTAGTTCCCATTGAGAAGCATTCCTTTGTGCACCCTCCTCCTACAGCATCCCAAAGTAGGAGTCTGGCTCCCTCGTTCCACCCAGGGCATTGCTTGAGGAGATCTCAAGCTTGAGGAGATCTCAAGTTCATCATTCAAAGAATAACTAAGTCTCAGATATAAATCTTCAACAATCCAAAGTTAAAGGTGACATAGGTCTTTTGTATAAAGTCTTAGGGTTAAATTTATGAATTGGTAAGATTTTAAACAAGATGGTAACATAAGGACATTCAAACTTGGATTTTCCCATTTTCTCCCCAGAATCTGTTAAAAATAGTCAAATGAAAACAAAAATGGGGGAGGAATCACAGTGTGAAAACAAGAACTAAAATGAGGTAAATTATTCAAAAGTCAAATGATTTTTCTAGATTTATTACAGATGATTGCTATTTGAAGGGAATCATTAGGTATTAATTCCCACCTACAGATGACAAAAACACAATGAAATATAGGAATTAGAAGGAGATTATGGCAAACTTTATAGAATCAAATATACCATAGACTGAGAGGTAGACTTAATGAGTGGCCATGGGCCAATGGAAATTTCTAGATTTAGTAACAATATTTGAACTCAAAAACTGTGACCATAGGGCTGGTGATCAAGGTATTGTGACATATGTGCTCCATGTTAATTTTCCAAGTAGGTACAGGTTCACATCCACATGGGGGAGATATTTTGTAATAAGAAGAAATGCTTCTATTTTGGAGACACAAGATTAGGCAAATAAAGAATAACTGCTGAGAGAAAAGTGAAAATTGCTTTAGGAAAGCCAACTTTGTTCAAACAATCTGACTTAATTTAGATTCCAAAATCTTGAAAGTACACAAGAAAGAGTTTTTAAGCACTGGAATTCAAGCTTCTTCAAATTTGGTTATGAAAATGATAATAAGTCACTGTTTTATGAGCAGAACTGGAGGAAAAGCAAACAGTATTTCTTTTTTCAGTGTTCAAAAACCATACACCATTTTCTTGCAAAATACTACGGGCATAGCATTTTGCAGTTGAGTCCTAGCAATTTAAGTTACTGATTATGCTCTGTCTCAAGCTTTAGGGTGAGTGGTTGAGCTACTTCTGAAGTTCAGTGGTACAGAGGGCGTGGTGGGACTAAGACTACTTTGTGCCACCATTTCCATCAAGAACCACATGTTTGAAAATAATTTACTGCACAATACATTACATAAAAGAACTAGGAGAAATTGCTATAATTCTGCTTGCTCAACACTGGGAATAGTTCCTTTATAAATATATCTAATTCCTTCTGTTAGGATGAAAGGCTGAATTTTTAAGATGGCATGAAGCAGAGCAGCACACAGAAATTACTACCAGTCATATAAAATTTTGCAGATAAAGTCATGTTTTGGTCGTTGACTATTTGTAATTTTCATACAAACATGAATTTTCTCACTGTGTAACTATATAAAAGTTTTGCTTACTTCTCCTGACAAAATAGCTCATTCTGCTTTTTCAAAATTATGTCAGATATACCAATTCATGCCCTTTCTATTTTAGAGGCTATCACCAGCAAATCTCTGTCTGAGCACTTCATTATACATGCAAATGAACCAAGATAATTTTGAAAGAGCTAAGCAAAGGTTTCAGCCACTTCCCAAGAGATAGAGTTTGCAGTTTAATTGTAGTCCTGTTGATCCCTGGCTTAGTAATAAAATCAATAATTTTCAGAGGAAATAGTGCTGAATCCAGACTTCAGATTATAACAGTCACCATATCCAGGTTAAGATCCAAAATTACCAAACATCACAATGAAAGAAAAATATTATAAATTGTTATAAGAAAACTAATAAAAAATAAGCCTAGATGTCTGTTGTTAAAATTAACAAGTAAGAATTTTAAGATAATCATCATTAGTATGATCAGTAACATAAAACTATTTTTAAAGAGTGAAAAGTTAGAAAACATCTGTAAATAAACAGAAACTGTGAAAAACAGAAATACCTAATCTTAAAATAAAATATATGGAATTAAGAACATTAACTAAATAGATATATTTGAAATAGCCATAACAGAATAAAGTCAGAGAACTTGAAAATTAAAGAACTAAACTGATTTAATTTGAAGAAGAAAGGGAGAGAGAAAAAAATCATGCAAATGAAAATAAAAAGAAACTCAGGGATCTTTGGGACAACATATAAAGACATGTGATATGAAATCCCAGACAAGAGGATGGAAGAATTGAGACAGGAGAAATATTTGAGTGGTCAAAATCTTCTAGAACTTGGGGCAGAATACAAATATTCAGAATCAAGACCAGTAGACCCAAATCAGTATGAGGAAAATAAATTATACCCAAGTAGAAAAATCAGTACAATTTTAACTAAAAGCAAAAATGAAAAGAAAAATCTCAAAACTAGAGGGAGAAAAGTACCATAATATATATATATATATGGGACAAAAATTTAAGTTCTCAGTGAATTCTCATCAACAACCACTAGGCAACACATAGTGTACTGAGAGAAGACACTTGAAACCCAAGTGTTAGCCAGGTTTTTTTTTTTTTTTTTTTTTTTTCTGTGTGTGTGTGTGTGTGTGTGTGTGTGTGTGTGTGTGTGTGTTATTGAGATCAAAATACCAAACAAGAACAACTTTGAAGAAGTTGACTCAGTTTCAAATGTGTTGTTCATAGTCAGCTTACTCCATTGTTCTGGACACAAGGTGAAGCAGATCAGTATGGAAGAAGGGCATTGTAGAAGAATACTGCTCCTCATGGTTGTCAGAAAGCAGAGAGAAAGAGAGAAGGAGAGAGAGAGAGAGAGAGAGAGAGAGAGAGAGAGAGAGAGAGAGAGAGAGAGAGTTGGGAAATGGCCACAGTGAAGGTGAACCTTTCTAGAATATGCCAATTATGAACCTCCACTTACAGTCATCATCCCGTTAATTCATATCAATTAAAATGCACTGATTAAGTGACATCTCTTACAATCCAAACATTTCATCTCTAAATATTCTTGCATTAGCACAGGGACTTTGGGGAGAACCTCATGTTCAAACCATAACAACCCAGGAGAAGTGTCTTTCAAATATTAGGTGAATTAAATGTATTTTTAATAAACAATAAATAACTTGAGGAATACTTTCATAACAAGATTTTACCTAATGATGTACATTCTACATTCTATGTAAAAAATAATATTGGATTTTCAGGAAGATCTTAGAACTGGAGAAAGAAATGAAGACTGTCAGAAATGGGAAATGTCTGGATAAATATTAAAGATAAAAAATATTCTTCATTTCTTTTAAATTAGAAGAATTATGTTCAGACCCAGTAGTGCAGGCCTGTAATCGCAGGGCTGGGGAGGCTGAAATAGGAAGATCACAAGCTTAAGGACAGCATCAGCAATTTAGCAAAACCCTGAGCAATTTAGCGAGATCCTGTCCCTAAATAAAATATGAAAAAGAACTGGGAATGTAGCTTACAGGTTAAGCACACCTGGGTTTAATTCCTGCCTGGTAATCCCGCCTCCCCCCCAAAAAAAAGTTAAAATTAGAAGAATTTTTATTGTTTTCATTGATTCTTTTTAGTTATACATTACAGTGAAATTCCATTTTGATATAATTATACAAGCATGGAATATGTCTTATTCTAATTAGGACCCCATTATTATGGATATAATATCATTATGGTGGAGTCACTGTGATATACTCTTATATGTACATCCGAAAATTATGTCAGATTCCTTCCACTGGCTTTCTTTTTCATGTTCTCCCTTCCCTTCATTCCCCATTGTCTCATCTATTGAATTTCTATCCCCACCTACTTTATTGTGGGTTTGCTTTCACATATCAATGAAAATATTTGACTATGGCTTTTAGGACTGGCTTAATTCATTTAGCATGATAGTCTCCAAATCCATCCACTTACTGGCAAATGGCATGAAGTCATTCTTCTTAATGAACAATTAATATTTCATTGTGTAAATATACAACATTTTACTTATCCATTCATCTGTTGAAGGGCACCTAGGTTGGGTACATAGCTTGGCTATTGTGAATTGAGCTGCTATAAAAATTGATGAGGCTGCATCACTGTAGTATGCTGATTTTAAGTCCTTTGGGTATAAACCAAGGTGTAGGATAACTGAGTCAAATGGTGGTTACATTCCAAGTTTTCTGAGGAATTGCTATAACTGCTTTTCACAGTAGTTGCACCAATTTGCAGTCCCATTAGCAATGTATGAGTGTACCTTTTTCACCACATCCTTGCCAAAATTTATTATTACTTGTACTCTCAATTGCCATTCTGAGTGGAGTGAGATGAAATCTCAGTGTAGTTTTAATTTTTATTTCTTCTTGAGGTTTTAATTTGCTGGAGGTGTTGAACATTTTTTTCATGTATTTGTTGACCACTCATGGATCTTCTTTTGAGAAGTGCCCAGTTCCTGTGTGCATTTATTGATTGGGTTATTTGATTTTTTTTCTTTTTTGATGTTATATATCCTGGAAATTGATGTCCTGTCTGAAGTGCAGGTCACAAAGATTTTCTCCCATAAGACAAATAGCATGAACTTAGGCTGGGGGTAAGTTAATAGACTCATAGAGTTATAAGATTTTCATACTTTATGATATAGTACAATATTAAATCTAAACAGATAAAAGCTAAGGATGGTTATCGTAATCACTATGTCAATTATATATCCAAAAATAAATTGCATCAGTAAAAAAATCAATAAATAAAATGGGATTCTAACCTTACATAGGCCCTTTGAAAAATAATATGATAACACATTTTAACCTGTTTTAGGATTATTATTTGTGGGTCATCTAATGATTGGCACTTATTTATAATACTTATATATCAAAACTATGTATTCACAGAAAACCTGGATCAAAATACAATTATTAAACATATCGTTCCATATTTACTCAGTTTTGAAGCTATCCTATATATGTATATATTTTATTGTGAGAATTATTATTAAATTTTATAAATATCTTTTTGATTGTAAAGATGGTCTTTCGGTTGTGGTTTTCTTCTCATAAAGATGTCCACATATATAAAATTCAGGTTCCAAGTTTTCTGTGATTTTTCTTTGCAATGCTGTTACTGCATTTCTCTCTCAAATAGCATTTAATATTACTACATGTTGTACTCAAGAGATTGGTTAGGAAAACAGATTATAGCAACTTTAAAGTACTGCAAAGTTAAGTTATCTGACCTGGGTCACAGGAAAGATAAATGTCAGTACTAAGAGCAAGTATATTACATAAAAAGCCTGTTTGAAATCTCTCTGAAGTACTCAAAGTTTTTGCTTTAAAAGGGGGATAATATATAAATAAAAGAATAATGAATCAATTGTGTTATCTCATGTATCCCAGTTTTCCAAAATTATATATGTATATATATATATATATATATATGCTTTACATTAGTGAAATAAAAATCAATACTAGACAGTGTTATTCAAGAAGCATTTAGTCATGTAGATTATTAAGAAATAATTGAGAACCACAGTAAGTTAAGCCCTTCAGAAGAAAGAAAGTAGAGCCTTTGAAAATTTGGTCAGAAAATAATACTCAATATTCTCCATCTCTAAAGAGAAAATTAAGACAGCTTATATAACAATCCTGAATAAGTCAGCTATTTGTTTATATTATCTATATATTTATTTATTCTATCATATTATACCTTAAAAAAGAAATCCAATTTCTGGCAATGAGTTGAGATGAATGAAGTGTTAGAATCACAAAGAAGTTATGTTTACTTGCCAAGCCTAGAAATACAATCAGAGTGAGGGCAGATCACGTAATCGTTATTGCAAATATTAATCCCATTTTATTTTTAGGAGGTGGAATCTCTAATTGGCCAAGCATCTTTACCTGATATCGCCTCCATGGTCAGCTTCAAGCTATTGGTAAGGAGGTATTAGTGTCCAAAGAATTTTCAAAATTTTTATTTGTATGTAAACATACTATAATTATCAGTAAAAAATAATTTCTGAATATTTTCATTTTACTTTAATAGGCTATTATCAGTCTGTGTCACCTCATGTATATGCCTCACCTTTTTCCTCCACAGAGGCCAAGAAGTTCTGCAAATTTTTGCTGTCTGTTTTATCCAGAAGATAGAAATGTGACCTAGATTAGAGCCAGGACATGATCTTCCAGGGTAAGTGATGTGAAAGGAAAGGCTGTTTAGGTTTCCATTTGTGCAAGCAGCATTACTTATAACTTGAGGTGAGGGTGGTGTTAGGTTGGCCAGGTTGTTTCTGCTTCCTATTTCTTTATCCTACCTCTTTTTCATGGTTTCTGCTAATTTCATAAACCTATTCTCTAACTTATTTTGATGCTTTCATTGCATTTTATTTGTTTATGATAACATAGTGAAATTTTTGGGGGTAGGGAGGACCAGGGATTAAACTCAGAGGCACTTGACCACTGAACCACATCCTCTACCCTATTTTGTATTTTATTTAGAAACAGAATCTCACTGAGTTGCTTAGCACCTCACTTTTGCTGAGACTGGATTTAAACTCTAGATTCTCCTGCCTTGGCCTCCCTAGCTGCTGGGATTGTAGGTGTGCACCACCCTGCCTGGCCTGATGAACTTTAAATTCTCACAATAATGAAGTTTGATACAAAATGAAATATTTATTCTATAAACATTTTCTTTATATACTTTCCCATAATATTTTGGGATTTTAAAATGGTACTCTCAGTATTTCTTATTTTCAAAAACATCTTACGGAGTTATCAGAATTAAACTTTCTCCTTTCACAATTTCCCAACTAATGCCATACCAATTAAAGGTGTCTTTACTTAGTAGTTCTTCATCCATATTTGTATTAGGGAGTATATTGGAAGTCTATGCAAATGTGTTCATAATAACGATGAAAGTATTTTCATTGGTAAAATGATTATTAAACAATACAAAATAGGTTAATTTCTACCTACCAATTTAAATTATGCAAAATTTGTTTTTAAGGGGAACGTAACTATCAGATTCCATTTTTATTTCCAATTTCATTAGGAGTTTACAAATACATAAATATACTATATATAGTAATTTTTTATTTTTATTTTTATTTGTTCTTTTTAGTTACATATGGCATTAGAATTTGTTTTGACATATTTGTGCCAACATAGATATATCTTATTCTAATTAGGCTCTCAGTCTTGTGGATGTACAATATTGAGATTCACTGTGCTGTATTATATGTTTATTCCACTATCTTTCTTATTCCTATCCTTTTCCCTTCCCTTTATTCACCTTTATCAAGTCCAGAGAACTTCTATTCTTCCCTAGGTGCCCCCCACCTGTTCTGTGTTAGCATCCACATATGAGAGAGAACATTTGACCTTGTTTTTTGTAATTGGATGATTTAATTTAGCATGAGAGTCATCAGATCAATGTATTCACTGGCAAATGTTGTAGAGTCATTCTTCTTTTTGGCTGAGTAATATTCTTTTATATATATAAATCACATTTTCTTTATCTATTCATCTGTTGATTGGCACCTAGGTTGGTTCCACAGCTTTGATACTGTGAATTGTGCTGCTATAAAATGGCTACATCATTGTAGTATGCTGCTTTTAAATCCTTTGGATATATACCAAGGAGTGAGATAACTGGGTCAAATGGTGGTTCCATTCCAAGATTTTTGAGGAATCTCCATACTGCTTTCCAGAGTGGCTGAACCAATTTTTAGTCCCACGAGCAATAGGTGAGTGTACGTTTTCCGTATATCCTCACCAAATGTTTATTGTTAGTTATATGCTTGATAATTGCCATTCTGACTGGAGTGAGATGAAAACTCATTGTAGTTTTAATTTGCATTTCTTTAATTGCCAGAGATTTTGAACATTTTTTTCATGTATTTGTTGACCATTCTTATTTCTTCTTTTGAGAAATGTCTGTTCAGGTTTTTCTGCTCATTTATTAATTGGGTTATTTGTTTCATTATTGTTGTTGTTTTGTTTTTCATGTTAATCTTTATGAGTTCTTTGTATGTCTTGGAAATTATCACTTTATTTGAGGTTTGGGCAGTAAAGATTTTCTCCCATTTGGGAGACTCTCTTCACAATCTTGACTGTTTTCTTTGCTGTGAAGAAGCTTTTTAGTTTGATGCCATTCCACTTATTGATTTTTATTTTACTTCCTGCACTTTATGAGTCTTATTGAGGAAGTCAGTTCCTATGACAACATGTTGGAGTGTTGGGCCTACATTTTGATCTAGTAGATGCAGGGTTTCTGGCCTAATACCAAGATCTTTGATCCACTTTGAGTTGAATTTTGCACAGGGTATAAGGAGTTGATTTTCATTCTACTATGTGTGGATTTTCAGTTATCCTAGCACCATTTGTTGAAGAGGCTTTCTTTTCTCCAATATACATTTTTGGCACCTTTTTATAGTATGAGATAACTGTATTATTGTGAGTTTGTCTCTGTGCCTTCTATTCTGTTCTACTGGTCTTCATGCTTGTTTTGGTGCCAATAGCATGCAATTTTGGACTATAGTTCTGTAGTATAATTTAAGGTCAGGTGTTGTTGTGCCTCTTACTTCACTTTTCTCACCAAGGATTGTTTTGGCTATTCTGGGCCTCTTATTCCACAGAACAAATTTCACGATTGCCTTTTCTATTTCTATGAAGAACAGCACTGGAATTTTAATAAGAACTGCGTTAAATTTGTATAATGCTTTTGGTAGTATGGTCATTTTGACAATATTAATTCTGTCTATCCAAGAACATGGGAGGTCTTTCCATCTTCTAAGATCATCTTTGATTTCTTTCTTTAGTGTTCTGTAGTTTTTATTATTGAAATCTTTTGCCTCTTTTTTTATATTGTTTCCTAAGTATTTTATTTTTTATGAGGCTATTGTGAATGGGAAAGTTTTCCTAATTTCTCTTTTAGCAGATTTATCCTTGGTGTACAGGAACATGTTTGATTTATGGGTATTGATTTTATATTGTGCTACTTAATTAAATTCATTTATGAATTCTAGAAATTTTCTGGTGGAGGTTTTTAGGTCTTGTAAACACAGGATTATGAAATCAGCAAACAGAGATAGTTTGAGCTATTCGTATACCTAAAAGACTTTTTAAGTGGCCATTGTGATTTGGATTTGCAACGTGTCCGAGAATCTCATGTGCTTAGTAGTGAAATTTTGGAATATGATTGACTCATGAGGACTCTGACGTCATAAGTGAATTAATTCATTGTCGATTACATGGACTGTTGGGAGGTGGATCTTGCTGGAGGAAATTGTTCTCTATAGACATGCTGGAAGGGTTTATCTCTTCTCTGCCCTTCTCTTAGCTCCCCTCATTCTCTCTGTTTCCTAGCCGCCATGAACTGAGCAGCTGTCTTCCACTACTATATTTTTCCTCACCTGGGGTCAGCAATGGAGTCATTTGGACAGGAAACTCTGAAACTGTGAATCAAAAAAACCTTTTCCTCCTTTAAGTTTTTTATGTAATGCATTTTGGTAAAAGTGTTGAAAAGTTCACTAACACAGACCTTTTTCATAGATACTACTCCTGCTCACAAAAAGTGAAGACAACCTACACTCGAAGATAGCATGAGTACAAAAGTAAAAGTAAAAATGAAAACTTTAAGAAAATTATATAAATGTGATGTGTGTATATGTGTGCGTGTGTGTGTGCGTGTGTGTGTGTGTAGTATGTGTAGTAGTAGTAGATTATCTGTGAAGAAGCTCTCTAAAGAGGACATGCCACCTTTGCAATTTCTTAAAAATGTTTGCCAATACTGCTGCTTGAACCCAGGACCTGCACCTGCTAGGCAAACACTCACCATTGAACAACATCCACAGTCCATTTTATTTTGTATTTTGAGAGAGGGTCTTACTACTTCACCCAGGCAGGCCTCAAATTTTTGATGCTTGTCTCAGCCTCACAAGTGACTGGTATTACAGGCATGTGCCACCACGCCCCATGCACATTCACAGTTTTGAAACCAACCTCTTGAAGATGTGAACTTTACTATATCACATGCAGATTGTAATACCACAGTTAATCAAGTGTTGAAAGATTTACCCTGAAAGAATTATACATCTCATTTTTGGTCTGTGAATATCACATGACCAGGTATTAAGGGAAAATTTAAAAGTAGAGTTTTTTAAAATCTTTTCTTCTCTTTCACTTTACTCTCTGAAATTAACATTACTTTTCCTATGATGTTTGTCTCATTAGAACAAAGTCTATCTGAGTCACATATTTATATAAAGATATGTATATTAACTACTTACTGGCAAAACTTGCTAGTTGTGTGAATGTGATTTCTATAAATATATCCATCATCCCACAGTTGTTTCATAGTGTGCATTTTTGAGCTTTTAACTGATCTTAGGAAGGATGAATCAAATGAATGATTGAAAATGAAATAAGGTGCTTATCACAGTTGTAGACACAAATATAGTAAGTATATGAGAAAATGGCCCAAGTTGAGACAGCTAAAGGAGAGCACCTATATTCTGGTCCAGCATTGATTCTCTTGCTTAAAATAAGGATAATAGGGGAAATGAGCATTGATGTATATTCTAACAGAATTTAGAACTTGGGTTTTCTTGTGGGAAGAAAATCAGGGCAGAAAATTGTCCTAGAGATCTGTACACTTTCTCAGTTAAAACTATGAGGTGGATTGTAATAGACGTACAGTAATTTTTCAAGGGCATTGACAAACTTGGATTTGTTCTATTTCAATTATGACTGAAGTAAAGCTCATTTTAGGACCATGATAAGTACGGGTGATTGCAAAAGGTAGCAACACCAGTGTAGATGAGGCAGAGAGGAAGGATCCCTACTTATTTGTGATTAGTGTGGCTCTAGGTTAATTGTGATTGACTATCTCATTTTGACCCATTTCAGAAGCTCTCTGGGGCCACTTCTAAGAAGGAGGAAGTGTTCATCTCAATCCTGGGTGAGTATTATTTTTGAACAATTAAGGAATAGAATTTTGAATTAAAATGGAAAACATTTCAGTATATTTGATAAGTAAGCAGAAATAAGAGAACTTAATGCCAACTTGAAAACATGTTAGATCTCTACAAAAGGAAAATTTATTAACCTAGTTATCCAAAGCCTCCACAGTTTCATACCACTGATGGTCACCTACCCATGGATAATAAACTTGACACAAATTAGTCCTGGGCTCTGGTCCTGGAGGGATTCCATTTCTAGGCATGAGGTTTCCAAGAACTAACTCTCTCTCTTCCTTTTTCTGTCTGTCTGTCTGTCTGTCTCTCTCTCTCTCTCTCTCTCTCTCACTCTTTCTCTACACCTGCTTGCACAGTGGTGCTAACAATTCTATAGTCAAATCTTCCTTAGGATGATACTGTGAACAATTAAAAACAACAACAAACACAAACCAACAAAAATAATAGTTTTACTCAGATTCTTATTAAAATTTTTCTCTTATTTAGTTAATAATCTATTTTGGATTTACCTAAAGTTTTTGGGAGACTCATATTAGAATTTTAAGTGTTCGTTAGTTTAAGAAAAAAATTAAAATAATGCTTTTACTTAAGTTTATCTCTATGATTGCAAAAAGGTGCACAATTTAAGCTAAATAAGGTAATATAGAGAGGTTTAGACATCATCCATGAACAGTGCCATCATTTGTATCCTTACAACCATTTTCCTTCAGAATCCAGTCAAGTAGGTGGATGCAATCTCAGTAGCTCATGTTGAAAATAAGACTTGGGAATTGTTCAATAGTAGAGTCCTTGACTAGCAATATGTGAGGACTTAGGTTTGATCAAAAAAGACTTGTATTATTTAAAGTAATTTCTAATTTTCTACAGCCAAAATCTCTATGGTTTTGTTTTTTGAAATACATTCAAAATATATATATATATATATATATATATATATATATGTGTGTGTATATATATATATATATATATATATATATAGTCTCTTATGCACAGGAAGAGTTAACCAGCATAATTTTAAATGAGGCTTTCTTTGTTTATAGTCAGAGACCTTCAAATATTGATTTGCTGTTTACTCATCATGGGAGGCAATAGAGAGGCATAAAAGAGTAATTGAGGAATTAAATTTCTTCTTCACTTCTAATTTCCCTTCTTTGAAGTTTGTGCCTGACCTTTATGACTGCTGAGATAAAGCTTGCATGGTTTAATCATAAATAATTTGACAATTCAAAGACAATTATATCACATACAATATATTTTTTTCTAAGCAATAAAATACATTCAAAGATACCAAGGTTGAACAGAATCTAATAAGGGACTGGGGCTTCACTGTTTTCTGGTGACAGCAGTGAATGAAGACTGTGCCTGCTGAGATGCCCGCTAGGTGCAGACAGATGAAGGCAACTTGGGTTCTTTCCAGTGTTTTTTATTAAGTTCCTGGGGATCACCCTTTATGGTCTTTGAAATTGTTTTATTAGTTGTATCAATTTGATCTCTCTCTCTCTCTGTAGGTAGCTAGATAGGTAGGTAGTAGGCAGATAGGGAGATAGATAGAGATAGAGATACAAATCTATGTACCGATCTTTACAAAATATATGTCTTGTCAGTGAAAAGCATATTTAAAGGAGCCATGTCCTAAAAAAGAATTCCTCTTGCAATTTTAAAATATTTGCAACCTAGTAAGTTATCATCAGTCCCAAAACATACACTTTTTCTCCTTGCTTTCAGTCTCTCCAATATTACTTCAGGAATCACTAATCTACTTTATGTTTCTAAAAATTTTCCTAAGTGGTCTTTTGTGATTGGCTTCTTTCATGTAGCATAATATGTTCATGGTTAATCCATACTGCATTAAATATCAGTACTTCATTCCTTTTTATGTCCCAAAATATTTTATTATATTGTTGTAACACACTTTGTATAGTTTATATTTGTCATATGATAAATATTTGATTTATTTTCTGACCACTTGTCTCTTATGTATAAGACCTTAAATTATTTTATAAATAATTTATAAACTGCTATAAATAATTTAAATAATTTATAAACTGCTATAAATATTTTATAAACCTTTCTGTAGGGAAATATATTTTCATTTTCCTAGGGAATGTACCTTAGGAGTGGAATTACTTGAACATAAGATAATTCTAAGATTAATTACTTGGGAATTACTAGACTGTTTTACAAAAACAGTTATAACATTTTATATTTCCACAAGTCATATATGAGGGTTCTAATATCACATTTCTCTAAAAGTCATTATTATCTGAAGGTTTTACCCTATCTGACCAATGGGTACTTAGTAGTATCTCAATGTGAATTCAATTTACATTCCCCTTCTGACTATTGATGTCAGACATCTTTATATATATGTTTATATAGCCTTCTGTACATCTTCTAGAGAGAAAACTCTATTTAGGCATCTCCATATTGCTTTCCATAATGGTTGCACCATTTTGCATTCCCACCAGCAATGTATGAGTGTACCTTTTTCCCCACATCCTCGCCAACATTTTCTGTTGCTTGTGTTCTTGATAATTGCCATTCTAATTGGAGTGAGATGAAATCTTAGAGTAGTTTTGATTTGCATTTCTCTAATTGCTAGAGATGTTAAACATTTTTTCATGTATGTGTTAATCAATTGTATACCTTCTTCTATGAAGTGTCCAGTTCCTAAGTCCATTTATTGATTGGGCTATTTGTTTTCTGGTGTTAAGTCTTTTGAGTTCTTCAAATATCCTAGAGATTAATGCTTTGTCTGAGGTGCATTTTATCCTAATCTGTAGGTTCTCTCTTCACCTTAGTGATTATTTCTTTTGCTGAAAAGAAGCTTTTTAGTTTGAGTCCATCCCATTTATTGATTCTTGATTTAACTTCTTGCACTTTAGGGGTCTTGTTAAGGAAGTCAGATCCTAGGCCAACATGGTCAAGGTTTGGACCAACTTTTGCTTCTAGTAGTTTCAGGGTTTCTGTTCTAGTGCCTAAGTCTTTGATTCACTGTGAGTTGAGTTTCCTGCATTTGACCCAGTTATCCTACTCCTCGGTTTATACCCAAAGATTTAAAATCAACATACTACAGTGACTCAGCCACGTCAATGTTTATAGCAGCTCAATTCACCATGCTAAAATAGAGAACCAACCTAGATGCCCTTCAATAGATGAATGGATAAAGAAAATGTGGTATAAATATGATGGAATATTACTCAGATTTAAATAAGAATGACATTATGGCATGTGCCAGTAAATGGATGGAGTTGAAGAATATCATGCTAAGCAAAATAAGCAAAACCTAAAAACCAAAGGCCACATGTTTACTCTGATATTTGCTGGATGCTAATTCACCATAAGTAGGAAGCGCCTAGGGAAGAATAGAGTTACTTTACATTAGGTAGAGGGGAGTGAAGGGAGGGGAAGAGTATGGGAGTATGAATGATACTAGAGTGAAACAGACATTATTACCTCGTGTACATGTATGATTTCATGACCGATGTGATCCTGCAATATGTATAATCAGAAAAATGAGAGATTGCACTCCATATATGTATGACCTATCAAAATCTTTAAATTAATTCTACAGTTGTATACAACTAATTAGAACAAATTTTTAAAAAAATTTTAAATGTCTCTTTAGAACTTTTGCCTATAGTAGTAATTATGTGTATGAAAGAAACAACACACAGACCAATGTTATATGATCTCACTTATACATGGAATCTAAATAAAATTCAAACTACCAAGCAGAAAGTAGGATGGCAACATTCATGGGTTTGGAGTAAAGAAAATGGGGAAATCTTGGTCGAAGGGTACAAATTTTCAATTATAAGATGAACAAGTTCTAGGGGTCTAAATGTACAGCATGATTGGTGAAGAATGCTTTAATTTGTGGTAATTATTGTACACTGTATGCTTACATCTGATCATATTGTGAACCTTGAATACACTTTCTTCTTTTTTTGTCAATTAAGTATTTAGAAATAAATAAATACAAAAGAACTTTCACCCATTTGAAAACACAGATTATTTTTATTGCAGTTTTAGGTTTACACACACATGGAGCAGCAGCTACAGAGTTCACGTATATCCATTCTCACCCTACTACATAGTTTATCTTATTAACCTCTTGAATTAATGTACATTTCTTACAGTTGAAGAACTGATATTCATGAATAATTAGCAACTAAAATCTACAGTTCATATTAGAGTTCGCTTCTTGTATTTCACTGTTTTATGTGTTTTCAAGAGATGCATAATTTGCTGGGCAAAGCACCACACACCTGTAATCCCATTGGCTAGGGAAGGTGAGGCAGGAGGATTGCATTTTCGAAACCAGCCTCAGCAACTTAGTGAGGTCCTAAGCAACTTAGTGAGATCCTATCTCAAAATAAATATAAAAAAGGACTGGGGATGTGGCTTAGTGAACCCATGGGTTCAATCCCCAGTACAAAAAAAAAATGCATAATTTCACATATCCACCATCTCAGTCTCATACAGCATAGTTTCAACTGTCCTACAAATTCCCCATGCTCTAGTTTTTCATCTGACACTTCTTCTTCTTGAACTCCTGGTACCTACTATCTATGTTGTTTTGTTCTTTCCTGACTTTTGTTTATCCTGAGTCCCTAAGTATTTAGCCTTTTAAGAGTTGTTTTTTCACTTAGCAATATGTATTTAAAGTTCCTCCATGTTTTTTATGGCTTGATAAATGATTTTATTCCTTTTTATAGATTACCACAGTTTGTGAGTCATTCACCTAATGAAGGACTTTTTTGCTCCAAATTTGGGTAATTATGCATAATGATGCTATAATGGTATGCATTGTTTTCCGTGGAGACAAGTTTTCAATTAATTTGGGTAAATATATAGGAGTTCAATTGCTGTCTTCTACACTGGCTCAATAGTTTTTACTTCTCCCAGCAATGAATAAAGATTTATCTGAATCCACGTCCTTCTCAGCTTTTAGAGTTGCCAATGTTTTTAATTTTGGCCATTCTTATCCATCTTTTGGTGCTATCTTTTTATGGTTTCCATGTAAGCATTCTTTAGATCTTTTTGCTGCATATTCCACCATATGTACCATTTGCAAACATATTTTCCCATTTTCTGTTTTCTGTTCATTTTCTTGATAAGATTCCTTGATTCACAGATGTTTTATTTTGGATGAAGTCCAATTAATCTAATTTTCAACTTAAAGTTTGTGTTTTGGGTGTCCCATCTAAGAAAATATTCCCAAGTAGAAAGTCATCTATATTTGTGTTTATGTTTTCTTATAAGAATTTTGTAGCTTTCCTTCTCACATTTATGCTTTTGATCTGCTTTGGATTACTTTTTCTTTATGATACCAGGTAGGAGTCCAGCTTCACTCTTCCACATAAGGATACCCATTTGTTTCAGCTCCATAGGTAGATTAGATTTTTCTTTCTTAACCAAATATCTTGGCACCAAATATCATAATCAGTTGACCATAGACACTTTTTTTTTTCACAAACTTTGAATCCAGTGATTTTTATGTCTTTCCTATACTAATGCTGCACTATCTTATTTGCTGTTGCTTTGTCATAAATTTTGAATGCAGGAAGTCCAAGTCCTCCAACTTTTTTTTTTTTTTTCCAGACTTCAATCATTTTGAGTCCCTTGAGATCTGTATTGACTTTAGGATTGCCTATCTCTACGAGGAAGCCAACTGGGATTCAGAATCTAGGGATTGCACCAAATCTACAGATTAATTTGCAAAGTGTTGTTTGGCTAACTATTAAATCTTCAGATAAATAACAGGGATGTCTTTTCATTTATTTGTATCTTTTAGTTCTTTCAATCATGTTTTGTAGTTTTTAGAGGATACAGTTTTTGCTTATTTTGTTAAATTTATTCCTAGTTTTGTAAATCCATTACAATGAAATAGTTTTCTTCATTTCATTTTCAGCTTGTTGATGGCTATCTTGCATGTTTCACTTGTTTATTGCATCTTGATAAGCAATAGAGTAGTATGTCTTAAGTTGATGAAAAGATATTCTGAGTCAGATATAATTTTATAGGTTCTCACTTTTCTGTAGATTTATTTTAAAAGTAATAAAAATATAAAAGGTGGAAAGAAGACATAAATTGAATAATACATAAATTAAATAAAAGGGCAATGCATTTGAGTGGAAACAAATTCAGTCCTATAAAACTTCAGATAAACATATATTAAGAATTTTGCAAGGAGTAAAATAATTTTATTCTACTTTGAAGAAGAAAATAAATGGACCATCAAAACTGATTTTAGAGGACTAATAAATGGATATATTATTTTCAGTTCCCAAGATTTATGAGTTGCACTGTTTTCAATTTAACCACTTACCAATGTTTTCAGGAAAATATTTTGCCTGACATGTTGAGATAGAAATAATAATTATCCAATATATTCCTGTTCACTGTGCAATAGTAATTTCCAGAAATCAGTAGGTAACAAATTGTTGAATGTCCCTATAGTCATCTGCCTGGAAGCCATTACAATGAACAAACTAGAACAGGTATTTGCTGACATGGAAATATCTCCAAGATTGTTAAGTGAAAATGGAGCATGTACACAGTTCAATTCCCTAACTATATATGAATATGAGTTTTTGTTTATGCATATTTTTCTACTTAGCAACACGTATTTTTATAATCTTACAAACTGAGACATTTTCTTTTCACATTTTTGTCTCTTCCAACATATTAATAAGTTAAATTAAGTGAAAAGAATTTAATGGGAAAGTCAGACTCTACTTCATAAAAAAAAATTATTATGTGTACTTACAGAATTTCATACAGATAAAGGTGACTTGTTGAGATAGATTCTGTTGTAAGATCTAATTATTTCTGCTTTGCTGTGCTACTTTTCTGGGAGGTAGAAAACCTTGTAACATATTTCAAAAGCTAAACTAAAAATTACTTATGTGCAAGGGGATTGATTTTGCCCTCTCTAAATGCTAAAATCCAAGTCTGTCACAGTTTTATGGATGCTGGGAGAAGATACCAATTTCCTGGATCAGAAATGAAGTAATCATATTGCCATAGTTGTTCTGTTTTTCTAAACTCTGAATTCCACAAGGCAGTGCCTAAGGCTAACTGAAGCTGGCTTGTGCAGTGGGTAGCTCCACAAAAGGGGAACTTTGAACAAAAGAAACCCATTCATGTTATCACAAGCAGTTAACAAGCCCACTGTTTGTTCAGAGAGAGGCATTACTTTCTCTTTGTACATCCTGGGTTGCAAACTTGATTCAGGAAAACGGACCAGGGGAAAGAACACTCTAGGCCTTACAATCTCAATATTCATAGTGAGACCTATGTGAACACAGTAAGTTCATGGTAGACTTCTTCATAACAATTCCTCCTGAGTCATATACTTTCTAGACCTCTAGAATATTTTCATATTATTATGCTACTATGTCAATCACTCGGGTCAATTTCACCTAAGGAGGCTGGAACTGAATTCTTTCAACTTGTCTCATATAAAATTTAACTACAATTCTTATCAACAGGTTTCCAAAAAAGCAGCAAGATGAAGCCAACATACAGTATTTTTTTTAATTATGCCTCCTGAATCCAGTGACTAAACTGGGAAACACAATATTCCATAAATCATTGAATCTTCCTTAGAAATCTAGAGGCTTTCTTCTTGTATCTTTGTTTTGAACTTTCATTTGCATCAAAGCAACAATTCAAGTATTTTAGATTTACTGTTGATTGCACGGATTTTGCCTAGGCTTGCGAGGGTGATGTTGAGGGCAATTATATTTTTATAATCACTCTGGTCAGTGAGTTGAACCTGATCTGAACATTTTCTAAGGCAAAGGTGGTGTCGTTGGTAATTTAAGATAACATGAGAAAAAAATCATACCACATTTTTAAGTTAGATTATTCTGCATCTTAACAATAAACTCCCAGAACCTGTGTATACATGGTAAATGAATTATCACTCTAGTAAACATCTAGTAACAAAGGATCCCCTCCTGTTGGAGAGATTCTGCTATTGTCTGAGGGATAATGGTGTCAATTCCTTTAAAACATGAAGTTTACCTGTGACCACAATAGAATTCAATTTACTAGATTTGTGAAGCAGACAGGGTTGGATCAGGTTTGCACACAGAAAGTATTGTCTTGGTGGTACACAACCTACCCTCAGGATAAAAATGTCATTTATAGTGCATGGTATTTTTAGAATTTTTACAATAATAATTTTTCAATCAGAGGGATGATGACTTCATTTCATTTAGTCCCAACAGAGAAGAGCTCTTACTCTGAGCATCCAAACCAGTGAACACAACATTCTGATTGGCAGCAGAGATTTTTTTCTTTAGATTTCATAATTCAAAAGACAAGCATCTTTAATCTGCCAGTCTGTAATCTCCCAAGTGGCAGGAAAGAGAGAATATAGGCAATATTCCAACACATAAATAAAACTGTCCCAAAGTTCTTGTAGGGAAATATTAGCCTGAGTATTGGCACTTTTTTTTCTTTGCTAGCTGAGTGAAGAGACCATCATGACTTTTGGTTATGTGTAGCTTGTGCTGAATTTGCAGAGACTGTTTTCCAGAGCAGCACAATGCATACTATAATTTTTTAACATAAGAGAGCAATCAGAGACCCAGGCTCAGATATTTAGGAAGACTGAATGGATGCCTCATTGAGTTAGCAGTTTTACCTAAGACATTGAAGTGAAAGATAAGGCTTATCCCAAAGGGGAAAGCTTTCACTTTCATATATAAATCAAAGATGCTGCCAAGGCTGTGTCAGCTGCATGCTTTAAAACACACACATACACACACACACACACACACACACACACACACACAAACACAATTTTTTTTTTTGACAAGTGAGGGTTGTAGGACCCTTCCCACCTTGTTACTCATTACATCTCAAGTAATCCACTACAAAATGTAAAAATAAGACTGGAGACAGTGTCACTAAGTCTGCATGTGACATGAATTCAACTAGTTCAAAGATGTATATTTGGTGGTTAGATCAGACAAGTGACACTTGTGTTCTGGGAACTGACTTCTCTGAATCCGTGGTTGCAGTGAGTTCTCTAAGTATTCCTCTCTTCTTCCTGTGATTATATATCATTCTGCTAGGCTACCTGAAAAAAGACAGGAAGTCAGGTGGTAGAGTGATATACTTGTTGCACTCTGTCTATGTGCATCCTTTCCCAAATAGAAGGATCCTCTCAGATGTATATGGGATAAGAATACATAAGTGTGTAGCCCATCAGCTTCAATTACACACTTAACTATGAGGCCAAGACTAAAGTCAATTTAACATTCTCTCCTCACCACTGGTGCCTTCTAAGATCTACTTGCTGAATTGGGTGTATTTCCTCCCATAGAACCAGGGAAAATAGTAACTTGGGTACTGGATTTGAGCAGTCCTCGAAATGTATGTCTCCCATCCTCTTTCCTGGACTTGCCAGAATACCTGATGGTGTGCATGACTTTCCACCCTCCCACTGGAGGCTAAGAGACTACATAACTATTTTCCTTTAGAGTAGAAAATGTCAAGGTAGATAAAGAGATTAGGACTCAAATACATAAATGAATATATATATATATATATATATATATATATATATATATATATACCCACATGCACATACTAACACAAAGGGCACTTTCATTAGCCTTAGGGAAAAACAAGAAGGTAAGAATCTAAATACTGGTCAGTGATTCTCGTATTCTTTCTCCTAAGGGTTTTCCTATCTCATGAAAATCTCACTGATTACACTAATGCTTCTTTATAGCAGCCAAGACTCACCATTGAAAGCTTAGAGATGTTTCATTGTCATCTGGGAGTGCATGAAAAACTGCAACTGGACCCAATGCCATCCTCCTTTCTTCAGGAATCATATGGGTCTCATACCTGAACACCCAGGGTAAGCTCACGGTTGTTTGAGTGATGTGAGTACAGTAGTGATGAATTTCTCTCATTGCATGCTCACTCTATGTGTAGATTTCTGTAAACATATCCTTAAGTCGATAGAGCCTCCCTTTTATTTGGATTTTGCTAATTGTTTACAAGGGGAATGAAAAGTGCAGTTAGTGAGAGAATCCTCACACCTATAGGAAAGCTGTTTTTGAGCCCACCATCTGGTATTTTTCCCTCTTACTGAAATGCAAGAAACTGGAGAACTATTTATTGATTAAATGACCATAAAGTTTGTTCAGTGTCTCTACCATTGATGTCCAGGAATTTTCCTTTTATTTAATTCACTGATTCTATTCCAGAAGGCTGTGTCTCTATCAGTATAGCATCCTCTTCAAAAGTGTCAGGGCATTAACTTTACCCTGTTTAGGAGGTAATAAGATAAGCTGCTACAGTATACCCAGACGAATTAGATTCAACCCATATATTCTCAATTGTGCATGACTTCTGCTGGAAATTATGTCAATGATATTGATCCATATTACTATATGTGGTTGTATATTATGCATTCTCATTGCGGAATAGTATTAAATTTGGAGACTATAAAACACCTAACTTATCCATTTAACCACTGGTGTACATTTAGGTAGTTTTCAGTTTGAAGTTGTTATGGATCATTTCTCCATGAGTGTTTTAGTGCATGTTTTTTGATGAAAATATTTACACATTTAAATTGAGAATATGCCTGAGAGTAGCATCATTGGGTTATAGGATATGCACTTTTGCCTAAAAATATTCTAAAATTAGTGTACTAATTTATACTCCCTACAAACATCAGAGTATGAGAAAAACTTGCTCAACGTCCTATCCAATACTTGGCATTTTCAATTATTTTAGCTATTTTACTTAGTACATAATATTATAATGTCATTTTAATTTGCATTCTCCTGATGATTAATGGTATGAAATATTTTTCCATTTTCACTGGAAATTTAGATTTCCTCTTGCTTAATGTAATTATTCAAAAATTGTCCAAGTTATGTTTTCCTATTGATTTTTAGAAGAATTTTATAAAATCCACAAGTTCTTTGTTGAAAATGAATGTATTTCACATACTTTATGCAATCATAGGGTAGTCTATTTAGTCTCTTAATACTGCCCTTTGATGATGACAAGTTCATAATTCTATAGTCTTTTGCAAAATTGTTATGATGTTTCCCTGTATTTTTTCATAAGCTTCTGTTGTCTTCTTTAATAATAAAATGAACCATCCATCTTGCTTGATTCTCATAGTTCTTATTAGGTAGATGTCATGAAGACTTTTTCCATTATCTTCTCCCCACTTCTTGCAGTGTTTCCTTTGTCATGGAGCAAGTGCTCCTTCCTGTGCAAGTCTGTGGCTTGCCTCTCTGTTCTGTCCCCTGACTAGTTTTCCTATTCCTGCACCATTGCCTTTCTGTTTTAATTAATGTAACTCAATAATAGGTCTTAATAGGTCTTTGGTATTGCTCCTTTAGTTATGATTTTTTTCTTCAAGATTAACTTGTCTGTTCTTTGCTCAGAATAAATTGCTTTCAATGTTAAAATGGATTTTAGAATATACACGCACACACACACACACACACAAACACGTGCACACACACACACAGACCCAAAACTATTATATATTGGGATTTATTTGCAGACAACTGACAATTCTTGAATACTGAGCTTTCTAATTCACAATCCTAGAACACTGTTTCATTTATTGAAGTCTTAATTTTATTTCCCTCAATAATGTTTTGTAATTTTCAGTGATGAGGACTTTCATCACTTAAAATTAGATTTAGTATAATAAATCTGATGTTTTTCCTGCCAGTATGATTATTAATTTTAATTTAATTTTCTTTTGTTTTGGCTTAGTATAAAAACATAATTAATTTTGTATACTAATTTCTTATGGAGCAACTTTGCTTTCACTTATTAATTGATTATTTTATATAAATATTCTTTCAGATTTTATAGGTACACAATAATATCCTTGGAAAACAAGGAAGTTTTCTTCTTTCTTTCCTACTCTGATGCTTTATTTATATATAATACATTGCAGTGAAGAGCATCTATAGAACAATGCCAAATAGCAATGCTTATTCTACTCTTTTATTTTTTACATTCTAATTATTATTCATTTATTTATTTGGTACTGAGGACTTATTGATTGACTGATTTTTTTGTTCTTTGCTTTTTGTTTTTTTTTTTTTGGTACTGTGGATTGAACTCAGGGGCACTTGACCACGGAGCCAAGTCCTCAATCCTATTTTGTATTTGTTTAGAGACAGAGTTTCATTGAATTACTTAGTGCCTTGCTTTTGCTAAGGCTGACTTTGAACTGGACATCCTACTATCTCAGCCTCCTGAGCAGCTGGGATTAGAGGTGTGGGCCACCACTCCTGGCAGATTTATTTATCTTACTGGTTCTTTCTAGTTATGTATGATAGTAGAGTCCATTTTTATATAATTATCCCATCATAAAATATATCTTATTTTTATTAAAACCTTATGCTTGTGGATGTACACAATGGTGAGATTCACAATGTTATATTCATATATGTACATAGGAAAGTTATGTCAGATTCCACTGTTTTTCCTTTTCCTATCTCCCCTCTCTTTCCTTCATTCCCCTTTGTCTAATCTACTGAATTTCTATTCTTCCACTCTTCTCCCTTATTCTTGAACTTAAGAGCAGGTGTGAATTGAATGATTCATCATTTATGTGATGCATTTTAAAGTTGCAATATAGATATTATCTAACTTTTCAGAAGATCACTGATTTCTAGTGTACATTTTAAAAATTGTAAAAGTCAATATGTTGACTATTGTAATTTTTTGTTTATCAATTCTATATCCTTATATGCATTTGTATCATTAATCTCTTTTTTCCCATTAATCAACTAAATTATTTTGATTTGAGTGATTTTCATATGTTATGTATCACTCCCTAGATTAAAATTTTTTGGTTATCATACACTATTCTCTTAAATGATTTCATAATATCTCATATAGTGTGTGACAGAGTATTTCATCAATATTTCTTTCTTATAGTACACTGCCAAATTTTGTACTTAAATTATGATTTTAAATGCAAATTAAGAAATATTTATTTTATTTCTGCTATATGGAAGAGTATGCTAATGACATTTATGCAATTAAAAAATGCATCTATGTAGCCTTAAATTTCAAAGCAATTTCACTAATGTAGACTTCTAGAATCAGAAATGGTTTTCAGGAAATAATTCAAATTATTTTCATTATAAAATCATTCAAAATTGTCATTTTCTTTTTCAGCATTTTTAAGTTGTGTGTTAGTTCAAATTTATTGATAATAAATGTTTTCCATTTTTTGATGTTACAGGATGCATAGTGATTCTTTACTTTCATTCCTAATGTTATGTCTAAGTCTCTCTTCTTCATTTTCTTTTCCTCCTACTATGCCTTCTATTTCTTCCTACCCCACATACGCTTTATCCCTTGCTCAATTATTATTACTTCCTTTAAGTGAAATTGTAATGTATATACCAATATTTTTCTTCTCTTTAGGGATTATACTTTGGCTTTCTTGATTTTTTTCCCTATTATTCTGTAATTTCTACACATATCTTAGTTGTTTCTTTCCTTTTACTTCTTCTAATTTTCCATTCCTCTAATATCTTTCTGATATGGAAGCTAGATTCTTTACATTTCTTTCTTTTCTTACATTAAAATCTTTAAATTTGTCTTTATTTGATTGAATTTATGAAGCTACTTCTTAAATTTATCATTAGACACTGCTTGAACTGCAGGCTATCAAATGTGACAAGTCATAATTTCACTCATTCATTTCAAAATACTTTGTAATTTTTATTTGATTTTCCATTGATCACATAATTGCTTTGATTAAAAGTTATCATATCTGATATTTCTTATTTTTCAGAACTTAGTAATACTTAGGACATGGTATATTAGGGAAAGTGTAGTATATGAGTGGGTCAAGACAGTCGTCTTACAAATAAAATTTTGTGTTGCTCTATTTTCCAGAATAGGGGAGCTTATTTTATAATAATAAAAGCTTATAAGATCAACAGCTCTAAAGAAAAATATTTGGCAAATCTCCAGAGCTGAACTTCAAGCTGTTTAAATTTTTCTACTCCATTCTCTGAGCATGGGCATTCTAAGTTATCCATGTCAGAAAACAGAAAGAACAGATTTACATGGAAACTTTTCAACAGTGTCAAGCCATTTATGATATACCTGTCAGCATGTTTCAGTGACCAGGATTATTCCTATGAAAAATATAAAGGATCTGGATAATTGTTTTATTTCCATTATTTGAAAGAGTTCTTGTTGTGTGTGTGTGTGTGTGTGTGTGTGTGTGTGTGTGTGTGAATATTCAAACAAAAGAAAAGGCAGATTATCAGTGAACATCAATAATGCCTAGCACACTTGAGAATGATTTTCTGTAAAAATTTTACATTTTGATCTTCAGTTGAGATTACTTCTGGACTTCAAATTGTGTATTAAAGAGTTATATTTATTTATGAATATACATAATTTTAAATTAAGTTATATGATTTATCATGAATTATTATTCTCATGCTCATAAGTTTTTGTCCTTGATCCTAATTCAGATATAATAGATATAATTTGTTTTACTCATGTTGTGTTGAAAAAATTGAGTCAGCATTTATAATATAAAAATCTAGATTATTTGATTTCTACTTAAAAGCAAATAGAGTTGCAATTATCTAAAGCTAAGTTACAGAGACCATTTTTGGAGAACTTAAGGTTTTTTTATTTCACTTAATTTCCTATCCTTTTCTATCTTTATAAATACTGTTGAATACTGGAAGCAATTGAACTTACTGTCTCATATTAATTCCTATATATGTTTAAAAATAAATGGCAATCCTATGATAAGGGGAATTTTTTTAATTTAAAGATTATAGTTGATTAGTCCTCAATCAAATGATAACTTAAGAATATAGGTAAATAAAATGTGTTAAAACTTCTCAAGCTTGATTAATAGCTTGCCAAATATTACCAAATATGTATTTAATTTAGCAGAAAATGATTACTGCTTACATTTTTATTCCAATTTCGTGTCAATGTTGAGCCATCATAAAAAAGAAATGGAATTATTTTAAATGGAAATGCAAAAGATACGCTGTATATTTTAAATTGCTTTTGTCATCATATCTTCTTATCTTCAGAAAGTATTCAGAGAAAATTTTGGCATAAGATCTAAATGCACTTTCTATTTCTTTATTGTTTATGTATTTTAATTCTCCAAACACTACCAAGTAAAATACTTAGTAGTATCTTTTTTTTTATTGTAATCTTTTATTTTCTCCATTTAATTTTATTTCTCCTTTTATCAGCATACTGATGGGTTCATTTTTTGTTTTGCTTTACATATCAGATCCCTGACTTTGGGCTGATATAAGCTTGTGTTATTCCCTGTGTACTTTGCTTTTATCCTTGTCTACTAGTTATTTCTCTCTGGTTTGCACAGGATGATTGCAATACAGAAATACAGAAAATTTAGATACAGAAGAGAGACTAATTTGTCTACACTTTTCTATTGCATCATGAAAATAAATCATGTTAATAATTTTTTAAGGAAATCTAAGGATAAATCTGTATTTATGAACAAATATTAGAACCTCAAAATGAAATGAAAAAAGTAACTCTAGAAACTTCTGATTGTCAGCTCTGTCATGAACAGAGCTTGGAAGTCATATTTCCTTTCCTTATAACAAGAAGAGAGAAAATAGAATGAAATTAAACCCCTATCTCTCACCCTACACAAAACTCAACTCAAAATGGATCAAGGACCTTGGAATCAGACCAGAGACCCTGCATCTTATAGAAGAAAAAGTAGGTCCAAATCTTCAACTTGTTGGCTTAGGATCAGACTTCCTTAACAGGACTCCCATAGCACAAGAAATAAAAGCAAGAATCAATAACTGGGATAGATTCAAACTTAAAAGCTTTCTCTCAGCAAAGGAAACTATCAGAAATGTGAAGAGAGAGCCTACAAAGTGGGAGAATATTTTTGCCAACCATACCTCAGATAGAGCGCTAATTTCCAGAATCTATAAAGAACTCAAAAAACTCTACACGAAGAATACAAATAATCCAATCAACAAATGGGCTAAGGATATGAATAGATGCTTCACAGAAGAAGATCTACAAGCAATCAACAAACATATGAAAAAATATTCGCCATCTTTAGTAATAAGAGAAATGCAAATAAAAACTACACTAAGATTCCATCTCACCCCAATTAGAATGGCGAGTATCAAGAATACAAGCAACAATAGGTGTTGGCGAGGATGTGGTGAAAAAGGAACACTCATACATTGCTGGTGGAGTTGCAAATTTGTGCAGCCACTCTGGAAAGCAGTGTGGAGATTCCTCAGAAAGCTTGGAATGGAAACACTATTTGACCCAGCTATCCCACTCCTTGGCCTATACCCAAAGGACTTAAAATCAGCATACTATAGAGATACAGCCACATCAATGTTCATTGCTGCTCAATTCACCATAGCCAGATTGTGGAACCAACCTAGATGCCCTTCAGTTGATGAATGGATAAAGAAACTGTGGCATATTTATACAATGGAATATTACTCCGCAATGAAGAATGATAAAAGTATGGCATTTGTAGGCAAATGGTCGAAATTGGAGAATATCATGCTAAGTGAGATAAGCCAATCTCAAAAAACTAAAGGACGAATGATCTCGCTGATAAGCGGATGAGGACATATAATGGGGGTGGGAGGGATTAGCATTAGGTTTAGGGTTAGGTTTAGAGTTAGGCTAAGGAGAGCCGTAAGAATGAAGGAAAGAAGGACTGTATAAAGGGAAAAGGGTGGGAGGGGTGGGGGGAAGGGAAAAAAATAAACATCATTACCCTATGTAAATGTAAAAAAATAAAAAAAAAAAAAGAACAGACTTAGTAAAAAAAAAAATAAAAAATAAAAAATTTGGGGATTTTATTTGCCCATTAGAAAGCTGATGTCATAGGGAAACCATCATCTGAAAAGACAGAGAGAGAGAGAGAGAGAGAGAGAGAGAGAGAGAGATTGACACACATAGAGAATCACAGTCATGTCCAGTTTATAGGGAGTAGAAGCTAAGGGATTAGGTAAGACTCTTGAATGGTTGGTTACAGTTCAGTGTCAGAATGAAAATTTCTAGGGCTGTAAGTTGTGAAAGCCACACTCTTAGGTTGTATCTCCCAGTACTCTGCAAGGTTTTCATGAGAGAGTGCAAAGGAAGTCTTCTATTTCTGCTAATGTGAGGGGAAAAGCAACCATCATGAGATATTCCTAGAGCATTAAACAACAAAGGCCTACTCAGCAAAGGAAGAAAAATGAGCTAAATCCAGTTCCTGCTAGTACTCTTTTCTCATCTAAGGGAGGGGCCATTTCTAAAGTTCACGTCTATAGAACACAGTTAAAGTAAAAGAATTTGGCTTAATAATAAAAATGAACATTTTCTATAACTGCCTATGGTGCCAACACATCAGCAGGGTTCCAGTATAACAGTGACTGGTTGAAAGAGCAGCAGGGCTCACACTACTGAAGAGAAAGTTTTAGAGCAATCCAAACAGACATTGGAAGAAATTAAAGTCTTGACACCTACAGCCAAGACCTCTGTTAAAGAGAGCAGAATACTAGCCAGAGGAGCATAATCCTCACACTACAGATGCCTGTTGGCTTCATTTTCCTGTTACGACTATGAATGGTATGCGTGACTTTCAACCAAATATTGTATGGTCTACTTTAAGTCAAGACAAAACAGTCTGATGAGGCAAAGCAAGCATCATAACCAGATTCAGATGTGACAGTTTTTCTGGAATTAAGAAATAGGAAATTTAGAATAACTGTGACTAAAATGGAAAGTCATTATTCTAGCAAAAAAAGCAGTAAGGTATCAGGACATATTGGTAGAGTAAATTAATGACTAGGATCTCTAAGAGAGAATCCACAGGTTGTGTGAGAAAACCAAACACTATAACATAAATGAAGAGTGCCTTTGAATCAATAGACAAGAAACAGCTACCTAGAAAAAAGAACTAGTGAACTCAAAAATGTCAACTCCCCACTATGAAGTTCAAAGTAAGAGAAAATAATAGAGAAGGGAACATTAAAGAACAATGGTAAAATTACAAAGGTATACAGAGGTGTAACATACACAATATTGGACTATGAGAAGGAAAATAAAGAAATAATGGAGCAAAGAAATATTTAGAGTAATAAGTATAATTTTCTTCAATTAATGCCAGATGACAAAATGTAGATCCAGTAACTCAAGAGAATGTTAACACCAAATTTTTTTAAAAATTAAAAATGTCAACTCCCCACTATGAAGTTCAAAGTAAGAGAAAATAATAGAGAAGGGAACATTAAAGAACAATGGTAAAATTACAAAGGTATACAGAGGTGTAACATACACAATATTGGACTATGAGAAGGAAAATAAAAAATAATGGAGCAAAGAAATATTTAGAGTAATAAGTATAATTTTCTTCAATTAATGCCAGATGACAAAATGTAGATCCAGTAACTCAAGAGAATGTTAACACCAAATTTTTTTAAAAATTAATACATTTTTTTAAATTAAAAATCTATGCACCAGCATGTTCAAACTTGAGAAAAGCAGAGACAAAGAGAAAATATTGAAAGAAGACAGGAAAAGTTAGACCTCACAACAGAGACAAAGATAAGAATGATTTGAGACTTCTCAACAAAACCACAAGAGCAAGAAGTGAATGGATTAAAATATTTAAAATGTTGAAAGAAAAAACAAGTACTAACTTAGAATTTTATTTCCAATAAAAACTATTCTTCAAAGTGAAAGAAAAGTGAAGTAGTTTATCAATGATAGACCTGCCTTTCAAGAAATAAAATAAGATTTTTCAAGTGAAAGTTGATTGATATTGATGAGAAAGTCAGATCTACATATAAAAAGGAAGAAAATCAGAGGAAGAATAAATTTGGGAAAAATTTATTTAATAAAAATATTAATTTTTTCTTATTTGTAATTGATCTAATACAAAATTATGTAAAATAATAGCAATGTATTGGGTGCCTATCACATATAGATAAGGGAATAGCAGCAATATTGAAAGTTATGGGAATGAAGGATTATTAAAAACTGTTACAAACTACACATAGTACTTAAGTGTTAGAAAAGTCAGAGTGGGGTTAGGTTAGTTGTAAGTTGTTGCACAAAGTTTAGGAAAATCAATAAAACATTATAGAAAAGAAGTAAAATCGATATTCTAACAATGTGGATAAAAGGCAATCTTATACAGTGCTCAGTTAAAACAAGAAAAAGTCCGACATAATGGCACACACCTGTAATCCCAGCAGCTGGGGAGGCTGAGGCAGGAGAATTGCTGTTTCAAAGTCAGTCTCAGCAATTTATGAAGGCCCTACACAACTGGGTGAGAACCTGTCTCAAAAATACAAACATACACACACACACACACACACACACACACACACATATATGTGGTTGGGAATGTGATTTAGAGATTTAAGTGCACCTGGGTTCAATTCCTAGTACAAAAAGAAAAAAAAATAGAAAAGGAAGTAAAAGAGGGCAAAAATAAATAAAATAAAAACAAGGCAAACAAATAGAAAACCATTGTAAAATGGAAGATTCACTAAATCAAAGTTGCAGATCTAAATAACTTTTAAAATGAGCGGAGTCATCAAAAATAAAGACAGAACTGCACACAGCATTTGTGATAATGTTGTTTCCCATGGGGCTTTGTGAGTATTAACTATGATACTGCTCCACGTATACTACAATGAAATGAGTAAGGAGCTAAAAGGCAAATGATGAGACCAGGGTTCTTCTTGCTACAGTGGGAGTGTACAGAGAAGCAAGGGAAGGAAGGAGCTGTGATAGATCTGCATTGTAGACGTTGGCCTGAATTCGTTTCTAGTTTAATACTCATATAGATGATTACATAAGATAATATAGATGGTTACATAAGGTAAGATAGATATATGCATACAGGTTAGTGTAAACAGACACATTTTTATTCTATCAGCTGAAGAGGCCTAAAGTAAAGGATTGGTCAGTATCAAGAGAACACTTAACTCCTTTTCGTGCTAACGTCTTCTTGAATATGTGAACTTTTTTTTTTTTTTTTTAGAAATAATAGATTCTAGCACTGGAGCAGGTATTGATGTAAAAAATTAAGCTGGGATATCTAGTAGTATCAGAAAATTTCTAAGTGCCAAAATTAAACACACACACACACACACACACACACACACACACACACACACACTGGTGGGGTGATTCAGAGAAGCCAAGGAGTCAACTAAATTCCCAGTGGTCAAAGATGGAAAATTTGAAAAACAAAATAAATATTACTGAACTTTAACTCAGAGTATAAAATAAATATCAATGGATCCAAACATAAATAAATAAATATTTGAGTAAATTAAAAATGGGGAAGAGAAGAACATTCTACCAGGCAGAATAATTCCAAATAACTTATGTAATCTTCTGCCCTCAAGGAGTGGGAGCATTATTCTCCTCTCCTTAGCTGTGGTGAACATACAATGTAACCTACTCTAAAAGCATACATCATGGAAATGGAACTAAAGAGAACTTGATAATGGAGAAACATGAGAGACACTAGCCCAGTCCAGTGACCAAGGTTAACATCAACTCTTAATGATGTTGATATCAGGCACACTTGATATAGTGCAGTGGAATGGCACTTCACTTTAAAGTCTGGCCAATAATCTCGCATCACAGTCTTATCATGAGAAAAACCATAGGCAATTTGTAGAGTACTAAATTCTATAAAATACTCCCTTAAAACTGTCAATGATAAAAATATAGGGAAAGTTTGTAGAAATCTCACACCTATAGGGACATACCAACATAATTTAATATAGCATCCTAGATGAGATTCCAGAACAGAAAAGAGCATTAAGCTAAAATCAGGAGGAAATCTAAAGAACTATATACTTTATGAGAAAATAAAGTATTAGTATTTTTCATTAATTTCTACAAATATATAATGCTAGTATAATATGTCAATAATAGGGGGAACTGGATGTGGGGTACATGAAAACCATCTGTACTAAATTTTCATGAAAATCTGAAGTTTTTATAAGAATATACTCTAGTGAAATAAATTGTATTAACCAAAAACATAGATTTTTGTATTTTATTGCATATATCTTATAATTTAAAACATTTTTTTGAAGTCGGTCTGCAGGTATTTGTGTGAAAACTTTGTGATAGTGAGAAGCTATGGAGAAGGTTGATAATGATGAAAAAATTGGAAATCACACCACAGTCATTCATGCAGAGATACTGGTCCCGTGTTGTAAACACCATTTCTCAAGAAATCAGAAGACTTGGAATTTATAGAAATGTTACCTGATATTAAGAGGTATCATTTGATTCATTTTAAAATGCTGCATATATTTCTAGATGCAATTTGACTGCATACTAAAGAAAATATCTTTGGTCATTAAATTTTAGTCTATAGACAGTTTTATATTATTGTCTCTCAAAAAACATCCCCTAATTATATTAATCATGTTTTATATTATCCTGGAAAGTTTTTTTTTTTTTCTTATCCTGTATTTTTGTTCTAAGAAGAAAATATTTTTACAAATAATGTGCCCTGAACAATTTTAAATCTATTTTTAAATTTATATTTAGAAAGTTCCATGATATCCTTAATTGCACTTATTGTGACAGGGCCATATATTTAATCATAGACAGTTAATTAAGTTCTTATTCATCTTGATATGTCCGATTGGGGTATGTATAACAAAAAGTGGTGCTACTATCTAACATTTACTTCTCTTACCCAAATACACATATTTATTATGCACTAGAAAGTGTGAGATATATAAACAAGAGACAATAAATGTATTATAAGAATTATTTAATTTTTACATTTTATGTAAGAAATAAGTCATATTGATTTATTTTACATTTATAATCTTTCAAATGTAAACTGTATATAAAATATTTTCACTTTTTTGTAGTAAATTACTATTTATTCTGAGCTGTATAATGGAAAGTATTTTTGCTTGTAATTGTCTTGACATTACTAATGAATGGCTTGCTTTGTATATGTCATATTAAGTAAATGTAAAAGAGCTGTGAAAAAGTCTATACATTCTTTTAATTATTATTTCTGATTATCTTTTCCAATATATTAGTTTTCCTTAAATTCCATATAGGTAGCTTATCACTGTAGATATTTTTGTTGTAGAAAAATTTTGTTGTAATCTTCTAAGTAAAATCATTTAATATATTGTGTTTACATATCTATAGCAGAAAGTAAAAATGGAGCATGAATAAAAATCAATGTCCCTTTGACAGCATACTTTTTAAGTACATGTCCTGTAAACATTGTCCTCTTGTGTGCAAGATGTATGGGCAGAAATGATTCTTTCAATTTTTAATAGTATAAAAATGGAAAACTTTTATATTATTATGAAAACAAATAAATGCATTATACTTTGTTGTGATATGGATTATAATGGAGCACCAGAATGAAACACTACATATTTGTTTATTTTCCCAGGAAAATCATTGAAGGCCATACTAACAAATACTTGAAAATGGTCATAGGAAAAATTCTCTAATGTTATACTATTCATGTAACATAGTTCATGAATATACTATTCATGTATTCACAGTTCTCATAAAACTAAAGAAAATGACAGGATAATCAAAAATATACAGTATTTAAAATAATTTGAACTATAAATTAAAATTTTCAATTAGAATTTGTGGTAAAACACTATCAAATTCCATTTGTTGGGCCATCTTGCTTCTTGTTAGGTTATAGAAAGCTGCAAAGAGAATATCACTGCAAGCTAACAAAAGATAGGTACCCCTACCCCTGCAGACCCTACTGATTCAGTCTGCTCTTAAGTGCTGTTTGTGATGGCAGAGTTTCCTTCCCCACCCGGAGCTGTTTTCATATTTGGCCTATACACTGCTGTCAAACTCATCTGCCTAGTGTCAGATGTTAAATTTGGCCTCTTGTATTATTTGGAAAAGGGGTCCATCCTTCACATGGGAGATGAGGAGGTGATCAGAACAAGCAGAAAATGTGAGGGAAAATGGCATTCTAGTTTCAATTCTATTCAGGAAAGGGATATTTTAATAATTTGATTTTTTTCTTAACTGAATGTGTTGGAGAAACTTGGCTTTTGTGTAAAACCCAATATGTTTTGTGGCCTGTATTTCAGGTCTAACAAGAGTCGGTTATGATGGCCTTCCTTGGCCGTCACTAAAGGGAAAGCTCTCCTTACACCAGTCCTGTTGCCCAGTCAGTGCATGGCAGTGTCTAAAGGGAGCTTCAGTCCCTCTACCTTCTGGACCTGGTCTTTGCTCTCCCATTCCTGGCAGCTTCATTCCTAGGACTCCTGCTTGAAGATCTTAGGTTAAAACTTGCAGACTATTCTGAAGAGGCCTCCTTTACAAGATGAGGAGAGGGAGGACAGTAAAACTGTTCACATCACCACTCTGACTCAGTACCCAGTACCTTTCCACTCCTAGTACTTCCCCCTCTCTCTCCCTCTACACCACAGTCCATAAAACTTCCAGAACCATTTTCCAGACCTCCTTCAGTAATGATGTCACCCCACATCTGTACTGATTCACCTGACCCTACACCTGTGTGCAAACATGGAACATTGATTGAGTCAGACTTTTGTTTTAGTTTATATGATTAAAGTAAGGGATTAAAGGCTTAACACTTCTATTTTTGGCTTGTTGGTTTAATTGGCTACTGTGACACCTGGCAGCTCAGTTCTCCAAACTCAACTGAGCTCTTAAAAATAGAGAAAATAATTCAGGTAAGGAAATTTAGATATTCTTCTTTCCCAAAATATCCAAGATACACTATATATATATATATATATATATATATATATATATATGTAAGTATATTTAGTATATATATATATGTATATATAATATATATATATAATTTAAATTTTGGGTATGGAGAAGAGATTGGAAGTGTTTTTAAACATTTAAAAGTACTTTAAGCATTTAAAAAGTATTTTAAAATTTATTTTTCCTTTACAAATTTTCATTTTTTAAATCTGTAAATTGAGAACTATAATTGAATATATTTCTAGGATAAATAAAAAGAATTAGAACGTAATAGTTTTTAGAAATATACTTGCAGTTAGTATTTTCAGAAATAAATAAAAAACTTTAAAATAACTATGGAAAAATGTTTCATCTTAAAATACAAACGACATACTTATATTTAAAAATATTTTATGTTAACTAATAATTAGGAGAATGTAAAAGAAAGGCAACATTCAATAAAAATTAATTGATTAATTTGAAACTAGAAATGACCTTTAATATTGGAACAAATAAGTGAAAAGACAAAATTAATTATCATATTGTTTCTGCTATAATTTTTCTGATATTTTACTGATGCCTCTTGAAGGTGCCTTTTAAAAAAAGGATGAAAAATTGTAAACATTTTTAAAAAGTACATTTAACATACTAAAATATTCTACTTCAAAAGAAACCACAAATGCTCAAAATAGCAGAAAAATGTTTCAAAATCATAATTATAGATTTTTTAATGTATGACCAATTCCATGACAGCAACTTTCACACCTTCAATGATAGAAAAGTTACATTTATGATGGCAGAATTACTTCCTTATTATAATTCACATTTAGAATTAGAATAGTTTTATGCATATATTTTTTATATTATATAATAAATATGTATGTGTCTTATTTCATATATATGTGTTGTAAATTTGTACAAAGGTATGATTGCTTACCTGATGATTAAAGAATGGACAGAATAAAGGGACATATTGCATATTGAAATTTAATTTTTGCTTCTTTTTCTGTGACCTTTATAATTTATACTACACTTGTTTCTTAATTTCTTCTCTGTAAAGTGAAAGTAATAGTACTTGAGTGAGCTGGGTATGTAGCTGAGTGGTAGAGTACTTGCCTAGCATGCAACAAACCCCAGTATTGAAAAAAAAAAAAAAAAAAGCAGCTGATGCATTGTGTTAGAAAGACTAGGTGAAAAAATGATATGCATAGAAGATTCATATGAGTATTTCTGGCACTCCCTCTGACTTTGAAAAAGTGTACCTTTTACAAAATAAAATGTAGTGTCAATATTAGAAATATTAATAGAAAGATTTTTGAACATGTAAGTATAAAGTAATTTGTATTTTTAGTCTCATATAAAATTAAATAGGTTTAACTTTGACATAATGAAAAATTAAGAACTTATTTTCTAACACCATATTCCTTTTTAATTCACTTAAACTTTCAAGAAATAGAAATATCACATATTTACCTGTAATCAAATGTCAGATTCATGTTGTAAATTAGATGATGAAACAAAAAATAAGATTAGGGAATTATTTTCCTAGGGTTATAGGACATGATTTGCATAATAAAAATAATTAGGAAAGTATGTAATAATTTTAATAAATAGGGAATTATGACAGTAAATAATTTATTGTACATTAATACAATTTTAATTTGAAATCTAATTTGTTTATAAAAAAATAGTGTAATCCTTCTTAGATTCAACACTTTAATTTGCAATAGACCAAAACTCCCCAAAAGACTAGTAATATTGTTTGAAAAATCCACTTGAAGGCATCAGAGAGCCATGAAATTGGCTGGGATTGGAGGGGTAAACATCCTAGGGAGAGGTAATCCTCACTGTGTTGAAGCTGGCACTTTGCTCTTCCATCAAGACTTTTGCTAATATACAGCATGGAGAGAAAGACTGAAAATCCGAGCAGAAAACTGAGCAATATCTGGGGCTATCAGAGATTTTGGAGGTTTACAGTGGATGAGAGAGGAAAATTGGATTTCAGGGCAGCTAAGGCAGCCAAGCTTGAAGACTCAGTTCCCAGTGAGAAATGAACCTGACATTCTGCAACACTTTTCCTCGATGCATTTTCAGATGCCTCAGCTGCAGAAGCAAAAAGCAACAGCTGCTAAAATATCAAATAATTCAATAAAACTTTGAGAAGTTTTGGTTCTGAGAAGATAAAACTTGAAAGATTATTGAGAAGGTGGGAAATAGGTCAATATTCCATACTCTTGAATTTTTGAAGGACTAACTCAATGAGTTAAAAGCTAATGGAAATAAAACCAAATGCTGAAAAATGGCATTTGGTTTGATATGTATTAGACCGTATCTTAGTTATTTATCTAATTATTTAATAAAAGTATCTTGAAGAAAGTTAATATTACTCTTGGACTGTACAATTTTTCATACACTATTTAATATATTCACTCAATAGGTAAACTAAGAAGCCAAAGTTAGAGTATTGATAACTGAAATTATGTCTATACCCATCATATAGATTCTGAATTGATCAAACATGAATTAACATCTTAAATATGATTAATATATTTAAGAAAAACAGTAGGATGTGGAAATTCATCATGAAACTATAAATTATTAAAGAATACCATAAGAATTCAAGTGTTGCAGGAAAACACACAATAACATTAAAATCAAAAGAATAAATATAAAATAGATTGGGTACAGCTGAAAATATCATTAGCAAATGAAAACATGCATAGACAACCACATAATGTATGAACTCAATAGAAAAAGAAAGAAAATGATGAAAACAAATAGGACACATTCATGAAATATTTGGAGTTTTACTTTATATGAAAATGGATCTTTAGCAAAGAAAGAAAGAGGAAAGGGAGAAGTAATTTCTGCAGATACTATCTGCTTGCTTGCCATAGTTTATTTTATACCATCAGGCTTCTACCATCAAGCTAGGAAACTTGGGAAGCCTACGAATTCTGAATCAAAGTTTTTGCCACGACTTGTGGCTGTATTTGAAATCTTTGCTGAAAAATATGATCACCCACATAATTATTTACTTTTATTTGACGCATTTACTCCCTTGCATACTCTACTTGCTTTGGACTACGCTCTAGTGTCTTTAAGTAGTTTTATTTGGATAGAAATGAATCCAGTCAGTATTTTATTTATTTTTAATTTCATGTGTGTGTGTGTGTGTGTGTGTGAGAGAGAGAGAGAGAGAGAGAGACAGAGAGAGAGAGAGAGGAAGAGATACTGGGAATTGAACTACCACTGAGATACATAACCATACCATTTTAATTTTTTTTTAAAGTTTACTTTGAGATAACAATCTTGCTAAGTTGCTGAAACTGCCCTTAGCTTGTGATCCTCCTCTCTCAATATCTGTGGTAGCTGGGATTACAGGTGCAAACCATCATGCCTGACTTCTAGTAACAATTTTAAACATATTTCAATTTGTTGACCATTTATTTTAGCATATATTATATTAAGTCAAGTGAGAACTATTGGAGTTAAGAAGAAAATATAACAAAACTCCAGGCATCAAAGCAGAGTGGCCTCAAGGATGTCTTCTTACTACAATTTTTGAGATGGACACTGTAGTACCAATAAAAATGTGTTAATATAGAAAAGAGACAAGTAATGCAGAAACCTAAAGTAAACTATAATATGGGATAGTAACAGAATGATATTTACACAAGGCAGCTTGGCATTACCAGGTGGAAGCTTATTTCCAAAGTCATTCCTGATGGAAGATGAAGTCAGTCTTTGTAGTTCTGTACACTCTCAGGTGGGATGTACTTTTCTGGCGGGGTATGAAAAGTCACGCAAAGGACTTAAACAACTAAGAGTATCACAATTGCATTTCACTATCTGAAATGTGAAAATAAAATAAATTGTAAGGAGACAAAACTAATCTCAGGGTGTATAATAGGTTATTTCAATAATCTCAGTAATAGATAATACAGCTTTGATTGGTGAATTGGGACTATTAAGAGTTGGTATGAAAATGCAGGGAAAAAAGGGTTAAAGTAATACTTAGGATATGAAATGAGAAAAAAAATCAACTGATTTATAGATAAGATCAGGAGTGGTTGTTATGGTTGAAGTCATTGAATAAAAATGAGTTTTGTTAAATACAATGCTGGAGATTTGGCTGAATAGCGAGAGGATAGAAGCAGTGACTGTGTTTAAGGATTCTGTAGGAACAGGTGGCTGAATTTAATTTGGGTATTTTTGTGGGATCTGATAAGTGGATATGATGACACTATTAAAGCACAGTACAGTAACTGTGAAGAAGTCATGAGCCTAATATTCATGATAATTACAACAAAGAGCAATAAGTGCATCTCAGAGAGTACAGTCCCTGGCTATCACTGGGAACTGCAGTGTCAAGGGAGAGGAAAAAGAGAATTCCTAATCCCTTGTGATGTGTCCTTTAAATATTTGCATAGAACTTTGCAGAGACAATAACTTGGTTTGTTGGAAAAGATCATTTCAATTTATCTCCTTGAATATAGTAAAAATCTATTATGGGTTAATACAAAAGTTTGAAGTTGATTCTGGAACCAGAAAATTAGAAACATCAAATGCCTTATACAATAAGTGACTACATTCTAACTTTTGCAGAAAGTCTGAGGACCAAGAAGGATGTAGAAAAATATGCAAGATATGCAAAAGGGAGAAAAATCAATGATCCACATCTTGGAAATACAAGATATGAATAAAGCTTAAAGAAATGATAATTAGGTAGCTTGAGAGAAGACTGCTGGCAGGTGACCTAATAACTTGTATTTTGTATAAAAAGAGTCATTAAATTTTTAAAAATGAATTCTTATTGAAGTGAGAGCCAAAGCAGCTGTATTTAATTAGGGCAAGAGAGATGTGGGTTTCACAGAATGAAACCATTTTAGTATTTGGAATAATTATTAGTAAAATGAGTCACTGAAAGTATTTTTTTTTCCTTTGAAGATTTAATATAACACTGATTAGAGAGATAGGTGATATGAAAGTCTACCTTCAGAAATAATGTAAAAAGCTAGGGAATATTCTAAATACATAGTTTAGAAAGTGGTTATATAAATTCAGTTTAATACTTAAATTATCATAAAATTAACTGCTTTATTTCTTAAGCAAATCCTGTCTCCAAACTGTGAAAATTATAGTAATAAAATTATTTCTTAGTAAGAAAATAAGAAGTATATTTATAAATCTAAATATATATTCATTGAAATCATAAAATATTATCCAGCAATACTTTAGGGTAAGTTAGAGATATTCTTTGATTTTTATATTTATTTCTAATTTTTGCCAGATATAAAATCATGAGAAAATGAATTTATGTATATAAGATATTTTGATGTTTTTAAGATGTTTCTTATATGACTATTTATGGTAGCAAAAATTTGCAAACAAAGAGAAGTTTTATTAAAGAACTTATGAAGCTATTTTTGAGCAATAAATAAACATTAGTTAAAAATAATAAATTTGAAATGTATCAAAATAATTTTCAAAAGTTATTTTTGAGTGGTAAAAGCAAATGCAGAAGTTTGCATGTAAAATAATTACATTTTAGTACAAATAATGCTCTATGAATGCTTATTAAAATGTAAACAAATATTTTTCCAAATAATTTTATCAGCATTGACAATATACAGAGATTACTACTTATTGACATGAGTTGGTAGAATAAACAAGGAAGAAGAGATAATGAGAACACAGTTAAGAAAATTAAAAAAAATTTCTATCAAAAAGTCTAAAATCAAAATAAAATTAATTGAATGGCAGGAAGTTTCTTATTATGATGTGATATGTAAATTATTCCCATTTAAAAACAAAATCTAAATGATTTAGTGATATATTAGCTCTCTTAAAGTTATAAATTGGTCATGTGACTATGAAAGAAAATATTCTTCTGAAATTATTGTTGGGGGCATGGTCCAGAGGCCAGGTGATACAGGAAAAAAAAAAAAAGGGAAAATGTACTATTGTCATGGTCATGGTATATTAGCTGTAGTCTTACTTAATAAACTTAGATGTGAACGAAATGTTTCATTATTTATTTATAAACTAAACTAAACTAAACTAAACTGAAACTGTTCTTTTGAGAAATTCAACATGAATAGTTTGTGGCTCATGGATGGAGCTTTTCTGATCAGGGGCTAGACAAGAATCTAAGAAACTTGAACAATGCCTGTTGTTTTAGTCAGCTTTTCCGTCCCTGTGACCAAAAGACCTGATAAGAACAATGTAGAGAGGAAAGTTTTTTGGGACTCACGGTTTTATGGGTTTCAGTCCATAGATAGCCAACTGCATTACTCTGAGCCTAAGATGAGGGAGAACATCACAGCAGATGGATGTGGAGAAGGAAAGCAGCTCAGGACGTAACAAAGCAGCAGAGAAAGATTGGCTCACCAGTAACAAGACATAAACTCTAAAAGCAGGCCCCCGTGATCCACCTCCTGCAGTGACATACTGCCTGCCTTTAGTTACCACAAAGTTAATCCATTCAAGTGGGTTAACACACTGATTAGTTTAAGGCTCAAATAACCCAATCATGTCACCTCTGAAATTCTTTCATTGTTTCACACATAAGCGTTGGGGGTCTCCTCACATTTATACCATAAAACCTGTGTTTTCATCTAGATGTTTTATTGTTTTATATCTTAAAATAAGTATATGATTCATTTAAGTTAATTTTGTAAAAGATATAGTGCTTTTTCCAAATTCATTTTCTTAAATTGTACAATAGTCTCAGAACCCTTTGTTAGAAAGACAGTACACTTCGTAGATACTTTACTTTGTAGATTCTTTTCAGTGAGATTGTGGAGAATCCATAGTTTAACTTGCTAAATACTTATAAATTTCACTAGTGAAAATATGTGGACCTGATGCTTTCATTTTGGAAAATTATTAATTATGAACTGAATTTCTTTAGTTGAGACCTATCCAGATAATTTGTGTGTTGTGGTTTGGATATGGGATATCCCCCCAAATACTCATATGTTGATGACTTGGTCCTCAATGCAGTAATGTTTAAGGTGGGGCCTTGGGAGTAGTGATTGGATCATGAGGACTGTAACCTCATCAATGTATTAACCACTTCATGGATTAATAATCTAGTTGGAGGTAGTAGAAACTGTGAGAAGGTGGGGAATGGATAGAAGCAGGTCACTGGGAGCATGCTCTTGGGTAGTACATCTTGTCCCTGGCCCCTTTTATATTCTCCCTCTCTCTACATATATCACTCTTTCTCCCTCTCTACTTGCTAGCTTCTATGAGTTGAGCTTTTGACATGATGTTTCTCCTGTCTTTGAGCCAAATGATTATGAACTTAAACCTCTGAAACCACAAGAAAAAATAAACCTTTCCTCCTTCAGGATGTTTTTATCAGGTATGTTTGATTACAGAATGAAAAAACTTGACTAAACTCCTATGTGTCTTTTATGAATTTAGTATCTTAGGTCTTTTACAGAATTTTGGTCTGCATTAATTTTTGTTTTCGAATTTTGCCTTTTAGAGTATATCTAGTGTTTATGTATCATTTGTTGAATGTTCATGGATTGAGTAGCAATGATGCTTCATGTTTATCATACTGATAATTTATGTCACTTTATTTTCTTGACTAGCCTGGTTATAGATGTCTTGATTTTATTATTCTTTTAAAAGAACTAATTTTTAACTCCATTGATTTTTCCCCCATTTTCCATTTTAATTTTGCTCTAATTTTCATTATTCATTTTTTTCTGTTTGCTTGTGGATAAAATTGCCCATATTTCTTCTGTGTTCTATGAGGAATGATTAGGGTACTGAAATTGGAATATATTTTTGTATTTTCTAACACATGCATTTTAATGCTAAAATTTCCCTTTAAATTCTGCATCAGCTGCATTCTAAAAGTTTTGACAATTTTACTTTCATTTTCATTCAGGTCAAGGTACTTTTTAATTTCTCTTGAGAATTTTTCTATGACTATTATTTTATATAGAAGTATGTTTCTCAATTTTCAAATATTAAGCATTATCTTTGTTATTGTTTTGTAATATTACTGTAGTTAGAAAACATACTGCATAGTATTTCTGTTTTTTTTTTTTTACATTTGTTGATATGTACTTATTGGTCTTATAAAATTTTGGTGTAATTAAAAAGTCTTCTTAATTAACAAACCATGTGTTGCATTAACTTCAGCCCTGATCCTGATCATCTTTAAGCATCAGATTATGATTATGATTATGATTTTGATTATTGCTCTTATACATTCTTTTTTCCTTACAAAAATATCTACCAAGAAAGTCTCACTCATATGGTAAGAAGTTTTATTCCCTTTTTATCAGTACATCAGTAGTGCATTTATAAAAGGTTGCCTGAAGTTATTTATATCCTTTGTAGATATTAATATTTTACATATCGCTAGGCTAAATTTGTTCACCCAAAGAGTTAAAATCATTCATAAAAAAACAACTTACAGTGTTAGTTAGATTTCCATTACTGTAACAAATATCTATGGTCATCAGTTTAAAAAAAGGAAAGGTTTATTTTGGTTCATGGTTTCAAATGTTTCAGTTCAGAGTCAATAGGCCACATTCTTTTTGAGCTTGTGAAAAGCAACACTTCATAGTGTGAGCACCTGGTTCAGAAAGCAACTTGCCTAATGGTGGTTCAAAAGCAAAAATAGATGGGAATGTGCTTGGCTTACGAGCAATGCCCCCAATGACCTAATTTCTTTCCATTTAATTCAGCATTTCAAAGTTTCTACCACCTCCTAATAGTGCCATCTGAGAACAAACTTTTAACACATGGGCCTTTGGGAGAAAGTCCAGGTATAAATTATCACACTAAAGAATGACAATTGTGTGTGTTACATCTCATACATGAGATTTGATGACTTTGCCATGCTTACTTTAACAACATCTGAGTCTCCCAATTCAATGCAGAATATTTTCCACTTTCCATTTTAGTTGTTTTGTCATAGTAGCTGTGTCAAAACTTAAACAATTTACTCAAATATTAGCTTTATGATTATTGTTTCAATTTTCTCTCTCAGAGAATAGCTTAAAATCTTCCACTTTCCGGTTTTAACCTATACTTAGCATACTGCATAACTATTACCTGGATTCCGTATCTCTAAAGGCAGGGAAATATCACCTTCTGTGAGAGTTTTGTCTGTTGATAGCATGTATCACATTTATTGACTTTTATCTGATTTGTTATTATGGAAACATAATAACCATCTCTACCTGGAAATGAATCCTTTTTCACCCCTGAGAGACTTTAGTCCAACTCCCTTAGCCTACCTGCTGTGGCTTCAATCTCTATTTTATATTTTTTATTTACCTTCAAACAATACATCACTAAGTCTTTTCAGTCTTGAGAAATATTCTCACAATTTGAGTTGTTGATTTTTCTTCATTATTAAATTTCTTTAAAAAAATAAATTGCTATGGAAGCATTTTTCACCCATAATTTTTAACACAAATAATCTGGCCATACAGTATAATCTCCCTATGCCCAAGTCATTGGTTAGCTGCTATTTCTTCAAACACTTACTACTCTGGAGTAAATCTGTTTTTTTTCCATTTCTCATTGAAATACTCTATTCTTTTGATTTAGAGATGACCATTCTCTTCTAGACCATTTATCTGTAATGCCATGTTTGCTGACAGTCACAGGTGGGCTCACTAGCTACAACATACCTATTTTAAACCTGTTCTCTACTAATCCCTGACTTGAACTATGGCAATACTGCTCAGGGTCTGCAAGCCAGAATATGAGAAGCATCTCAGACTGTTCCTTTTTCTCATTTTCCCATAATACATGATTGAGTACAAAATAAAGTTATTTTAAGTTCATTTTTTTCTTTATCTCCACTGTAATTATATTAGTTCATGCTCTGACCATTTTTTTACAAGATACATGGAAATCCTCTTAAATGGCTATCTTACCTCTTGTCTCTCCACTTAATTTATTCCACCCATCGGCTACAAAGCAACACTGATAAAGTCCCCATATGATTCATTGTTCTTTAGTTTATTTTGTTTTAATGCTTCCCATTTCCTTGGACACAATTTTCAAACTTATTATTACCCCATATTTTTGCAAATTTCTTAATCTCTTAAATATTAACTTTGCAATCTTGAACAATTAACAAATTCCAAATGCTTAGCATTAGCTGGGTGCCTGGTGCACACCTATAATCCAGCAATTTGGAAGTCTGTGGCATGAGGTTCATGAGTTCAAAGCTACCCCTGGCAATTTAGCAAGGCCATAAGAAATTTAGCAAACACCTAATATGGAATCTTTACATGAGCTTTTCTAAACTTTGAGTCCTGTGAAACCTCAAAACTGAAGACAATATGTTGTTAAGTACTACTGCATTTTTTTAAAGGAGCTTCCTAGGCACATAATCTTAATATTAGTTAGAATTGTTGTCAACCCTGCCTGTGATCTTTACTCACAATCTCTGGCCAGATTTAACCTATACACATGAGACTAGAATTTAAATTAAATTCATATGAAATTATGTTCCAAATCTAGAAAGCAAGTGCTTTATAGTTTTTTTCTTTCTCTTTCCTGAGGTGGAAGGGAGAAAACTGTTCCCTTGATTCTGGTTAAATATTATGAAACACTAAGAAAACTATCTTCAAATCGGCCATGATATTTATTGACTTGAAAAATAACTTAGCTTTACCCTTCTGTACTGGGTATAGGTAGAGAATTTTTGTTAAGTACCAGAAGTTTAATAGGAGATGTAGATGAAAATAAATAATGGTTAAATCTTGCTTCCTCATGGGAGAAGTCTAACTTAAAAGCTAGATATAGTGTGATGACCACAGAGTAAGAGGACAAATGTTAATTTTCCTGTCCTCATAAAGCTAGTCAAGGGTGCTTGTACATTTCCTGTCCTCTAGACATCTTAAATATACAAATCTATGGAGGCAGTTTCTGAGGGCAGGGAAACTTCAGTTTATGAGATGATGGGCTATATCAGAGGTGGGCAATTTTCCTGGGGCGCAGTCATCAGAGGTCCATTGGGTGGAGGATGACCCAATTAAGATGCTGTCCAGGGTTGAAACTTTGCAGGGATTCTGAAAAAACTTCTACTTGCACCCTGCTAGAAAGCCAGGATTTGGGAGTTGGGACATAGATGACACTAATCACCTACCAGTTATTTTTCATATTCTCTACATCTCTTCTAATAACTCTACTCTGTTTTGAATTACATATGAAGGTAACTTTTGAGAAAATTGTGAAACTATTTTCTGGTTACTTATTCCACCATTATGGAAATTAAAGGTTCCTAAGTCAGTCATTGAGTCATGTATATGTGTTTCAGTCTCCTAACGGTTCTTTTGTCTTTAGTTTACAATTCTCTTTAGTGCAACGTTGATACATGATAAGATCCAATAAAGTGTGATTAAGTCCCCATGACATTCCACTTTGTATGTGGAGACTTAACCATATCACCCAAATTCTATGAGCACAAATTCTCATTTAATGATGACAATATTATTATTAACAATACTATCTATTATTTTTCCTTTTGAATTGTTGAATAAAATATTAATGAAGTAAAAAGAACTTTTAACCAAAAAGTGTCACATAAAATTTTATAGTTTGTTACTCTTGACAGTAGAGACAATGATTAATTTCTCCACACTGTCAAGTTTCTTCTACTTCTGAGCAGTTTCCTTTCTTTATTTAACTTCTTATTATATTTTATTTAATGTGCTTATAATTTCAGTAAATTTATAGGAACATAACCTAAAATAGAGTTTAAATGGCATGGTTATATTTCTAAGCTAATTTAATTTAGAAGCTATCTTATTTGCTTTAGCATCAATTATCTCTTTAGATCTTTGACATCCTGCATGACATATTTCTCTTCATTCTGCACTTAAAATTTTTTCTATTATGTATATTTTGTTTCTGCAAGGTAAGTAAGTATGACTCAAATGATAATAAATGGATAAGTTAAGAAGGAATAAAAATTGCCAGAAGATTGACTATTTCTAGGAGAAAACTGATGAAAATATTAATTTATACCTCTAAGTAGAAGTTCACTTTATCTTGACATTGTAATAAGTATAATTGTAATTTGTGGTAATTACTAGATCCAATAGAGTACTCTTTCACCTATGTTAATATTTGATGAATGGTCATTAAATTTTAAATATATAATTTCACTCAAACGTCAGTTGGCCATTAAAGGAGGACATTCTGATGGAGAAAACCGTATAGGCATTGAAATGTGGAGATTGACCTACCACCAAAATAATAATGAAATTATTTTAGTGATGAAAGTTTAATTTTCTTTATACTATGTTTAGTAAAAACAATGATTTTATAATTTCTCATCTTCCATTCTTATTACAGACCACTTTATTACACAAAAGAAGGTAAACAACTATAATAAGTCCTAAGTATTACCCACTTATAATAATTATCAATAATTTGCCATTTTTCTTTCAGCTATTTTTCTTTAAAGCTTCTTTTCTGAAGTGTTTTACAATGAACATCATACAAACAATTTTAGCATACAAATAATGGGTAAATATTTTTCTTATATTCCAAACCTTTTTTACATAATAAAAATAACATCCTTTTTAAGAGTAGAAATAGCTTATCTCTTTTGCTCAAACTAAAAATAATGCTATCACATCTAACAAAATAAATGATTAAATTCAACCTCATCTAATTTAGAACTGCATTCAATTTTCTAGAAAATAAAAAAAGGAAGAACTTTTTTTTTGCAGTGGTGGGAATTGAACCCAGGGCCTTGTGCTTGTGAGGCAGGCACTCTACCAACTGAGCTATATCCCCAGTCCCAAGAAGAACTTTTATTGAGTTATAAAACTTGTCTTGAAACTATGCATTTTAGGGCTGGGGTGTAGTTTTGTAGTAGAATGCCTGCCTAGCATGCATGAGAACCTGAGATTGAGTCCCAGTACTGCAAACTAAAAATTGAAAAAAAAAAAAAGTTTACTAGGTACATAAATATGTTTGTCATTCTATAGTTACATAACAACTAAAATATAATGAAGAGGAATGCACTAGTGTGCATAGTAATTAAGACATATTTGAAAATGTTTATTTTCAAAATAAATTATATTCTGGATACTTCAAAGATTGTTTAAAAATAGTACATTATAAAATTTCAGTATGCATTATGCCCCAAAATGTCCAATTACCTAGAAATGTCAAGAACTTTGTATAGCATTTATTACTATTGCTATTAGTATTGTTATAGTTTGTATATGAGATGTCTCTCAAAAGCTCCTGTGTCAATGCAGGAATGTTCAGACATGAAATGTTTGGATTATAAGAGTGCTGACTTAATCAGTGGATTGATCCATTTGATAGATTGATAACTTGAAAGGACTACTGTACTGGGTGGCAACTTTAGGCCAGTGGGGTGATGTTGGGGTCATGCCCATGGGAATTAAATCACATCTCCCTTTTTCCTCCTTTCTTCTGTTTCCTGGCTACTGTGATCTGAGCAGCTTTCCTCTGCACATACTTCTACCATGTTGTTCTGCTTCACCTTGGGCCCAAAATAATGGAGTAGGATTGAGACCTCTGAAACAATAAGCTAAAATGGACATCTTCTAAGTTGTTCCTTTCAGGCCTTTCAGTTACAGCAACAAAAAAAGTGACAAACATAAGTATTATTGATTTGTAATAAAAGAAATCACCTTGAAACTCAGTGATTCTGGAAACATTTTTAAGTTAGAGAGGAAAACTCATTAGAGTTTTCATTATTGATTACAGTATGAAACAATGTTTTTATACATATATTTCTGACCAAAAGAAAGGAGTAAAAATAGTTTTTTTAAAATGCACAATTTATGGATTCTTATCTATAAACTCCATGCTTAAATGAGAGAGAAACAAAAATAAGAAGAATAATTTCCAGTGTAAAGCAGATAATAAGGACTTTCTAACACATGCCTTGTGTCTAGTATCATGACTCTGAATGCTGTAAGATAGTACTTTTCCTTTTTTCTTTTTATTTATCTTTCTTCCTTCCTTTTAATTCAAAAGGATAATTCACAAATTGGTGTTAACTTAAATCATTGAGATGCTGACGTTAGTGAACAAAATATTCAGGAAAGAAAAAGATAGTTTAGGGAGTTGAGTTTAACTCTTTCTAAGAATATATTTTCTTTATTACTTAGAAATATGGTTTGACTAAAAGCGAAATATGTATCCCTCCAGGAGATACATATAGGGATAGGAAATCTTTCTACTCTGCACAGTCTAATGTATTTGACAGAATTCCTTTAAAAATACCTTTTTAAAAATATTTATTATTTCAAAAGGCATATAACTTCTTTCACACATTTGCTAACTTTTAGGGATTAAACAAATCAGAACATTTTGTTAATAGATATTGCGAAATCAGATCAGATTTCTTTTTGTAGTCCTCACTCCATACCCATTGGTAATAAAACAACAACAACAAAAAAGTTTAAACAAACCACCAAAAAAAGCACAAAATACACTTTAAAGAAGAATGACTGAGGAATTTTTCCTCAAAACTATTTTCTTTAATCTAATAACAACAACTTTGTTGCTACTTTCTGATTTTTCATCAAACCACTCATACCTAGGCATGTGTTTGCCCTTCTGTACCAAATCCCTGGAGAGGAATTCCCATGACCTAGATTTTGGATGAAGGAGAGCAACAAATGTGATAATTTGCTCTGGGGGGTCAAACTCAGTTTCACATTTTTACTTAATAGATTACAAAGAGAAAAGAAGATTAAAAATGTTTCAAAATTTTGAATAGGGATAAATGAATATTTCAGAGGCTTAAATGTACTAAATCCTTTGGTTGATTGTTTTTGAAGAGGTTCATGCTATTAGGAATTTATAGGTACAAAGTCTTCACACACACACACACACACACACACACACACACACACACATCACATATTCTTGCTCCTGTATCTAAACTGACAGCCAAACTTTATACCTCTATGTTTATCTACCTTTCTATTACATACATCATACTCATCCTTTTTCTTATGTTAAAAGGGGGTGTCCTTAAGGTGCCCAGACTGGCCTCAAACTCAATCCTCTTTTTCCTGAGTATCCATGTAGCTGGGACAAGTGTGTGCCACTATCACTATACCCAGCCTTCATTTATTCTTTCACCTGCCTGGAAAACCAGCAAGAAACAATTCCTCAATGAGGCTTCCCCACTGCATGGGAACAAGAAGAACCTGTCATATGTTATTGTCTTTCTGGGTACTTTTCATTTCCCTCCATAACATCAGGATTGTGAGTGATGACAAAGACCTTCCCCGTCCCTCCTTATTCTGGGTGTTGTCTGTTAAAGTTGATGCCTAATTCAAATACTAGTAATTCAGGCTGACTTTCCATTGAACCCTTAAAAATTTAGTTTGGAAATCATCTCTTCTGGGTAACTTTATCTGCTTGCTTCTTAATGAAATTATCACACCAAGTTTTCAATAGTCTGTTCTGATCTCATTGCACAATGTAACGTTCATTTTTCAGGCTCACGATATTTCTCAATTTGTAGTTTTGTTTTATTTTTGGTACTAGTAATATAACCCAGGGGCTTTGCCAATCAGCTACATCCCCAGTCTCCTTTTTAATTTTGTTTATTTATTTTTGAGATAATTTCTAAGTTGCTACCATTGGACTTGAACTCGTAATCCTCTTGCGTAAGCCCTCCCAAGTCACTAGGATTGCAGGTCTGCACCATCAGGCCCGGTCTCTTTATAGATTTTTTTTAATCATAATTCTTATGTCTTTTCACTCTCTGTACACAGTGATCCAGTCTTAGGAAGGCATATTGACTTAATAGCCAACAACAAAACCTGAAGCTGAACTGTCCAACTCAGCTCAAGTGTTTAATAGCTTTGTGTCTCAAGGCAAGTTACTCTTTCTCTGTTTCTTATTTGTGAAATGTGTGCAATTTTGGTGGCCTGGGTGATAGGCTGGTTGTGTTTGTATGGGTTCTGTACTCCTTTTCACATTCTCTGATTATTTTTCTATACCTTCTCATGAGTCTGTAATTTTAGGAATTGAGAAGGCTATAATTTGGGGACCTCTAACACCATAAATCCTTGAAAATAATCTAAGCACAAGAAGGTTCTCAGTAAATATTCCATGAAAAATGACTGAAAGGGAGAACTACCCTTTGACAATGTCTGTTAGATATTTTTGTATTTCTGTTTTCTTTTAATTTTTGAGCTGCTTCTCATGGTGTTGCCTGACATAGAGTCTGTATTCATCTATTATCAATAAATAATTTTTGAAGAGATCACAGAATAATTATTATGCAGGTTCAAGGCTCTGAAAATTTTGATAATAACATTATGTGTCCTCAACATAGGTATGAGTACTCCAAACCACATCCAATGTAGAAAGAAAGTTCACTTGAGATATATTTTATTTAAGGTCAACATTTCTGCTGGCAATTCTTTTTTTGAGGGGGAGGGTACAGGGATTGAACTCAGGGGCACTCCACCACTGAGCCACATTCCCAGCCCCATTTTGTATGTTATTTAGAGACAGGGTCTCACTGAGTTGCTTAGTGCCTCATGGTTGCTGAGGCTGGCTTTGGACACACAACCCTCCTGCCTCCGGTTCTTGAGCTGCTGGGATAAAGTGTGCACCACTGCACCTGGCTCTGCTGCAGTTCTATGATAAGATAATAAGAGTTTGACACGATTTGCTCAACATATTACAAGGTCTGACAAAAGGAATGCTAATATGTCTCCTTTCACCATCACCTTTTGATTTAGTTTTCCTTGTAGGAGAATAATCTAAGTATACTACATTCTCAGGGGTCATGTTCAACTAACATTTTAGGGAAATAAAACCAAAACATAACATGGAAACATTTATAGAAACACAGCAACACTTATAAGGGCATTAAGTAAAGTTTCCAAGTTTCATAGTTCAGAGCTCTTCCAGAACTATCTTGTTAAATATATGTATTCCAGAATCTAAGAAATGCAGATAATAAAGGAACATGTGATTGGTGCTTCTATATCACAAATATTTGGAATTATAGGGCATTAAGAAACTATGTCAGTATAACTAAATCATTTGCTTCATAAAACCCAGATGCAGCATCCTGGTCTGGCATTCCTACTGTCTAATATTCCTTTTCTATGTTACTATCATCATTATCTTTATTCAAAAATGCCTTCCCAATTAAACACTAGAAAAAGAAAGATTTCCTCACTGGCAGGCACTGAGCTGAGTGTGGCAGGAATCACAGATAAACCACAGGTTGCACTAGAAGGAGGGACATTGTTTTCAATTCTCAAGAGCAACAGTGTAAACAAGTTCCCAATTCTCACTTAAAAATTAAGCTTCCCTCTATTGGTTTGTAAGTTGTGGTCCCTCTGACTGCTCTTCAAACTTCTTTGTAATATAATTTTCCTTTCTAAAGACTGATGTGAAGGCATACAAATTCCAAGGTAATAAGCATTCAGTTTTCCAGAAAAAATTTCAAGGATTTAAAAATACATATAACAATTCTGTTAACATATCCAATGCATCAAATGATAAATTTTAATTAATATCTAATTCCATATAATACTAATAGATAATGTTTTATTTTCTAAAAAGTATTTATTGAGCATCTTCTATGTAAGAGATACTATTTTAAAGGCTTGGGATACATTAACAGTCAAAACATATTAAATTCCCTTCTCTTCCAGAGCAAGAAATAATCCTGTAGCAAATTTAACCAGCTAGTAAGAGAGAAGAGTTGATAAAACATTTACAATTTAGAGTTCAAATAAGTTATTATTTAATAAGATCAGGAGAGATTTGAGGAAACAATTTTGAAGTAATGTAAAAGGCACTAAAACACGAGAAAGTAGCAGGATGTGATGGTGTTTGCCTGCAGTCCTAGCTACTTGGAAATCAGAAAGACCGTCTGAGTCCAGCCAACCTGGGCAATGTAATGAGATCCCGTCTCAGGAAAAAAAATAAATAAATAAAGTGAGAAGTGTCACTGCTTTCAATAGAAATGTCCTAGGAATTACCGGAGACGAGTCAGAGAAGGGTATTCAAAGGAGCTGATGTCCAAATTGAGTTCTGAAGTCCTATCAATGATAACAAAGAGGTATTTTTAATAGAAAAAATTTCACACACAAGCATATGGAAGAGAGTACAACATACACAGGTAACCCTAAACTTCTCTGTTCAGCCAGAGCATAAATGAATGAAGAATTAGAGTTGTGACAGTTGAGTCTGGAGAGAGCAGAGGGACCCATGTCAAGAAGTCACTTTTATTCCATGGGCAGGGCAGGAGTAAGGTATTTATAGTTATGTATGGAGATTATATCATAATACCTTATTTTAGGAAGCATGCTCACATTCAGTGTTCAGATAGTACGAGAGAAAGGAGACACTTAGGAAACTCTTTAAATGAAGTAACATATGACAGTGTTGGGGTAAAGTGTTGGCAGGGAGAACAGAGAAGAGTGAACTCCATAAAGAGACTTGAAGCAGATATTGTGTAAAAGTACATCAGAATGCTGAGGGACTGGGAAATGTCAAGAATTCCTCTATTAATTTGTCAATAAATATCTATGTAGCTCCTGCTTTCTGCCTATCGACTTTGTATGCCCTTGCTAACCATGAGTGAGCAAGGAAGAGCAAAGATCCCTGTCATCTTGGGAATCACGTTTTATCAGAGAAATACAAATAAACATATTGAACATAACAGAAATAAGTAATATATTTGAAAGTAATAAACAGAACAGAAACAAAAATAGAGAAAAATGGTTGAGATAGAAAAATGTTGGGAGGAGAACAATTTGTCTCAAAATAACATGAACAACTTTTTCAAACAGATTTATTGAGATTGTGAGAAATATAACAGAGAGGTTCCTTAAAAAAGAAAGCATATTCAAGAGAGGCTTCTTTATAGTAACACATGAGAAAGAATACCATACTTTGGGGCTTATAGATGTGATAATACAGATAACAAAACATTACTATGTAGAAGAGTGAGAAGGAAAATCTGTTGAAACAAAGTCTGAATCAGTGACAGAGGATGATATGTAATACACCAATCAGTTAAATCCAGCCTTTCAGACTTAATGGGAAGAACAAGTTCAGAAGTGAACAACAGGCATTACAGAAGAAAATTCCACAAGAAATGTGTGTGACTTTAAACTTTGATCTGGAGAAAGACTCTAAGTCAAGTTGTCAATGAAGCAAGCTAAATACCCTTGAAATTTGCAACATAAACTAACAAACAATATGCTTCATCCTCCTGCCTCGAGGAGTATACCTTTGCCATGGAAAAATAGAAGGAATATATTGCAGACTTTGGTTATATGGCCAAAGCCTGGCAAAATTATGAAAATAACTAGATTTAATTATGAATTAGAATATCTACCAGCTTTTGATGAATTTTTGTATCAAAGAATAAAAATACAAACTATTTATAGATTATTCCATACATTTATTATTTTGTGTTCATTTCTGCTTGGTTATTAATATTCAAGATTATATGCATAAAAAGATTCAGAAAGCCAAGGGTCATGTTTTCTCTCATTTGTGCAAGCTAGAAAGAAAAAAAGTAATGCCTTCACATCAATATAGAATGGAGACAAGTAGAATAGAGGAAGGGGAGCAGATGTTGGGATGATGGAAAAGGGAAGGTATTGTGGAATTAAATTGATATAAATATGTTATGTGACCATACTACCAATATGTCACAATGAATCCCACCTTTATGTATAATTATAATGCACAAATAAAAAATACTAAGGATTTTATGTGTTTTGTCTAACTTCAAAATGGCAATTAGACAATGTTATCAATTCTTTGTATTTTAAATAATTAAAATTTTCAATGTGTGAAAATCTTCTATTTCAATAGTAGTTAAAATTTAAATTCAGAAGTGAACGAACCCTTTTACATGGTAAATTAAAAATGTGATGAGAAGACATATGAAATAGTCTTGTTGCAAAAATTATGATTTTATCTTACAAATTTCTATTAAACAAACTGTGAATATAATATCTTAAAGCAACACTTATATTTACTTAGTATTCTTTAGGTTTATAGATCATAAAAATTTAGACACTATTCTAACAACAAAAAATAACATCATTGTGCTCAATTTATTAAAAACTAACCAACTTGTTCAAATATCTTGGCAATTGATATGCTACTTTAATCTCTAGTGATCACAATACAGTTTCTAAAGATTCTGAATGTAGACTATTCTTACATTTATGTTCTCCCTTTTCTTTTTGGTTTCATTGTTTTAATTTTGCTTTATTTTATTTGAATAAAATGTTTATGAACATTTCATATGTAACATTTTTGATTTGAGAAAAATACAATTTAAAACATTTTAAAAATATTTTTAAAAGTCTTTAAAACTATCCAAATCATAATATTTAATTTAAGTTGTAGCAATATTATCAGCAAATGTATATATATATATATACACATTTATATATGTGAATATATGTGAATATATAATTGTGTATAGTCTAAATATATTTATTTTCTAAATAATATAATCTATATTATAACTACATAGCTTTTATAAATGTATATCACATATAAATTATTTATATATGTTTATATATCCTAAATTTACATCCTAGTCAGTTGAAGATATTGCAAATTCAAATCAATTGCATTTGAAATTCTTATGATTCTCTTTTTATATAATATATGCACTAACTTTTGATCCTATGATTTCTGGGGACAAATATAAACTAAGTGCTGACCATGACAAAAACTTTCTGGCTATTTTCAGCCAACTTTTTGTTCCTAGAGGAAGATTCATTTTTCATTGACATTTCCCTTTCAACATTAGCATAATGTCAAAGATAATCTTTTATTTATTTAAATAACATTAACATTGCAGTAATTTATTTGAAACTATTACTTTAGTACAATACATAATTTATTGATTCTAAAACTGTTTACAATTCTAATACTTAGCATCATCTAATTGTCAAAGAAATCACATACACTATAACTCTATCTATAATTATTTAAAATTCCAATCTTTCTCTGTCACAATATTCTATAGGTACAAATGTCACACTTAATTGAGTGCCTCTGGAACCAACAAGTAGAACATACAGAGAGGCAAGAAAAGTAATGCTTGACACTATTGCAAAATAATACTTTCTTCTGTGAGAATCTGCATTCCATTTAGTATGTGTAAAGATTTGGAAAGATTAATGAGGTAACATATTAATTCTTCCAATTAAATTCTCCCTGATCTCTGAAAGCAGTATCTTTTTTCAGTTATTAACAGGGATACACCTCATGTCCCTTTGTAGCATTGTTAAGGACCCAGCATTTGTTTTTAGGACTTAGGGCAAACAATACAGTGGAAAAATTTGTTCTCTTTAATCCTTACACTTTGTCTCTTTATGTGTGTTTATATGTACATACATACACACACACACACACACACACACACACACACACGTCTTTAACTTGAAGACACAGGTGAAAGACACAGTTCTTTAGCTTAAAGACATGTTAGCAGATGTTCTTGCCAGAGTTCAGATTTTCAAGGAAATAAGGATTGAAAGAGAATGGGCAAGAAATACACCAGAAATTTACTATATTCAATGGAAACCATTAGAAGTGATGCAATTACATGTGAGTAGAGAGAAAATAGGATTGATTGGTTATTTGAGGAAGAAGTAGTAGATATGAGTAGAAAGTAGTCCATTAAAAGTGATAAAGATCAATAAGAGAAGTGGGGGGAAAGAGTATGGGGGATCACAGAACCAAATGGGAGAATTTTAATGAGGCAAATAAATAAATGCTCTAGAGAGATTGTCATGGTTTGGATGTGAGGTGTCCCCCAAAAGCTCACATGTGAGACAATGCAGGAAATTTCAGAGGAGAAATGATTGGGTTGTAAGAGTCTTAACCCAAACAGTGAATTGATCTCTGATGGGATTAATTGGAAGTGGTAGGGTGTGGCTGGAGGAGGAGGGAATTGGGATGTTGCTATTGGGTATATATTTTGTATCTGGAGAGTGGAGTCTCTCTCTATTCCTGATGATGTGAGCTGCTTTCCTCTACCAAACTCTTCTGCCATGATGTCCTGCCTCACCTTGAGCCCTGAGGAATGGAGCGTGCTGTCTATGGATTGAGACCTCTGAAACCATGAGCCCTCAAATAAACTCTTTCTCCTCTATAATTGTGTGGTTGGGTCCTTTTAGTCACAGCAGCAAAAAAGCTGACTAAAACAGAGGTCTAATAAGACAATGACATAAAATAATGTTATGCCCAAGGAGGACATATTAATTGTCTACAGATAGCATTTTTCCATTTTGTTGTTTGCAATGGAAATTCCATTTTAAAAATGTAGGGAATAAGAAAGAATCCTCTTTTCCACCAAAGCTACAGCTGACCACATAAACTAACTTTGGTCAGTGAGATAGAGGAGAAAGCTGTTTTAGGGGTTTTCTTGGACAGGCGTTTCCCTTCCCAAATCAAAGGATGGCATGAAGATTTCATATGACTCTCTCCAGAGCCAAATATGGAGAGGATGCCTACAACTGTGAAGCCAACGTTTGATCTGGAGAAACAAGCCCAGGAATCAGCAGAGTAGGCACCCCATCCTGTTGTGCTATTTAACTTAAAACAGCAGCTTCCTACTTCAATACTCATTATGTAGGGATTATTGCTGGGGATTGTGGAGAAGGAGTAAGAAAAAAAAGAACAAATTTTTTAAAAGTAGGATAAACTTAAGCCACATTGAGCCAAGATATTCTGATAGCAAATAAAAATATTTCCAATATTAAATATGGATACAAAATTGGAATTGAAGAAATAGGTATTCCTGAGAATATGTGATTTGAACCCTTTTGTGGTGAATTGAAAAGTGGTTTGGAGGATGAAATTAGAGAGAGTGAGGGTTGATCCAGTCAGTATGTGTTGTTTTGCTTAGGAAATTGGGGGGAGAGCTAGATGGATGCAGGAACTTCAAGGATATTTTTATGTGTTTTCGCTTTATTGTGTAGTTCTTAAAACACAATTTTAAAAAAGCAACAACACATGTTGAAAAGAAAATAAAGAATTAGATTTAAATCCTGTTTCCACAAATACTACTAGGTTCTTGAGTAATAATTTCACAAAGCATAAATAACCTTATTTATTAAAAAGGAGATTTTGATAAATTTTAACATCTTTCCCATTGAGGTGGCAGAAAAATGAGAAGCACAATCATGATAGTTAATTTGAATTTGTAGACTCTTTGAACCAAGTCACACTGTTCTCCAATTTAATATTGCTCTTCTTTGACGATGACTAATATGAAGATTATTGATTAGTACAAGCTTTCAGTTAACTCTTGAAAAAGTATGCATATCTGTTTCACAGTGACAGATAATAGAATAACTTCATGATGTATAAACAATGAATCATTCAAAGAAAGTAGTCACTAAATTTTAAATATGTATTGATAATAAAATGGGTCAAAACTATGTGATAAATTAGGCAATAGAGAACATATTTATTTCACAATTGTCAATTATGTTAGTGACTAATATATTTTTTGTAACTAGCGATATGATAAAGGATTATAAATTGAGCAATTTTTTAAAACCAACTGATGTCAGTTTGTTTACTCCATTATTTATATACAAATACTCATACTTCAAACAAAATAAGAATTCATGAAATTACTAAGGATTGAAAAATGTCATATTAATTAATAGAAATTATGGTTTTAAAACTCGTAAGAAATATAGTGATCAAATCTAAACATACATACAGATATGCATTTTATTTATGCAATATGATTTTGTGCATTCCTGGAAATGATTCTGTGTTAACTGGAAAAGGGCTAAAAATCAGATTTATTAAAGACATACTTTGTAACAGGTAACATAAAAGAAACTAAGTATCCCAGCATGGTCTACATTGTGGTCTTACAATGTTGGTAGGGAAATTTCTATGTTTTAGAAGAAAATAAAATTCAGTAAAATATAATAATTAGTCAAAGATTTTACATACACTGAAAGTTAACTGCAAATGTGCTTGCCTCTTTATCTTGCTGCTTCCAATAAAATTAAAATTCATTTATTCTCATGCTAGATTTTATGTAGTAATAGTTTATTCAAACTTGGATGCTTCCTTTTGAAAACATTTATCATTGTGGTAGAAAATTGCTCACATATGTGTATATATGAATATATAACAAGAAATCCCATCGTTATGTACAACTATAATGTACCAAGAAAAATATTTAAATAATTAAATCACTCATATATATTTTAGGTGAGCATAATCAATAATTATTTTTCTATAAATCAGAATATACTTCTTGACTTTTAAATCAGAAAAGGATATTTATTTGTAAGGTACATAAAACTGACACTTTATCACTGAAAGTGATGTCCTGTATTTTCCCATATTTCATCCATATTCTCATTCATCTTTGTCTTTTTCATAGAAATTTTTAAATATTCATATATATAATATCATTGCTGAAAAAGTGATAAATATCCTCAATGAAATGTCTTCAGTGTTATTAACATATATTTGTCTTTCTTTGGAAAACACAAGCTTGTACAAGTTAGCTCTCCTATTTATGACATTAACAAATTTTGGACTAAATATAAATAAAACAAATGTTGTAAGGAATATTAAAGCAGGCTGGAACTGAAGGACTTCTGTCAGTTAAAATGAGGAGAATAAACTAGAATAGCACCATATTGAACTAGTACATTACCCCAGGACATTTAATTCAAGTGGAATACAGAATTTGGAGTAACAGAGAAAAGTTACGGTCTCACTGGACCAAGAATCCTCGTGTGTGTGTGTGTGTGTGTGTGTGTGTGTGTGTGTGTGTGTTTCAACATGGAATTTTAAGTGAGACTATCCCAAAACCAAAAATAATTGAATAAAAACTCAAAGAAATTGTCACTGGGAAAACTATGCTTTAAAAATGAATTCTTCATTTTGAAGAGAAATTATACCAGTTAGAAATATGGGAATATTTTCAAGGAGAGAAAGAGTATGCTGATCTTAAAGAATTTTCTTTATATACATAATTATGGATTGTGATATTAAATTTAATATGTCTTAATTTTAAAACTATTAAAATACATGAAGATAAGGAATATTTCCAACCAAATATGTCTTATTTGGAATCCATGAAAGAAACTACAGACAGAACTTTGATTTTCTTACAATAAACACTGCTACTCATACAATGGTTGAATTGATTTAATTTGAATATATTTAATATTTGACTACAAAAATAACCCTTCATCAGAAGATTGCCAAAATTGAAATTGAATTTAAAAATATCTTCAGGTATTTAATAATGTCTATGATTTTTCTAAGGTGGTCATCCTTGAAAAAACTTTTAGAATACATACCTTTTACTTACTTTTATTGCAATTTTAAGGAGGGAATAGAATTGTTTTCCTTTTAGTAAACGTTGGGTTTTGGATTGTGTCCCCCCATACCACTGCCCACCATAATCACATATTGAGGTCCTAATCTCAGAAAGTGACTTTCCTTGATTATAGAATATTTACAGAGGTATTCAAGTTAAAAAGAGGACAATAACATTATTTCTAATCCAAATTGACTGCTGTCTAAATAAAAGGGGACAATTAGGATGCAAAGGAAAACATGCAGAGTGGGAAGATGACTTGAAGAGTCATAAAGAGAAAAGAACCATTCGCAAGCCAAAATGAGACACCTGGGACCGCTAAAAGGAAACACCTGACTCAGATCCTTCTCTTACAGGTCACAGAAGGAGTCACCACTGCCAACACCTTCTTTCAGTCTTCCATCCTCCAGAACTGTGAGACAATACACTCCTATTTTTTAAGTCACCCAATTTGTGTTATTACATTACAGGAGTCCCAGCAAATTGATGCAGACTGAGATGTGAGGTCTTACAACAAACACTTAACCATGTGAAAGTGGCTTTGAAAGTGAATAATAGAGGCTTGAAGACTGGTTAGGTGCTTGACATAAAATCCTAGATTGCCTTGAAGAGAAAGTTGGCAGAAATATGGGCATTACAAGAGGTTCCATGATGGTTAAGAAAGGAAATAAGAGCTGCAGAAAAAGCTTATGTGTTAAGTAATAGATAAATCATCATGAGTAGAATGTTGTTGTACATATAAAATGCTAAAGGTGCTTCTTTTGAGGTCTCACAGAGACCTGAAGAACATCTTATTGGAAACTGGTGAGAATGTGATCCTGGTTATAATGTGACAGAGGCCTTGCTTAATTACACAACACACAGAGACACATGACATATTAGATAGCATTCCCACTGATGATGAGGGTAAAGGAAATGCAACACAGGTCTTGTACCAGTGCAATTCATTGGTCTTCTTACACAAACTATGAACTTTAAGTGACCAACTTAAAACACAGTGAGGAAGTCTCAGGAAAGCTTAGCAGTAGCTCCACTGTGAAAGAGTGTGGGATGCTGTCTATCACTTTTCTTGTAAGAATTCACTATATATTTTTGTAAATCATTGTTTCTTTTCTCAGATCTCATCAGGAAAATGTGGTAGCCCATAAAGAAACAATTTGAAAAGGAAAGAAAAAAAATTCTGTAATAGAATCATTATTCTACAAAAAGATTTTAGAGTTCCTATCCTTGAAAGTAATTTATAATTGGTAAGGAGGTAAAGAAATTTTCTGTCAATAGGATTTTATTCTTATTTGAATGCTTCCAAATAGGTTTATACTTAGGAGAGCTTAGAGGTCTCATATTTCTGTATTCTATCTTATAAAGATCAAGAATGAAAGAGAAAATAACCAGTAAATCTATTTTACAGTGGAAATAACTCTCTACCATGCTAGTGACTTTTTAATTAATTCAGTAGTTTAATGGTTAATTTAAATATTTATCTTTATAACAAGTATACTGCAAGGTGATATTTGTATGAGCCTACTGGTTTACTTTAGAAAATAGACTCACTGTCCCTTCTGACTTTAGGATATCCACTCTAGGAGAAGAGAAACTCATCTCTATCCTAATACCTATAAAAATTAATCTATGTAATTTCTGTCTTCTACATTTGTTCACCTCTTATTCCAAAGTCAAGTCAAAGAAGGGAAGGGGCCTGGAAATAGGAAAAACAGTGGAATGAATTAGACATAAGTTTTCCTTTGTTCATATGTGAACACATGACCAGTGTAACTCCACACCATGTATGACCACAAGAAAGGGAAGTTATACTCCATGTATATATGGTAAGTCAGAATATACTCTACTTTCATATATATCAAAAAAACAAATAAAAATATTGTTCATAATATAGCTATCTTTTTTCTTTAATATTTAGACCTATGTAAAATTGGAAAATAAATTTCCTCACTTCAGATGTAGTTTTCTGTTGAACAGTACTAAGCTTATGATGTAAGATAAGTTTTCAAATCTGTGTGATGTAAGGTAAGTTTTCAAATCTGTGTGATTTTGAGACATAGTAGAACAGGTCTTCTGCTCCCAACAACCCTTTCTTTTTTCACAGTTCTTGGAATAAATGTTGCATATCAGTTTATGTGGGTTGGTTTTAGAGCTTTAATGATTTTCAAAAGTTACCTAAATAATATTAAAAAACTGTGTACTACTAGTAGCCAACATGCATTTTAGTCTGGCATAAGGAGCTAGGACATCTCTTGTTTATCCAATAGAAGGAAAGGACTATCAAATATGAAGTGTAAATTGAGACATAGTTGCAAGCTTAGCAGATTAGATCCGGGAGAATCTTGATATGTCTTTAATAAGCAACTCACATTATAAGCTCTTTACTGAAAAATCATGCTCACTTTCCTTAAGAGAAAAAACAAATTATATAACTTCGGTTTCACACCAAAAGATAGATGGATTGGTTCAGAGTGTGAAGCCATTTCTGTGAACACTAAGAAAATGGTCAAACCACCAAGACTGATTCTAAATGCAAACAGATAAATCTGTGCCTGTTTCTAATTGAACAACACGGGCTAGACAGGGACTCTGTTTTTGGATTCTAGCCCTACCTGTAAAAGCATACTAACATTTTAAGAAATCTGAATTTATAAAGATATATAAATTATCATCAATGTGGATTGCCCTGATAAAGTTATGTAAATGTTCTTGCAAATGTAATGTATAAATGTGATCATAAAGCACAGAGCAGATGCTTCAAAATGACCCAAAGGTATTCTTGAGGACATTGCACATATGACACTGTCATGGAGTGTGTACCTGAGGACATCTAGTTTAGCCAACCAAGTAGCTAATATCATTACCTGGATGGCTGCTCTTTGGTATTCCTTAAGTAAGAGATTATAAAGGTTTTACTAATCTATCTTTCCCTAAATGATAATTTTTATTGCAGTCCTCCCTTCTTTTGCCCACATTTATGTATTTTGCATACTTATTACACATTTGTTAGTCATAGCAGTACCATGAATTAATGTATCTGGAGCTGACCGGAAGCTTTCATATGGTCCAGTTGCATACAAGCATATTGGACTGTTTTCTTTTGGACAAAGAAATATCAGTTCAGTTAGGCAATGATGGTATTAAGAATGAATGAATGGGATGGAGTACAAGTATGGATGTTGGTTCATCAAAGAATGAATTTCTTTTAATACCTCCTCTTTATCCTTAATACTTGCCATTTTCGTTTTGCAGTAGCTATAATATTTGGTTAGAACTGATCCCAGGGCTTCACAAATAATCATGTGAATTTAATAGTTAATAAATAAATGAATATGAAAATAAAATTTTTTAATAAAATAGAATTATAACAAGGAGATCACAAGTACAATTTTAATTGCAAATAATTAAAATCTCATGCCCATCTGTATTAAACAAGCAAGGACAACAGTGCCACGTATTGAAAAAACTTCCATAATGTAAAATGTAGTTGTGAGTCTTGAGCATTTTTGATGCTCAAAATGGCCAGTAGCTCTGTGATTCTATCTTCAGAAATTCCTTCTTTTGCTTCTCCAAAATCTCAGATTGTTTCCCTCTCTTAAGTTGACTTTCTTCCACACATGGTAATGGAACAACAATGGCAGACTGTAGACGGCGCTGTTGCTTCTTGAGTCTTTCATTTCTGCCAAAAACTGACTGAAAGAAGTGTTCTCAGTTTAGGGGTTTTCAATGGGGACAAGAAAATAAAATCGTCCCAGATAAAGATCTTGGAATTTGTTAATAATTTCCAAATTTTCTTTTCATAATTTTATATCCATAATTGCTGATTTACCTTTACCTTGATAAGCAAAGTCAATGTTGTTATTTTCTTTTACTTTTCTCTTTGAAATAAGATATTAATTCCTGATTATTTTTTACTTCTACTACTTACTTTTATTCTCTTTTTACATGTGGTGTAGATTTCCAACCTAATAGAGTGATGGGAAGCTCTGGCAAACTCCAAGTCCCCATTTGTTTTATGTGAACATTTCCATGTTTTTTAATAACCTCCTATTACAGTTTGGATATGAGGTGTCCCCCAAAAGCTCACATGTGAGACAATGCAATAAGGTTCAGAGGAGAAATGATTGTGTTGTGAGAGTCTTAACCCAATCAGTGATTTAATCCCCTGATGGGCTTCACTGAGTGGTAACTGAAGAGGTAGGGTGTGACTGGAGGAGGTGGGAATTCAGGCAAGACTTTGTGTATTTATTTGTATCTGGAGAGTAGAATCTCTTTTTCTACTTCCTGATCTCATGTGAGCTGCTACCCTCTGCCACAACACTCCACCATGATGTTCTGCCTCATCCCAAGTCCCAAGGAATGGAGCCAAACTTCTATGTACTAAGACCTCTGAAACCATGAGCCCTCAAATAAACCTTTCCTCCTCTACAATTGTTCTAGTCAGATCTTTAGTCACAGCAGCGAAATAGATGACTAAAACATCTCCACACTGCATGGCAACAACTTTACAAATGCACCCTTCACTACTAAGTCAGTCATGAAATAGCTACTTAAAATTAAGAAGTTTCTGAATCATATTCTGTGGATATAGTTCCACATCAGTGACAGATGAGATATTTGCTCTTACAAACCATGAAAGTATTTCCAGTAGATGTGTTTTATAATATGATTTCATTCACAGTATCAATCAAGTTTGTTTTCATTCAACATAGATATTGTACTCTGGAAAAACTCAAAATAAAGAAGTGACGATATTATATATACAGAAATCACATTTTTTTCCTTAATATTAGGCAATAAGGTTCAGAGGAGAATGCAATTTGAGTATTAGGAGAGAAAAACTTTAGTAGTAATTTTTCCTACCATAGCTGAATGAAAATGGTTGAATCAGAAAGCATTACCAGTACTCTAAGGGAGGAAAGATTGCTTTTGCTCCCTTTCTTTGCTTACCATATTTTATCATGTTTGTGCTGCTAAATCAAAATAAGATTCTTGGGTATTTAATTATAAAAATATTCACATTGAAATAAAGACAATGAAAAAACTTACTATGATTTTAGTATGTACTTATCATACAACATTAAATTTTACATTTAAAGCATCTTCATAAGAAATGAATGTGTTCCTGGAAAAGTAGATATTAGAATAAAGACTATTTACAATCATACAAACTGTTTATGTTTATAATATAATCTTGAGCAATATAAAATTTACCTATTACTTATGTATATATGGGTGTGTATACACACACACACACACACACACACACACACACATATTTATAAAGAGAGAGGGAAACAGGGCAATGAAGAGAAGGAAAAAGGGAAAGATCTACAATAAAGTGAAAGCTGTATTTTCAAGTTTCAGGTATTTTTTCCTTAAATTCCTTATTCAACATTTCCTGGATGCATTTACTCTATGTTTGGCACCATTTTTGGTATTGTAAATTGTCATTGTTACAGTCCTAGGGAGAGACAAGTAAGAAAAATTAATTGAGTAATTTTAAGAAGTAAGTGGATTCCTCAAAAATATTCAAATTATGGGAAAACTAAAGCAGAAAGTTCAACACCCACCGAACTAGGAAAAGCTAGAGACCCTAGGCAAGTGCAGTTGCACACACATATGTATGCAAACACACACACACTAAGCTGCACTGCCTTACAGAAGCTTTGACCCTTGGTTTCTAAGTGAAGTCAGTTGATGATGCCCTTACAGGGAACTAGCTGAAGAATAAGTAACTGACCCATTATTTCCCCCTTTTAGGATCTCAAAAAATAAAGACCCTTCATGTCAGGGTACAGGGCCCAGAGCAGGGCAGCGAAAGACCAATGGCCCTCTCAGGAAGTGAACCCATGATATTTTCAACACAGGCAAGAAATTGGAAAAAAAAAAAAAAATGTTAGACATATGCTTAAAACATTTTTTCCCTTTGTATATCTAGTTGAGGTAAGGGCTGTGTTTTTACTGTTCACAGTTCTGTCAACCGAACATTTAGCATAGTGTGGAGCAGAAGCACAATGTGTATATCTAATGAATGTATGTATGAATGGGGAACAGTTGCAGCTATTTTAAATTATTTAAAAGTGTAATATAGAGTACTCCTGTTCTACTTTGCTCCGGAGATTTCAAATTATGACTCCAGGATTATACATAGAAGCCTAAACAAAAGATATACATTTTTTAAAACGAGAAATTGTCTGTTAAATAATAAAATCCCGTATTAGTGCTGAGCCTTCTGCCAGTCAACTCATTCAAGTAGAGATATGGTCTTTTAGAAAGGATGGAGAAGAGCAAATGCAGTGACAGAACAGGCACTTGGACTGGCTGAACACTAACGTCTCCACCACTTCTAAGATCCTTCAATTATGGGGCCCGCAGGAGACATTTATTTCACTGTAAGTATCAGGAGAGCTGTGCTTCTCTTGAGGAACTGTTTGTTGTTAGCCCCTTTGGGACATTCTAAATCTCGACACGGATCTTTGCTTTGACAGTAAGGAATTTTACAGTCAAATTTGTGGTCCACTTTAGCAAACATATAGAATGTTTTATGGCCGTTGGATTTGCATATTAGCAGTCTCTCTAGCTTTATCTTATTTTGCTTGTATGTACCATATATCTAATCTCTTTTTTAACCTTACTGGTTATTTTCTAACTTACTTATATGCCTTTGGGGAAGAGGCAAGATATAAACAAAGTCTTCCATAACTCTGTTGTCTTAAAATTCTGAATAAATTCGAAGAGGAAAAATAGCTAGGTAACAATTTATGTAAATATTCTTGTAAAACACATACGAGGGACATTTTTGCATGGTAAATTTTATCCCATCCCACTATGTATTGGCAGGCAGATTTCTAAATTTCATGGAGAGGGGAAATGAAGCATGCACAATCTACAAAAGCAAAATCCTAAAAGGAAATAATTTTAGGAAATTTCTCTCATAAAGTTTAAAATTACTAAACTATTTCTGATATTTGAGATATCCTCAGTAGATATTTGAGTACAAGAAAAATAGCAGGGAATTCCAAGGTGTAATTAATTTTGGTGTTAAGGAAGTTCTCTAACAGAAGTCCCGGCCTATCCCACTGTGGTGTGAGGGTTGTGTTTGTAGCACACAGAGGCATTGGAAATCCTCTTTGGAATCCACAATTCTAGAGCTGGAATCATTCACTGAAGTTAAAAACAGGGTATAAAGCATCAATAAATACCTAAGAAAGTACTTTGGAGTTCAAATATGCAATGATATAGGTAGAGTGTATGTAAGCATAGATGTACTCTATGCTTTTCCCTCACTCCACGATGACACACAGAGACAGACACCAGGAGACCTTCACCATAAACAGGTGGGGAAAAAGAAGCCACTGTCACTCTCCAAAGGGAAGAATATTTGGTAACAAATGCCTTTATCTCTGGTATTCAAAACTAAGATGGACCCTGCAAACAATACTTTGAAAGTAATTACAATTCAATTTATTTGGATATGTTCATGTTGCTAGTTAAAATAATAGGACATGCTAAGAGTATCCATGCTGATTGTAGGGGAGAACAGAGTTCCTTTTCTTACCCATTGCAAAGTTCATTACTGGGGTGCCTATAACAAAAAAAATAGTTCAACAAGAGAAAAATATACAAATATACATAAGGTAAGTTTTATGTAACACAAAAGGCTTCATAAGGAAACAAAGACTCAAAGTAACAGGTAAGCCTGTGTATTTTGGGGCTAAGATTTAAGGAAAGGTGAACAGCTAAGCAGTAGTGTGACTGGACAAGGGAGTTGATTGAATGGGTATTAAGTGGGGGGATTTAGCAAAGCTTGTTTGTTCAGAATCTTCTCTACTTACCAAGTATTCAGAGATAAGTATGTTCCTTCCTTCAGATGTAGGGAAGGCACCTAATGAAGGAAGTGTTTTGAAGAAGAGGTGAAAGGAAGATAACATTAAACTTCAGGCTTCTAAAGTTCTCTCACATGACAGTTGCTGTACTAACTGTAGTGTGTCTTGCATCCCAACATTGATCACACTCAGGTTTATACACACTTGTTCAGATTCTAAAAATGACCACTTTGTATTGGCATAAATTGATCCTTATAAAAATCAAAATGAATAAATTAAATACTTTTATGTCAATAAAAATCAAGTTTAAGTGACCTAAGGATTTCACATGAATATTAAATCAAGTCACTGTTGGGATTCAGTCCAAAGGCTTTGTCCACCAAGTTTTAAACCAAAAAAAAATTACACAGGCTCCCAAGCATGGCTTACTTTCCACCAAAATATGATACCACTGTGGACATTTGACATAAAATTGTAGAAATTAGGATAACTTATACCCTTGCTTTTATGGTCAAATATGAACTTCTATAAATAAAGAAGCAAAGTAAAATTAAATATTATTTCCCAGAAAAAATAACTTAAACAGAGGTAAATATATTTAGTTGATATTTGTCAGTTTGAAGAATTACAGTTAAAATGAAAATGCTGAATTTTTGAAAAATCTATGTTTTAATCATACTTGGTTGAGCAAATTATTTTTTTATAAAAATGATTTTGTGAATAAAGGTCTTAGGAGATCTGTTTTGGAAAATGTGAACACTTGTTTATATTCCTATATTATTTCACTAATTCTTACTTTTATTATCTTTGAAGGTAATTTAGGATGTTAATTTTCAGTTGAAACATTTGCCAGCACAGACTTTCTTTATACAAAGAAAAATTTACAGGTCCTCATTGTTCATAATATTTGAATGTATCTTCAAAAAGGAGGAACATACTAAAATTAAAACCTCAAATTTTTAAATACAAAAGCTAAAATCATAGCCATATTCTTCCTACAACTTTGTTAAGATTTGAGTGGTTTGACCAAAATTATTATACAACCAGAATGTGATACCCAGAAGATGACAGTCAACATTTTTAGTATTTGGCTGCCTCATGCTACTCCTATAATCCCGTCATATAAGAGGAAACTCTGCAGATGTCATTTTAGAATACAGCAAAAGTGTATCATATTGAAAATTGTGAATGTTTCAAAAAACTAAAATATGTTGCTCTTAAAATACTGCATAATGTGCTTAATATATACAACCAGGCTTTTTTCTAGCATACTAGGAAACATAATAAAAGTGTATATATATATATATATATATATATATATATATCACAAATATATATATATATTTGTGACAGTTGTAAGACATTCTACTTTTCATACATCATGTTTTACAATGCAGTTATTTTCTAAGGCTTATAACCAAAATGCTATAAGGCATGCCTATCATGTGCTAAGTGTCATGCTTGAAGTTTAAGGCTTCAAAATGCAAAAGTAAAAGACCTTAAAATGTAAAAGTAAAAGAATTTTTGTACATCTATTATATAATGAAATATAACACATGTATGCAGCAGAAACTATATTGATGCAAAGATCACATAATTGGTTTCATTTTTCTTTTGATCACAGAAGGACTACTAGACCAAAAAAAACTGTAGGTTTTGGGTTTTACTTTGAGTTATATATGTAGGAGAAAAAAAATCACTGGCCAGAAAGCAGAAAATAAATATGTAAAATTATTGAATAATTGATAGCATCTATGTACTGGCATAAGGGTGTTTCAGTCATTGATGAACCACATATATGACCATGGCCCCATCTTAATTTGTGTTAGCACATTCTATAATGTTCACACAATGATAAAATTTCCTAACCATTTATTTTTTCTGAATGCATACCCATCCTTACTGTACTATCGGCCAAGATTGATAAAATATACTAAGTCAATAAAAAATAAGAACTCTGGCATGTAAAACATTTATTACAAATATATTATGATGAAAAGTAAATGATACTATCAACAGTATACAAAAGTGCAAACTAGAAGAGAATAAAAAGTCCTTCAAGAGACATTTAAACTGTACTCAGGGCTAGAAATGTAGCTTAGTATTAAAGCACATGCCTATCATGTGAGGTCCTGGGTTTGATTTTCAGCACTGCAAAAACTAAATTAAGAATAAAATCAAATAAAATGTTTAAATTATTTTATTGAAAATGTGACATTATGAAAAAGTTAGAAACAAATAAATTCATTGAAAACTAATCTTTGTTAGTTATACTATTTCTGATTTTAGTGTCGATGAACTTCTTTCTACATTCATTCATGATAAATTTTCTCCACAAACAGGAAAACCATATCTGAAATATAAGTAATATTTATATTAACATGAATAGACAAATATTACTACACTAATCTCAAAAGTTTGGTTAATATAGTATCAAGTTTAATGGTTTAAATCAAGTGTTGCAAATAAATGTTAACAAAAAAGGGAAAAATAAATGAAGCAAACAGTTGGTTCTATGAAAGATCACCAAAATTTATGAAGTTTTAGCTAAATAATCCAAGAACGAAAGAGAGCAAAATCATATAAATAAAATCAGAATTAGAAGAGAGGACATTTTAACAAATTAAATAGAAATAATAAAATATTATAGAATAATGCTATAAACTATTGGAAAACAGCTCTTTGGATAAGAGATAAATTCCTAAATGTTATGAAATATGAACTAAATTACTAAAACATACAGTCCACCAGTATGAATCATGAAGAAACAGAAAATTTTAATGGACATATAACTCTGTTAGTCAGCTTTTAATCATAGTGACAAAATACCAGACATACATGACTTAAAAAGAGAAAAGATTTACTTTGGCCCATGGTTCCCAGAAGTTTCCATCATGGTTGTCTGGCTTTCTTGCTTTGGCCCTGAGATGAAGTAGAATGACATTTTTGCTAAAATAGAAAAAAATACATCCTAAAAACTTACCTGAAATCTCAAGGAACTCTAAACAACCTAAACAATTTTTAATAGAAGAACAATGTCTCACACTTACAGATTTTACAACTTACTATAAAACAGTGTGGTACTGGTATAAAAATAGACATGTAAACCAATGGGATAGACTAGAGACACAGAAATAAACAGAAATAAACTCTGGTATATGTGATCAAATTATTTCTGACAAAGAAACCAACACCATCCATTAATGGAAAATGACAGTCTCAAGTAAATGATGCTATAAACCTGGATATCCACATGCAAAAGAATGATTTTGGACCTTAAATTTATAGATATATAAAATTAATTCACCAGGGTTAATATTTTAAATACAAGACTTAAACTTATAAAACTATTACAAGAAAATGTAGAAAAAGCTTGATGACACTAGACATGGCAATGTCTTCTTGCATATGACATCAAAATTAAAGGCCAAAACAAAAATAAAATAGATAATTTAATCTATAACAGTAGTATGTATGTGCATGAAAGGACAGAATCAAGAAAGAAAATCAATAGAACAGGAGAAATGTTTGCAAATCATATATCTGATGAGTGGTTAGTGACCAGAATGTACAAAGAACCCCTACAGATCATCAACAGCAAAATAACCCAATTAATAAATAGGCAAAGGATTTGAATGGACAGTTCTCCAAAGAACTCACCAACAAACATGAAAAAATGCTTAACATCATTTCAAACACAACAGGGCACTGTATATCAAAACCACAATGAGCTACCTCCTTATACCCACCGAAGTTTACTCTTAAAAATCAAAATAACAAGAATCCTAGAAAATAGTAAGTGTTGGTGAGGTCATGGGAAAATTAAAGCCCTTATGCTACAGTAGCATGAGTACAAATGGATCTTTGCTATGGATAATAATGTGGTGATGCCTCAGGAATTAAAAAATCAAATTACCATAATATCTGTCAATTTTACTTCTGAAAGCCTGTATCAAAAAGAAGTTAAAAAGAGTGAAAAGCATGGTCTCAAAGGATATTGATATACCATATTCCTCGCAGCATTATTTCCAATAACCAAAAGGTAGAAATAATATAAATTTCCACCATTGGATGAATGAATAAGCAAAATGTTTTATATACATGAGTGTGTGTGTGTATGCACACACACATACATACATATGCACACAATGGGATATCATTAAGCTTTATAAAGAAAGGAAATTCCTAACTACACTAAAACATGGATAAATGTTGAGGACATTATATTAAGTGGAAAAATTCTATCAGAAAAATGAAAATCATGTCTGATCTTTTATATGAGGTATATAAAATTGGGAAACAGAAACAATAAGGGAAATGATGGTTGTCAGGAATTTGGGGAAACAGAAATTGCAGATTTATTGTTGAATCAATGTAGAGCTGAATTTTTGACAGATGCAAAAATTCTGGTAATTAGTGCACAAAAATGTGAATATACTTAAAACTAAAATCGAAGTATGTTTTGTGGCATTTGTTTACCTGAGTCTCAATTATTTTATTTAATATCATATCCTCCAGGTCATTCATGTATTTCTAAATGACATTCACAGATGACTGGATTAATAAAATATTAAATATACACAATTCAATATGACTCAGTCATAAGAACTAAAATTGTTTAATTTTTGTGTAAGGATAGAGTAAGTATTTTCCATAACAATATTTCATAGTCAATTTAAGAGCCTTACAAATATTATGTGGTCAATATATAGTTTTGTAGTTAGGTGAACTTTATCCTTTCTGTACTTATCTATTCAGTACTTACTGTACCTACAGTTAAAAATTTTGCATTGTGCAACTGAAAATTGTTTAGGAGGTAGGTCTCCTATTAAATGTGTTTTCCACAGTAAAAAATAAAAATAAAACTCTGTTTTATAACTATCACTATGATAATTAAGAAATTTGTAATAGAATTTTGTATTTCCATTTCAATGTTTCTCAAAAAAATATATCATGAATAATTTTGTTGTATGACAATAATTCATTCACAACCATACTATCAAAATTACTCTAAAATAATGCTAATATAAGAAAATCAAATGCTTTAAAATTTCAAAATAAAATGTAAACAAGTATAATAATGATTATTAAAACAAAAAACTGTAATTGATCATTAGTATCAATTTAAATCTCAGAAATATAATTTTTTAAAATTTTTGTTATTGTTTTGCTCTTGAATGTGAAATATTTTCACTTCTGCAGGGTTTATCTGACCTTCTAAAGTACCCTACAGCAAATGCAGGTACTGATGTTACATAAAGTAAAGAATGTTGTGTTGGTAAAGTACAATAATTCATAAATTTTTGCAGTAAAATTTCATAATGTTTCTTTTTCTAAAAATAATCCATTTTTTTTTCTCCTGCAGCAAAATAATATCATTCCCTGTCAGAATAAAAGACAAGACAAGACAAGTAAAAGTACTTTTCAGAATTACTCAAAAACATAAGCCTCTGGAAAAATAATAGTGACTGTATGCTAATATATTTTCTGTTTCTGACCTCATGAGATAATACAATCTTTGAAAAACACTTGCATTTTATTAGTAAGTAATTTGATAATCACTCTGATAAGTATTTCATCAAATTCAAATCAATGCAAAGTGTATTGTGCTCAATGATAAAATATGAAGAGAAAATTAGTAGAAATGAAATATTAGAAGCAGTACTACACATTTCTCTTGAAATAAATTATACTTTCAAAGTGATTTTTTGAAATTTTGTCCTTTTATTTTAATGCTGCAAAATGGAAAAACAATATTTATTGGTTCTTCAAAACAGAATGGAGTAATGCTATCATTAACATTGTGGAGCAGGGATCCCCATCAGTTGTTTACTCACAAAGCACTGATTTGGCAACCAACCATGATTGCCAGAGACAAATGTGAATTTGTGTAAGCTAGATGACCCAGGTAAAAGATTACAATACTCCCAGTGAACTCTAAAACTTAGAAAACTTTGAGAAGATAGGTGCACATCCTCGATTTAGCTTCTAACAGACGATTGGAAATCAATCACATTCTCTTGTGGACTCTGCTCTGGCCTTGTTCAACAACAGTTCCATTTTCTTCCAGGAGAAACCACATCCATTAGCCCCCAACTGTAGGCTTACCTACAGCTGACCAGAAACTAGATGTGGAAGGAACCCCTCTCTGCTTGAAGGTGGCTCCAAAAGCAGTCCTGTAACATCTGGTAACATTTAGAAATCATGACTGTCCATGGTCCAGTAGCACCCTTACTGATGGCAAACCCAACTGCAAACTCTGAATCACCCCTGTTTTCCTATCGACTAAGTTTCACCTCTACCCACACACAGACTCAGTTCTAACCCCATCAAGCTGCACCTCTGGAGGCAGCCCCCCATTGCCTACATTTCAGATGTCAGCCATTCCTGTCTATAATTATGACTCCCCATCCTCCCCTGCCTCCAATGGCCTTGCCCACGAATCCCACAGATCCTGGCATTAGGCCCTCTGCCAACACTTCCAACTTGATATCCCATGCATTCTGCCATCCAACTAGCCAGGAGTCTCTAAGATGGCAAACTAGTGCAAGTTTTCCTCAGAGTCCAACTGGTGAAGACTGGAAGAGGTGATGACTCCTTTAGATGCACATGAACACAAGGAAATCATGAAGAGTGAGAGAAACAAAACACCACCAGAAAACCAATAAATCTCCATTTACCCATATAAAGGAAATGGAAATTCATGAACCACTTTAAATAGTAGATTAAACACCTACATGTAAGCTCTAACACTGAAAAATTCCACAAAGAAGACACAGGAAAAATGCTTCTTGACATTGTTCTGAGCAATGATTTCTTGCATATGAAACCAGAAGCATAGACAACAGAATAAAAAATAGTTAAGTGGAACCAAAATCATGTGCATAGCAAAGGAACTAATCAACAAGATCAAAAGGCATTCAGGCTGGGGAAAAAAAGTATTTTCAAACCACATATATCATTAGAGGCTAATTTCCAAAATGTAAAATAAAATCCTATTATCCCTGTAATTGTTAATATGATTGTCAACTTTATTGGATTAAGAAATGCAAATGATTAATAGGCTTCTGAGTTTGACAATGAGGGCATGTCTAGGAATGTTTGGAATGTGGGATAGTGAACTGAAGGGGAGACCCTCCCTAAGCATGGGCAGCACTGCCCAACAGGATGGAATAAAAGTTGTAAGAACAAGGAAGCTGAGGCAGATGTAAGCTAAACTCTTCTTGAACAGGTTCTTCATTGCTGCTTCAATGGTCTGAGGATATCCAACTCTCAGTTCTTCACTCTTCCAACGCAGACTCTGCCAGTGATTCTGGTAGTTTCCAGAAGCCTTGGTTTTAGAGTAGGGTAGCACTGTTGATCCCTCTTGTTCTGGGGCTTCCACTCTTGGACTACACAGCTACTGGTTCTTCTAGCTCTCTAGCCTGCAGATGGCCACTGTAGACTATCCAGCTTCTGGTCGTGTAAGCCAGTCTAATAATTTCCCTTTATATAATCATACTTCATGTTGATTCCGTTCCTCTAGAGAACCCTGACTAAAACAATCTCAATAGTAAATCAAATAGACAAAAAATAAAATCACCCTATGAGAAATGGGAAAAACACTTTAATAGATATTCCTCAAAGAAAACATGCAAATCACAATACATATAAAATATGCTGAAAGTCTTTAGTTATTGGGGAAATTGAAATCAGCATAACTCATACTTGTTAGGACCTATATTATTAAAAAAAAAAAAAAAACAGAACAAGTGCTATCAAAGATGTGGAGAAAAGTGAAGTAACTCTCAGACATTATTGATGAGAATGTACACTGGCACAGTCAAAATATAAAAGAGTTTGGAGTTTCCTAAAGATATAAAAAATAATTCTGATCCAACACTCTCAATCCAGAGTACATTTCCAAAGAAAACAAGACCAATATTCCTAAAGCGATACCTGCATTCTGATGTCTATTGTGCTATTACTCAAAATAGATAGGATACAGAAACAACCTAAATACTTGTCAATAGATAAATGGACTAAAAATTGTGACATAGACCAAGAATGAATTTCATGGTGAATGGACAGCTCCAGGTCCTCAATATACTGCTGCATAGCCTGGGGTTGAAGGTTGGTCTGAAGGCAGGCAGGTGTCACCTGTACCTGTCCAGTAGCTTTCTCCTGAAGCCTAGAACACTCTGACTGAGTCTGGAAACTGTTCTGCAGCTCCTATTGCCAATGGTCAGGCTGCTATTTGGGTAGAACTAAAACTGGGTAGTTTAAAGCTCTTCTTTGGTAGGCTCTTAGGCAAATAGAAATTAGGTTGATGGAAAATAAATGCCAATTTCTTTATATATATATGTATACACACACACACACACACACAGCTGTATGTATGTATGTGTATATATACAACTTGAAAAACATAAAGTAATCCTGCTATTTGAGATAACATACATGATACTCAAGTATATTACATTACTAAAATAAGCCAAGCTCTCTCTTGTATGTGAAGTTTTTTAAAGTCAAACCTATAGAAGCAGAAAGTAGAACCGTGGGAGCCAGGATCTCAGACAAGAAGGAAATGGGGAAATGTGCATCAAGGGATACAAAGTTTCAGTTTTAAAAGTTGGATAAATTTTGGAAGTCTAATATATAGCTCTAAGATTATAGTTAATAATATTGTATTTTGTGCTTGAAATTTGCTAAGAGGGTAGACCTGATGTGTACTTATTACTGAAAAAAGAATGTAACTGTGAGGTGATAGATATGCTAATTACCTCAGTTGTGGCAACTATTTCACAATACATGTGTATATGAAAATACCAGGTGCTTGCTTTTGCAGCATACTAAAATTAGAGTAAGATTTTGAATGATACAGAGATGAATAGTATGACCTCTGAACAATTGTGGACATGCAAATTTGTGAAGCATTCTGTATTGTGGGGAGAGAATCAGGGGAAGGGAAATTGATCAAATTATACTTTTATTTCTGTGTAAATGTACAACTATGAAAGCCACCATTCTGTATCATTAATTAGCACTGATAAAAAGTCAAACTGCATACATTAAATATATACTATCTTATTTTTCAATTATAATTCAGTAAACATAGAAACCTTTTTTAAAAGAATATAGTGGTACATATGAAATCTTCATAATTTTTGTTTTATTTTATAAGTTTATGATAATAAATTCTGACATTTTGACAGAGTTGTTGGTCCTATCACTAAATAAACACACTGGTTATGAATGAGTAGATAATATTTTTGAAGTATGCTTATGAAGGTGACTTCAATATACTTGCCTGAATCACAATGATTGTTAGAATTAAAATATTGAGTAAAAATGTATTTAATGTTCCTACACTTTGACAACTGAATTAATAAAATTATTGAATGTGTGAAAATGGCTATGTCTACCAACAATATTTTATTAAGTACTGTTGGGGTCTTAAGCCCCTTGCTCTTCTCGACCAGTAGGGAAGGGAACATTCCCCAACAAGGTCAGACTGCGATAGGTAGGGCCGACTGACCGCCCGCTCCCACCCCTCCAGGCGGAGGACAATCAGACGCGTCAGGGAGACCCATGACAACAGGAACTCATTTATTGAGGAAGTCACACAGCTTTTATGTAGGGTGGGGGCTAGGTGGGAACCAATCAGCTTAAAGGTCAGCAAGGCACGGAGGATTCAAGCAGGTGAGAGTCCCATAGGACTATATGGCAAGCACGAGCTGATCACGTTCGCCGTACTGTTGTTAACCAATCCCTGACAGTGGTCTGATTTATCGTCATTAACCTTTGAAACCGCCTTTAAGCCTTGATCTTGCTCACTCGCCAGGGAGTAAGGAGTCAGCCTGAGTTAGTTAACGTGTCATTAGTCTCAACAAAGTACACTTAACAAATATACTACAGAACCTTAACAATTCTATTCAACTTCTGCTTCTACCTAAAGTCCTCAGTGTTGTCTACACTGTCCATTTTTATATCCTCTTCTCTCTTGAGTTCATTGAAATCAGGCTTTTAAACCATTAGTACAAGTGAATAATACTTGTTTAGGTCATCAACAGCTTCTATCTTTCCATCCACAGCTCTTTCACAGCTCCTGTCTCTTCACCTTAAAAAAATGTATTTCACATGACTTTAGGGTAACGCACTTCTTATGTCTGTGCTAAAACATTGTTGTTCAGTCTCAGCACTCTTTGCTTTTTATGTTTCCTGTTTATTTCTTTAAATATTGGAAGATTCCAGGATTTAGTCCAGGTTCTCCTCCACCATTAACTTCCCAGATAATCTTTTTTTATAGAATTTATCGCAGCTTCAGTATGTGCTCGAAATGCAAACTTAAAATAAGAACTATATATTGATGTTTCAAAATCACCTCAAACATAATTTATTTAAATACATTCTTTCACACCATCTACCAGTGTCTGTCTGTTTATTTCTGATAATTTCCATCTCAGTATTTGTAAATGGAAATTGAAACATAATGTTTATTTAATGAAAGACATTTAATACCAATATTCTGGGATAAGCTCTCTCTGACTCCATTAGTCTCTCTCTTAGTGTCTCTCTCTTTCTCTTTCATTCTTCCCTCCACTAGAAAGTTGAAAATGAAAAATAAAATCCCTAAAGCTCAAGAAATAAAACCAAGAATCAATACAAGGGATTGCATCAAATGAAAAACCTTATGCACAGCAAAGGAAAGAAGATCATGAAGAGAGAACTCACAGAGTGGCAGAACATCTTTACTCTTCCAACAGCGGATTAATATCCAGAATAAGGAAGTAAGAATATTTATCATCCAGTGCTGTGACCAGTGTTACCAAACCAAATAACTCAATCAGTAAATGAGCCAAAGATCAGGACATTACTCAAAAGAAGAAATACAAATGGTTGACAAATACATAAAAAAATGTTCAGCATCCCTAGCTATTGAGGAAATGCAAATCAAGCTACACTGAGATTTCATTTCACTCTACGAAGAATGGCAATTATAAAGAACAAAAATGATAATAAATACTGGTGAAAATGTAGGAAAAAAGATACACTCATACATTGTTGATAGAACTACAAATTAGTACAATAACTTTAGAAAACAGTATAGGAAGTTCTCAAAAAACTAGGAATACAACCACCATATGACCCAGCTTGGTATTTATCCAAAAGAACTAAAATCAGCATACTATAGTGGTACAGCAACATCAAAGTTTATACTAGCATAATTCACAATAGTCAATCTATAAGTGATAGAAGCAGTAAAGATACCCATCAACAGATGAATGGATAAAATGTAATATATAATGTAAAATATACATATATATTAATGTAATATATAATATATATTAATGTTATATATATATTTGTATATATACACACATATCCATCCATGCAATGGAGTTTTACTTAGCCATAAAGAAGAATGAAATTATGGCAGTTGCTGGCAAAAGGATGGAAATGGAGAACATCATGCTAAGTGAAATAAGTCAGACTCAGAAAATCAAAGGTCAAATGTTTACCCTCACATGTGGCAGCTGGAGAAAAACATAAAAGGGAGGCAGATCTCATGAAAACAGGAGAAAAATCAGTTAAGTAGAGGAGGAAGATGAAGGGGGAGGAAAGAGAAACAGGAAAAGGGAGGAACTGTGAAATGAACTTGACCAAATTATGCTATGTACATATATGAATACCACAGTGAATGTCTAAATGTCTCCTTCATATATAGAGATATTGATATATTTATATAAATCTATATATTTATATATCTATATTTTTTATATATTTATATATTGACATATCTATATCTATCTCTATATATAGAGAGAGAAAGAGAGAGAGATAGATAGATGACCAATTAGAAAGCAGTAAATAAGTTGAAGGAAAATGAGTAGAGGAGAGAAAGAGGAACAAGGGGAGGAAGGAGGAGAAAAAAAATAGAAGTTTTGGGGACTGAAATGAAGCAAATTATATTCCATGCATGTATGATTATGTTAAAATGAATTCTAGTATCATATATAATTGTAATGTTTTAAAAAATGTTTTAAAAAAGACAAAAGAAAGGATTCTCAAGACTGGCTGTGTATGTGGCTCAATGATAGAGCACTTGCCTACCACATGGAAGGCCCTTGGTTTAATTCCAGCAAAACATACACACACACACACACACACACACACACACCACACACACACACACACACACACCACACACACACATGGAAATTCTGGGGTAAAGAGTAATGTTAATACTAATACAAGTGAATTTCACATTCCCTAATTCGGAATATTTATGTGAGGGAAATCCTTACTTCGCCTTTAAACCTGTGAGAAATGATGATGATGATGATGATAAGGATGACTGAGGAGAAATAATCAAAAGAAAAAAATCAAAGTGTTAACTGAATACCTAACGTGCCAGATATTCTTTAAAGTTTTCATGATGGATCACATTATTGAGTCCTGGAAGCACTCAAATGAGGCACAATGATATAGTATGTTTCTTCAGACCATTTAAACATGGCGAGCTACAACTGAGAAACAAAATACATTATTTAGAAAAAAATATATCAAATATTTTTCCACAGTGAATATGCAGTAAGATCAAAGGACAGGTGGAGATTTTATTTGATTTTTTAAAATTTATTTCCAGTGAAAGGCCATCTCTCAAGGTTTGGTTGCCCAGAGAACATGATTTGCATTATTTTTCTAAACGCACAGAACATAACAGTTTTTAATGGGTACTTTTCAATTACCATTATTATTCCAGGAACACTAGTCATAACCGATCATTCAATAAACTTCTGAGATATAAAGTGTTCATGAGAAGGTCTTGCAATATGAGATGTGATATCATTAAAAGATTATAGTCTCCTAAAATAGTAGTGAGGAGGTTAAGAGAAGTATCAGTCTAAAAGGACATATATTGCATATTTATAGGTAATAATTTTATGGCATAGCTTATTCCAAAACTTTGAATAGACTTTTCTATTCAACTCTAATAGGCACTGTATCCTTGGAAATAAAGTTTGGTTCTTTCTGTCCATAGAACAATTAAGTGTCCAATTCATGTTACTATATAAACAGGAAGTAGATGTTCAATTCTTTACTAAGGTAGTCCTATATGATATTTAAAACTCTTAAGTGACTTGTAAGTATCTTGAGCTACTGGTTCCAATGGTGTGGTTTTTACTATTATACAGTGATTTTCATTATACTCTACAGTAGACACTGATTGCCCACATAGGAATATAAAATTTTTACTGAAGTAAAAACACTACAAGTAATACATAATTTATAGGAAGGAATAGCACACAAACACTAGAGAGAATTACATAAAGAAGAATGACTCAAGTTAGGGAGAACTTCAGACAAAGCCAGTAAATATATCTTGTTCCAATTTTCTAATTGGGATTTTGAAGAATACATGTGAGGTTATGATTTTGGCAGAAAAGAAGAGAATTATTATGAAGAAACTGCTTAAAGAAAATTCCCCAGATAAATTTGTGGAAATTGGAAACAAGAGTTTTTAAACAAACACAGGGCAACATCTATACAAACGTTGTAAAGCAAATACAGAGTGATATTCAGGGAAAATAACTTTAAAAAGAACTATATTTAGATGTATTTTCATTGTCATTTTGCTGAAAATGTATTATGCACATTTAATGGAAACCAAGATCTGTAATTGAAAAGCAAGAATCCCAATCCATAATATTTCCAGGCATGTATATAACTATGACAACATTATAAATGATCAACTTCCTATTTGTGTATCCATTTGGAAAAATAATTCTGCCTAATATCTCAATCTAATTAAAATAACTTCAGATACTGTTTTCTGTAGAGATAGATTGATAGAAGTTGATGTTCTTTGAATCCCCTGAGATTAACATTTCACCCAATTATAGTACGGATAACAAAAATAAGACACTAAAGATCTTTCTTTTTCTTTTACATCAATGTTTAAATCAATGCTCTTTCTGTGTTCCTATATCCTATATTTACAAATTGCACTTACTAGTAAAGTCTTTAACCTCCTCCTAGGAATGGAAGTTTTTTAGTTTGTTACTCTTTTTCATGATCTCGATACTTTTGAAGAACATTGTCAAGTACCTAGTAAAATGTCCTTCAGGTTGGATTAATGCTATGGTTATTATGACAGAAGTTGTGCAATTTCTTGATGGAAAATACTTCAAACTTAATGTGCCTTATTAGCTTATGAGAACAGGGAACTTTTGGAATTAATGTATCATGTCCCATCACCAGTGAGAATAACATTGATGACATATTTAAAATAGTGCCTTCTAGACTCATCAATGTAAAGGCAACATTTCCTATTTTTGTGTTCAACAAGTGCTTTGGAGAGAATATATCAAAGCAGTAAAAACATACTATTTATAAAATTACTAATTTTAGCATTCATCTGTTTATCTTGCTTACAGGAATTACTGCTGTATAGTTCAAAAGATTGTTTATTTCCCTTATTTCTCCTACTTATTAATTTTAGTTTTCCATAATGAAAGGTTGTATTTTCTTTTCTCTTTATTTACCCAAATATTTATTTATATTAATATGAATTCTTTGATAATACCTATTCTATTATTTGGGTTATAATATAAATTATATTTTGTGTTCTTACTCAAAATTGTTTTAGCTTTGAACTTGAAAGTGCTTTCAAGATATATTTGGAGTTCATGTGTTCATATAATTCTTCCAATTTCAAATTCAAACTGACAGCGTTCATTATGATTCTTATCATACATACTGGTATTAAGTAGTAGTATCTGACTTTGGTTTTATTTCACATTTTTTCAATGCCTAATGATGCTTCAATTTTTATACTTAATATGCAATATGTATGAACAGATTGAAATTTGGATAAAATATGTGCTTAGCCTTTCTTCCATTTTTTAATTTTGAAAATTATTCAATGAATATTGTGATTTAAGAAGCATCTACGCCCTCTCAATACAAACTCATTATCAGATATGATTTGCAAATATGTTTCTCCTAATGTGTATCTTGTCTTTGGTGGTTTAACAGTTTTTTTATAGAACAAACTTTTTGGTTACTTTTTTATGGAATTTGGCTTCTGTGATTGTCACTCCTAAGTCTCTGGCTCCTAAGAGCAGTGATTTTATTCTGATAGTTTCTATTTTTTTTCCAAGAAAAATAACACAATAAGTTTCATCAAGAATAGTATTAGAACCAAACACAGTGGCACAGGCCTGTAATCCCAGTAGCTGAGGCAGGAGGATAGAGTTCAAAGTCAGCCTCAGCAAGTTAGTAAGGCCCTAAGCAACTTAGCAAGACCCTGTCTCCAAATAAAACATTAAAAAGGGCTGGGGATGTAGTTCAGTGGTTAAATGCCACTGGGTTCAATCCCTGGTACCAAAAAAAAAAAAATTATTAGAGACTAGTATGGTAGTGTTTGCCTATTATCCCAGTGACTCAAAGAGGTTGAGACAGTAGGATCATAAGTTTTAGGCCAGCTTCAGTAACTTAGCAACCACCTTTAGCAACTTAGCCAGACTCTGTCTCAAAATAAGGTAAAAAGAAGAAAAAGAAAAGTATTGGCTACAGCTTCAGTGGCTGTAAGTTTGTCCACTTGTTGAAATGATCATTTCGATTTTGGTCTTTATGTACTTCTGCTGAGGTTCAATAGCTGCAGTAACCCAGTGGAAAAATCACGAGATTTATTTTTAGCAGAGACACTGGTAAACCAGACCTAGGAATTTTAGGAAATCTTTTATGAGTGGAGTGCCCCATTAAGAAAGTAACTTTGTATCCTGGCAAAGCGGGAGATAGAATTTCTCATAGAGGAATAACTGTCACATTTTCATTTAAAGCTAAAGCCCAACTTGCTGGCTTCTTAAATCTACCATTTACATTTGACAAGAAAGGCTTTTTAGAACTTTCCTACTTTGTTAGTCATAGAATCTGAGGTGACAAGCCCAAAATGTGAATATCTTACCTGAAAGTCATAATGCCCCCATTAAGTCAAGAGCTTAAGAAAAGCTAATGGATGTTCTTTAAAAAGAGTGAACCTGAGAGCCTTGTCAGGAAGGCAGAGGTAAATCCCAAAGGGAACCTCTGTAAGTGACCTGCTCTTCTGCCCAGGAGCTCTAATGAGCAAAATCAACACCACTAAAATGTGTATTCTCTCTGATATTTGATGACTCTAATAAGGTTGCATGCATTTTCTCCAAAATTGTAGTTATATATATATATAACCAAATAAAGTAAATAAGCAACTCTTAAAGTATAAAATGAAAGAACATTATTGTTCCAAAAGTGCAAAAGCAGGAAAATGTAAGTATATCCACATTTTAAAAAACTTATTTGTGAGGTGAGTAAATGTCATTTAAAATCATTTTAATGGAAACTGACTTATACATCAACTTATAGAAGACAAAGAAATTCAACATTTAAAACCAACTTTAATGGTAAACAACTAAAAAGGGAAATAATTGTCCTCTTCTTCCTCTTCTGTTTTTGCTTCAACATCTCTTTTGTGCTTCATGCTTTTGGGAGAAAATATTCTATTATAATGATGCCATCCTTTTGGGTGAGGAAAAGGCTCAAGATCTTCCTTAATGTAAATGTAACTCTTTCTACACAAATTGAAGTGGAAGAAAAACCAACTTCATGGAAAGAGGTAGCAGTTTTTTTTCATATTTGCTGAAGAATTAAAGGTTACGAATCTGCCCATGTAACCCTGAGAAACTTCACATTACAAGCAGAAGCAGGCCTCACAACTTCACTGAGAACTGTCACCAACCCTGCCGAAAGACTCAGTGAGTTTGCACTAAGGAACCTGGATTGTCACGTCAGAGCATGACAAATATGTAACACTGTACAAAAAATTCAAATCCCGAGTATAGGTATCTATGCTTAAAACATGACCTTTACACTGGTAGAAAATAACAGGCATGTTAGTCCCAATAGCTTGTCTCTACCTGTGGCTCTCACTTCACTGGGATGTTTTCCCTGCAACTTTCGGGACAAGGATGTAAAAGAATATAACCTATGTAGTCCTACTATATATTCACATGAGAAGCAATAAAATAGATAGTCCTCGTTTATGATGACTTGATTTTTGACTTGTGTAATCAGTACATATTCAGTAGAAACTGGACTTTGAATTTTGCTCTGTTTTCAGGCTAGAGATGTGAAGGAGGGAACCACAGTTCCCAGTCAGTCATGTGATCATGTGGATAAACAACTACTAATTTACGATTTCTGTGTTGCTCAGCTAGTTACTGTTCCGTCTTCCCCTGTCCATTGTGAACTCTGGCCATGACCTATCAGTTGAATCTGGATGACACCTCTGCCCACAGGATAAAGTGAGACAGTGAGGCTTTTGTGTAATAGGGTCATAAAAGTTTGGGTACCTTCTCTATCCCAGTTCTATAGGGTTAATGCAGAGGTGGACCCTGTTGGAAGTTGCAAGAAAGTCAGAGTCCCGAGCTTCATTAACCTGCTTGTTTATAAGGGTTTGAAAGCAAATGCCCAATGTTTGCCCTGAAAGGAGATACTACCTTTCTTATATTAGACATCAAGTGACTTCTGCCTTGAAGTTGCCTTCTCTGATCTCTCAGGCTATTTACCTTGCAAACATCAGGTCAACACCTCCATTCCCTCTGCTTGTGAGACGTGAAGAAATGTCACAACCAAGGGAGTTTTGTACAGGAGTCATCTCACACAAAGATCCACCCTTTTCCAAAGTTATATATTAATGGATCCAGTAAGAGAATATGGATCTGACCATTTTGATCACATGTGAAAACTCTAATAGGCCATGCATGTTTCAGTGGTCCCACTGTGATTAGCAAACCTTAATTTAGCCTGCATCATGGTTCAACTTGTTACTGAGCCCTGTTCTCCCTTTCTCTTTTCAGATGCTGATTCTAATAAATACATAATACCATATTCTGTACTTAACATTTGTTTTAAGAGATCTCAACCTATGGCAGGTAAATGATTCTGTTCTTATCAGATTCCTTCATTTGACGTTGCCCTGGTAAGTCTGTTGTCACTTTGCCAAACGCTTTAAATTTTTTAAAATTTTACTATATCACTTAATCCTTGTTTACTCTCAGGTAACTTGCTTTTGGATTACAATATGTTTTCCAGTCTTTGTTGACGTTTTTGTTCTTATTGGTTGGAGTAGGTAAAGTCGATTGCATAAACAGCTGACTGCCATGTTTAATTTGGTATACTGATTTTTTTTCATATTATTTCAGTCTTCTTAATTTTTCTGAATCACTTCAAACAAAATAAATTTTCACAAAATGTATCAGAAGTAAAGTTAGTCTATAAATCGTACCATAGTTTCCAACAATAAATATTTTTATTTTTCTCACATTTTGTGAAAGTCTCCTCCTTGTGTACTATAACAAAACTGAATTGAATTTATATTGAAAGTTTTATCATATTTTGTCTGTTTTATTCTGTGTTCCTTCTCTATGCTAATGGATTTCTTGGGTTAGGCTTATCTTCGGGAAGCACAAATCAGCATTCAGGGAAATCTGACCTTTCTCTACACTTCTGCTGCTCCTGCTACCTGAGGCAAACACTAGCATCCTGAAACTCCACATCCAGAGAAAAGCAACAAAACTGTTATTACCAAGAGTTTTTTTTTTTTTTTTTTAATGGATGCACTTTAAATTTCTTTGTGGCTTCACATTTTTAAATTTCTGTTAATACATGAATTATTCATTCCCCAAATTTTCAGACTAAAACTTTTGCAAATAATTTTAAACAAAAAAATATCATTTTAAAAGAAAGTAATTTTTAATGGTTAAATTTTACATACTTTTAATTCTGATTATTCTTGTAGACTATTACTAGGTATGAATAGATAAATATAGTGAGGATGTGTATCAATTAAAGTTAAAACTGTTGGCAATTATGTCATTAAAATGCTTTGATAAATAGCATTCATTTGGGAGTTTCCTCATGGAAATCTTTGTGTGTTAATCTTTTCTTTTTATTTATTTTTTCTTTTTAAAGTAAGTCTCAGAAATTCTCTATGTGTTCATTCTCAAGTATATTCAACTTTCTACTATGAATGTATTTTGGTGATAAAAACAAAATGATAAATTAACACAGACAGCATTATTTTTGTGTTGAAAGAATTAAGTTAAAATTCTATCCATCTCTTGAAACAATTATTTGTTGTGAATAAAAACCAAGTTCTCACCTTTCATTTCTCTATTCAATAATAATTTTTAAGTACACTTTTACTTACTGAGTTATAGGTGGTAAAAGAGGGTTTACTTATGTTGCTGTCCAAAGGACAAGGGGGATTATTTTTAAAAATATGTTTAGTTATAGATAGACACAATAACTTTATTTTATTTGCTTTTTTTTGTGGTGCTGAGGATTGAACCCAGTGCCTCACACATATTAGGCAAGCACTCTACCATTGAGCCACAACCACAACCCCTACAAAGGAGATTCTTAATCATATCAACAGAAAAATAAGAAAAAAAAATGTCTCATATTTTAACTTTGATTATAAAGCAGATATCTCCAAGCAATAAATAAACAAACAAAAAAAGAAGAGCAAGCAATCAAAAGTCACCAGCTAAATAGGATTACTAGGAGCAAAGGTACCATTACTTACCTGACTCATTCACATTTGGTTCCAAGATTTATAATAAAAATTCTCAATCACACATTATGTGTTAACTCTGTAATTTTACTAACAGTTGCAATTAATAATAATTATTTGCATTTTGAGTGTATACTACTATTTGTGAATTTTTAAAAATTTAATCCAATTAAATGTTCACATCAGTTTATATACATGTATGATCACAATAGAAACTAAAGAAACTCATTTTACCTGTATCTGTAAGTTCTAAGTAGGTCACTCTGCTATAGTGTAGTAAAATTACCATGTTCTCCTTAGAACAATGATAGATTTTGAAAGTCAAGTAGTAAATTACAGTCTCAGGGAAGTTTCAAGGACAGAATCTTGCACAGATAATCAGCAACACTTAGGTTCAATAAAGAGTAATGTGAGAATCTAAAAAAAGGAATAAATATCAAATTGGCAGGTAAGTTCCCTAGACACCCACACAATTCCTATTTTTAGCTGTTATAAGAGAGCTAAAAGGTTGCTAATATTAGGTTACTTCTTTAGGCCAATTTCTTTTCCTGAATGAGTTAGACATTCCAGGCCTTTAAAAATACATTTTTAGAATTTTGTTCTTAAGTAAGTTTCTTTTCTAAATATAACTTACCAGATATGTGAAACAAATTCAGTTGGTTAGTTAATGATTAGAAGATTTTGCTAAGCTATCTAGTTATTGTTTATAACAACTTATATTTGCTTTTTATTACAAATTTTACATTGTGGGTCTTGCAGTTGTTATTTTTAATCACTGTTGGGACTAACGACACGTTAACTAACTCAGGCTGACTCCTTACTCCCTGGCAAGTGAACAAGATCAAGGCCTTAAAGGCGGTTTCAAAAGTTAATGACGATAAATCAGACCACTGTCAGGGATTGGTTAACAACAGTTCTGGGAATGTGATCAGCTCATACTTGCCCTACAGTCCTATGGGACTCTTGCCTGCGGCCCCCCTATCCCAGTGCCTTGCTGATCTTTAAGCTGATTGGTTTCCACCTAGCCTCCACCCTACTTAAAAGTTGTGTGACTTCTTCAATAAAAGAGTTCCTGCTGTGACTGGTCTCCCTGATGCCTGATTGTCCTCCGCCCCCTGGAGGGCTGGGCATGGGCGGTCAGTCAGCCCTACCTTTCCTGTCTGGCCTTGTTGGAAAGTGCTCCCTTCCTTTGTCATTGGTCGAGAAGAGCAAGGGGGCTAAAGAACCCAAAAAATCACTATTAGTATGATTGGAAAGCAAATTAAAGAAAGCCAAGCATAAGCACACTCTTGGTAAATCATCCAGATTCATATTTAAATCTCCTTGCTTCTGCTCATGTAATCCCACTCATTTAACAACAACATCTGCCGATATTAGAATTTCTCATTTATCCTTCCAAAATCTTGCAGAACCATATAGGAAAGTAAAGGAAAAAGAACTTTTGAATTTAGAAAATGATTTATGGAAGGAATTGGATTCAAGCATTTCATTAAATTAATTTATATATTACAAAGCCTGGGGATGAAGATGTGTAGCAACTTTCAACCTCTGAAGACAAAACCTTTGTTGTTGATCACACAACAGAGGAAAACAATGGTCCTTCTTAACTGTGGTTTCACGTTTTGCAGTTTCAGTTACCAATAGTTAACAATGATCTGAAAATATTAAATGAAAAGTTTCAAAAATAAACAATTCATAAATTTTAAATTGTGCATCATTTAAGTAGCATCATTCTGAGTAGTATGAGGAAATTTGCATCATCCCAATTTATCACACCAGGCATTGGGATGATTGGGCCAGTGTGTACAGGCTATATGTGTTATCTTCCCATCAGTCGCTTTGTAGTCATCTAGGTTATCCAATTGAATACCATGGTATCACTGTGTCATTGTATCACAGTGCCATAGCATCACAGTGCAAGTGTTCAATTAAACCTTATGTAGTAGCCTAATGCTACATCACAATGCCTACATCGCCCACCTCACTTCAACCGATCCTGTAGTCATTTTATCATCTCACATTATCACAAGTAAGTTGAATACAATATAATATTTTGAGAGAAATATAAATATATATTTATTTATATATATATTTATATATATAATTTATATTTATTTATATATATATATATTTATACTTAAATAGCTGTATATCTATATCTATATTTTTATCTATATCTATATCTATATCTATATCTATATCTATATCCATAGTTTTAGGCATTCACTTGTAGGCTTAGAAAGTATCCCCTGAAGATAAGGAGACACTAGTGTAGTTTCTTACTTAAATTTTCTCTCTCTGTTTTTTTTTGGTTTCATTTTGCATTTTGAGATAGGGTCTCAATAAGTTGCTTAGGGCCTGGCTAAGTTAGTAAGGTTGACTTTGAACTTGAAATCCTCCTGCCTCAACCTCCCAAACTCCTGAGATTAAAGGCATGTACCACTATGCCCAGACCTTACATTCTCTTTAGTCCACTCTTCAAAACAATGAATACATTTGTTCATAGATCAAAAACATAGCTTCTAAAAACCTTTCTACTCTCTCTTTTGGTCTCACATTCTCTTCATCTTTTATAATATTCTTAAGTAACTCATCTCTATACCCTTGATTACAGGCAAGGTCTTTCTTCATGGTCAGTCTTCTCCAGGTTGCCTTCTTTCCTTCTGTATTTTTCTGTTCCTCAGAGTGCTTTTCTTGTCTCTTTCTTTGTCTTTGCCATTTTCCTTCACATTTTCTCTTTACTGATGAAAGAAAATAATACAAGTTTCATGAGAGAAAACTAATTTATAAAATAACAAAACCATAGTTTAACATAAACATGATTTATATTGTTTAACAATATTGTTTAGCAATATAAATAATAATTTTTTTTTAAAAATAAACATTTATATTCAATTATATATCATCTCTGTTGTGGAGTTCACAGTAAAGCAAATTGACTGCCAAGAGTTACTTCATTTTGTATTTTGGCTCCATCTTGTACTTGTGGATGTTTTTCTAAAGATAGATCTTGTGAGGAAATAGGATGTAGGAAAGTTCTAAACAACACTGCTGCACTCAGCTCATTAGGGTCTCAGTTTCGCAAACAGAACTTTTCAAAAAAATCATGACACTATCCAGAAAGGGAAGTCAGACATTAGCAGGAGAAAAACACCCTGCATTTTTGTAGTTTAAGTTCCTGCTTGATAACATGTAATACTGATAACTATCATAATAAAAGGATGAGGCATCTAGCTACTAAGGAGCTCAGCTCACTTGTGGTTTAAACTTCTCCATGAGTGAGTTTTCTTTTATTTCATTTCGCTAGTACTTTGTCATATTTTTATGACATGTTGTTCTAAGACATCAAATGCCTGAGGGCACGAATCATTCCATTTATGAATCTCTACATAATTTCTTCTAACTCCATTGGTGACATGTGTACAAAGATCCAAAGGTGTTAATAAGGTCAATAGATAAGTTATTTCATTACTATTGTTATTATTAGTATTACCCTGTCTTAAATGACTAATATCATATTGAGAATGAGATTTAGAGCTCAGGAAAGTTAAATTTCCTGTGAAATATTTGAACAAGAAAACAATACAGTGGCTGGGGCTATAGCTCTGAGGCACTGGATTCGATCCTTAGCACTGTGTAATGTAAACAAATAAAACGAAGGCATTCTACCAATCTACAGCTACAAAAAAAAAAAAAAAAAAAAAGAAAAGAAAGTGAAAAAAAATGCAAAAAATGTGAGACAAAAATGTTGTTAAAATGGGATCATAACTAAAAACTAAGATGGCATTCTAGTAGTCAGTTAACTAGAAAATGAAAGGTTATTTCATATTGTGCTATAATATATATAACTGGTGAGAACAAAAAACTGGTTACTTCTAAATTGGTAAACTATTTTAAGTAAAAAGTATATAATCTTATGCAAAATCTTTGTAAACACAGAAGTCTCAATAGGTTAAAAGAACTCATCCAATCTTTCCAAAATGACCTTGGTATATCATGTTATAGGTATTTCACAGATTCTACTTGGCCTACCCATGATTATTAATTGTAATTGCAAATTGTGAAAATTTAAGCTTTTTCTTTAAAAAATTTAACATGTACTGAAATGAACTCAATAGACTTTAAGGAAATAAAATCCCTTATATGTATAATTTTATTGTAGGAACTTAAATACTATGTATAATTATGATGCCTTAATAAAAAGTGAAAAACAATAGACTTTAAGGAAGATACAAAATGAAACAATAGAAAATACAATCAGCAAGTATTTATTAATAGTGATTTGAAATACATAATATCAGGAATACCAGATTAATGAATTCTAAAATGTGCCAATACAACAAATATAATATTTCACCTGGTAGGTATAACCACATTGAAATGCCAAAAAAGATGAATAGGGCTTCTTTAAACACTGTAACTTTAAACATGTTCTCTGAGAGAAAAAAGTAGGTGAAAATTTTGTAGACTTCATAAAATTGATAATTGAAACCTTACCCCTAGAAAAATAACAAAATACAAAATAACATAATCAAAAAGAATGTTATGAAGAAAATATTTTCATAATATAAATTTCTCTTTTTGTTGAGTGACAATGATTTATTGAATATACTCAAAAATTGTGAACACAATTGCATAATTTTGCATTTGATTATCTAATATGTAAGCTATTCTTAATATGTAGATTTATTATTAAGTCCACATTCGAGAAAACTGAATTAAATTTTCTGAACATTTTAAATGTTAAAAATTTTAACATGTAAAATTTTAGTTATTTAACATAGGTAATAATTATGCAAAAACATAAGATTTATATTATAAATTAATAATTTTATTACTATTTTGAAAGTAATAATTATAATACTTCTATAATAGTTACAATGTACTCACAAAAACATGTTACACACAGTCCATTTTCTATTACTACAATGAAATATCTGAGGCTAAGTAACTTCATAAAGAACATATGCTTGTTTAACTGATAGTTCTGAAGGTTCAAGAGCATAGTGCTGGCATCAGCTTATCCCTGTTAGGGCTTGAGGTGTATGGTATTATTAGGGGACAGACAGGTGAGGATGATGGGAACATGAGGTTAAAGAATAATTCTATAAAATGGGCCCACTGTACTGAACTCCACATGCTTTCTTTTCCAAGAATTGATTTACCTGCAGCCCTGCCTAGCCTTAGTGGACAGGATGTCATATTCCTTAGCAAACTACCTGTTAACTGCAAGAGAAATGCAGGCCCAAAGTAATATTGCAAGAGAAACCCAAGTTACCCTGAAGCGGGGGACCTCTGTGACCAGATCCTGAAGTTCTGGAAGATAAGGCTAGTTCCTCCTAACCATAAAATCTCTAAAAATGTATGGTTAAGAATCTAATTAGAACTGGTCAAAATGGGTCAAGGTAACCTAGAGTTGCCATGGCAATTTGTAATTGAGACCTTGAGACCTTGTCTTTAAATAAAATATTAAAATCAGAGTGTGGATGTGGCTGAGTATTTAAGTGCCCCTGGGTTCATTCCCAATACAAAAAAAAAAAAAAAAAAAAGAAAGAAAAGTCTGATGTCATTTTGCTGTCAGTCAAAAGTCAAGAGGTGGATCTGGATGGGACTCTAGAAACTTCTCTGGGATCCCCAGTAAAACTGGAATGAGGAGAGCTGCATTGTCTCAGCTCCTCTCTTGAGAGGACCCACTCTCTCCCTTGAGTGTCCCCTTTCCCTTTTCCTATCCCTTCAATAAACTAATTCCTGTGGCTCTGAACTATGTGTCTAAAATCTTTCTGACCTGATGACAAACAAGAGTTGGAGTTTGAAAGGTTTGAAGAGGGGATCTTCATGATGCCTCAGTTTCTTGGAAAGCCCCAAATCTGGGACAGTGTCACAATGGTGGAAGTCCATGTAGAAGGGACCATGTGGTAAAAGACAGGAAGCCAGAGATGCCAGGGAGGGGCTAGGTTTGCTCTTTTCTAACACCTTTCTCAGGAGAACTAACCAGGGATCCAGTGAGGACTATATTTTGAGGACAGTGTCCCCAATTACTAAAATGCCTCCAACAGGACTTGTTTCTTAAAAGTTCAACACTACTACCTTTCAATATCATCACACTGGGGACCAATCTTTTAAGATATAAACTCTTAGGAGAAATGCTTAAACTATATCCAAATCAGAGCAGTCATTTCCACCCAACTGAAAGAAAGTTACTTATTTATTCTATAATTAAATTATTGTCTGACTTTTTCATAATATTCAAGCATTTTTATTTTTACCTAAAACCTGTTGTAATTTGAAAGTGGCCATTAAAGTTTATGTTTTAGAAATTCAATCTCCAAATTCATATGTTAACGGTATTTGGAAATAGGGCTTTGGAGAAGTAATTAAGATTAGATGAGGTCAGAGAAGGAGTCCCCTTGATGGCATTAATGATGGTGTATGGAGAGGAAGGCTGACCAAGCTAGCATGCTTGTTCTAGTTTTCCAGGTGATGTCCTCCTTCACGTTATAACACACCAAGAAGTCCTTTACCAGATGCCAAGCAGATGCTGATACTATGTTCTTGGGACTTCCCAATCCCACAACCATGAAATAAGTGTCCATTTTTTATAAATTACCTTGCCTTGTATGTTGTGTTATAGCAACAGAGAAGAGACCAAGACAATAATTAAGTGTGTAGATATATAAATATACACAGAAAAGTAAATGATTCAAAGAAAGCTAAATAGCTATATGGTGATGATTCTGATTCAAAAATATTTCAAACTTCAATTCTATTTAATTAAAATCTCTATCAAGGAGGAAAGAACATTTAGCATATCCAGCAGTGAACAGAAAATCATGATGAATATTTGAGTATTTAAAATAAACTGTTATCCTCAAACACATTAGAAATCAGCTGGAAATAACACATAGGCAAATGAAATGGAAAATTTCCTATTTACCATCTGATGTGAGCCACACTCTCAAAAGCAGGAGAATCCAAGAGAAGCACCTTTTTGTTGGTAAACTCCCATTTGGTTACTGCCATCTAGAGTGTTATAGTGGAGAATTCTGGATGGCTTTTTACATAGTTTAAATTCTAATTTCCTCCATTCATCATTAGTACTATCCAGCCTTGTGAAGAGCACAGGTTTAGATTCATATATGATTTTATATCTTCTTTCATACCAAGAATGATAAAGAGACAGATATCAATTTAAGAATGCAAAAATTGCATGAAATTTTAAACGTGTGTAGTATGCCTGAAGTCTCAATATTCGTTACTACTATCCAGCGAATAAGAGAGGTCAGTATGCTAGAATAAAGCTAAAACTTCATAAATGACATGAAAATAGATGTGGACTTTGAACAATGCATTATATGTAAGAAGAAAATAATTCATAAATAAATCAAAATTACTCTCAGTAATTTGATGAAACAAGTTGGCATTAATTCCCTGTATATAAAACTCATTAAGTTCCCTTAATTAATTTCCATATTAAATAAGGACTAAATAAATAATACAATGCATGTATAAATGAAAATAATTATCTTATCCTTAAATGAAATATTATATTACTGGAAAGTAATGAAGTTACCTGATTGTCTCAGCAAGCAAATAAAGGTCCCAACAAGTATAAATATACAGCAACATAAAAGTATATTTTATTGATATATAATAAGAGTAATGAGATAAGAAAATAAGATATATTGTGAAGAAGAATAAAAAAGAAATTTGAAAGAAGCAATTAAAAATTCTGGACATTTTGAACATCAGAGAACAAAAGATTCAGTGGTCAGATTAAGCAATAGATTAGACATAGTAAGATAAAGATTTTTAGGTATCAGCTAAAAAGAGGTTAAGATACACATTAAAAAGAATAAGAAAGGGGCGATCCAAGATGGCGGCCTAGAGGGAGACTGCACCCCCAGTCGCTCCAGAACCCAGGAGTTAAGAGGGGGAGGCATTGAGAGACTCGGACTGAAGTGGAGCCACGGGTGAGTCTGCCCACTGGGTAAAGCTCAGCCCGGGTGGCAGGCCCAGATAGAGGTGGCTTATCGGAGCCGGGCAGGGCAGCTAGAGTCATCCACAGGCAGCCCTGCGCACTCCGGCGGTGGGCCCCGCCCACACAGCCAGCTTCTCCAGGTTCTCGGAACGGAACTGGCCCGCTAGTGAGAGCCTTTCTGACCAGAACAAGCTCCGAGTCCCGGAGCCGTTGCAGCGCAGTGTACCCCGGCAAAGAACCAGCGGAGAGCCTCGATCTGCAGGCAGCCTCTGGGATTAGGGCAGGGCAGCCAGAGACCTCTTCAGGCAGCTCTGCCCACTCCGGCTGCGGACTCTCTTCACGGGGCGATCCAAGATGGCGGCCTAGAGGGAGACTGCACCCCCGGTCCCTCCAGAACCCAGGAGTTAAGAGGGGGAGGCATTGAGAGACTCGGACTGAAATAGAGCCACGGGTGAGTCTGCCCACTGGGTAAAGCTCAGCCCGGGTGGCAGGCCCAGATAGAGGTGGCTTATCGGAGCCGGGCAGGGCAGCTAGAGTCATCCACAGGCAGCCCTGCGCACTCCGGCGGTGGGCCCCGCCAACACAGCCAGCTTCTCCAGGTTCTCGGAACGGAACTGGCCCACTAGTGAGAGCCTTTCTGACCAGAACAAGCTCCGAGTCCCGGAGCCGTTGCAGCGCAGTGTACTCCGGCAAAGAATCAGCGGAGAGCCTCGATCTGCAAGCAGCCTCAGGGATCAGGGCAGGGCAGCCGGAGACCTCTTCAGGCGGCTCTGCCCACTCCGGCTGCGGGCTCTCTTCACGGGGTGATCCAAGATGGCGGCCTAGAGGGAGACTGCACCCCCGGTCGCTCCAGAACCCAGGAGCTAAGAGGGGGAGGCATTGAGAGACTGGGACTGAAATAGAGCCACGGGTGAGTCTGCCCACTGGGTAAAGCTCGGCCCGGGTGGCAGACCCAGATAGAGGTGGCTTAGTGGAGCCGGGCAGGGCAGCTAGAGTCTTCCCAAGGTAGCCTTCCACACTCCGGCAGTGGGCTCTTCCCACACGGCCAGCTGCACGGTGCAGGCCCACAGTGAGAGCATTTCCGCACAGAGCCAGTTCCAAACCGTGGAACCAGTAGGGGGCTAGGGGCAGTTTTCTTCGGATGAGCTGCTTTATCAGATTCCTCCAAGACATCAGGCTACTGAAGGCTGGGAGGTGATACACTGGAAATCCACTGGGACACTATAAGCCAATAGTAGAAAACTGCAATATCTCAGGGTCCCACTGACAACTGACCAATATGAGAAAACAAGGGAAGAAAATATCCCAAACAAACCTAGATACTACATCAATAAAACCCAATGACAGCACAGCAGAAGAAATGTCAGAAAGGGAGTTCAGAATGTACGTAATTAAAACGATCAGGGAAGCTAATGAGGAGATGAAAGAGCAAATGCAGGCATTGAAGGAGGAGATGAAAGAGCAAATGCAGGCATTAAATGATCGCACCAATCAACAGTTAAAAGACCAAATACAGGAAGCAAGAGATCATTTCAATAAAGAGTTAGAGATACTGAAAAAAAAGCAAACTGAAATACTTGAAATGAAGGAAACAATAAACCAAGTTAAAAACTCCATAGAAAGCATAACCAATAGGATAGAACACCTGGAAGACAGAACCTCAGACATTGAAGACAAATTATTTAATCTTGAAAGCAAAGTTGGCCAAACAGAAAAGATGGTAAGAAATCATGAACAGAATCTACAAGAATTATGGGATATCATGAAAAGGCCAAATTTAAGAATTATTGGGATTGAGGAAGGCTTAGAGAAACAAACCAAAGGAATGAACAATCTATTCAATGAAATAATAACAGAAAATTTCCCAAATCTGAAGAATGAAATGGAAAACCAAGTACAAGAGGCTTATAGAACTCCAAACATACAAAATTACAACAGACCCACACCAAGGCACATTATTATGAAAATACCTAACATACAAAATAAAGACAGAATTTTAAAGGCCGCGAGAGAAAAGAACCAAATTACATTCAGGGGGAAACCAATAAGAATATCAGCAGATTTTTCAATCCAGACCCTAAAAGCTAGAAGGGCCTGGAACAACATATACCAAGCCCTGAAAGAAAATGGATGCCAACCAAGAATCTTATACCCAGCAAAACTTACCTTCAAATTTGACGATGAAATAAGATCCTTCCATGATAAACAAAAGCTAAAGGAATTTACAAAAAGAAAGCCAGCATTACAGAACATTCTCAGCAAAATATTCCATGAGGAAGAGATGAAAAACAACGATGCAAATCAGCAACAGGAGGCACTAGCCTAAAGGAATAGCCAAATAAAGGAGAAACCAAATCATGTCAAAAACAAATATGAGTCAATTGACTGGGAATACAAATCATATCACAATAATAACCCTGAATGTTAATGGCCTGAATTCATCAATCAAAAGACACAGACTGGCAGATAGGATTAAAAAGAAAAATCCAACAATATGCTGCCTGCAAGAGACTCATCTCATAGAAAGAGACACCCATAGACTAAAGGTGAAAGGATGGGGAAAAACATACCATGCACACGGACACAGCAAAAAAGCTGGAGTATCCATCCTCATCTCAGATAATGTGGACTTCAAACCAAAACTAGTCAGAAGGGATAAAGAAGGACATTACATGCTGCTTAAGGGAAGCATAAATCAGCAAGACATAACAATCATAAATATCTATGCCCCGAACATTGGCTCATCCACATACGTCAAACAAATCCTTCTCAATTCCAGAAATCAAATAGACCACAACACAATAATACTAGGCGATTTTAACACACCTCTCTCACCACTGGATAGATCGTCCAAACAAAAATTGAATAAAGAAACTATAGATCTCAACAACACAATCAGCAATTTAGACTTAATGGACATATATAGAATATACCATCCAACGAAGAACGAATACACTTTCTTCTCAGCAGCACATGGATCCTTCTCTAAAATAGACCATATTTTATGCCACAAAGCTACTGTTAGCAAATACAAGAAGATAGAGATACTACCTTGTACTCTATCAGATCATAATGGATTGAAATTAGAAATAAATGACAGAATAAAAAACAGAAACTTCTCCAATAACTGGAGACTAAATAATACACTATTATATGATGAATGGATAACAGAAGACATCAGGAGGGAAATAAAAAAATTCTTAGAAGTAAACGAGAACAAAGACACATCATATCAAAATCTCTGGGACACTATGAAAGCAGTACTTAGAGGAAGATTTATTTCATGGGGCGCATTCAAAAAAAGAAGTAGAAATCAACAAATAAACGACTTAACACTACAGCTCAAAGCACTAGAAAAAGAAGAGCAGACAAATACCAAAAGTAGTAGAAGACAGGAAATAGTTAAAATCAGAGCCGAAATCAACGAAATCGAAACAAAAGAAACAATCGGAAAAATTAGCAAAATAAATAGTTGGTTCTTTGAAAAAATAAATAAAATTGATAAACCCTTAGCCACACTAACAAAGAGAAAGAGGGAGAAAACTCAAATTACTAAAATTCGGAATGAACAAGGAAACATCACAACAGACACGAGTGAAATACAAAACATAATTAGAAGCTATTTCGAAAATCTATACTCCAACAAAACAGAAAACCTAGAAGCCATCAACAAATTTCTAGAGACATATGAACTACCTAAACTGAACGAAAAGGACATACACAACTTAAATAAACCAATTTCAAGCAATGAAATAGAAGAGGTCATCAAAAGCCTACCAACAAAGAAAAGTCCAGGACCAGATGGGTTCTCAGCCGAGTTCTACAAAACCTTTAAAGAAGAGCTCATTCCAATACTCCTCAAAGTATTCCATGAAATAGAAGAGGAGGGAACCCTCCCAAACTCGTTCTATGAAGCCAATATCACCCTGATACCTAAACCAGACAGAGACACATCGAGGAAAGAAAATTTCAGACCAATATCCTTAATGAACATCGATGCAAAAATTCTCAACAAAATTTTAGCAAATCGCATACAAATATATATTAAAAAGATAGTGCACCACGATCAAGTGGGTTTTATCCCAGGGATGCAAGGTTGGTTCAACATTCGGAAATCAATAAATGTCATTCACCATATCAACAGACTTAAAGTTAAGAATCACATGATTATTTCAATAGATGCAGAAAAAGCATTTGATAAAATACAGCATCCCTTCATGCTCAAAACACTAGAAAAATTGGGGTAGTGGGAACATTCCTAAACATTATAAAGGCAATCTACGCTAAGCCCATGGCTAATATCATTCTAAATGGTGAAAAACTGAAAGCGTTCCCCCTAAAAACTGGAACAAGGCAGGGATGCCCTCTTTCACCGCTTCTATTCAACATCGTCCTTGAGACTCTAGCCAGAGCAATCAGACAAACCAAAGAAATTAAAGGGATACGAATAGGAAAAGAAGAACTCAAACTATCCCTGTTCGCTGATGACATGATTATATATTTAGAGGAACCTGGAAATTCCACCAGAAAACTTTTAGAACTCATAAGTGAATTCAGTAAAGTAGCAGGTTACAAGATCAATGCTCATAAATCCAATGCATTTTTATACATAAGTGATGAATCTTCAGAAAGAGAAATTAGGAAAACGACCCCATTCACAATAGCATCGAAAAAAATAAAATACTTGGGAATCAATCTCACAAAAGAGGTGAAAGACCTCTACAATGAGAACTACAGAACACTAAAGAAAGAAATTCAAGAAAACCTTAGAAGATGGAAAGATCTCCCATGTTCCTGGATAGGCAGAATTAATATCGTCAAAATGGCTATACTACCTAAAGTGCTATACAGATTCAATGCAATTCCAATTAAAATCCCAATGATGTACCTTGCAGAAATAGAGCAAGCAATTATGAAATTCATCTGGAAGAATAAAAAACCTAGAATAGCTAAAGCAATCCTCAGTAGCAAGAGCGAAGCAGGGGGTATTGCAATACCAGATCTTCAACTCTACTACAAAGCAATAGTAACAAAAACGGCATGGTATTGGTACCAAAATAGACAGGTAGATCAATGGTACAGAATAGAGGACATGGACACAAACCCAAATAAATACAATTTTCTCATACTAGACAAAGGTTCCAACAATATGCAATGGAGAAAAGATAGCCTCTTCAACAAATGGTGCTGGGAAAACTGGAAAACCATATGCAATAGAATGAAATTAAACCCCTATCTCTCACCCTACACAAAACTCAACTCAAAATGGATCAAGGACCTCGGAATCAGACCAGAGACCCTGCATCTTATAGAAGAAAAAGTAGGTCCAAATCTTCAACTCGTTGGCTTAGGATCAGACTTCCTTAACAGGACTCCCATAGCACAAGAAATAAAAGCAAGAATCAACAACTGGGATAGATTCAAACTAAAAAGCTTTCTCTCAGCAAAGGAAACTATCAGAAATGTGAAGAGAGAGCCTACAGAGTGGGAGAATATCTTTGCCAACCATACCTCAGATAGAGCGCTAATTTCCAGAATCTATAAAGAACTCAAAAAACTCTACACGAAGAATACAAATAATCCAATCAACAAATGGGCTAAGGAAATGAACAGACACTTCACAGAAGAAGATGTACAAGTAATCACCAGATATATGAAAAAATGTTCAACATTCCTAGTAATAAGGGAAATGCAAATCAAAACTACCCTAAGATTTCATCTCACCCCAATTAGAATGGCGATTATCAAGAATACAAGCAACAATAGGTGTTGGCGAGGATGTGGTGAAAAGGAACACTCATACATTGCTGGTGGGGTTGCAAATTAGTGCAGCCACTCTGGAAAGCAGTGTGGAGATTCCTCAGAAAGCTTGGAATGGAAACACCATTTGACCCAGCTATCCCACTCCTTGGCCTATACCCAAAGGACTTAAAATCAGCATACTACAGAGATACAGCCACATCAATGTTCATTGCTGCTCAATTCACCATAGCCAGATTGTGGAACCAACCTAGATGCCCTTCAGTTGATGAATGGATAAAGAAACTGTGGCATATTTATACAATGGAATATTACTCTGCAATGAAGAATGATAAAATTATGGCATTTGTAGGCAAATGGTCGAAATTGGAGAATATCATGCTAAGTGAGATAAGCCAATCTCAAAAAACTAAAGGAGGAATGATCTCGCTGATAAGCGGATGAGGACATATAATGGGGGGTGGGAGGGGCTAGCATTAGGTTTAGGGTTAGGTTTAGAGTTAGGCTAAGGAGAGCCGTAAGAATGAAGGAAAGAAGGACTGTGTAGAGGGAAAAGAGGGGTGGGAGGGGTGGGGGGGAGGGGAAAAATAAAATAAACATCATTACCCTATGTAAACGGTAAAAAAAAAAAAAAAAAAAAAAAAAGACCTGACAAAGAAGGCACATTGCCCACAGGTTACATAAGTGGGCACATGTTCACAGGCAAATATCTACAACCTTGAGTATGTACACTGAATCAGGGTGTTCATGACCTTGGCTACATACAAAAAACAGCCAACAAGGACTCCACGAGGGAACCTGGCTATAGCCATCTTGGGCCTGCCTGCTCACCGTGCCCTAGAAGGATCTGCCCCTGAATGAGCTGGCTTCCCCTCAATGGGCCTGTCAAGGGCTCAGAACCAGCAGTTTCTAACTGCGGAGCAGCAGCCATGTCCTGGAGGCCACCATGGTGATCATCCACTGACTTTTCAAAATGTTCCCTATACAAGTAAAAGTATTTATTCCTATTAAAAAAAAAAAAAAAAAAAAAAAAAAAAAAAGAATAAGAAGATTGAACACATTTCTAAGTAGTACAAAAAGAATGACTGATAGAATGACAGAGAAGTGACTTAAAGATATTAAATCTGGGAACATAGAAAATTCACTAAGTATAGATTTAAGAAGTGTACAAAGCACCAAGCCTACACCTGGATTGATTCGGGTCATAAGAATTCAACAAAAATCACACCTAAAATTTTTGAAGAGTTATCATCATAGAAATTCTAAAATATTATCAAAACATATTGGAAGAGATAGTAAAAACATGTGAAAGACACCTGTTTCCTTTTCTGTAGGCACTACTCATTTTAGCATTTTAGTTTACAAAATACATAGTGTTCTAGCACTTTATTTTTTATTTAATTTTGCATTGCTTCTTTAAAAACTGTAAAATTACAAAATAAGTGTATCAAGAAGTTACTGCTATCAGATACTAAAGAATCACCACAATTGTTACAAATTATATTCTCCTGCAGTATAGCTCTGAATGTTATTTGGCCTTTTGAGAACAAGTGGGAACTTTCTTAGGATCATGAAATCTCATATATGCTATTTGGTTTTTAAACTAAGATAATCATAAAGTCTTACTTAGAGAAAAGCGATACATGTATAAAGTACAGGAAGACTGAAAAGAGTTGGTAGTACTTTATTGGAGATGAGAGTGTCAATATAAATTTATGATTTTAATATATACACAGGCATAAGCATGTTTTTGTACATATGTATATACACACATGCATGTATATTTCATAACTGTGTGTGGAAAGTGCCCAGTAATAATGACTTCAAGTAGCATTAATAACAATAAGCTGATCTAGATCCCAATTTTGATCTTTATATGTATTTGTCCTAATAAAAATAACTAAGGCACCTTGGAAAATTCTGACTGAGGCATTTTAATCTCCTCCGAGAAAGCACAAGCTGAAACTGCAATGACATATTGTGCAGAAAGTATGAGAGTCCTCAAAAAATAATGGTGTCATATAAAACCAGACATGAAGTACATTGAAGGGATCCATATAGTCAAGTCTAGAACAAATAGAACATCAACACAAAAATAGTGGCAGTTTAGGATTATACCCCATTGAATAAAAGAAGATACTCCCATGACCATACAAATAACAATTAATAGATATATGATAGATACATAGATGCTTAGATAAGAGCACAGGCTTTTATTAAAGTAGGAAACAAACTATTAAAAGACTAAGAAATAATAGAGTTATAAACCACTTTTTTGAAACTAGGGTAGTAAAAAAAATTACATAATAATTATCAATGGATGATAAAACTTGTGAATTAAAGAGGTGATCCTACAACACATATAATCAGAAAAATGAGAGATTATACTCCATTTATGTATGATCTATGAAAATGTATAAATGTACTCTCATGTACAACAAATTAGAACAAATAAAAAATGTAAAAAATGATTAATGAAGAGGAGAATTCTACATAGCTCCACAGTGTATGCCTCTATGTAAACAGAAAGAAAAAAAATTAAGAAAATAAACAAAATGTAATAGTCAGTGGATGCTGTGAATTTTGTGATAGGCTTGGAAGCTTTCTTTAGGTTTGAAATACTCTCAAAATAAGCATATGTAAAATCTTTTTATAAATTTCACTTGCATCCATTTTATTTTGCTTTAGAACACAGGGTCTAAATATCGAAAAAAGAAGAGCACTAAAGTCGAAAACAAAACACATTTTGACCAAAGAGAAATGAACTGGACCCAATTCAAATGAAAACACTGTCAGGGATTGCGACTTGAAATGCACAGGAACCTGAGAGGAGTGCTCCATTCATACTCTTGATGGTGAGGTAGTATGGTGTTTTAACAGGTGCAGGCTGTATTGATGACTTGCTCTCAGAGAACAACAGTGATTTTCACACATTCAAATGATTAATATTTCCATTTAAACTACAGGTTCAATAGCACACTCAGTTAATTTTGTGCTTCATGGGATTTTAGATTTACTTTACATCATAGTTTCTTTGATTTACGTTCTATGAATGGTAGTTGTTGTCATCAAATTTAACAAAATGACTTACACTAGGTATGCTTTTCCTCCAGAAAACATGCTTTAGGAGAGCTTTAATAAATATACATCTGCCTTAAAATATATGTTGAAAACTCAGAATGTCATATGAGTGATTTTTTTATTCAAATTCATCAGAAGCTTATTTGACTACATTTTTTCTCTATTATCTCATTTATAGAAATGCCGCATTTTCATTTAGATTTACTGGGTCAGAAACTGAATTATGTGATGGCTTCCCACACAATTTTCAAAATTATTATGCTCCCCAATGTAATTATCTAATAAAAATTCTCATTGGACTTGAGTACAATATAATCAGTACAATTATTTATATATACTTGATTTTGGACATTTGAGAATTTAGCTTCTCTCCTTTTTAAAATATTTTAAGTGATCTAGAGGTAGACGATAAATTTTTGTATACAACCTGTAATGATGTATGGAAGTTGACATGTATAACTAGTTAATAATAAATTTCAGTAAGGACATTTTTTTATTTTACAGTCTGATTACCAAATGCTACTCACATGCTTTGTTATTCCATCCCCCAAAGTAAGCAACAAATTACCCCAGATTTTATATTTGAAGGAACTAAGAAAAATGTTTCCTTTGTTCAATACAAGTGGCAGAGATGAGATCAACTCAATTTTATCAGGTTACAGTTATATAATACATTAATATTGGGACCCTCTATCCAAATTTCTTCAGAGACCTAGCACTACATTATTATCAAATAGATAAACTTCTGCTATTATCTATTTTCTCCCACATTTCCTTCCTATATTGCTTTCTTTTTACTTAGATAAATTTTACCATTCTAATTCTTAAATATGTTTACTATATACTTTCCCATTATATTGGCTATATTTTATGTGTACTCTCACTGAATACTCCTTTGGTTTGAAACATGAGTCTTTATTGAGAAAAACATGTTCAGACAATGTCTCTCATGTATTTGGGACATAGGAGTTTAAAAACCTAAGACGCTCTAATCTGTCATGTTATCATTCAAATCCATATCAATTATTTCATCAAAGATTGGTCTCCTATTCATGGTCTTACTCACTATTCTAATTTGAAAATCATCTTGAAAGATTTGAAGATAAGAAAAGTAGGTAGTTCATTAGTTTTTGGTTTGAGAATCACATTCAAAGTAACCATTGTCTTTTTTAGTTGGAAAAATGTAAAAGAAATTAATTTCCTTGCTCTTGGCTAGGAATCATGTAGTAGGAAATGAACATCCTGAACATAGTTTCATAATTGATATTCTGAGCAGAATATAGCCTGTCAAAGGGACATCCTTCTTTCATTTTTCAATCTTGAAAACCACAGATTTGCTCTTGCTCCTTCTTCCCCAGTATATAATAACTTTCCATTTTAGATGGGATATAATATCTGGAAGAATGCATAAGTCCTTAAGGATGTCCTAAAACACCATGCATTACAAGTATCTTCTAATCATTATCTATTGCTATACAACCATTCTCAAACTTAAAGATGGAAATAATAAGATTTTAATATTTCTTCAAAATCTACATTATCCAAGCAGGTCTGTTGATGACTGCATACTTGTGACTATGCAGTCCACTCTTTGATGGGCTACAGGAATCTACATATTCTAACTACAATGGTTTGACTTCCTCCCCCTTTCTTTCTGTCATACCCCAGTGGGTTGGTCCAGTCTTTTTATCATGGCTTTGGTAGAGTACCAGGGAACAAAGCAAAATATAATATAATTATTTAAGCCTTTGCTTACATCCAATTTGCTACTTGTTACTGGCCAGAGAACATAGCAGGGATAAACTCATATTATGGTAGGACACCACAAAAAGTGAGGGTGAGTACAGAGTTGCTTGAAAAAATTGGACATATGCTTAATATGAACCTGAGCACCTTTTTAAATTCTTATTGTAATGAATAAATTCTGATCACTAGATCTTGATAATGAGACATCTTACCATGGTTATTATATCATATTTTAATTGCCCTTACTGTGTCCACATCATTAAAATTCTGCTATTCCAGAACATTAAATCATGCAAATATTGTATTATAAACATGAAACAAGTTATTCCAACATTTTCTATTGAATTAGGAAGAGGCTTAATAAACAGTTTTGAGAAAGGTGAGGCAGCAGAGGGATTTTTAAATTGACTCTATGTTTACAGGACCAATTGACATCCTGAACCAATGGAAACAAAAGAAAAAAAAGATGATCAAAATAAAAGAAAAAACAACAGAAAATAAAAACAATTTCTACAAAATCTATAAAAGATTTAAGTATTAGAAACAGGCATTGAGGACAATTAGTAATGGTTGTTTTAGCTGTAACTACTATGTTCTTAATGGAGATATTTTCCCTTTGTATCTTTTTTTGAACCTCTAAGCATATTGTGACAGCCGCATATGTTGTTATTTGGCACTATCTCTAAATAAGCTTCATTACCTGATTTTTCATCCAGAACACAGAGATCCTAAATACCAATTAAGGTGAAGATAACTTATTATCAGATAGAAGTACTAAATGTTTACATATGGTACAGCTAATGGTATTAACATTATGGAGAATGAAATAATCTATCATTGCTTAATTCTAGAATATTGTTAGTAGTAAGGGAGTAAGGATCCAAGAGGAAATCAACAATTGTCACTTTATCCAGATTCAATATCATGTAAAAAGTTGAGTTTTGTTTCCTTAATCTTCTCACTCTCAAGTTTATTAAACAGCCAAAGTACACCAGTAACCATAACAGTAAACATAAGTGATGAAGGCCTAGACTTAATTATGAGGGGAAACAGATCTATTTCTTAACTCTTAAATCTTTAAATAAACAAAAGTTTCTATTATTCCAAATTACACACTAAGTTCTACTAAATCCATTAATTGACCTGGTCAAGACAATTAGTGATGTTCTACAACTTTCACTGTTGTATCCCTATATCCCTCCCACCTGTTTTCTTCCTCTTCCCTTTTTTAAAATGTTATTTATTTTTTATGTTTTTACTTTGAGAAAGGTTCTCACTAATTTTCTTAGGGCCTCACTAAGTTGCTAAGTCTGGCTTTGAACTTGTTCACCTCCTGCCTCAGTTCCTCAAGTTGCTGGAATTGCAGGCATGCAGCACCATGTCCATTTCCTCTTCTCTTTTGATGTGGTACAGCCCACCAATTCCATGAGTCTGGGCAGGATTTTCAGCAGCTCCCTGTACTAATATGTCTTCTTTACAAACCTAGCAACTTCCTAACAGGGGCTCAGTTCAGACATTTTCTTTCTATACTTAAGCACAGGATGCTCTTCACAACCATAGAAAATCATAAAGTCAAGGAGATGAGTGACTCCAAAAAGATATCATTTCCAAACTCAGTTAAACACACAGAAAAGCCTACTTATTAAACACACAGAAAAGCCTACTTATTTTTTTATTCTGGGAGACTATCTATGACACATACTGATTAGTTAGAAAGATTTTGTTTGCAGTTATATATTCTTTGTTTAAGTTAAGTTTCCTGAATTTTATATTCCATATTGGTGAGATAGTATAATAACACTTGTCTTAATGCTAATTATAAAGAGATATAATGTCCTGTAACCTTATTTTTATGTGCAAGAGAAAAATCTTGAAAAATACATTGTAGACAAAGATAAGAGATTCTATGGGATTATAGTGAACACACTTGATTTAAACAGAGAGTTATAATTCTAATGAAGAATACAATGGGAAGCATGAACTGTGAAGAGTTAAGACAGAAGAGAGCCTAAAACCAGGGAAGAGCCAAGCAACTTAGGAACAGTTGGAAATACCTTTGTAACTGAATTGGCTGAGAAAATTTGAATAACAATAACTTCTAATTTTGAATAGTAAATGTAATGGTTAATTAAATTGTCAACTTGATTGAATTAAGAGATGGTGATGATTAAAAGACTTCTGGGTGTGTCAACAAGGGTGTGTCTAGGAATGATTGGAATGTGGGATAGTGAACTGAAGTTGAGACCTTCCCTAAGCATGGGCAGCACTGCCCAACAGGATGAAATAAAAGTTGTAAGAACAGGAAGCAGGCAGATGGAAGGTGGACTCTTCTTGAACGAGTTCTTGATTGCTGCTTCAATGGTCTGAGGATATCTGACTCTCAGTTCTTCACTCTTCCAACGCAGACTCTGCCAGTGATTCTCCAGGTAGTTTCCAGAAGCCTTGGTTTCAGAGTAGGGTAGCACTGTTGATCCCTCTTATTCTGGGGCTTCCACCTCTTGGACTACGCAGCTACTGGTTCTTCCAGCTCTCCAGCCTGCAGATGGCCATTGTGAACTATCCAACTTCTGGTCGTGTAAGCCAAACTAATAAATCCCCTTTTTATAATCATACTTCTTGTTCATTCTGTTCCTCTAGTGAACCATGACTAATAACAGCAAACATTGTGTATCTGTGCAGTATCATAGATCTTTAAAAGTAAAACGCAAAGATGTGGGGATTTGGCATTTGAAAGTCCTCAAGTTGCTTCAACTCTGTAAATCAAAGGAAAAAATGTAGGTGAATGTGCAGTAAGTACATTTAAGTGCTATAAAACTTCGGTTAATTTTATCTGATGATTGAACATCAACTAAATAGAGCCGGGAGAGCAGAAAACAAAAACTCCTATTAATCGTTGAAGTGAACATGCTGTTTGTTAGTCTACATAAAACTTATGCTTTGGTTACATTAGTCATTGGGAGAAATAATGAATAATTATGTGCCCATTATCTAAAGAGTCAATAACACTGAAATAAAGGAATTACCTGTAGCAAGTCAAACATATTCTATTTGCTCATGAATGCTTTTAAAAGTTAACATTTTCTGAAAAAGAAAACAAAATCAACAATATGCAAATGAGTAGAAAAAAGTTATGGATTAATTAGTTTTCCTTTCATGAAAATTTATTATCCTGTTTTTTGCTTTCTGACAAACATAAAAGCAGTATAACTAATTGTCCTTTGAAAACAAAGTGACAGTTTTAGTAATCTCATTTGATGTCTTCATTTTTTTCTTTAAGCTATTTAAACATAGGCAACATAGCTTAAAAATCATTTGAAAAGATTTCTTAATTTGCTTGAGTAGTAATTACTTTTATAACAACAGATTGAACACCATAAAATCTTGATCTGAATAAAAATATTGAAAAACGGCTCAAAAGGCCAATTTAGGGTCACAGTTATTTTATAAGATAACTGTACAAGTGGTTCTAGGTTATATAGTGAGCAATTGACATAGATAGGTTGTGATTCCAAGTGATTCTCAAAATTGAACCATTAACAATAATTTTATACTATAATTTGATTCCTTAAAATAGTCCTTTATAAGCCTTTACCAGTCTCTGGTGTCCTAACCAACAATGCTGCTTTATATTTACCATAAGTTCTCTCTCTCTCTTTCTTCCTCCCTCTTTCTACTTATACAGTTAACTATTTTTTTTTGTTAACTTTGGTTTTCAGTTTATTAAAATTTTTTGTTATATACTGGACAATCAAATATATGTCAATGTGAAAAGAAAAATAAAATAACTGAACATGCCGACATTACCTCTAGCATACTTTCACATGTTTATTTAAAGCATGCTAAATGAAATGTTCTTATTTATTTTTATTGGCTATTTTGTGTACTATATAATGACAATGATCAGTTATCCTAAAGCAAGTCCATATGACATTTTAAAAGTTGCACATATCATTCTCTTTCAGTCTTCTGTGTTATGTAGTCATATCTACTTTAAATAAATGGAATGCTCTGGGAAACATTTTATCCTGTTTGAATTATACTCCTTTATTTCAATGCTAAGTTTATTTATAACTGTCAAGTTTTTTTAAAAGAATCTTCACTTTTGGAAATTAGGGAATTTAGTAATTTTAAAATTTTCATTGAAATGTAATTTTTCAACTTTTAATCAGGCCTATCAGAATTGGTGATACGTGTTTAATTCTTCAACATCTCAAAATGGTATGACCAATATGGATTGTTTTTCCTAACAGTCTCATGTTATGTAATTGATCCTCCCTTTGGGTAAAATTAGTCAAATCTGAAGATCATCTTACTTTTAAGATTAAAACACTGCAGGGTTTTCTTTTTTATCTCTTGCAATTTTTAGAACAAATTTAAAAAACTATAACTCAATTAATTTTTCAAAATCATAAATTTACTATTAGCTTTGACCGAGAACATATCATACTCCCATTGAAGTGAGCATGTTAAAATATCCTGAAATTTAATTCTCTCTCAGATTCATTCTGTTCTGTAATCACCCTTCTGTTTTATATCATCATTGTTGAACAACTATAGCAATGTTTAGTTAGTTTGCTTTTTACTTAGTTCATAACAACAGGGAAAATGTGCACACTTCACAATGTTTTCGCATTATAAGCTAGTTTCAAGGCTATGCATACCAGTTCACTTGGTTTAAGCAATGGAAGTTTAAAATGTTCAACTAAATGAGATAATAAACAATGTCTGTCCCTAGAATTACCTAGTAGACAGTGAAATAAAGAGAAGCCATTAGCCATTGGTTAGGCTTTTCAGATTCCATATAATTTAAGACAGTCTATTAAGGTTTTTGTGTATATGTTGCCATATAATCCCAGTAGGTTATCCCAGTCAACAGCTCTATATTTTAAAATAATTGCATTATTCCCAAGTGCTGAGAGATTTCTAAGAGGAGTGTTTTCATGATGGCAAATATGACATTTAGTTCATCTCTAATATCTTATAAGGATAATTAAACCCAAGGGTGTAGGATACTTTATCATAACTCACCAGAATAGTCATATGATAATTTTTCTAAATGTACATAAGTCCAGTGAATGCAAGCTTACTGTGAAAACATTAGACTGGAAAACTCCTCTATAACCCAAAATATTTTTATCAATTTACACTATTTATAAAAGAACTTAAAATTGATTGTATTCTCACATCATTTGCTACACTGAATACTGTAAATTATTTTAATAATCTTAGTGAAAATCAATAAGTGTAATCTTAGTGTGCAACTACTAAATATCTAGAAGGTTAATCATCTTTTCTGTGTAGTCACTTCCAAAAATTAGAATTTTATGTATTTTGTTCATTTGTCTTTTTGTTCATTTTTCTTACTGACTCACTTATGAATGCTCTTAAGGTGAAAGTTTTATTATTACATATTTGACACCCAAAACATAAAAAGTTGTAAACTGTCTTAAAACTATTTGCTGTTTCACAACTCCTAGTTTTTATAGGTATTCTTGAATTTCAATGTAGAAATATGAATGTGTTTCATTATGACTTTTCTGCAAACTTTGTTGAATATTTTACATATCACCATTCTAAAACCAAGCCCCAATTTTTTTAAAAATTGAAAATATATATTGTTACTACATCATAATATGATGTATGAATATAATCACTATCATGACTCATATGTGAGTAGGCATAAACTTTAATATCATTATCCTCATTTTATAGTAAAGACATGGATGGTAGAAATGTAGGCAAATGTCATTAATCAGAATTTAAGTTCCTCTTGCAGTATACATATAGAATTCATTGTTGCTAGAATTCATAGTTAAATTCATAGTTCATTAAAGATAATTAAACTTAGTTCAGAAATTATTTGTTTACTCATAATAAATGATGTATGGGTTATTGAAAGAAAATTAGTTATGTTCTATACTCAAATTTTCTATATATTAGTGAGCCACAAAAGATAAATGTGTATGCTGCAAAAGTACAAAAATAAAGTAACGTTAAGTAACAAATGCATTAGTGATACAAGAGAAATAAAGAATTAGAATATGGCCAAACGTTATCAGACTGTCAAGTAGATTAAAATTCTAAGTGTTCTATTTTGTTTTGCATTTGAGAACTAGTTGTTTAGTGCTCAATTATGTTTCAGCTACTATTCTGGGCACAGGGACTTAGCAGCAACTAGCAAAAACCAAACCAAAACACAACAACAACAACTCTACCTTCTTATATTTTAGTTTGAAGTGAAATGGACTATAGACAAATATATTTATGTATTTATATTTATATATATACATGTATTTTACTTATATATTTACAAATATATATATATTAATATATGAAACCGTAATTGATCTATGAAGAAAGATAAAGCAGGGATTCTAATTTTATATAGTATAAAAAGTGATTCCTTTGAGGAGATATTAGAATAGACACATGTGGAGAGCTAAGAAATACCCACAATGATATTTAGTAGAAGAGTGTTTCAGGAAGCTGTTCTGTGGCTCTTAAGTTATAAAACCTCTGGGCCAAGGAGTCCATGATCAAATGCTGTTTCTTTGATTTATTATATTATATGGACAAATTTCTTCACTTTCCCTTCCCTAATTTCTCCAAATGGTGATACACTTTATGAGTTACTTTGTGGAATAATAAATTAATAAGTTTAAAGCTCAGTGCATGGTAAGTGCTCAGCAATTTTAAGTCATTAATGTTGGTAGAGAAAACAACAAGAACAAACAACCTAATGGAAGATAATGAGAATGGAGCAGTTGGAGAGGAAGGAAGATGAAGAGGAATGGAAGGTGGGCAAAAACCTTCTTCTTCATAATTAAGTGAGAAAATGATATGATTCATGTAATATGTAATGAATTAGAAGTTGGTGTTACCTGTCATCCAGCTGAGATGCACTGCTATTTTGGCTAGGATCTTTCATGTTGTTGTAATTAGATGGCCATTGGAACTGTGACATCCAAGATGACTTCATTCAATTGCCTTTCTCTTAGGTAAGAAGGGCTGGAAAGTAGGAATCACCTAGGTTGCTGTCAGGGCTGGGTTCTTTGGGATGGAGTCTGGAGACCTCTTCCTTTCCACTTGGCTTCTCTAGTGTATATTTAATTTTTTTGTCAGTTTTTTTGCAGGGGAATTCTTTTTAGTTACACGTGATAGTAGAGTCCATTTTGATAAAATTATGCATGTGTGGAATATATCTTATTCTAATTAGGGCCCCAATATTGTATATGCATCCACTTTTATCTACAATAAAGAAGCTGAAATTCTTACTTGGCAAGTCAAGATCCTAAAAGTGCAAAAGCAAAAGCTTCCAAGTCTTCTTCAGGTTTGATCCCCAACTTGGTTTTATGGAATTTCTGCTACTTTCTCTGGTTTTAAAATAAATCTCAGGGAATGATCCATTTAATTGAGTTAAGGGACCACAGAACAATGTAATTACCAGGAGATATAGTTCACTGGGTGGCACCTTGGGGAAAAGCCAGAGCTGTCACCATACAACCCAGACTCTTTCTTCATCCAGCCATATTTAGAACATCAGTGTTTCACTAGCACCAGAATTATTAAAAATTGGGGAGGGGTTATTTTCTCATTGTTAAATTTAACAAGTATTTTATTTTTGTATTGGGTTGCATGTGGACAACACAATCTTTGATACAAGTAAACTAAGAAAAAAAGAAGGTATGTCAAAAAGGTGATTGACAGAAACTATTACAAAACAATTAGAAGGACATGGCAATGAAATGATAAAAAAAGTAAGCATACTCATTCTCTTCAATTCTGTCCTCTTTAAAAAAATGTACGATATGCACATATCATCACCAGCCTGCATGTTTTAAAGACCTTTTGCTTAAAAATAATCTTTTGCTCAACAAAAATATAGTCAGAATTGAGTTGAACAAGGTCACTCACATTAATGCTATATAGTAGATTTAAAAATCCTTATTTCAGAGGTAATATTCTATTTTATATGTCAAAGTCATTCATTTATGCCTAGAGTCACAATATTTTAATTTATCAGTATACTGGTTCTTATTTTCAAGCATAAAAAAGTGTCCTGGCTTCCTAAAGTGACTTTCTTCACCTTTATAGATATGCACTTTCTTATAAGATCATTTTGATCATCAAATAATAAGAAGAATTTATGATCACCCACAGTGAGCTTTCTGTGCCAAAGAACAGAAACATAAATATATTCTTTTCCTGGTGGGCTCAAATAAAAGAAAACCAGTATCAGCAAATCTGCATCTGAAGACCACTGCTGACTAATCTGATGAAGGAAGGGAATCTGTGGGGCAAGGCTGATTGAAAAGGTGAAGTTCTCAGTGGGATGTGCTATTTTCTTTAAAAGTCAGGAGAGGGACTAACACATTTATTTTATTTCCCCTATGGACTCATGTGAAGGAATGGGAGCAAATGGTGACTGAGGTAGACACACTATTTTCACTGTAAAAATAGAGGTGTACTTGTTGAACTAGTTAAGTAAAGTCATTCATTTTGAATGCTGAAAAACAGGTGTCTTGAAAAGACCTGGAGTCTTGTGATGCATTAGAAATATTAGGAAGAATTCTCAATTTATTTATAATGTTATATATAATTTAAAAAATTAAACAAAGTATTTGACAGAAGAATAATTGTGGAATAAGTAATGGAATGACACAAAGTAATCAAAATAATATTAGTAATCAGAATAATATTAATAATATTAGAATTATATATTATATATTTATATTATACATTTTATAACATTGTGGAAAAAAGCACTATAAGCAATATATATATATATATATACATATATATATATTTCTTCTACAAAATATTTTTGTTTTGAAAGATAGAGATAGATTCTATTAACCATGCTGTGGCTTACCTAAGTGCCCCCCAAAAGCCCATATATTAAAGTGTTGGTCCTCATCTTGTTGCTATTGGGAGGTGGGACAACTTTTAGAAGGTGGTGGGACTCAGTGGAAGGAAGATAGGTGATTATGGGTGTGCCTTATTGAAGGGAATATTGGGACCCTTCCTTCCTGTCTCTTTCTTTGCTTCTCGTCACCATGAGATGAGTAGCTTTCTCAGCAACATATTCTCGCCAGACCTAAGGGCAACAGGGCCAAGTGAACCTGAACCTAAGTCTCAGAAACTATGAACCAACTCATTTGAAGTTTATTATCTCAGGTATTTTGTCACAGTGACAGGAAGCAGACTAGCATATGTTAAATAGATGTTAAATATGTGTATGAGGGAAAGAGTTTTTGTCTAAGAATAAGAAGTATGTTATTATTTTAATTTTTAAACAAATTTTATATTTTCTAACAGAAAAAATGACAATCAGAAACAAAAGTCTTCACTTTAGTTTTCTGTATCTGCTGTAAAAAGTTACTACAAATTTAAAAGCTTAAAACAACCAGAAACTTCTTACCATTCTAGATGTCAGAAGTCCAAAATGAATTTTGTTGTGTTGAAATCAAGGTGTTCACAGGTCTACATTATTTTATAGAAGCTTTGGCAGAGGATCCATTTCTTTGCCTTTTCCAAATTCTAGTGACTCCACTCATTTCTACCAGTTGTCTTGTGTCTCCATAGCTGGTAACCACATTACTCAAAGATGTCCTATTACCACGTCTTCTTCCCTAACTCTCTTACTTGTACAGCCCTGTCATTTCACTGGGTCCACCACAGTAATCCAGTTCATCTTCCCCACCCCCTTTCAGTAGCTGGATAGCAACACGAATGCCATCTGTAACTTTAATTCACCCTTGCTGTTTATTTGTTCTGGGAATGAGGACACCATTGGCATTGTGGGATATACTACTATGCCTAATGAATGGAATATTTTCCTAATAAAGTTCTTCTTAGTAAGGTTAATGGAGCTTTGTTTTATTTATTATTGTTATTCATCCCTAATAATTTACCTTTTCTTTGAAAAACACTTTCATTCTTTTCATAATGTTGAACTCTTCCTCCTTTCAATTTCTATCCTTCTCTTGTTTTTATTTCGTTTTCTTCTTTAACATTGTCTGTGTTGCCTCAATAGACTGCACTGGAGGTAAGATGTGGAAGGGATGATAATAAACCAGTGCAATATATTGATTAACAGGGTGATTTTTCTCTACTATACACCTCCCATCTTATCTCCAAATGAAACCACCTGTACTATTAAGTTTTCAATAACAAATACCCGAGAAAACTACTCATCTCATATTCTTAACATATTCTCTTTATAAGGATTATTGGAAAATCAACTGGTTTAAGGGCTGCTGATAGTAAGATTTCCAAGAGTAAGTGATTGGACTTATTAAAATGGCTGATGCTCATGAGCTTCACAAGAGAATTTTTAGTAGGATCAAATGCCTGATTGAAAAGAACTTATGAAAGAATAAAGAAAAATTTGAGAAGAATGAAGAGTAGTATAGAAGAATTCTATAAGAAATTTTCTATAAAGGAAAAAATGAAAACAGAACATAAAGGGAAGTAGTGTCAAAGTGAAAATCAGAAAAGGTAACAGAAAGAGCAAGTTGACATGCTTATGGTGATGACTTGCTGTGTTTTGTTCTATGTTATTTCAGTTAATTCTTTATGCAAAACACTGTTCTGTTTTATTTTGTCATGTTATGAACAAGAAACGATCAAAAGAAATTATAAATTACGAATTGTCTTAATCCTTAACCATATAAAACATTTAATAAAATATGATAAATTTTAGGAAATGTATCAATGAACTTGCATTACTTATTTCTAATTGAACATTTAACTCCAGGAGGATTAATTTGATTCCATTTTCTTACCATAACCACTTTTTTAACCTTTGAAAGTTGTTTAATTTTATGCTTTAAATTCTGCATCTCCTAAGTAACAATACTACCTACTTCACCCAATTAGCTTTAAATTTTTCTTATTAATCTTCTTATTTTACTTTTTTCCTTTGAAGTGTCCTGGATCAAAACCAGGGTGCATTCTAGGCACATGCTGTGGCACATATTCCCACTCCAGTCCATACTGTTTTTTAAAGGCAAATTAATAGAAAAGAATATGGAAGTGCTTTCAAAAGCCTGAAGCAAGATAGAGAAAATATGTATTTGAGTGGCATATTATTTTTGTATTTCCCAAATAATTATTCTAAAGGCAAATTATAGCAAAGAAAATTATAAAATACTAATAATAATCTTAGGAAAAACTATCTGTGTAAGTACACTTGAAGATACACTAATCTTACAGATACCAAGGAATTTTGGCCTATTCTAAGAATACAACCAATAAGCATTTTTCTTGTTCCTAAACAAACACTTGAAAAAGGCCACAGGGTACTTTTTTCACCTTTACCTTTAAAATCACCCAAAATACTATTGAATCAGCATCCCAAATAAACTTTGTCAAAGTAAGTAGGCTTAATATGTAATAACTTAGTAGTAGATAGAAAATAAAATTTCTACTATGCAAAATCAGTTCATTATATATTAAGTGCTTACAATATTAAGTATTGGGAGAATACCATATTCCCCATTTTGTGCTACTATAAAATAGAGTAATATCAAAAACAAATAACCATATTGCAAAATGCAGTAAGAAATGTGAGTGGAAATGTGGAGTGAACTTTGGCTGCATCATTAACTAACATCCAGAGCCCACCCCCTCTAGTGTGGTACTCCTGTTCTCCTGCCCAGTTATATCTGCTGAGATGCCCAGTGCCTTTTCTGAGGTGCTCAGGGGTATATGAAGAGCATCTCACACAGTTAGACTCTTGTTATATTTTAAGTCATTTCACTTAAGGAACCTGCAAAGAACAAGATGCTTATTTCTGTTTTTTATTTTGTTTGCTTTTGTTTTTTAACTCAGAAGTACCAGCGCTGCTGTTGGCAGAATTTCTGCAAGTGGTTGCCAGAGCTGAGGATAGACTCTGAATTCTAAAAGGGTCATTCTTGCTCAGACTTTCATCCTGAATGTGTTCCCTCACTTAAACTCTGACTGTAATTTTTGAACTAGAGAGAATTTCCTTAAATGGAAACAGGGAAAATTGTATGAAAGAGAGAATTTGAAGAATCAGTTAAATCTAGCTTATCTTGTAGAGTTACTGGTATGACTGTTACATTCAGAACTCTCACTCTTTCTCTCTCTCTCTCTTTCTCTCTCTCATATCCTTCAAAAGACACATTATCCTATTTGTGTCCTAGAAAGGCAGAATTACATCAAAGAGATGTTTCATTTTATCTATAAATTTATCTTTTATTGTAACAGCCCTAACTAGAAATGTACTCTATGAGGCAGACTATTTTATCTCTCTTTTATCATTTCTAATAACCCTGAACTTAGAACAGTGCTTGATGCCTAATTGTTCTTTAATAGGTATTAATTCAATGGATAGATGAAGTCATGTCCCCAAAGGGGGCTTCAAGCACTCTGGGAATAGAAGGAATATAGAGATGGAGATTCCTGTAATCTGATAATCAGACTGCGTTTTCAGAAAACAAGTCTGTGGACCTTTGACAAATATTTAAAACTCATGTTTACCGCTTTTCAATTTCTTATATGCCTTTGTTTCACATTTAACTATTGAATTATTCTTGTATGAATTGCTAAGCATCAGATTTCCAATAAATGTTCAGACTATTCAAATATGTGCTGCACTAAAGAATGTAATAAACATTTTCTTTTTCTCAAAGTGAAATGTGCTTGAAAATTGTATTTACTTCTTCATTTCCCCATTTCTGCTCCTTATATACTACCCACTCATGCATTCTGCAACTGGGTTCTTGTAAAATGCACTGATTACATTAACCTAAGGCCCCTAGCAGTTAGGCTGTAAGTCTCTGATCCCTTAATTAAACTGTTTGGATTCATGAAGGGCCTCAGACATTAGTGTGGATAACACTTTTACAAGGGATAAAGGGTAGATATTGTTTAGTTAAATTCTATGAACTTCCAATTGCCACATTTTTTTTTGTGATATCTGGAATATATTTCAGAGAAGAGTAATTTTCACAGAACACATATTTAGTGTTTTTATAATACTAATAAATTCAACTCCAAAAAGTGACAAAAATGTTTGTATCAACTAGTTCCTATAAGACCTAATTATCATGTTATGTAGTTCTGTGCAATATATTGAAAAAAATTTGTTCATATTAATTCTAAATGTTGTTATTAAAATACTTCATATATTTCAATGACATTGATAACATTAATTACTTATTAGCCTAACTGCTAAGAAATCCATATGAATATATCATAAATGGTTCATATTTTTGTAGGTTTTTACTGAGCAGTTTCTATTTGTTTTCCATATCTTTTCACTTAAGAAAGAAAAATGGAAAAAATCTGTATACATCCAAAATATTATAACATATATACATATACCAACAACTTTAGCCACTATATCACTGTATAGCTCTGTATAGGTTAATTATTGATGTTTTTCTTCAGTCAGTCCATTTTGGCTTTCTAAACTCTTTAATCAAAAGGAAACTTAAGTCCAGAAAGAAATCAAAATCAATTATATATTCTTGAAATTTCAGTTAATAATCCACTTTCATATGTAGTGGGCTGTCAGTTTTAATCTGTACCTTTCTAGATGTAGAGAAATTTAAAAAATTGGAAATTAAATATTACAAAAACTAATTTCAGTTCTTCGCTTTCAAATGTATCTTTTATAAACAATGTTATATAACCAGTGAACAATCAATGGGCTAATGCAAGAGTAGTGTTTTTAAGCAAATAAAAGTGAACACATTTGACTTAATGCACCATTAATTTTAATTTGTTAAAAATATGACTGTCATTTCAATAATTTTTGTTTAAAGCAGGTGTACGAACTGAAATTCTGTTTAACAGGCACACTAGATCTTATTTACATAGCCAAGAATTTATATCTCTTATAGTCTCAACGTGATCTCCTAAGGAAGAATAAAGAAAAAAATGAAGTCATGAAGATTTGCTTTTAACTGAGCACAGGTTGCATGCCTGTAATCCCAGAGGCTCTGGAGGCTGAACCAGGAGGATCACGAATTCAAAGCCAGCCTCAGCAACTTAGGCCCTAAGCAACTCAGCAAGTCCCAGTCTCTAAATAAAATATAAGAGGAGTGGGGATGTGGCTCAGTGGTTATGCATCCCTGGTTCAATCCCTGGTACCAAAAAAAAAAACCCAAAACTTAATTTTTTTGGTTCTAACTAAAATTATAGATAAGAGTAAGTCTTTATTAGGAAAAATGCGGCTTCAATGAACATTTTCCTCCATCATCTATTTATTTATCCACTACTATGACTCCACCACCTCCTGAATTCCTGTTTCTTATATATAGTTAACTTTTAATGAATAGTAAATTCTTTACTTGTTATTGTTTATTTATTACATTAAAGTTGTATATACTCCATGGATATACAAATTAAGAGAAAACTAGAAAATGATTTGAATTTGGTAAAAATGCAAACAAGATAATTCCATGTTTCTCCCCAAACTGACTTTTCCAAATTATCAAAATATATGATTGCAACCTAAAATATTCTATTAAAGTAAGAAAGGGATCAAGAGAGAATCTGAATTTAAATAACAATAAAAACCAAGAAATTAAAACATCTTGATTTCATCTTGATTAAGCACATTTCTATTCGAAACATTATTGTATAATGTATAATAGGATATATTTCAATTTTAATAGATTTCTACCTTAGTATTTTTTTAAACAAATTAATGTTAACCTATGATCCCACTGATAGTATTGTTTACTTTGAGATTATTAGGTTCATTTGCTAAAGGGACCTCAAATTTTGCTTTAGTTTAATTAATGAAAATTGTAATCAGGAAAAACTTAGAGACCCCCATGAATAGCCAACCATATTTTCAAATTAGAACCTTAGTTAAAATGTTATGGTTTAGTAATTACAGACTCATTAAATTCCCTATTGTGCTCCATAATTGTTTTAAAGTTATGATGTTTATATCTCCCCCTCATGTCAATCCATTAATGATGGAAAAAATAAGAACACTGCATTTCTCTTCATCCACCATCATGTGGCCATACAGGTCACATATTCATTTATTTCTTTTCTCCTTTATGAGCAACAAAAATTTTCACCAGCCCAGTCTCTTCCAAAAATATAAATGACTTCAAAAATAACAAATAAATTATAAAATATCAACTAACATTTTGGGTGAAATCCTTTAAAACTGTTAAGTTAATGAGAGTATCATATTTGTCTGTGACTGGAAACAGAAATTTAGATTAAGACTTGTCAAGTGGTACTTAAAGTTTTACTGCAAGTTAACTTACTCTCTTCCTCCCTGGTGCTTGCTTTTGAATGAATGAGTTCTACAGGGAAGATAATTGAATTGATCAATAGGTTATTTGGACACCAGGTGAAGATTCGAATTGCCTCTCATCCTGTGTAGCCAGTGAACTGTGTCTGCTGAAATTGTTGGGTTTTTTAAAACTGTTAAAACAAATGGACATTCTAAAATATAATCAAGGAATTTTAAAGATGAGAAAAATTAACTAGAATATTATCTTTTAATAATTTCAAAAATTATCTTGATCTAGGAAATAAAAATCTAATGTTGAAGGTTGAAGGCTTTGAAAGTATGTTTGAAATGCTCCACACTGTTCATGTGAAACAGTCTAAGATTCAATTTTCCTGAGACACTTCTGGGGTACTTTCTTGTCTCTGTTTGCCTAGTATGGAACTTGCTTCAGTACTTAGCCCTCAGTTCCACCAATAACAGATGATAAACACACACCAAATGAGTTTGGTTCATAAATGTGTGCTCAGGAGACAGAAACTGATGTGTTGATAATGCTTTATTGATGTTACCAAACTGAGAATTCCAGTGGCTGTTAGGATTCAATAAAATGGGATGTGATATAGATTTAGGTTTTAGAAGAATAGACAAAGTATATAAATAGACAAAGATAGTATATAAATTGTAAGTAAATTATAGTCTCCATGCCAGGAATTCTCATTCAGTGTTATATACATCTATTTAACATAAGAAAAAATATTTGAACCACTCTCCAGAACAATTAAATAAGAATTTCCAGGTTTTGATGCAAGATATACATGTTGATAATTCTTAAGTTGGTCCTTATACATGTGCTTCTCCTTAAGAACTGCTGACCAGAAAGTGGATAAATTAAAAGTAATACTGAAAAATATTAACAAAACAATGATGCCAATGCAAATCTGAGAGTAGAACATGAAATGTTTCTAATATTTCAATAATTGGAAAAATGCAATGACACTGCTTAGAAGTTAAGTGCAGAAGTATATGAAGGAAAATGAGCAGAATAATGGCAGGTAAAAGAAGGAAGAACTTCTTTTAAATTAGTGGAAATGTCAATATTCTATTTGTTGAGAATGTTCTAAATAATAAAAGAACTATGAGATACCCAGTGAATTTGTCTACAGGAGGCCACTTATTCAATAAGTATTCAGAAATGTTATGGTAGTAGAAACCTGATTTAAATGGATGCAAGTGAGTAGATGACTTGGCATTGACCATGTAGCATATTCTTTTCTTTCAGGAATGGAAGTAAGCTCATTTCCATCTAAAGAGCCAGAAGGACTTGTTGAACATAAAAGTAAGCCCCAAACCATGTGTAGTAGAACTGGTCATTGCTATTCCAAGAAAAATATGAAGGTAATAGCAGGTTTAAGTACAATTGTATAAAAATGTGATTTATTTAGTCTTCGAGTGTTGGAGTAGTTACTATATTTTATTTTATCATTAATTTCTAATTTCATTCCATTATGATCCAATAGTATCTCTATTGTTTTGTATTGCTAAGAGTTGCTTTGTGGCATAACATATGATCTATTTTACAGAAGGATCCATGTACCGCTGAGAAGAAAGTGTATTTGCTCGTTGATAGATGAGATATTCTATACAGGTCTGTTAAGTCTAAATTATTGATTATATTATTTAGTTCTGTAATTTCTTTGTTTAGTTTTTGTTTGGAAGATCTATCCAGTGGTGAGAAAGGTGTGTTAAAGTCACCCAGTATTATTATGTTTTGTCCTATTTGATTCTTGAAATTCTGAAGGGTTTGTTTGATGTAGGTAGATGCTCCACTGTTTGTGGCATAAATATTTATGATTATAAATAATATGATTTATGATTGTTATGTTATGTTATTGTTATGTTACAAAGTTATTTTATTTCTGGGGGTGAGGCTGGGACAAGGGAGAAGGGCTATATTAGAGAAGATGAAGCATCACAAATATCTGGGCTTGTGACCATCAGTGGAGAGAGATATTATGCCCCCAGGAGAACTAAATAAAAAATGAAATGAGAGAGCCCCCAAGGCTAATTTGTCAATTTCAAAATAATAAAATACAAACTTAATTAAAAACTCTTGTGAAATAAACCCTGCATGAGCTCTGAGGAAGAACAGCTTTTCTTTGTCATCCTTCTCTTTTCCTCTCTGCCTGGTTGGTTCTCATCTCAGGACATAGATTTTAGGCCACATTTCCCCTATATTATATATTAATAATTGGATCACTTTTGTACAATAGTTCAGCAACATAATTACTATGTATAAGCAGTCAGTTGTAATAATCGCCTTTTGAATTTTTGGAATAAAGCCCATTTTGGAATAAAGTTGAGGATTCCCTACTGATATTTTAGGATTGGTTTCTTGTTGCTTACAACTCTGAAGACAGTGGACCAAGTCTTAAAAATGACACAATTTAGAAAGAGCATCTTCTGTCCATCAGTTCCATAAACTAGGGATTGACAGAGGCAGTTTTCATCATAAAGTCCTGTAATACTTATTTTCGAAGGGAATAAAAGATCAATTTCATAATGAGTGACTTTGCAATTCATTAGTTTACTGACTGTGCTCTCTAAATATGGAACAACCTCACTCTACCTGTTCATAAGCATTGAAGATATAACTACTATAACGTAGTTCCAGTAAATGGAGGGAAGACAGCTAATTAAAGATAAGAGTATAATATAAATGAAAATTAAATATAAGCATGTCTTAGTGAACTTTTAATCCAAGGAGATAAGAGGACAACAAAGTCTAGCAACTTGGCAAGACAGTTCTGTGTGTGTGTGTGTGTGTGTGTGTGTGTGTGTATACATGTTATTTTTTTGCTCCTAGATTCTCTTGAGAATGATTAACCACAGGGCTTTTCTTTTTACATGACTAGTTTAAATAATAGTTATACTACTTTCTTACAAACATTTGTAAAATGATTTTTGACACATTCTGTACATATTTATGGGGTACCATATACTGTTATTTTTTGGGGGGGAGATCACGGTACTTGACCTCTGAGCCACATCCTCAGTCCTATTTTGTATTTTATTTAGAGAAAGTATCTCACTGAATTTCTTAGCACCTTGCTTTTGGTGAGGTTGTCTTTGACCTCAAAATCCTCCTGCCTCAGCCTCCCCAGTCACTGGGATTACAGGTAAGTGCCACCACAGCTAGCCCATATACTCTTTGATACATGCATATATTGTATAATATTTAAATCAGAGTAATCATAGCTCTATTCTCAAACATTTATCATTTCCTTGTGTAAAGACATTGAGAATCATCTTGTTAAGCTTTATCAAAATAAATAGCATTAACTATAGGCACACTGTGTGAATTAGCACATGAGAACTTTTTTCTACCACCTCACTCTAACTTAATCCTCTCTGACTAACATTTACCCATTTCTTTCTCCTCTCTACCCTCCCCATCTTCTGGTAAGCACTTTTGTATTCTCAGCCTCCAAGTGATCAACATTTTTAGGTTTTCAATATGAATAAGATCTTGTGGTGTTGGCCTATCTGCGCCTGGCTTATTTCACTTAACATAATGATCTCCTTGTTGTTGCAAAGGACAGGTTTTCATCCTTTTATGACTAAACAGTATTCCATTTTGTAGATGTGCCACACTTGCAGAAGTGAACTTTGATCTTGATATTAATATTTAATTGCTTTGGAGGGAGTGCTTTAAAGCATATTTTGCACTATGTGCATTAATATTAATTCTTTTTCATGTTCTGATTAAAGTTGCAAATTTGGTCAAAAAGTTCTGATTTGTGTCTTATCAGAGATTAGAATTTAGAAAATCTTTTCATCAAAGGAAAGTGGCACTTTAAATCAGAACATGAAAAAGAAGTAACACTAATTCATATGACATAGGAGTTTTGACATATGCAGGACTTTGATGTTTATCATCGTCCTTGGTTCAGTGTGGTTTGAATACTTAGGAGTAGATCAGGGCAAGGCCCTTGGTTTAAGGTGGCTTGGGTTCTTATAAGGACAACAGGATGGACCCTGGTTCAGGGTGACTTGTGTCCTTACAACAAGAGCAGCTCAATCTTTGATTTAATGTGACTTGCTTTGATATATGACTATCTTCCCTCCTATTTAGTTGATGATTATAGTGAAATATTTCAATTCCCTTACCTCTACAAATATTTCTTTGTAGTTTCCATGGGGGTTCCATTTAACTTGATAGAGAAATGTCACTCTGATGTGAACTTACAGCAACATAACTTCAGTAGTGTACAGATGTGGCTGGTGTACCTCTCCAACCCCTCCCCAAACCCTCTCTCTCAGTTACTAATGTTACAGTGTTATAATTGGTATTTATTCAATACAATAGAATAAAATTGGGGTGTTTTAATACATTATTCTCTTACATCTTGTAGAAAACTAAAGTAGTACTAGCTTTTATAATTGTCATGAATTTGCTTTACCAGGGATCTTTCTGTCCTCATCAACATCTGAGTTCCTCTCTAATGTCCTTTGGTGCAACTTGAAGGGCACCTCTCACACAGGGCACATCTAGTGGGGACCAACTCCCTGGACTCTTGTTTATCCCATGCTGTGGTTTGAAGGTGTGTATCCCTCCCAAACTTCTATTGGCAGTTCAGCCTCAATGTAACAGTATTGAGAACTGGTTAGGCCAGGAAGTTCCAACCCCAGGGATGGTGGGGGCAGTGCACATTAAGAGAGCTTCTCCAGCATGTGAAAGGACCTGGTTCAGCTCCCAATACCTCGTGTACACACACACACACACACACACACACACATACATTTGTCAAGCTGGGCGAAATGATGTGTGGCTATGTTTTAATTAACTTTTTGTCTCTGTGACTAACATACCCAACAAAAACAACTTGGAGGAGGAAAAACTTCTCTGGGGCTAACAGTTCCAGAGCTCTCAGTTCCTAGGCAGCTGACTCCATTGCTCTGCCCAAAGTGAGGCAGTCCATCATGGGGCAAAGGACCCAATGGAAGAAAGCTGCTCAGTTCAGGGCAGCAAAGAAGCTTGAAACCTTGAGTGTAGATATCATGAGGTCTTCCAAAGTTATACAGATTTTCAAACTCGAAAAGACCTATGAAGTAACCTACAAATTTTAATTTCTAAACATGTACACATGGGTCTCCACAACCCACTAAAATAAAAGACTTTCCAGAGTCCTTTCTTATTCTTATTGTGAAATCAGAAAAGGTCCTGGAGACCCAAAGTTGAGGTGACCACTGTGAGTTATGCCCAGGCATAACTGGGTCATTTCTTGCCCTGACCTCTCAAGGAGTCATTGTGAGGGAATCTCAATCAGTAGGCGTATAAGCCAGTGGCTACAGCTGGGTTTTTGTTCATACGTACAGGAAGTGCTTGGTGGTGACCTGTCGGATTCCCAGATAGCACTTTTGGTGGTGGTTGGTGGTTGTGGTCTTTGGATACTAGTTTTTTGATTTGTTTTTTTTTTTTTTTTTTTACCCCTCGTTTTGTTTTTTGCTTATTATTATTTTTTTGGTTTATTATTATTTTTTAAGCTAGCATCCTTGTTCTGGTTTAGGATGAGCAGTGAGATTGGTGAGAACAGTGTAGTGGTTCAGGAGCGGGGCTCATGCTATAAGCCCACCTTCAAGGAGCATTACATGGTCCTGCAGAGCTTTGCCCAGGTGAAACTTGCCTGCCATCTGCTCACCAGGACAGAGGTTGCGGTGAAGGTCTTGACAAAAGTAGCCTCAAACTTCCAGTTTCTCTAACCCAGAAATGATGGTGGCCTTGGACCACTAAAACATGACCCAGCTCTTTCAGGTCTTTGAGACCTTGGAGTATTTCTACATTATCATGGAGCATGGGGTTGGGGGACACTTTGGGATCTCATCCCAGATGGTGGCATTCAGGAGGAGGAGGCCCGCAGATGCTTCAGGCAGATCTTGGGGGCTGTGCGGCACTGCCTGCAGCAGGGTATCGTGCACCTGGACCTGAAGCCAGAGAACATCATGGTGGATGCCAATGGCGATTTCAAACTCATCGACTTTGGCCTGAGTACCAGATTCACAGGTGGGAAGAAACTGAACAGGATCTGGGGCTTTTGCCTATACTTTGCCCCTGAACTCACCCAGGAAACTGGATACAAGGGCCTCCTGGCAGACGTCTGGAGCCTGGGCATCATTCTCTATTTCATGCTCACAGGGAGATGCCCATTTAGGGCAGCCAGGAGGAAGCAGCTGAAGAAGCTCATCACAGAAGGAAAGTATGACATTCCCTGCCATGTGTCTGAGGGAGCACAGTCTCATCCATGAGACCCTGATGGTGGACCCCACGCAGAGATCAACCAAAGAGTAGGTAATGGGGCACCCACGGCTGAGCCAGGGCAAGAAGTTGCTTTGTCCAGCCCTCCTAGTGAGACACTCCCCAAACTCCCGGATCCCACAATCATGAAAATCATGATCAACATGGGATACCACCCCATTAATACCTGACTGTCAGTGGTCAGAAGATTTGAGGACTCGATGGCTACCTACTGTATCCTCAAGCACCAGAGAACCCAGGGAGCGGGCCCTGCAGATCCTCCCAGGGTCTTCCCCAAGAGGGGCCCCAGTGAGCCCCCCTTCCTTGCCCTGTGAGCAGCAGCAGCCTGGGGAGGTCAAGTAGTTCCAGGAGAAGGGTGCTGGAAGTACCAGAATGCCTGCCATCCCTCTCCCTTCCTCCACATGGACACACCCCTCACATCCTAGCATCCCAGCCTGACCATGAGCCCAGCAGCTCATCCTCCCAAGGTACCTCCACAGGGCTATCCCACCACAGCAGCAGGGGTTGAAAGAGGGTGAGGAGGAGGATCGCCAAATGCATGCAACAGCTCTACTGCATACCTTGCTTTGGTAGAACAGCATCCACAGAGTAGCTCCAATGGAATTGCTGAGCCTAGACAGACAGAACTGATGGACAGCCAGAAGACCCTGAGCTCTGGGGATGCTGACATCTCAGTGTGGGAGTCGGGTGTGCCACTGGCTCAGGCTTCTCTCCATGAATTCCAGGCAGCAGCACATCCGCATCCACCAGGAGTCTCCTCTGTCCCCACCTGCGAAGAATCACATCATACAGGTTTTTCCCAGGGACAGTTCCCCCTGTCCTGTTCTTTGTCCTTTCTTCCTTGCTTTGGGAGAAATTTATTCTTAATTTTTTCCCACAAATTGTGTAATAAAATTGATGTTGCAGAGATTTTGAAAAGACAGGGGTTTTGTATTTGTTTTGGTTTTTGAGAGAGGCCTCAGGGCCAGAGCCACTGCCCAGCAGTCATCCTCTCCAAGGCCTGGGCCACCGTGCCTCCCCCTCTGCTCACTGTGTATATTGGCTCCCCTTGAGCCAGTGTAAATGGGGACTCATTTGCCTTAAGCCAATGTAGATGGCGACTTGCTCCTCTTGATGTAGTATAGACTGAGATTATCCCTTTGAGCCAGTGTAGATTTGATTCACTTTGAGTTGGTTGTTTTGGCCAGAGGAGTCCTTTCCTTGGTCTTCAGGTCCCTCCCTGTAGAATACGGCGAGGGAGGGCTACAGGTGTTGGAGAAAACACCTCTGGCACGGCACTGGAGTGTTCCATGGCTTCATCTCAATAATCCCATGTGGAGGGAAGTGAGCTCTGGGCCAGTGGGCAGGGGTGGGCTTGCCTGCAGCAGTGGCTGGGAGCCTCATTACATGCCACTCAGCCTCCCCACCCAACAGCTCCTCCTGGTCACAGCTAAATTTTGTGGAGAATGAACACATGAGATTTGGGGAACTGAAATGTGAAATCTCAGAAATTCTAATTTTATAAAAGCATAGTTCACCCATGTGAACTTGCTCTTCTCTTTGGGTTCTGTTGACACTGAATTATGTAAGGTAAAGTGCACACAAAAAGTTGGAAACACTCATAGTAGGACAGGAGGCTTTGTGTACCCTTCATCCCCTACACATCTACAGATCTGGGGCTCCCGGAACTTCTGTGAGCTGCTTTTTTCCTGCCCTTCGGTTAGCGGTCAGAAATCACTCCCTTAAAAAAATAAAGAGGTGCCCTGTGTCATTTTAATCGTTTGTCCTTTTTCACCTTGAGTCAAGAAAAAGTTTTAAAGTAAATATACTCTATCATGCTGTTTTTACCATATGTATTAATTATAAGGTTCAGGAGATAAAATGATAAATATTATAATATTCATATAACAGATTTTCTCCAGTTAAATTTATCCAGAAAATTGTTTGTAATGTATAAACTATAGCTGAAAGAATTTTAGTTTTTGTAGCATTTTGATAATGATTTGGGATGGAAGCATTTTAAATAATTCCAAGTTGTATTGTTCAATTTTTAAAAACTTCAGTCTTTTAATACCATGACTCCATTAACAAATTTTTGTGCATAGCAAAATGTTTCCAAGGATCACCTGAAGAGTTGGTAAAAACGCAGCCCTATCATGGGGCATGTGCTCTTTCAGTTGAAAATGCTGTGTCTTGTCAAGTTCATGGTCATAGAAATGGCAATTTAACTCTCAAAATGGTGAAAGAGTTTGGTTGTTCAGAATTCCTTGTCAACACTGAAGACTCTGGAAGCTGGGCTGTTGGAGAATCTTCATAAAAAGTGGAATGGAAACACCATTTGACCCAGGTACCCTACTCCTGGGTTTATACCTAAAGGACTTAAAATCAGCATACTACAGTTATGTAGCCACATCAATGTTTATAGCATCTCAATTCACAATGGCTAAACTACTATATCAACCTTGATACCCTTCACAGATGAATGCATAAAGAAAATGTTGTATATAAACATAATGGAATATTAACCTTAAAGAAGAATTAAACTATGGCATTTTCAGGTAAATGGATGGAGCTGGAGAATATCATTCTAATTAAAATAAACCAAACTCCAAAAAACAAAGGCCTAATGTCTTTTGATATGAGGATGCTGATTCATAGTGTAGGGGAGAGTTAAGGGAGAATGAAGGAAATTTGGATGGAGTAAAGGGAACTGAGATAAGGGGAGGAGGTCTGGGGCTGAGAAAGATAGTAGAATGAGATGGGCATTATTACCCTGTGTACATGTATGATTGCATGAACAGTGTAACTCTGCATCATGAATAGCTAGAGAAATGATAAGTTGTGTTTCATTTGTGTACAATGAGTTGAAATGCATTCTGCTGTCATATATAAGTAATTAGAACAAATTTTTAAAATGTGATTTATATTTCATGAAGGAGACTCTGTTTGCCTTGTGAAAAATGAATCTTGTGGAAAGAATGGAGGAAGAAGATAATTTACAAGATTAATGCAGACTGAGTGAGGTTAAATAGGTTGAATGAATCAGTGTGCAGGCTGAATAAAAATAGAAAAGTGAGGACAATCAATGCATATGTTGGATTTGAAATCAATGACTCATTTTTTGATTTTTAAGAAAACGTCAGAAGTGCAATGCATCAAAAAATATCTCCTATTACTATTTTGCAATACTATATAGGTGGTAGGATGCTTTCCCCATTTGCCGGGATCAGGAGAAAATTCCAGGCGTGAAAATTAAAGAAATGAATGAAACATCTCTTTAATAAACTTTCAACTGAAGCAGTCTATCATTTTTCACAAGAATATGAGCTAATTATTTAATGTCAGGAAAATAATATTATGAAAGCTGGTTACAATAGTAGGTAGAGGATGATTTTATTTTTGATAAAAAAATAAAATGCATATACATACATATAAAAACCTGGAATGCTATATACCAAAGTACCAACTTACTTCTGTCCAGTAATTAAATATCAATCATTGAAAAAGAAAAGAATTTTCATTATAAATATGATTCTAAACATTTGAGATAATTCTCCTAAGTGTCCTGTGGAAAAGAGGAAAATTCTTTAAAATATTTTGTAAGAAACTAAGAAATAAAGGTGAGAGTAGACCTTGCAAATCTTTTCGAATTACAATAATCCTCCTCATCTGGAAATATTGATGCTTTGAGTCCCTGAAAATTACATGGCTTTCCTTCATCTAAAAAATGGCTCCAAGGCCAGATAGAAACTCTGTAGAATAAAAGAAATATGAAAGAAATTTTTTTATCTGAATGATTACAATACTTGTTAAGAGACTATAGTTAGGTCACATTTATTACACTGTCAAATTTATCTTTTTTTATCTATTTACATTAAAGTTAATTATTGGCAACTTTAATTATTAAGTATTCATAATTATTGGTCAAATTTAAGTCTGCCATTTTATTATTTGTATCTTCTGGTTCTCATTTCTCTGTTTCCTTTTAATTGTCTTTCTGTTGGATTATTGGTATATTTATTTTGAGTTCCATTTTGGTTTGTATGTAGTAAATTTGAGTAAATGTCCTTTGAATATATTTATGTGGTTTCTCTAGAGTTTAAAATGAATATATATATATACATAAACATATATGTGACATCATATTTTATTGGTAACATTTTTGTTTTAACGGTTGTGTGTGTATGCATGTATCAAATATACAATTTTATTTCAGTTGAATTGCCTTTACCCCACTTGTAATTATCATAGCTTTGAAAATCTGATGGTGTTATAATTTTTATTCCAATAACCTATATGATGAATAAAACTTAAAGAGAGGAAAATCTACTATAAATGCCATTTTTCCCCTTTCTATTGTCCCTTCATCCTTCAATGTTTAAAGTTTGTTGATCTTGAAATTTTTATTTTATTTAAAGAACTTCCATTAGCCATTTTTAGGAGTAGTTCTATTAATAAAAGGATCTTGGTTTTCATTTGTTTGAGAATATATCTATTCTCTCTGTTTCCCTGAAATTTTGTTGGGTACAGAATTTTTATTTAACAACTTTTTTCTTTCACTACTACAGAATAATGTGCCATTTTCTGTTGGGATCTATGATTTCAAAAAAGTAATATGCTGTCACTTGAATGAGAGAGCCCTATAGGTAATATATTATTTCTTTCAGTCTGCTTAAGTTTCTTTTGCCTTTTTTAATTTTCAAAAAGTTTAATAACCTTTTGTCCTGTTTTGGTTTTAAATTCTAAATGAAAATTTAAACAGAATGTTAAATGGCAAAATGTGTGTATGGAGAGCAGTGGTCACTGTTTTTCATAATTGGAGAAGCTCTAACCTTAAACGCAAAACTTTTTTTTTTGTATCAGACTCATACATAAGTTTATTAAAAGATATAAGAAATTATAAAAATAAGTTGAGAAATACAATCAAATGTTAAATCTTTGCATATAAGAGAAATTTTAATTTTCCTAAATTGTATATTTAGTGAAATTTCAATCAAAATGACATAATTTATTATAAAGTAATACTAATTGAGACCCTTTAACATGAAAAAGAAGATCAGTGGTAGAGAAAACAAAAGGAGAACTAAACTCACTCAGAAATAATCTTTTTTTTTAAATTTTGTTTTTTAGTTGTCAGAGAACCTTTGTTTTATTTATATGCAGTGCTGAGAATCTAACCCAGTGCATCAGGCATTCTAGGCAAGCACTCTGCCACTGCGCAACAACCCCAGCCCTCAGAAGTAATCTTGATAAAGTCAAGAATGTTTCAAATTTCTACTGAAAATAGGAGTATTTAATAAATATTGCTGATAGAACTATTCATGAACAAAAATATTTATATAACTACATTGCACTATACAAAATCAATTATAATGCATTAATTACATAATTATATAAATAAAAAGTTAATATCTTCAAAAATATGAGCAATTAATGTTAGGCCTCAAAATAAAAATTTTAAGTAAAAAAATTCTAAAATAAGATTTTTAAAATAAAAATATCCTAAAATATTTTCCTCAATATCCTAAAATGTTCATTTGATGAATATTTTTAATTGATAAACTTTTATGTGTTGATATCTAGAGCTTTTCTGTGTTAATAAACACTTTTTAAAATAATTGCATTAATTTAAAGAATAATTCTAATATCAAATTGAGCTATTTTAAACCCACATAATGAAAAGAATTATTTCTGGAAAACATGTAAAGTACCAATATGCTAAAAATTAAAAATAGGCAAAAATTTGAATAGGAAGAAATATCTATGGAAATGGCTACAAACTGAAAATTTTGCCTCATTAGTATTTAGGCAAATGTAAATACTATACCCTGTTGTTTTCATTTCTTATGCAGTTATGATAACTTTTAAGAACTTTGATATCAGTGTTGCTGAGGAATTGAAATAACAGCTACTTTTACCTCCTTGAAATTCAAATGTAAAATATCCTAATGCATTCATAAAATGATTTAGTGTTATTTATGTTAAAGATTCATAACTCAGCAATTTCACTTTCTGACATATATAATATACAAATGCTTGTACTTTTTGAGCAGGAATTACTTATTAGAATACTTGTAACATGGACTAACACACAACCTGAATGTCCATCAAGACTGGAATGAATTCATATTATAAATATCATGCAGTCTCGATAATATATGTCTGAAAACAATAATCAGAAGAATTAGTCAAAATCATGTTGAACACAAAGTAAGTCATCAAAAAATACAACAAATATGGTCATACTTGATAGGATCAAAACTATATGGCTAATGAATATGTTATGTAAGTATAAAGAAACAGGGATGTGTTATACTCTCATGAAGAAGGATGCTGATGAGTGGAAGCAGCACATAGGTAGTAAATAAGATTCAGGTACAATCCTATTTATTTCTATTTATTCTGTATTACAGATTATAAATAATTAAATATGAGCCACACAAAAATCATGATTGTACATGCATTTTAAAAAGCAGAGTGGTATGTAAGAGAAAATGTACTGATGTTATTTTATTAGAGCTGAGTTATTGGAAATTACTGATTTATTTCATTATTATTTCATTTACTGTAAATGTACCCCTATGATCTGTCAAAAACATCTACTTTTAATAAATGATATAGTGATCAGATGAAATAAATTTTTTCCACCAGTATTGGGAATAAATTTCCAACTCTTTTGGTTTTGCTTACACATCCTGCAAATGTTTAAAATTCCACACTATATATACTCATATATTTTTAGCATTAAACTTTATTAACATTATCATTAGTGAAATAGTAACAGAAATAGTAATGTTGGGTGGAAATTGAGTTTAAATTTTGTGTTGCTAAAAGTTGAACAGGCAAAACACTTTTTAAAAAAATTCCAGTGGCTCTCAATTTTCTTTTTATTGGTGCATATGAATTATACAGCAAAGTGGGTTTTACCATGGTATATCACTAGCACATGGAACACAATTTGATTGATTTCACTTTCTACTACCTCCCTTTACTTTCCCTTGCCCATCTTCTTCCTCTACACTATCTCTCAACTACTGTAAGTCTTTGTTTATCCTTTTTATTTTTTCTTTAATTTACATTTTTCCTTTATTTCTTTTCTCTCCTTCTATTTCCCACAAAGGAGAGAAAACATGATTCTTGACTTTCTTATTATTCTTATTCTTATCTTGACTTATTTCAGCTGAGATTTTAATATTGATTAGAAAAGCAACACAAGGGGCTATTCCTTCATGCATCCTACTATAAAAAAAGTTATGTGCAAAATGATCTTTTCTCTGAGCTTTATTTTCAAATATGTGACAAAATTAATTTTTAATTTATTTTAAATGTCTTCATATGAAAATGTGTAACACTCGATATGATTTAATCATTTTTGTCTGGTATGAAAGCAAATATAATTCCCAATCATACATAATATGTTGAAAAAGCAATCTCAAATGTACATATGGAAAGAAAATAAGGGATGTTATATTAAGTAACAGGAAATTCTGATGTAATGACCTCCATGGGTCCAGTATGTTGAATTGAAATAGAATATTTGAATATCAAACTGAAATTTGACACATTGCCATTTTGGTGCCCACATGAGTGATCATACAGAGATAATGCATTAATTGATGAGGAAAAAATTTAGAATCCCCTTGGAGAGAGCAGAATACTCATGTTGAGCACAGATAGTCTCATTTCAAAAGTTTGAATGATGTACTGATTGTTCTGTACTTAAGAAAATATCTATACTTTCTATCATAGCTACAATTTACTCTCCAAATGTGTATATACTCTCAGATATAATTGTGGTAAAATTGTGGTAACATAAAATGGATTTTGAAGTCATAATTTATTTACAAAACTAAAATCTGTATATTTATTTGAGACATGAGACCTTAGTCAAATTATAAGTTCTCTGAATAATTAGCCAGTAAAGTCTCATGATGCTTTTCATTCTCCAAGTAAGGGAAAGTGACAACAAGAACAGGGAAGATAGGAAATTGATATTGTTTGGAAGAAATATAAATATACTAGAGAGGTAGAAAATAACTTCCAAAGAAGAGATTTATTGAACAGAACATTTCTGCATTTTATGTTTCACTGAGTCATCTCACAAACATTTTACTAAAGGGGAAAGAAATACTCTCCTAACTAAAGAAACAAAGGTAAGAAATGTAATTTCTGAATATCTGTTATAGGGCAAAATGTTAAGTATATAGGGCAATATCTATTTAATTAGGCAGGAAATAAAGCAATACAAATAATAAATACACTGTAAATATTAAAATCCTGAAAGAAGCATTTCAGAAACTCCCTATGTCTTGCTGAACCTGAGAATCTCTGAAAACTTCAGTACACTTCTTTATGTGTATGTGTATATTTTCAAAATGCAAGTCCTTTTCAGTAATGAAAGGAGGTGGAAGCAACAGCTGCAAAATCCAGAACCTAGATCCTAATTAAAAGGGAAACTGGAATAAAACTGAACCCAGAGAGAGAGAGAAAGAGACCATAAGAAATCACCTGTTTCAAGAAGCATTTGGAAAGCAGGGAAATCAAAATAAAAGTTGGAAAATTTACAATCACAAGCCACAAGTTATTTTGCTACCTGAGTATAAAGCAATGTCAGATTCAACAATCCTGGAGGCAAGGAGCTGTTTTAAATTTTTCCTCTTGGTTGTTAGTATGCCAGGTGCTTACTATTATTTATTAAAAGGTAAACAAAAAGTCTTCTCTAGAGGACTTCTTTTCTTCCAAGAATTGCCACAGGTAAAGTTTGATCATACCCTATCACTCAGTAACTCATCTCAAAATAGGGAAGCGAGGGTCTGTCTGTGAAGGAGACCTGACCGTGGAATCATTAGATGCAGAATAGGATGCACGCACAGACACACGTGCACACCCACACACACTTGAGAAGCCCACTCATGTGCAAAGGTAAGTGACCTGGAGGAAAATGTGTACAGGACTGAAAATGAAGCTGGAAATAATACCTCACAGTGGAGTAATTGTTTCTAGTGGAGCTATTTCCTTTTGATGTGCATGCCAGGTACCATTCTTCACCTAGCCCTCTTCTCTCGTCCTATTATATTTCTTTCTCATTGTAATATCAGAAAGGGTTGATGTAGAAATACCTTGTAATTATGTTAATATGCCCAAAATTTTACCTCACAATGCCTCAAATACATTCAGAAAAACATTTTCTTTTTTTTATAATGATTCGCCATTAAATTTAGGAAAATAAATGGTTCAGACTTAACAAAATTCAAATATTTAAATGGATAATACTAAGTATGATAAATGGGCTCAGGGTTTTTGCTTTTTCTGCATCATCACAAATATTTTTAGAAGGGGGCCTATGTTTTCATCATTACAACCTGTGCTTTTGGAAAACTGTGATCACAGATGAGTATTAAGAATATCATTTGAGACAAACATCATCACCCTATGTACATGTATGATTATATGAATGGTATGAATCTACATCGTGTACAACCATAGAAACAAAATGATATACCCCATTTGTGTATAATGAATCAAAATGCAGTTCAAAAAAATAAATAATTAAAAAATAAAGTCATTTGATGTACATCATGGACTATGGAACAGCATATGCAGATATATATTCTAGAAATTCTCTTCAGGAAAACATTTAAGGTCTCAAAGAAATGGACTACAGCATTAAATATTTTGAGAAAATTGATGTGATATACTGCAACCAACCTGTGAAAGGGTTAACTGAAGGATTAATAAGGAACTGCTCTAATTTTTTCAAATGTACACTTGACCTACACTTCCTCTGAGTGAGAAATTTTTAGATTACTTAAAAGATGTTATTTAAATCAAACAACTAAAACACTGATTTTTTAAATTATGCTTCCCCTTTCAATTTTAATGCATTTTTATTATTGATAAATTCCTGAGAGTATGAAATTTCTCCTTGGGAATTGATATTTTTTTGTTTTAATTTTTATTCATTATTCTTTATATCTACTTTTCTTTTGATTTAGTGATCTTTGTTTCTTAAAGTATCATATAACAACTTTTTACTGTTACCTTGTTTTGTATATATATTTGTGTGTGGTTATATGTATCCATATGTGTATGCATTATGCACATCTATGCATGTTTATGTAGTTTGTGTATGCTCTATACATGCATAGATGATATGTGTGAGACATATTTGAATGTGAATATGTACACATTAGAGTGCATAATATTTGACTATATGTCTCATATTATTTATATAAGTGTGTACATTTTACATATGCCTGCTTGGGTATAAATGTGTAAGGGTTTATTTGTACATATATGCATGTGCATTTCTGAATATGTGGTGTATGTGTGCTGTGATTATGTGTTTTTTTTGTGGTCATTTTGTGCTTCCTTCCTTTAGGTTTACTGGTTCCAGTTGATTTGATTCATCACATTGTTTTGTAATGAATACATGTCTTAACTTTTAATTTGGCAACTTTGCTCCTAAATCCCTTTTAATATTTTTTATTGCAGAAATGCCCTTCTTTGTGAAAGCTAACTCTGCTTTCTCAGTAAGAACCATTCTTTTTAATCTTCTTGAAGGTATGAATCACACATTTTCTACATTCCTGTCCTGCTCTAAACAATAAATTCAGTTCAAAGAGAGTTAGTTCTTCAATACTTTAGGGTAGTTCTCTTATATATCTTTCAACAGATCATATCTTTTTCGTTTCTTTTTCCAGTTTTACAGCCTTGGCTCTCTACCACTTATGTGCTTTTCTCTGCTAGGGAAAATCATGACCAAATATATGTATATTTTCTCCTCAGTGGGCTCTTTATAACTTTCTTGTCTATTGGTGTAGCAGAATTTCATTCTAGTTCTTTTCTAAAACCTTCCCACAGTGTTGCTGTGTCACTTGCAAACAATGTTAGTTTGTTATCTTTATATTTTATTTAATTTTAGTCAGAAATTTAATTAGGAATTTGTCTACCAGTTTTTTGTCAAAATTAGGTTTGGAAAGAATTAGAAATCGTTGTGACTGTAATTATTCTACAGACTACTCAAACATATTCTTAAAAAATAAAAGATATTTAATTTTTTTCAAAAAAGGGAATATTCTAAAGAAAATGAAAACAGTATACTGAAAAAATACTGCACCTATGTCTCTTGCAAAATTTTTCACAATAGGTAAGAAATGGAAGCATTCAAAGTGTTTAAGTGTTGAATGGATGAGGAGACTATGGAATGGAATACTCCTGAGTTATAAAAAGAATGGAATCCCACCATTTCTGACAATATGGATGAAACCACAAATCATTAGGCTAAGAAAAGTAAGCTAGGCGCAGAAAGTGAAGTACCACGTGATCTCACTCACATATAGAATCTAAGAAACTTTATGCCACAGAAGTTGTGAAGAGAAGAGTGATTACCAGAGACTGAGTAGTGAAAGGATGAGGAGAGGACAGAAAAGATTGACCATGGGTGGTGGGCTGTAGTTAGACAACAGCAGGAAGTTCTGGTGTGCTACTGCAGAGAAGGGTGACTAGATAACAAAAATATACAACATGCTCTTTTTTTTTTTTTTTTTTTGTACTAGGGATTGAACAATTGAACCACAACCCCAGCCTGTTTTTATATTTTATTTTTATTTATAGACAAGGTCTCACTGAGTTGCTTAGGGTCTCACTAAATTGCTGAGGCTGGCTTTGAATTCCCAATCCTCATGCCTCAGTCACTGGGATTACAGGTGTATGCTGCCTTGCCCAGTCGCTGTGCATTTTTTAAAAAGATAGAAGGAAAGATTTTTAATGTATTTACTATGAACCAATAATGAATGAGGAAATAGAAATATTTAAATTGATTTAAACATTACACGATATATATGTACCTCATAAGTAAGAACAATTTTTATTTTTATTTATCTGAACTAATTTAAAATTTGAAAAGTATAGAAAATATTGTTTTGATGGGGGGATGACCAAGTCAAAATTCTATGTAAGCATATTTATAATTCCCACATTATCATGCTATATTTAAGGAAATTGTTCCTTATTTAATTATAGTGCAGATGTTCCACATAATGCTCCCTACTTGATGTGTGTATGATCTTTCATGTCAGTGTTATCTGCTGTTTCAGTTCTAATTAATGCAAACATCTTCTTCCTGGTGCATTATGTAGGTCTTTGACATGCCTGTCTGTGTACTTGCCTTCTATTTTCTGCTAACATTATCACATTTTGTTTTTATCTGTTTCGCAAAACACTGAGTAGTACAATAATCAGGGCAATAAATATGTTAAAGGAGATCTAGGATTGAACCCAAGTAATTTCAGGATAGTCCCTAAAGGAGTAGGGGAATATTTACCAGTATGTTTTATAAAAAAAAAAAAAAAAAAAAGAACTAATCTGAGTAAACTCATAAAATATGAAAGTTGCTTCGAAATACCACGTCCATCACTTACCTGAAATGAAGAAAATCAAGAAAGAAAAAGCATTTCCAATTCTGACATATTAAAGAGAGCAGGATATGGGTTGTACATTCAACAGAAATTGTTTAGGAAGCAGTTACACAAAGGCTAGACTGTTATTCAGCGGATTTAACTTAGTGAATACAGTTTTTAATTTGTGTTTTGAAAATAATACCTTTCCATGTATCTTCTTTATAGCTCTCAGTAGGCCCTAATAATTGCAAAGCAGGATGACTTTCAAGGAATGATTCATAATGTATGGAATCCAGCATTTGACTTTCTTCAGAAATAAAAATTCCACCAAGGTCTTTCAATAACACCGATGCTAACTGATCATCAGTATCACCAGCATTATCTGTAGACATTTTTGACTGTCAGAACAAGAGAGGGAGGGAAAGTGGAGGTACTGGGGACTGAATGAGAACAAAATATATTCTAAGCTTTTATAATTATGTTAAAATGGATTCTACAGTCATGTTTAACTACAAAGAACCAAAAAAATGAAAAAATAAAAAAATAAATTAAAAAAGTTTTTTTAAAGAGATTTACTTGTGACTTCCAGTGAGCATAGGCCAGAAATACTGCTAAATATTTTACAATGTGTAATGGATCAAGAGACCTACAGAGTAAAAGTTGAGAAATTTTAATCTATACTAATTTAGAAAAAACAAAACATAAGAATAGGGAGAAGAAGGAACAGAAAAAAAGGAGGAGAAAGACCAGGAAGAAGAGGAGAAAGAAAAGTGTAAAAGGTAATGGAAGGGAGACCGAGGAAATAAGGAAGAATTGAAACTTTTTTTTCAATAAGGAAGATATCAAAACCTTCTTCAGATTGATTTCCAAGTTTCATTTTTAGCCTATTTTCGACTATTTCAATCAAATAATAAACGAATAAAATTACTTTTTACTATTTAATCACAGATTTTTACTTTAAATGGTAATAATGCTTTTCATACACCTATTAAATAATGTGCTACATAATAAAAACACATATACATACATACACACGTGTGAATGAAAGTACTCTTGATAATTTTCAGTTGCATGTTGTTATATTTAGCCAGATTTAGTTAAAACTTTCTCGTGTATGCTTGAAGAGGTTGTAAATAAAACTATGAAACCCTTAATTTATCACATAGTCATTTATTCAGTTAATATTTATTTTGCAAACCTTCTGTTAACGAAGAAGGATCATGAAAAAGACGCAGTGGTGTCAGCAGTGCTGCAATAATTGAGTTATGTTTATGATTAGGTCTTTCAAGATGCTCTGTTTTTGTGAGGAAAACAAGAACTTCATTTTTTTACTTTAACTTCAGGTATTATGGCATTTTTCTGAGCTGAATCACTGATTTTAAAATAATGCATCCCACAGTGTGTTTTGAAGTTTACGTAGTTTATATTAAGTATCCAATATAATGTCAATAATGTCCCATTTTTTTCAACATTAGGCTATTGTCTCTTATTAGTCGTTATTTTGACATTTCCTTATAATGAACAAATGTCCTTTGGGTATAAACTGAGGAGTGGGATAACTGGTCAAATGGTGGGTCCATTCCAAGTTTTCTGAGGAATCTCCATACTGCTTTCCAGAGTGGCTGCACTAATTTGCAGTCCCACCAGCAATTTACCTTTTCCCCACATCCTTGCCAACACCTACTTTTACTTGTATTCTTGATAATAGCCATTCTAACTGGAGTGAAATGAAATCTTAAGAATAGTTTTGATTTGCATTTCTGTAATTACTAGAGATGATGAGCTCTTTTTCATATGTTTGTTGATTGCTTGTAGATCTTCTCCTGTGAAGTGTCTGCTTATTTCCTTAGCCCATTTACTGATTGGGTTATTTGTATTTCACCCAAAGGACTTAAAATCCACATACTATCGTGATGCCGTCACATGAATGTTTATAGCAGCTCAATTCACAATAGCTGGATTGTGGAACCAATGTAGATGCCCTACAATAAATGAATGGATAAAGAAACTGTGGTATATATACACAATGGAATATTACTCAGCCATAAAGAAGAATAAAATCATGGCATTAGAAGGTAAATGGATAGAGTTGGAGAATATCATGCTAAGTGAAATAAGCCAATCCTAATAAACCAAAGACCTAATGTTTTCTCTGATAAGTGGATGCTGATATATAATGGGGGGGGTAAGGGAAGAATGGAGAAACATTGGATTGTGTAAAGGGAAATGAGGGGAGTGGAGGGGGTGGGGGGAAGGAAAGATGATGGAATGAGACAGTCATCATTACCCTATGTACATGTATGAATACACAAATGATGTACAACCACAGAAATGAAAAGTTGTACTCCATTTGTGAACAATGAATCAAAATGCATTCTGCTATCAAACATAACAAAATAGAACAAGCAATAAGAATATTTAAAAAGAAATAATTAACAAATGTCTCTTTCATAGGTAAGGATTACACAATTTCTTCAAGGTCAATTTTCCTGTTTTGACCACAAATGTTTCATAGAATCATTTCCAATGTACTTAATGATATTTGTCATCATTTACCATCTCACATTGTTATGATGGCTAAAGTAATAATATCCTAGCAATTGAAGTTACAACTCAAAATTCAAGTTAAATAATTAAAGTCAATATTTTAAGGTCAATTGTCCTGATCTTTTTTTTTTTTTTTTTTTTCCACCAGGAATTGAACTCAGGGGCACTCAACCCTCAACCACTGAGTCACATCATCAGCCATATTTTGTATTTTATTTAGAGACAGGGTCTCACTGAATTGCTTAGCACCTCACTTTTGCTGAGACTAGCTTTGAACTCTCCATCCTCCTGCCTCAGCCTCCTGAGCCACTGGGATTACAGGAGTGTGCCATCACCCCTGGCCCAATCTCTTTTCCAATGAGGTAAATTGTTTCTCTTATTTAATTTCAGTAGAGCTGAGAATGGAAGCTTTCCAGGACTCTGTAACTCCCTCCCACACACGTTGCTGTGCTTCTATTATTCCTTAATGCTTTCACCCTCGGCTTTCTCTCACATGAGTTTTTCTTTTGTTTCTTCCTCCCACATCTGTGTCAGAAATTTCCAGTATTGTTTTTGGAACTTAAGTAGCCTGATGTAAAAGTATATACCTCAGGATGCTGTATTTTTTTATTTCTCAACTAATGCCACATTTAGTACAGATCTCACAGGGATCCAACAGAGAAACTTCCCTGTCAGTATTTACATGCTATTTTCACAATGGTTTGACTAAATATCTGCCCAATTTTTTGGAAATCTGTAAAATGCTTAGACAAAGGAAGGCAGCTAATTCTAGACATAATCTTGCTTGTATTAGTGAGTTAGCATTTAATTAGTTTGGCTTGTTTTTTTTTTTTTTTAAACACCCCTAAGTTTTCCTCATAGTTAGTCAATAAAGGACTTGTTTTAATTTAACGATTATTTATTTAGATATTACATCATAATAAACCAGATTCAGTAACAAAAAACAAAAGTAAAAACATCACTTAAATATCTTTGAATGTAAATATAGGTAATAATGTTAATATTATGCAATAATTTATAATAACCAGATATTAATCAAACTAACAGTCGATTATAACATCTAAGAAGTTTGGACAAAAGAATCTCTTTTGCCTGCGGGGATTTAGATAAATTGTTTCAAACTCCTCATTTGGATTGATGAGATTTTAGAATTAACCACAAGACTTCAATGTTTCTTGTTCCCCGTAGTCATAATTATTCCTCACCTGTGTGCATGAGGACCATTCAGTTCTATCTTAACCACCTAAAGACCAAATTCAAACCTGTTACTGATTTCTATAAGAGTATACTAAAATAAATAAGCAGAGTAATTAAACTGCTACTTGAATGGGTTACTGATGAAAGATCACATTGCATTGACTTGTCTCTGACCCTAATCTGTAAACCCACTAGATCATCCCTCCTTTATCTAACCTTCTGTCATTAACCTCATGCCTCTGCCTAGACTTGGGTCCCTTTTATTTTTAAATATTTCTAAGTAAATTATACAGCAGTTTTAACAAAAGTGTTATATATCACAATAATAGGAATTCTGGTAAATAGATTATTATTGAAAATGGAATCTTTTCAACTTTACCTGATAGAAGAGTCTGTCACGAATCCTCAAGCAGAATTCAAGTGAATGATCAAGGTTGTCTTCTTCTGTTGGGTCAGCTTTCTTCAGGTTCTTTTTGAAAAGGTATCATTTTTAACAATTGCCTGCCATTGAAGTTGGCACTTTCTTTATTTGGAAACTTTCTTAGTTCTTGTAAAAAGCCTTGTTCAATCTTCTTTCTAAACCAGTCTTGAATAGGTTTTAACAAATAATTTCTAAGTATTTGGATTTTTTTCTGTTCATGATAGAAACTGTGGCCTTCCAATGATTCTGGCTCTTGCTATTTCTTTTTTCTTATAGTTTTACTGATAACGTGAACAACTTAGGATTCTGCTTTCATAGTCTGCATCACCAGCATTCTCTGGGCACTGTATCAGTGAGGAATTGCTCCAAAAATTCTTTTTGAAAAATGAATCACTTCCTGATTGAATCTTTTCAGAAAAACTCATTCTTTTGTTTTGTAGCATTATTACTACTATTAACTGTAAAGGCAATTATGTGCTTCACTCAGGTATATTTCCATTTAGCTACAAAAGACAAAGTCCAAATTGAAGATAAAATAAAATTTTAATTTTCAGTGAAATCAGTCACATTGTTAAATTTATCTAATACTTTTTAATAAATATAACATTGATAAAAATCAAACCTTTGCTAACTTTCCTATATTCATATATGAAAACAGCACCAGTGAAATTCCATGTGATGTACTACCACAAGAATGGAATCCTAATTAGAATAAGTGATACTCAAGTACATATAATATGTCAAGATACACTCATTTGTATCTAAAATGAACAAAAAAGAGTTATGATCTGTAAGAGAATATTTTTTCATTCACTATATTCATAAATCATTAATTATGCTTGAAAATTACAATGTATATGTGAAAAGATCATGAGTATATTAAAATAAATGAATGAAATAATCAACCCTTTGAAATTACTTAGTAACCAAATATTTGGAAGCTGTTTCTATTTACTACTTCTGTTCTGTCCAAGTCATTGAATCTATTATAATCTGGGTTATTAGTGACTTAAATAATCATAAATCCAACCAACATAATTTTGTCTGTTGTTAAAGCCTGTAAATCAGCTTTCCTTTCTTAAATATTGTCTTCCTTTGATTTTTATGGCATCTCATTTTTAGATTTCCTTGAGAGTAACTTGGCTACTTTGGGAAATTCTTTTGAGACTGCACTTTCCTTAGTAACCTCTTATTTATTGAATGACAATCAAGATTTGGTCTTCAGAGTTAGAAAATGAACTCTAAATTATTTCCTAAACAGTATAAAGTACTTCTTTTCCTTCAGTTACTATATGTGGTTTTTGGCTCCCTGATTCTTTGTCTACCTCATAGAGTCAAGACAAATATAGATTTCCTCTTCCTTTCTCCCTCTTCCTCCTTTCCTTCTTGCCTCATTCCCCTCCATCTCCACCTTTCTGTTTCTATTAATTTATAAATTGCCACACTTTCTACCCCATAGTTATATTTTGCATATGATGATTCTCTAAATCTCAATCAAAATCAGTTTAGTTGTGTCCATCATATTCACTTCACTCAAATACTATAATAATCTCCAAACATTTTCACTTACTGATCTTTAAAAAAAATAATTAAAGTATCTGGACAGAGATGCACATCATGCCACATTCGTTTGAATTGTTCCATTTCTTCCCTTTAAGAATTTAGGAGTGTTCAAGGTCTTGTGCAAAAGTCTTAACAACATGACTTAACATCTTTTACTGCATTGTCCCTCATCTTTGACTTTTCACACATTTGCTCTGAAGATTTTCCAACCGAGTGTAACACAGCACGATTTTTCTTAGATCCCAGACTTTTGACAAACTGTTTCCTATTCCTGAACCCCTAACGAATTCTATCAAACTATGTCACAGCTAGTTTGCATTTTAATATAAATAAATTTTTCTTGGAGAGGTATTCCTTTAAGTCTAGGTGGGTTAGTCACCTGTATATGTATGCATAGAATGAAATTGTTCATTTATTATACTAATCAAACATTTTTAATTCCTGATTTATGTCATTTTATTAACTGAAATATGAAAAATCAGAAATCATGATGACCTTGTTTAATGCCCAAATGTTCCTATTAGATGCATTGAAACATTTTATTTATTATGCATTCAATAAAATTAATTATATAAAGTAAAATAGTTTCAGATATGGAAATACTTATTAGTAAATTAAAGAAAATAAATTTAATTATCAAACTACTCAATATATTACACTAAAACTATCACATTATTATCAGATAGATAATATGTAGCTATATTCTGTTAAAGGAACAATTCCCTGATGCAAAACTAATTGTATCATTTGTGTGTGTGTGTGTGTGTGTGTGTGTGTGTGTGTGTGTTTGTGTATGTGGGTATGTGGGTGTGTTTGTCTGTATTGCTTTAGATCAAATCCTCAACCTTGCACATGCTAGGCAATCACACTCCACTGAGCTTTATCCCCAGACCCAGGAAGTGATAGTTGAATCACCAAAATAATTGATTCTGTGTTTTTTATAAAACTAGTTTGAGGTACAAATAAGCTAATTATTCTCTTCCTAAAAAGAGTTAAGGGTCACAGATAATATAGGAGAAGATAGTTCAGAGAATGGAATTTAGAATTTGAGAATTCTTACTATATAATGTCATTCTAAAAACCAAATATATCTACTAAGTTATTAAATGACTCATATCTAGTTTAAAGACAATATTTCTATGTCAGATGTTGTGACAGGCATGTTTTTTTGTCTCCTATTTTTTCTTTTCCCTGTAAAGTGCACAGTGGGATTTCTTTTTTCTTTTCTTTATTCTCTTCCAATTTATCATTATGGAAAATAGTTTGGAGAGGTAATATAAACTTGCCCATAATCATACCCATAATAAATGGTCTATTTCAGGAATAACAATTACCTTTGTTGAATATCAAATCCCATGTGCTTAATTAGCATTTTTAGCTTTATGACATGAAGTAGCATTTTCAACACAAATATCTTCAAGTGGAAGAAAAATTTTATGAGGAAAAGTCAAGGTCTTAAAACACAGTAGCAATTATTGCAGACTAAGCATGGTCATAAAATATGACTAAATTGGGACATTGCTTTAAGTTTTGACCCTACTAATTGATTCCCTTCAGTAACTTTAGGGCATGAAGAATGTGGACTTTTAAGCACTGTAAATTCAGGGGCCTAAGTTATACACTGATGAATACATTCTCCTGTTTGAGATGTTGGAATAGAGAAAAACAACTGTGGTATTACAAAATCTAATGTTTGTAAGGCAATACTTATTATATGACATTTAATAGTTGAAATGTCTCTGCACATAACATATCGTTTTCTTTTCAAAGAAGGACATAAATTATAGAAAATTAAAACAATATAATTTAGATAAATCACAAACATTATATTTGTAAAATTTGATTCTCGTTAGGATGATTGAATCTATTTTCTTTCCATGACATCAAATATCTTCACACAAAAATTAGAGTAGATATCATTTTTTAAAAAAATTTTCAGTGCTGGTGATATAGCTCAGTTGGTAGAGTGTTTGCCTTGTAAGCACAAGTCCCTGGTTCAAATCCCCAGTACCGTGAAAAAAGAAAAAAAAAAAAAAAAAGCTTTTTCAGTGCAATTGAATCTATGATTATCAAAATTTAATTATGTGACTTTCAGGAATTTACTTCTTAGCTCCAGTTTCCAATTCTTTGGAATGAGGATAGCGGTCTCACTAGTTTATGTCATCTAATTAATGATGATGGATGTTTACCTTAATTATTATTGGGCATGAAATTCAAATTTCACATTTAAAAGCAAAATGTTTATTGCTATCTTTATCTCTTTCCTTTCCTCCTTTCACTCTTTTCTACTTGGTTCTCTTGAGATACAGACTTCTGACAGCTCTAGTGCCACTATGTTGTCATCTTTTGACCTCCAGTCAGAGAACATTTCCCTCAAAACTCATTGTTATCATTGTATGATGAGAACTTGACATTTTAATTTATCTAAATGTTGACTTCAATATGTGTTGATAGAGGTCCAAAATGCCTCTATTATGGCAATCAGTCAAAAATTAAATAATGTTTCTGAGAGATCCACTATTCAATAAATCACATCCATCATGCATTACTGGATATTCCCTACATCTTTATTGGAGTCAAAGTTATTTTACTTAAACTACCTCTCTGTTTCATAACGCACATGGCACTTTGAAGATTTTAAGAGTAAATATATTTTTACAAAGAGTTGTTGAAATATATGATAGAAAATATTTTTACTCTTTTAATAGAAAATTACATCAAATATAGGCCTTTAAGTATTTTTTTCTTGGAATGAATTAAATTTAGATAGCACAACTTTATGCTGTCTTACAAGCCATGTATTCAAAGTGTACATTTATCTCATCACTCAAACTTTAACCTAGTTTTTACTGAAATAAAATCTAGTTCTTTTTCTGCTTACTATTTAATCATTTACAAATACACATGCATCTAATTGTAAAGTGGTTACATCTAAGCTGTGATTGACCATTTTTCTTGGTGTGTTCCTTGCTAACATTGTGAACATGTTAAGCTCTTATGAAATATTTAGACTGATTAGGAATAATAAAAACAAAACACTTAGTATTGATTGTACAAATCGGTGCTTTTCATTTCTCCTCACACATAATATTTGATGATGTAGAGAATCCCATTTAATAAACCTAACTCAGTTTTCTTTTTGGAAAAAAAAAATAACTGAATTTCTACAAGCTCTGTGACTATGGAAATTTGTCTCTTAAAAATTCCATGCCATACTACAGATACCAATTTATCATATTGCCTGTGGATATGAAGCAAAATTAGTAAAGTTTTGTAATATCAGGGGTAAATGAGCTGGCTGCCTTTCCATTTTACATCCAGTACTAAATGGATGAACACTGCTTTTCTGAAACTATATTTTCAAAAGCTATAGCTCTACATATGTATATTGAGTATGTCCCATATTTTCATAAATACTATTTTAAAAAGCAGGAAATAAACATAGATAATAGAATAAAATGTGATGAATAAATGCACACTTTTGCTGTGGTAAATTACCTTGTAAATAAGAAGTATTCTTATTTACATTTCGGGTGTTTTATTAGTAGCAGGAGATCCTTGTTTGGATCATATCTTATGTATGTTTGTGTGTGTTTTAAAGTAATACTCTTCTATCAATTACCATTGCTACATAAGTGTTCAAACTCTTATCCATCACAGTTGACAGATGTTTATGGAGTACTATCGGTCACTATGGAAGATCTTGGGACCAAGCAGTAAAAAGTAAACTAAGCAAAACAAATAAATCTACTAAAATCTTCCTTTAAGTAGTCTTCTCATTTATAGTCCAAACTGGGCAGGGAGGAGGTATGAAGGACAACAAGAGGGCAAACACACAAAGCCTGTAGAAAGTAGCGCATGTTTCAATGGGATAAGAAGTGCTGGGGAGAAAAGCAGAGCTACCGTTTTTAACTTTAAATAAAAGCCAGACTGCGGTGGTGATGCATGTCATGGGACTCTCTAGGCAAAAGGAAAAAAAATAAATAAAAAAAGAAAGGAAGAACCAGTTAAAATGTCTTAGCATGTTCAGGGAACACGACTTATATGACTACAACAGATTGAGTAAAATAGTGTGAAAAAGTGAGTCTAAAGAGGTAACAGGACCAAATTATAAAGGCCCGTATTGTCCTTACTCTGACTGAGATAGAAAAACAGAGCAGGCAAGATCTCTCACAAATTTTTAAATTGTGTGTCCCCAGAGTAAGGATCAAGAGTATTATTAGAAAGAGGAGTAACAGAGCCATTGTGTAGTGCATTAGGTGGGAAACCAGGGGGAACTGAATCATGGTGGGTAGTAAAATTGAAGAAGGTGGAGAGAATTTGTCTACATGGTATTGGGCTTGAACTAAGGGGATTTCCTGATGGACTGAATGAACATTTTGAAAGAAGAAAGATAGGAAGAAGAAGAAGAGGAAGAGAAAGAAGAAAAAAAGAAAAACACCTCGAAGTTTTGGGGTCTGTGACATGGATAGAATGGAGTTACTACTGCTTACGTAGTAGTAGATGACAAAAGGGGAAATGATAGAAAGGGAGAAGATAGAAGGGGATGTATAGGAAGGTCAAAAGTTCCATTTAGATATATATCTGAGATGCTTTTATTAGTCAGAAGTGGAGGTATCAGACAAGCATTTGAATGTTTTATCTGTTCTTTTTTTAAATTAGTAGTCTTTATTTTTAATACAGTATTGAATTAGGTTAACAAAAAAAATTAGAAACTAGAGAAAGTTTCTTTAAAATCCCATCATCTTGAGCACATTTTTCTCTTCTCTTTTTACCAACATTTTGCATTACTCTTGAACATATATTACATTTGGTGACCCAATCTTAATACCTTACTATAAACTAAAATTCATAGTTTACATTAGGGTCCATCCTTTGTGCTGTACAGTCCTGTGGATTTTGACAAATGCATAATGTCATGTGTCTGCTTTACAATGTCATACAGAATCATTTCATTGTCCTTAAAGTCCTTTGCAATCTGCATATTCAGCTCTCCAGCTCTAAGTCACTCTCCCCAAGCCTGACAACTATTAATCACTTTGCTATATTTAAAACTTTTCATTGTCTAAATGATAGATACCTGGAATCATACAATGAATAGCTTTTCAGCCTGGCTTCTTCCACTTAACGATATGATTTTAAGGTTCCTTCAGGTATTTTCATAACTTGATTGCATATTTCTTTTTATCACTGAATACTATTCCATTGCAGAGTTGTACCACAATTTATTCAATCAGCCACTGGACTTTTTAGTTGCTTCCATGTTTTGGCAAGTATGAACAAAACTGCTATAATATACCTATGAAGATTTTTGTGAGAACATGAAAGCTCAGCTCATTTAGGTAATACCTAGAAGCACGACAGCTAGATCATATGGTAAGAGCTTTGTCTTACATTTTGACACTTGGGCATTTAATACATATATATATATAAAGGATTTTATATCTTGGAGAAGCAAACGCTTTGTTATTACATAATGCCCTTCTTTATCTCTAATAAGTTTTCCTGTTCTAAAATCTTGTATGATTACACAAATGGTATGAATCTACATAGTGCACAACCATAGAAACGAAATGATGTACTCCAATAGTGTACAATGAATCAAAATGCAGTCTAAAAAATAAAAAAAAATCTTGTTTAGATGAAATTACTACAATTATTTCAGTTTTCTTTTGTTTGGTGTTAATTGTTATATATTTCTCCATCTTTGTTTTTAATTTGTGTCTTTATATTTAAAATGGGTTCTTTATAGACTTTGTATATATAACATGGATATTATGTATGTATGTATATTATGTATGTACATATATTACATGTAAATATATTATATATTAACCTATACTAATTTTAATCCACTCTGACAGGATGTCTTTCTTTAATTGGTGCTTTCAGACCATTGATATTTAAAATGATTATTGACATAGTTGCTTTATCCAGTACAACTGTAAGCATTTTCTATTTCTTTCCTGTTAGTGGTTTCTAACTTGTCCACTATTTTGTTTTCTCTGGTTTAATTGAGTATTTTATATAATTTAATTTTTTTCCTGTTTCAGCATAAAAATTATTTTTCTTTCTGAAAACATTTTAATGGTGCCCTTGAATTTGCAAAATAAAATTGCAATGAAATGTATTTTCAAATAATATTGCAGTGTTTCCAAGTAACCAGTGCCTTATCTGTTAGCTAAATTAAGAATAAAAATGAAATATTTTATTTTACCTCCACATATTTCTTCTCTAACATTCTCTTCTCTTTATGTAGAACTGAGCTTTTGACCTAGATAATTATACTTGTTAGTTTTCCTTCTCTCTGAAAATCTTTTATTTTTCTATTTTTAATTTTTAAAATTAATGAACTATGTATTTATTTGCAGAGCAGGGAATAGAACCCAGTTTTTCCTGCATGCTATGCAAGTGTTCTACCAATGAGCTACTTCTTCAGCTCTAGCATTTTAAAAGTGCTTGTCTACTGCTGAGCAATTTTCTTAATTTTGACTTGTCTGAATGAATCTTTGTCTTGAAAGTCTGCTGCTTTCAAAGGTAATTTTCACCCTGTTCTTCTATAGGTAGGACATTTTGCCTTGTACTTTTCTTGACTTTCCTTCTACTTTTCTTGGGTTTTCTGGAATCTGAATGTGATATGCTTAGGCATAGGTTATCTTGGTATTCATCGTGCTTTGTATTCTCTGACTTTCTGGATCTGAACCATTACTGCTTCAAGTAGATCTTTTCCTTTGTCTCTTTCTTTTTCTCTGTCATCCCACTAGTTCTCAGATACTTTGAAAGATATTTTGCTTTTATTTTTCTCATGGCTTTTCTGTTTTGCAAGTTTGAGAATTTATCATCAATTGGGTACTTCCTCCAAATATTATGATGAACTCATCAGTGGCATTGTTTTCTTTTAGGGTGGTTTTGATTTCTAACACTTCCTTTGATACTTATAGGATTTTTGTTGATATTATTATAATGCTTATATACTCATGCATGTTTTCATATTTCTCATCAATTTCATTAACATATTAGTTATTTTAAATTCTTGACCTTTTGATTTGAATATTCCTACCATATCACAGTTTTGTTTTAAGAACATTTGGATAATTTTTGTTGAAAACTGGAAATGATATATTTGGAAAATGAAATTGACATAAATGTACCTTTCATGTTAGGTTATGTTTATCTGGCTTTGGGTAAAACATGTTAACTATTTTTTGAGCTATAGGTGTTAGAGGTTCAAAATTCATTTTGTATTCTTATTTTTATATCCTTTGTTGTTATTAGGTTTTCCTAAATACTTCATAAAATAAATTTTAAGATATATAATTCCTTTGTTTATATTCCACTCTTAATGTATATAAGCCTGATTGATTGGTGGTAGGGTTTGGCTACAGGAAAAACTCTATAATTAGATCTTAGACTTTAAATAAGCTGATTAAATGTAACTATCCTGAAATAAGCCCAATGCAATCTGTTCTTTTTAACAGTGGCCTTCCATCAAGGGGAAATATTGTATCATATGAGATTATTTTGTCATATGAAATAAATATCATTTTATCACATTCACCTACACACAAACTTTGTTTCAAAAATGGTTACTTTTCCCCTCACCACACCTATTGATCTTGAAATACATAATGTATGGATGGTTTTAAAACAGAATAGAATGAATGGAAGAAGGATAGGTAGGGGTAGAAAAGCAATGTAAGGCAGGAAGCAAAGCTGAGCATTTTTATAGTCTTTTGACAACCTAACACTTCTTGGAAGGAATAGCAGAGTAGTACTAATTTAGACTTTCATATGGTATGAAGGTTTTTTCCCTTTTGCTGATTCAGTAAGGAAAGAAATGAAACTTAATTTCTTCCAAAATAGACTCTAAATATGCATTTATGTTAATATGATTTATTAGAAAGTGTAAAGAAAACTAGAAATGGTGTGGAAATGTCCATCCAGAAGGCTAGAAGAGAAACCAGTGTATTATCTCTAGGATTGTTCCACAAGGGTCACTACAGTTCAGTCTTGCAGAGGAGTTCTGGGGACAGCCAATTCACTGTCTACAGGCGTTCAATATTTGTAAAAAAGTATGAGAATCCATATAATGTGGTGACTGATTATGCTTACTTTGCATATAAGGTTGTTTTAAGAATGTAGTGGTTTTCTTACTTCATCAATTTTATCACCATTCTTTTGGAGAAACCCAAAGTTGTAATAAAGTAAATTATTCATTGATTATAATTATTATAAATGATGCATTTGCTCTGATGTACATAATTTGTCAGCTTTCATTATGGTTAATATTTCCAAAGCAATTTATTTTATGTGGATGTTGTAAATAAATCATTGATAATGATGGCCTTGTTAAATAAAAACCTAGAAATCAAATAAATTTACATAACATTTAATGTGTATCAAAACAAATTGCTAAGAATTGAGAGGTAAGTCCAAATAAATTACATGCTGTGTTAAATATTATAATTAAGGATTCACTCATGAAGTGATCCATTGGTTAAATTGTATACATTTTGAATACGCTATGACTTGACATTATAAATCATATATTACTAATTTCAAACTATCACTTGGAATTTGATAAAAATGTTATGAAGAAACTCATGCTTTCTTATTTTAGTGGACTCTCTCAAATTAATAAAAATTATAAGAATGAGATATTTGTAATTTTGTTTTAATTATTTAATACATTAATTAATTTATTCTGTCAATCATACTCTCCTGGATGGTGTGTCTATTCTGAGATAATTTTTTCAGAAGATTATATTTGCCTTTCAACATTTCTTAGAGGATGTGTCAAGTAAAATGTAAATATTATTTTCATTTTTTCTCCATATTTTCTAGCACTTACCTGAAAATCTTAGAAAATGTGAAAAATTTACTCTAAAGCATATAGAATTTTGATCCATGGAAACGTGATGTGATACAAAGTCTGAATGTGATATTTATTATCAAAACATCTATCAGTTTTCATTTGCTCACAATACTTATATTATAAAGATGACAGTAAATTGATACAATTCTGTTTAATTTTATCTCATTCTTATAGACACATATAATCCCTTTCTTTTATATCTATTAGCCATCATGTAAACGTTCTTTGAAAAAGTGTGGAAATCTCTTTGAGATTTTCACAACCAATATGCAAAAGTTCAGACTTTCTTTCCTTGGATGTACATATTATTCACTAACTGGAAGAATTTAAAGAATTCATCAGGTAAATCTAGGATCATTTTAATTAATTGCTAACCATTGTCAACCCAGGCCTCAAGCTAAATGTTCAAACAGACTAAATTGTAATTCTGAGGTTCGCCTTTGTTTCAGTTCATAATCCTTGTGCTTGTTCTTATCTTTTATCAGCACACTGCATAGCAGTGACTCACTCACAGCAGAATGATGTGACCTCTGAAAGAAAGAGGTATCTCAGTCACTTTTTCCTATTAATAGATTATTGTTTTAATTTACCAAAAAATACCAGTATCCATTACAGTTCATAGGCTACAATTCATGGGATGTACAATAATTATTAAGACTGTAAGTGATTCTTATTGCTATCAACACATATCAACAAAATACATTAGACTGGTGCATTCAACAAAGTGGAAAATAATATATAACCATTTTTTGTATATAACAAGTATTTTAGCTCTCAAAAAGAATTATTTGACAAAGAAGAAAATACCTGAAAAGACTGAAAAAATGTATATATTTATGACTAAAGAAATGATAGTGAAAAACAAAAAGTAAGCTAAATTATCTATAATGTATCCATTTTCATAGGAAAAAGTCTACCAATTATTACATATTTTCAGTTGAATTTTAATGTGTTGAAATTCTGAAAACACTTGGATTCCCTGAGACCTATTATTTTGTGAAAAATATTCTAGGATTTCATTGTATTTCTTAGCATTTTAGGATAATGTAGAAAATTATTTTAAAATACTGTAAAATGAAGTAGAAATATCTAGTAAACAGGTTACTCAAATCTTGGTAGAAAAACATTAAAAGTATGTTGGGGTTCCTTTTAAATAGATTGTGACTCTTCATCTAGAAATTCCTGAATAAAGTAAGTACATCGGATCACATATTGAATTTGATAGATATTCTGAGAAGGCAATACTTACTCTGTCACATAATTTAGACCACATCTTCAACAATATACTGAAAAAAAATTGTCCATAAGTAAGGACAATGAAATGAACTTTTAAACTTTAATTAATATATTTTTCTCTTAACTTTTTCTTCCAAGTATATTTTAATTGGATAGTGTATTCTCACTCACCAGTATTCAGGGGAAAATAAATGATAGTCAAATAAAATAGCACTTTTATATATTTTCCTGAAAGAAACAAATTATTTCATAGAAAACTGATAAAAGTGATATAGTGCTATGTAGACATAATAATATATATTTTCCTGTTGTGGAAAAAATTATTTGCAGCAAAACTTCTTATGGAAATCTTTTTCTTCAAAATAGTATGGCATTCTTATTATAATTGGCACTAGGAAGCAAATCTAGAAGTGAAACACTCAAAAATAGTGAAGTATATTTATGTTACACTCATCCTATGGAATATTATGAAAAGTTACCCACAAAAATGTGTGATATTGAGCTATTTCAGGTTGACTTAGAAATATTTCCAATAGATATTATTAACTGAGACATCCTGAAGAAGGAAACAAAGTTCACAATATTACACCACAGTACAAAATTTATTTTGAAGTAAATAATGGAACTAAATGCAACATAGAAAATGATAAAATTTCTAGAAGACAATAAGCGGAATGTCTTTGTGCTCCAGGGTTCGGCAAAGATTTCTAGATATAAAACAAAAGCAAGATCAATAAAAAAAAATCAATGATTTAGATCAACATCGAAAACTTTCTTTCAAAGGCAGAATTACAAGACTCTCCACAGACATAGAAATGGTATTGGCAAAGCAAAACCTCATAAATGATTTTTAACCTAAATGTATGAAAAAACTAAAATTCAGTAAAAATAGGTTAAGAAGGTGATTTTTAAAAGGCGAACAATTTTTGAATAAATGTTTCATCAAAAAGTGACAATATATCTCTAGCAATTAGAGAAATGCAAATCAAAACTACTCTAAGATTTCATCTCATTCCAATTAGAATGGCAATTATTAAGAGTACACACAACAATAGATGTTGGTGAGGATGTGGGGGAAAAGGTACGCTCAAATATTGCTGGTGGGATTGCAAATTGGTGCCACCATTATGAAAAGCAGTGTGGAGATTCCTCAGAAAACTTGGAATGGAACCCGCATTTGACCCAGTTATCCCACTCCTCAGTTTATACCCAACAGACTTAAAATCAGCATACTACAGTGACACAACAATATCAATGTTTATAGCAGCTCAACTCACAATAGCCAAGTGAGCTATAGAACCAACCTAGATGCCCTTCAACAGATAAATGGATAAGGAAAATGTGAGATATATATATATATATATAATAATGAAATACTACTCAGTTTTAAAGAAGAATGAAGAATGAAATTATGAAATTATGGCACTTGTTGGTGACTGGGTAGAGTTAGAGAATATCATGCTAAGTGAAATAAGTCAAACCCAAAAAACCAAAGGCCTGATGTTCTTTCTGATATGCAGATGCTATTTCACAATAAGGGGGTGGGGGATAGGGAAGAATTAAGTTACTTGATATTAGGTAGAGGAGAGTAAAGTGAGGGGAAGGGGTATGGGCTTAGGGAGGATAGTAGAGTAAAATAGACATTATTACCTCATGTACATATGTGACTGCATGACCAATGTAATCCTACAATATGTAAAACCAGAAAAATGAGAAATAACATTCCATTTATGTATGATTTATCAAAATGTATAAATGCATTCTACTGTCATGTACAACTAATTAGAACAAATTAGAAAATTAATATAAAAAGTGACATCTATGGCAAATAAGTGAGGTAATGTGTTCAACATCAGTAGTTTAATGAACATGCAAATAAAATTACAATGATAGTCTACATACCCACTAGAATAACTATAATCAAAAAGACTGAGAATATCAAGTCTTGTTAAGGATGGGGAGAAACTAGTATCCTACTCCATCATGCTGAAAATGTGTAAACAGCCCCTATGGAAAAAGGTTCAACATTTAAAATTTTTTTTAAATGAAGGCTAAGATAAAACCTGGAATATCAAGTACTTAGTATCAACACAAGAGAAATAAAAGCAAGCTCATCTAAAGATTTGAATATAATAATTCTTGCATTACTGCATTATTCAAGCTATCCCAAAAGAAGAAATAATGAAAATGTCTATCAAAGGGTAAATAGATTTTTAAAATGCTGTGTACCCTAAAAATGAAACTGCATTCAACAAAAAGGAAATGAACAATTATTATTTTTAAGAATATAAATGATACATAAAATATCACCATACGAATGTATTTATTTTTTAAAAAGTCTAGAAAAAACAAAAAGAAAGAGACAGAAAGCATGTCAGTGATTTACTGGAGCAAAAAATAATAGTTGTTTTAGTCAGCTTTTTTGTTGCTGCAACCAAAAGACCTAACAAGAACAATAAGAGGAGGAAAAGTTTATTTTGGGAATCACAGTTTCAGAGGTCTCAGTCCATAAATGGTCTATTCCATCCTTTGGGGCCTGAGACAAGGCAGAACATCATGGCAAAAGAGTATGGTGAAGGTAAGTGGCTCAGGACATTAACAGGAAGGAGCAAGAGAGAGAGATAGAGAAGATAGATAGAGAGAGAGAGAAAGAGAGAGAGAGAGAGAGAGAGAGAGAGAGAGAGAGAGAGAGAGAGCAAGCTCTTTTCCACCAGGACAAAAATATGTGCCCCAAAGGCACACTCCAATCAGGGGATTAATGCACTGATTAGGTGCATTAATAACCCAAACGTCTTACCTCTGAACCTTCTTGCATTGTCTCACACATAAGTTTTGGGGGGATGCCTACAAATAGACTTATATGAATTTTCAATGGTGACAGACATATTCTAATCCTGGATTGTTGTGACCATTCCCTAAATATATAATTTTATTAAAGTTTATTGAACCATACTGTCTAAAACAGTAAATTTTATGACAGGCAAATTATACTATAATAAAGTTGCTATGAAAATTTAGAACATATTATTTGATGTAAGTTTACTTGCCTGGTTGTTTATGAGTTAGAAGCTTTTTAAATTCATGAGAATTTTGTAATAGATATAGCACCTTGGATTGTCTGGTACAGCTGTTAGCACCAGAGGCAGAATAAGCTGGTTTTAATGTACAGCGTTCAGAACTCACCAATCTGTATTTTCTTGAGTGGTAGAGAAAAAAAAAAAGGTTTATATAATATTTTCACACCTAAAGCTTAAAAATTCTCATTTATACATATGCCACTCTAACCAAAATATTCTATTCACATGATTTTTTCTTTCTCTTTCACTTTCCTTATTTTCTTGCTCTTATTGCAGTTCTGATTAACTATAAGCCACAACAGTTGAATAAATTCTCTAAGATCGACAATAATCATTTTCCTGCCCAACCCTAATAAAATTAAGCGTAATCAATAGTATAATCATTTTGAAACATATTCAAGAGTTTTCATCATTTCTGATTTACAGATTTGTCATTCAATATTCATGTTCAAGCATTTTTTAAAGGTTGCTGTGAACTCAGCATCTGTATTTGTCTATTTTTATGTGGTACCGAGGATCTCACTCTGGGCACCATGCATGCCAGGCAGTCTCTCTACCATTGAACTAAATCCCCTCTTCCCTGACCAAACAGGTTTAGTTCCCTCTGCCTCATTCTATCACACTCTGATGGATAATTATTATAACATTTCTTCAAATCTAAAACCACACACACATATACTAATAAAAGAATATTTTCCTGTATCAGAGTTTTTTATATTTGTTAAAAAGTCAAACACTTTGAAACTTTTTAAAGAACTTGGCCTCTTGTGACTTGCTTGCATTACCTAAGAAATTTACACATAAAAGGCAGTGTTTCTTTCTTGCAATAGCGTGCACACATACAGACTTAAGGTTTTTATCTGTTTATAAGGCAAATAATGAAACTGGGCATTTTTCATAAATTTAGACATGCTTAAATAAAGTCTGTCATTTAAAGAACAAAGCACAACAAAGTAGATAAGGTGGTCATTTTCTAATGTATTATTTCTTTCCTCAAGGCAGATTTCCTGATTTTTATCTGATAGAATATTATTATCATTTCACATATTGTCTAAGTCCTTACTTGATCTCACACAACATTTCACTGGTTATGTGGCTTTGGTCATACATAAGGATAGCCAGAGACAAAATTACTCTCTCTGTGTATGTGAACCACATGTTTTCAGACTTTGCACTTACATCATTCACATCATAAGATTCATGATTCTGTAATACTGCAATTAAGTCATTTGCTCTATAAAATACTTCTAATCACCCATATTGATAACAAATTTCAGATAAAAATCTTCAGCCCAGGATGCAGAACAATAATTCTCTTAGTTATAATCTTAAATGAAAGTTGAAATTGGACTAGAGTTATTAAATTACTACCCATTTTATTCCAGATATGTAAGCCCATAACAGTGGTGGGGAGGCCAAGAAGGGATATAGTCCAGGAACAATATTAAGCACTGTCAAGTGATACATTGCAATGTTGGCTTACATCTGGATGCTAGCTATGGAAGCAAAGCATGCGGAATATCTTTAAAGTGACTTAAAGAAGGAAAGGAACCCGAAACATGTCTATGGGAGAAAGAAAGCTAGACAATCTCTGCTAGGTTCCAACTCATTTTCTATTTCCTATCTTTGTTCACTTTATGACTCAGGAACTCTACCATGCTCATTGGTTTTATGGGATCCTTGGCAGCTACTCAGGTAGCAGATGTGATGCCTCTTGTTTTAGATTCCCACAAAAGCACACATGAAGATGAAGGTTCAATTGCAAGTACTTATTTTGAAGATTTGAAAACCAGTAGGGAAGTATAAAGTAAAAAAGAAAAGGAAAATCACTAGATGAGGGGTTGTTATCCAGTCAGGCATCACTGAGCATGATCGATTCTTAAACTTTTTGGAAACTCTGGGAAAGAATATAAAACTCAGATCATGAGTCATCGTTATCTCAACCAAGCTGGGGTAAACTATTTTTATTTGTGTTTTGTTGAAGTTTACTTTCAGAAGAAGGGGATCAAATTGGTCATTGTATGTCTTTTATGATTAAAAACCTATTTACGTTCTTTGCTTATTTTTTAATCAGGCTATTTTTGTTTTTTATGGTCTGAGTTCTTTCTATATTTTGGATTTTAACTCCTTATCAGATATAAGGTTTTCAAGTATTATTTTTTTTTTATTCTACAGGTTACATTTCCATTTCATCAATTGTTTCCTTTCCTGTGCAGAGGATTTTTAGCACACTGTAGTCTCATATGCTCTTGCTGCCTCTGCACTTGATGTCATATACAAAAATCGATGTCACAGTCAGTGTCTAGGAGATTTTTTCCTATTTTTTTTTAAAGTGTTATGGTTACAGAGCTTACATTGAAATATGTAATCTGTTTTAAGTTAATTTTCACAGATGGTATAGGGATAGAATTTCATTCCTTTGCATGTGCATACCTATTTTTCCCAGTGTCATTTATTGGATAGTATATTAGAAGTCTTTAAGATTGTATCAAAAACTGTGTAGAATAATTCAAATTCAATAAAATTATAATATACAAAATTAGCATTCAATACTTAGTTGTGTTCATATAAATAAACAATGAACTATCTGAAAAAGGAGAAAGAATCTCATTTACAAATGGAATTGAGAGAAATGAAATGATTGGGAATAAATTTATCTTAGGAGGTGAAAGGTCTCTACTCCACCAAACCATAAAATATTGATGAAAGAAATTCAAAGATACACAGAGAGTGGAAATACATTACATGTGCATAAATTATAAGAATTAACATTGCTAAAATATCTGTACCACCTTAAATTATCTATAGATTTAATGCTATTAATTAAAATTCTAATGTAATTTTTCAAGGATAAAGAAAACTTAAATTCTTATGAAACCACAGAAAGCCAAAACAATTTCGCCAATAAACAAAACAAAACAAAAAGAAACAAAAAGTTGGAGGCATCACATTGCCTTATTTCAAACTATATTGCAAAGCTATTGTATTTAACATAGTATGCATGGTGCTAAAATAGAAGTATACACATACATCAGCAGAGCAAATTAAGGAGTCCAAAAATAAATCCATGCATATATGGTCATCTAATCTTCTCAAACTAAGGTTTTTAAGAGTGACACAAAAAAAATCTATTGAAATGTATGAGAAGACTTGGGAAGAAAAATTGTTGCTCTCAGAAAACAGACCCTGTTTAATAAAACTCTTTGGAGAATATTGAACATAATCAGTTAAACATTTCTAGGCAAGAAAGACATTGTACTGGTTGCAGATCAGATTTAAGGATGACATGTTTCCAGTTCAAATACACTTAGCTTTAGGAGCATCAAAGTAGCTGGCCCTGATAAACAGTCAAGTGTAGCCAACACCCATATAACAGATTTCAGGAGGGGTACTTAATCTCTTCTTTCTCAATCTTTTTTATATAAAGTAGATTTTGTGCTAATATTTTTATTTACCTTTTAGCAATACTGATGAGATGAAACATTTTTTCTTTCATGCAAGGATACACCAAGAATGTGTGGGGCTTTTAAATCAATGTTAATAAAGCCATTGTGTAATACTGCAAGGAACATGGGAGTCTAGAAAGTTCTTCAAGATTCTGATTTCAGTTACCCGAACATATATCCCCAAGTGGAGTTGGTAGATAATATGATAGTTCTAGTTTTGATTTTCTGAGAAACTCCTTCATAGTCACTAAACTATAAGTGTATAAAGGTTGCAATTTTTTCTAAATCTTCACTAACAAAAGGTGGAGACTTTTTTTCAGTGAGTATAGAGTTCCCATTATACAAGATAAATAACTCTTAAAGGTGGTCTATACAACATAATATGGGGAGTTAATAAAGAAATATTTCACACTTTAGAATATATTAAAACTAGATCTTACATTAAATGTTCTTATCAAAAAAAGCATCAAAAGAACCTAGCACATACAAAGAAGGCAAGGAAAACTTTGAAAATGATGGATATATTTACGGCCGTGGTAGTAGTGATGGTATTATGGATGTTATGCATATGCCTAAACTCATCATAATATATAATAAATGTGTGCAAATTTTATATAAATTATACCTTAATAAAGCTAAAAATGTCATTACTATTACTGGTGCCTACTTTTATTTATAAGAGGTAAAAGGAGACTGATGAAGTGTTAGAGAAATACTGGTCCTAAATTTTTTTGAATATAAAAAATTGAAAGAGAAATAAATAATAATTATATTTACTCAATATTTAGTTTTCAGGATTTCCAATTTTTTAAAAGAAACATTCATCACTAATATGCACATGTATGTCTATGAAATATATTTGATTTAACAATATAATATTTAGTATTAATTAGGATACATAATTCTGTGTAATAAAGTGAAAAGTAGATACAATTACACTTTCCAAGCTTGTCAAAAAATATTTGTGTGAATTACTACTGCCATTTATCTGACAATAATATGATTTTAGACTATTTTATGTGCAAAATTATCCTTAAATTTTTATGTTTGTGCTTAGAATTTGTTCATTAATATTTTTTTAATTTAAAAACATTTTTCCCTTTCATCATATTAAAACAGTACTGATACATATAGGAAAAGAACAATAAACTACTAGAAGCAATTGTCATAAATTTTAATTGTCATTAAAATTTAGCTATATTTATGGTAAGAATTAACATTATACTAGTTCATTATAATAAAGCAGAGAAAAATGTGATATATCTGTGGTAAAGAAGTAAATTTATTGATTTAATAATTGACAATAAGTGTTACATTTACACTAACTGATAGATGTGCACATAAAGAGGGACTAGAGTTATATAATATATGTGAGGAATTTATTTGACTTTTATACCTGTTAGTTCATAGAAAGCAAGCAGACTTATTTCTACATCATTTTCTTCCTATATTCTGGGATTTTGAAATTTGTAAGATAATAAAAATTTACTCACACTCAAACTAACAATATGCTCAAAAAGAGAATAATAATATTATAGCATTTGCAGATAAATGGATGGAATTGGAGAATACCATGCTAAGTGAAATAAGCCAATCCCAAAAAAACAAAGGCTGAATGTTTTCCCTGATAAGAGGATGATGATATATAATGGGGGAGGAGAAGTGGTGGTGAGAGAAGAATGGAGGCACTTTAGATCAAAGTAGAGTGAAATGAGAGGGAGGGAAATAAGAAAAATGGTGGAATGAGACAGACATCATTACCCTATGTACATATATGACTACACGAGTGGTATGAATGTACATCATGCACAACCACAGAAACAAAAAGATGTACCCCATTTTTGTACAATGAATCAAAATGCAGTCTGTAAAAAATAAGAAAATTTAAAAGTTTAAAAAAGAGTTTTCTATAATTTTGTCTTTCTCCAGTAAAAAAAGTAACAAATCATAACTTTTATGTTTTGAATTACATCACTGTCTCTATTTTAATGGGTATATTTCAGTTTACAATTAATGTATTCATCTTATCATTCCCTTGTACAATTTATTGGCTTGATGATGAGACTCAATATTGTTTTTCAAAATATTAAGACATATTTCTAAATGACTCAGAGTCAGATACTTAGTTATACTCATATTAGGAAAAGGGGGGCCAGTATAGAGCAATCAAATTTCTTTCAGCCAGCTTCCATAATATGTATTCTACTCATAGATTTATGAACTATCTTTTATATAATTTGCATAGGCATGTGATATTTTACTATTCTAAATATATAAATGAAGAAATAATAGGAATGAAAGCTATAGCTGTAGAACTTTCTCCAAATCACACCTTTTAATTCTACTGTTTTGTTCTCATTTATTTGGTTATATGTTAAATAATCCAGCCAGGTGTAGTGGTCCACACCTGTAATCCCAGCAACTCAGGATGCTAAAGCAGGAGGATTGAGAGTTCAAAACCAGAATCAGCAAGTTAGTGAGGGCTTAAGCAATTTAGTGAGACCCTGTCTCAAAATAAAAAAAAATTAAAATGGCTGGGGATGTAGCTCAGTGATTAAGCATCCTTGGGTTTAATCCTTTGGTACTACTATGAAGAATCCATGATCTCCTTATAGTATTATAGATTATTCCAGTGTTTTCCTTAATAAAAGTCTCTGTTTACTTGCTTATTTTTTATATAGAGTTTTATTTTAGAATCAGGAATACCCACATTTGTATCATGCTCATATATGACTTACAAAATTTCTATGTAGAATGGTGTTTATCTATTTTCTATTATTTAAGGTCTTCCCAGTACATGTAAGTCAATTTATACTTTCCATTCTTTGTACTACTATTATCATATAGTTAAATTATGAATGAAAAATATATTAATAATATTTTTGTGTAAATTGTTTATTTAAAATTACTGATAATTAGAACTTGTATTGTTCTTTATTCTTTCCTAAATTACTGTTTCCATATAAGTTTCTTTCTGCCTAAAAATATGCTTAAATTTTCTTTTTAATATTGATCTTCTATAAATAATTTCTAGCATTTTCAGGTGGTGTGAAATGTCATTATTTCATTTTTATTTTAATAAGACTTGTCTGGCTACAGATTTCTAGATATTAACTTTTGTTTCTTTGTTGGCTTTATCAACACCTTTAAGTTATTATTTCATTTTTTCTTCTGATCTCCACCATTTTTGCTATAATGTTAAATGTTGGTGTTATTTTTTGTTCTATTTTTGTATTTCATTGATTTTAGCAAAGTTCTGATGTCATGTTCTCATATTTTTTCTTTTTTGCATTTCACTGAGCTTTGGAAATTAGAGACATTGCTTTAATTGTCAAGTATGTTACATAATTTATTTTTTCTAATAATGGTTTTGAACTATTCTCTGTTTTCTGAGATTTCAATTATGTGTATGTTAGAACTTATTTATTCTGCATACCATTTTTCTAATATTTTTTCTGTATTTTATTTCCTCTTCTTCTGATTTTAATTTTTTTTCTATGTTACTTTTTGGTTTTTTATTTTAAATTAAATATATTTTTATCTAATGCATAAAAACAATACCATTGTATATGTTAATAGGATAACATGGTATTTACACACACATATATATATATGTATATGTATATATATATATATATATATGTATATGTATATATATATATATATATATAGTTTGTAGTGCTTCCATCAGTTTAAATGTGTCTATCTGCTAAACTTTTCTCATTTCTTTATGGTGAAAACTTCCAAACTACTTTCTTCTAGCTTCTGGAAATGTAGAGTAATTTTTGTTATCTATAGTCACACTATTGTGCTAGAGCACACTAGAGCTTCTTACTCCTATCCAATTGTAATTCAGTACTAGTTTATCAACCTCTGCCTTCTCCTTCCTCTCAGGTACTCTTCTCACCCTCTGGTTACCACTGTTATACTTTCTACTTCTATGAGATCATCTTTAGATTTCACAAATAAGTGAGATCATGTGGTGCTTGTCTTTCTGTATTGGCTTATTCCACCTAATATAACTGGATATATATTCATTAGCAGGATTGCAGAATCCTATGATAGTACTATTTTTAATAATTCAAAGAACCACTATATTATTTTCCATCTTGCCTATACTGATTTACATTTCCACTGACAGTCATACACATTCTCACCAGCCCTTGTTATCTTTATTATTTTGATAATAGTCATCTTACTAAGGTAAAGTGATAGCTGAGAAATTGTTAACGATCCAGTTCTAGGAGGTTGATAGAATATTTGAAAATCATCTTGATGTAGTTGGGCATGCATTTTACGTTTTAAGACTGATTACTATTGAGTTTTTTTACTTCTGGAAACCTTTTTTCTTCTAGAGATTCTTTTGCGTTCTCATGAAAGAAATTTTCTGGTATTCCAAGGGTTCCTATAACATATCCAGCTCTGGATTCCAAACTGTCTCCTCAGATAGAAATCTGTGTTCAGAGTTAGGCTATAAGATCTTTTTTGATAACTTGCTTTCTTATAGTCACATCTTGCACAGCCTTAGTACAGGATTTAAAAAGTCTTGAAAGTAAAATTACATTCAGAATTTTAGCTGTTCTTTTCTGGACTTTTCTTTTTCACCAAGTTTTAGTTTAATTGGTCCCTCTGAACTCCAACTGAGTTTTTAGTGCCCTCTGAGATTGCAACATGTCTCATTTACCACTTTCTTTTGGGTCTCTATTCCCTAAATCACACATTGGCAAAAACATGAAGGAAAATATGGAGTAGACATGGGATCACTGTGGAGTTCTACCCTTCCCTCTGGGTTGTTCAGAGTCTTTTGTCATGATGTGTTAGTTTTTTTCTGGGACTCTCACAGAGCTTTAATATATTACCTATTCTCACACTAGTTTGGGCTGAGAATATTTATGACAGTAGATTTTTTGTACTGGATAAAATTATAATTTCCTGAACGCTAATTTTGTCACCTGAGACTTTGTGCACTGTTGGAAGCTTTCCTCAGCTTCTCAGAATCACAAGTCTACATTGATTCAGAGCAAATTAAAATAATCTGATTAGAGATTAAATTCATATGAATCTCAAGAATGTCATTTATAAGACCTAAACCAATTGCAGGTGCCATGACTTCTTGTCTTTTGTTTTGTAGTTTGCAACTGATACCTAAGGTGTAGCATATGGACAGGAACTCCAAATTTTGTCTCCTCTTCAGAGTGAACTACAAAACATTGTGATAAATTTCTCACATTCCTAACCATGACCTGATTTACTTCAGGTGAAACATGACTTTGAATTTAATGTTTGCCTCTTTGTACTTTCATTTGTAAATCTAACTTGGCTCTTTGTCTTTTCAGTAGCTTCAAACACCCACAAGCACACAGAGACACAATAAACAACAATGCTGTTTTCTCAGACTTATAAAATAAAATTATGTTAACCCAAAATAACAGATTAAGTGATACTAAAGACTATTTATTTTACCTTATGAACTTTATGTAAACTTTTGTTTAGAATTTGTCAATGACATTATCTTTATTACAGGTTTTGACATATATGTTGTTAGACATATCTAACAAACATAAATGTTAACATATCTACCAAAAGAGATTTCTAATTTAGCAGGCTAAACTACTCAACATCAAAATTCTAAAATGTTCCTGCTTTGGCATTTTTTCATTAAGTGGAAGGTTTTGATTTCTTATGAAAAGTATGATTTGGAGACATGCAAATGCATTATGCATTTTATTCCCAAAGGAAAGTACAGCATTTTAAAGTAGTAATTAAAATGTGTTTTTCATTCTGTCCCATATGTACTGTTAAAAATTATAATTAAAAAATGTATATGTGTATGTTTTGTGTGGGTTTCCAAAGAAATGCACTCTGCTAATTATATAATCACCATACTCTTCCAAAGAACTATGGGGAAATTATGATTCTTATTGATACCATGTAGATTTCATCATGTTTCATTTACAATAGACAACCTGCTGGTTGTGATTTTAAGTGTTAATACTGCAGTTTAGAAATGAAAAATTACAGGGGCTAGATCATTACATTTGCTTCTTTGAATGATTAATGATTAAGACTTAGTTCACACGGGCCATACATATTTCTTAATCTGACCTTATTAAAACAGGTTACAAAAACAGTACATTATATGCTGCCATCCTACATGAAAAACAAAACAAAAAAAATTAGTCTTGGTAACAAAATTTTTCAGACTCTAGTTAAAGTAACTCAATTCTATAGGCAGACTTATTTGTCACATCATAGAAAATAAGCAATATTATTATCTTTATTAGAAATTTGAGGAAATACACCACTGTCAGTGAGGCTAAGGTAATACACATGATAAGTGGTTAACCCATGATTCAAAAACAGTTTGAATTTGTACTTTTAACTGCCATATTAAATAATATACCCTGATTGCTTCCTAAACTGTGAAATTAACCTTTTGGAAAATAAAGGCAATATGGGAAATCACCCATCAGGATGTATCACCAAATGATACACATCTCTGTCTTATGGTATATTAATTTATATGCATCAGTGATAAGTTACAGAAATGTACTCTCCTAACATGAGAAAGTGGTAAGTATCAATTGTAGATCATTATATCAGAAATGGAAGCTACCTGGTCATCAGTAAGGCTAATAAGCACTAATGGAGGATGACTTTAGAGTATGAACAGCCATCATCTCCTGCTTTTGTGTCACTGTCAAATATTCAATTAAAGCTAATGTATCTTTGTTATGGTTTGGATGTGAGGTGTCCCCCAAAAGCTCACGTGTGAGACAATGCAAGAAGGTTCAGAGGAGAAATGACTGAGTTGTAAGAGTGATTTAATTCCCTGATAGGGATTAACTGAGTGGTAACTGAAGTGGTGGGGTGTGGCTGGAGGAGGTGGGAACTGGAGCAGTGGCTTTGAGTATATATTTGTATCTGTTGAGCAGAGACTGCTTCCTGATGTTCCTGATAATGTGAACTGCTTCCCTCTGCCACACTCTTCCAGCCTCACCTCAAGCCCCGAGGAATGGAGTTACCTTCTATGGCTGCATCACTGTAGTATGCTGATTTTTGTCCTTTGGGTAGTTGGAGTGGGATAGTTGGCTCAAATTGTGGTTCCATTCCAAGTTTTCTAAGGAATCTCCACACTGCTTTCCAGAGTGGCTGCACCAATTTTCAATCCCACCAGCAATGTATGAGTGTACCTTTTTCCCACATCCTTGCCAACACCTATTGTTGCTTATATTCTTGATGATAGCCATTCTAATTGGAGTGAGATGGAATCTTAGGGTAACTTTGATTTGCATTTCTCTAATTTAAACAGTATAAGTTTTGTGAGTTGGAATTATAAAGACTTCCTAATATTTTCAAAGAAAGAGTCATTATATTGCAAGTGAAAATCAATTCTTTACCAACAATTAAAAGGCATGTCAGTTCATTATATGCAATAATAATGAGATTATGGAAATTTAAAATGTATACAAACTCCCATGAATAACAATTCAATTTAATAATATTTTAGGTATTTTAATTATTAACTCATCATCTCAAGCAGGAAATTTTTGAATGTGAAAATAGTTTCTGTTAATAATTACTCTTTGGTTACAAATGGAAACCAAAACTATACCAGGAAAATAGAAGGAAAAAATTCTCCCCCTTATCTTACATGTTCCACTGCCTAGTGAATATTTTAAAAGGAACTATCCCTTTACTGGATTTATAAAAGGGAAAGATTTTTTAAATTGAATGCAGAGATTTTAAATACAAGATTGTACAAAGAAAAATGTACTAAATTCAAAATAAAACATTGGAATATTCAGGAAATAGAATTAGTAGTGAAAAAAGTGGTGAAGTAATAAAACATGTGTTAGAGAATAGAAGTATCCTGATGTAAGAAGCTGATAACTGCCTGCCTTAGACGGTTCTATATCTTATTCCCATTTGGGCACTGTCACAATTTTCTAATATTCATTTGTACTCTGTTTTAGACCATTAAGTAAAAATTTCTTATTTATTTCCTTATATTAAAAGATAATAATTTGTACATCTTTATTTTGTATAGTGTGGTGTTTGGTTCATTTAGGCATAAACTCACAACTCTTAGGTTATCCAGTATTTCAAATATTTATATTTTGGAAGTGAACATTCAAAATCCTCTCTTCTAGTTGCTTTGAATCACGTGTACAATAACATTAACTAAAATCACCCTTGGTGTAGTAGGATGATCACACAACTCTCCTATCTGCTGTGAATTTATACAATTAAGCAATCTCTCTCGATCACTCTTTCTTCCTTTCCCTTCCCAGGCTCTCATAATTATTATTCTACTCTCTAATTCTAAGAGCTCGTCTTTTATATATTCAACATGTGGATGAAACCATGTGGTATTTTTGATTTTTGTGTTTGGCTTATTGTATTCAACTTTATGATTTCCAGGTCCACCCATGACACAAATGACGGTATTTCCCTTTCCTTTTGTGACTAAACAGTACCAGGTTGGGTGTATATACACTTTTTATCCACTCAGTTCTTGATGTATAATTGAAGATTATATAACTTGACTATTGTGAATATTGCAACAAGGAACATGTGATTACAAGTATTTCATTTCCTTTGGATAAATGCACAGTATCAGGATTGCTGGATCATGTAGTAGTTCTATTTTTAGGTTTTTTTTTCCCCCATTTGTGGTAAGAATACTTTTTTAATCACTTCATTACAGTTCATTTTGACAGAAATATACAAACATGGAATACAACTTGCTCCAAAGTCCCCATTCCTCCCACCCTCTATTCTTAACTGATATTTCTTCTATTGATTTCTATTAATTAGTACATTATGGATATACATAAAGGTGAAATTCAGTATGGTAATTTTTTGAGTATCCTCTATGGTGTTTGTCATTATGGCTATACTGACTGGCATTCCCACCAACACTGTATGAGTTCCCCTTTCTCCATATCCTCAAGAAAATTTTATAAGTCTTTTTTGTACAGGACAAATATTTGCTCTACTTAGATGTTTTATGTACATATTTATGTAAATTTCATATCTATATTATCTATTGTATTGATAAAATGGTTCAGAATTGTCAAAAGGCTAAATGTGTCTAAATATATACTTGCCAAGATTTTTGAGAAATATTGGTAGGAATGTTTTGAGCCTCTGTCCCTAAGCCTTAGGTAAAGAGGAGGCTGCTTGCATTCCTGCTCCTTCAAATATATTTTTCCCAACTTACAATAGCAAATGAGTTGCTAAGTCAGTGGGAGGAAAGAGGGCAGAGAAGTGAATGAAATAATGTCAATTCAAATCCTCTTGAAAAATAAAAGTCCTGCTTTGAATTGGTTTTGATGGGCTATAATCTTTACTTCTGGGTTCCTAAGATGAATAAGTCTACGAAGGATTCAGCAGTCAGCAGAAAAGTGAAGGAGCCTCTAGATATCAGTAACTGCACTGCCTAGAGCAGAAGGAGCATGAATTATAATAGCAATAATAGTTTGAAATATACTTGAAAATTTAACTTTAGGATAAATTATAGAGGACTTGTCCTACATTTGAAGATTTTTGAAATATCAGTGGAGCATCTTTAAGCAGTTTTGAATAAGAGAGGATGAAAGTTCCATTTTAAGAATATTAATTTATAGCAGCAGAAGAGGTAGATTGAATAGGGAAGCAGTTGAAAGAAGAGAGATGAATTAGAAGGCCATTCATAGATCGAATCATTTTAAACTGTGGTTTCTAAAGATGAGCAATGTTCAAAATTTCAGTTTCTTATGCTTAAACCTAATGGTATTCTGAAGATGGCAAAGGATAATAAAGTTATGTTGGTGAGAAGGAATAAAATAGGAGATAAAGATGTAAAAATCTTGCCAATTTCAAGAACATTATTTCTGTTAAGTAACAGAACATGACTCAAACTGCAGATTTTGGAGTTTCCTAGATATGAATAAAACATTCATTAAAATAGTTAATACCTATTGAATGTTCAAGATAAGAACAAGATTGCTTTCAGTGTGCTACATGGACAAGCTCCTGGAGTTATCACAACAGCCTCCCGAGGTAGACAGTATTATCATGGTCATCAGTATCTAAGGCAACAGAGCTACAGAGGTTGCTTATACCTTGACCAGTTAACAAGCCATCAGTCGAGGTTGAATCCCTGGTGAATCTGTGTAGTTCACACTTTGGCTAACCAATGCTGGCTGGATTACCTGCTCCATACAGAGCACTATTTCTATATTTGTTGCTATTTTTTTCTTTAAGTACCTAGGTTAAGGAAAATGGAGGTGTACATAAAATGTGCTTTTTATAGCTAGAAATAATCAAATTTGACCTACAATATTAGGACCCCAAGGTCTTTAACATTATTTTTGGTTCTTCTACTGCCTTGACAGTAATTTTCATCCAAAAGTAACTATATCCTATTAAAGACAAACTATTCCATATTCTCTTTCTCATTTCAAGCTCCACCCTGTGAATTAAACATGAGAATTAAAGTTATATTTTTATTATTTTTAATAACTTCCTTTGCTTCCTGTTTTGTAAATCAGTTTGACTGACCTTAATCGAAAGAAGTAACCAATTTATGAAGATCAGAAAACATAACAGAATTTTCCTTCAGTATAGAGTATCATACTAAAATTTCCAAGTCTTATAATAAAGGTGACTGGCATTTCCTGAGTTCTGTCTCTTAGTATTAAATTTTCTTGTTTATAAAAATCAACCTTTATTATAAGACTTGGAAATTCTCCTAATGCATATTCTACTTAAGCCCATGTCCATTCTGTATGCAAAATTCATAAATATTTGAGAAACATTTATCACATGGATGAGATTCATTCTCATGTGCCTATGGTATCTGCTCATTTTCACAATAAGCATTTTTTATTATAAGAAATGGAAATAAAGAAGTTAACAATAAATGATTCATAATTTATTTGGCAACAGTATTTTTATACACACTTTTTGGCATTAAGTTTTAATTATCAATGAAAAGAGTACTTTATATTATAATTAAGCTTTAACTCACTAAAAAGAACTTTAATTGTACATTAATCCTTTCTGACCTATGGGTAACTCCATAGGTGATGCTTTATATTATTTTCTTCCAACATTTTGGTTTATGGAGAAATCAATACTGTCATTATCTGAACACTAACAATTGGTTTTAGTTCATGCATATTCCAATTTGAGTTATATGAACCTGATCACACAAGGGTCTTTAAGATTAATTTCAATAAAAGATAATTAAAGTCTTCACCATTTTATCTCAAGCAAGGTCATCCTTGAGTTGTTGATAATAAACAGCATAATTTTAGGTATAAATGATATGACATGCACAGGAACCATCCAGATACCTCATTTTAATGACAAGATAATAGTGTGATTTCTAAGTGTACTTGCAAAATGATATATCATAAAACCACTTAAAATGTTCAAATTAATGTTACCTCATGCAGTTATTAGTAACTGCTAATTTGGATGCATGAATTTAATAAATGCTCAAGGATGCAGTTCTAAGGCTATTTCCTATTGCTTATTTTTTGCTGTATCAAAAGGCTCATTATATTACAATAATCCATTAATAGTAGCAATATTAATAATAGTAGCAGGATACACCTATTTCTATTGAATTAAAGTGGCTTATGGAGCATTTTAATCTAGAAAAACTACAGCACTCTTGCATTTTTGTGACTAAGCGACCATGATTGATGCATACCAGATGCTCATTGGTCCCAGTATGGTGCTAGTGCTTTAGAAAGAAGAAAACCACTTTTCCTTTCTGTTTCACAGAATAATGTTAACATAAAAGATCAAGAGACACAGTTCTCCCAGCTGCTAACCTTCAAATTTCTACTCTGTTTTAGCCTTTTGGTCACCAGTGTTCTACTATTGATAGTCATAAAATTGAAGTCATTATTCACGTCTTCCTAGAGGAATGGCAAGGGCTGCTTTCTACTGAAAGGCCAATTGTGCCAGCTTGGAAATGCAATTCTTCTAGGCCTTGAGGTAGGGAGTGGATTAGAAAAAAAAGCTGAGTCAATTAAATTCAACAAGCATTTAATGAACTCTGACTCTATTTGAGACTCCTCATGCTAGGAACTATTTCCAATAAAAATATGAGCAGGATATGCCCTCTACCCTCAAACAGAGTGGTGCAAAAATGGATATAGCAGAAGTTAGGGAGAATCGGTTCTGATCATTGCTCTGCAACTGACTTACTGCAAGATATTTATAAAGACAAAAGAAAAAATTCTTATTTATAAAAGAAGGGGATGGATAACTTAATCTTGGGTTTTCTGAGTATTGAGTGAAGATGAAATGTGGCAATGATTCAGTCATGAACTAAAACAAGAAACTCAAGCAGAGTATTAAATAACGTGGAAAAAAGGAGAGAGAAACCAAGATAAGAGGATGCATAATTAAGACTGGCTCAATTCTGGAGGAGAATGGGTAGTGCTTGAAGGTTTTACTGAAGAAAATGCTTTACAAATGTGAAAGTGTTTATAGATGCATAAATTCATAACACATTTGCAGAAAAATATGAAATTAATCTTGAGCTGCAACAGAACTCCCTCATGTATATCCATAACTTGAGGAATTTATAATGGTTTACCTTGTGCTAAATGATCTTTTTGTCATTAACTCATTTTACTATCTATCATATTTCCCCACTCTTTTTTTTTTTCTGGTTTGCTCTAACCCAATAAATCATGTGGAAAAACACTGATTTATTACTTAGCATACAATTTCCAAGGTTTTTCATTATTTTCTCAGAAGTAATGAGGCTTACGCTCTCCTGTTCTACCGTGTACTGTGCACTTACATGCATTGTAGAAGGTATCACAGGAACTTTGAATATAATGACTAAAAGTTAATGTAGAAGTATTCCCTTAGTAATATAAATGCACAGAATTATTGGAAAATATATTGAAATTTTAATATACATACTAAGCACAAAACAAAGAAATAGAATTTCCTAAGTGTTGAAATATATGAAAGAACTATTTACCATACTAGTGAACAAAAAAAAGATCAGAGGCACAAGTTTTAAACACTGACGTACATAACTGAAATTATTTGTTTATTTATTTAGTTTTATGTGGTGTTGAGGATTAAACCCAGCGCCTCACACATGGTAGGCAAGCGCTCTACCACTGAACCACAACCACAGCCCAAGTAACTGAAATTAAATATTAGGATTTAAAGCCCCCTTGGCTTCTCAGATTTACTTCATGCCTGCTAGAAAGTTGCAACTACCATACACTCTGTCAAACACTGTTGTGTTGACATCTCGTGAAAGGGGTTCTATGCAGAAAGTCACTGACTCACAACTGAGGCCATGAAACTTGTTATCTTCCAACTGTCAAGACAGTTGAAAAACAAAAAATCATCACCAGGCAATTGAAATTTTAAAATAAAATGTGGACCAATTAGTGTATATGCATAAATCCCTGACAAAAACATGCAGCAAAACTCAAAAAGGAGGCATTTTTGCATTCAGTCACACAAAGCATGAAGTTGAACAAAAAATTAGCAATTGGAAAATTCATGAGAACAATTATAAAAGATTTTTCCATCTTAAACAAATAGCATAATTAAACACCCAAATATAGTGAAGAAAAAATGATATGAAAATATATGTTCATGTTTTAATTCACTAAATAATTAAATAGATAGAAATAACAGAAAATTACAGAAATATAAACTACATGATATCCATGAAAATATAACAAAGAGCAGCAAGTATAATAAAAATGTTAGAAAATTTAAAAACACTTCACTATATTCCTATTCTTCCATTAATTTCTCTAAAAAATACAATTACATAAAACAAGAAATGCAATCTTTAGGAACTATTCAAGGATTATGAAATACAAAACATTCACAAAAATTTAAAAAATAATAAACTGGTTAATCAGAAGATAGCTAAATATCAAAAGAACCATTCCAACTCAAGTGAGATGAAATATTTACATAGTTATGGTATTCATTTCTCTGATTGCTGGTGATATTGAACATTTTTTCACATACTTGTTGGCCATTTGTGTTTCCTCTTTTGAAAATTGTCTGTTTAGTTCTTTAGCCCACCTATTAATTGAATTGCGTTTCTATTTTTTGGTCTTAACATTTTTGAGTTTTTTTTTTTTTTTTTTTTTTTAGTGTTCTAGTTATCAATCCCTTGTTGGAGATGTAGTTGGCAAAGCTCTTCTGCCAGTCTGATGCTCTCAATCACTTTGTAAAGCAGTATGGAGATTCCTCAAAAGACTAGGATCCAGCTATTGCCAAACTTTGTATTTATATTAAAAAATGAAAATCAGCACACTACAGTGATATAGTCACATCAATGTTTGTAGCCACATAATCTGTTGGGGTCTTTAGCCCCCTTGCTCTTCTCAACCAGCAACAAGGGAAGGGGACACTCCCCAACAAGGTCAGACCGCGAAAGGTAGGGCCGACTGACCGCCCGCACCCAGCCCTCGGGGCAGAGGATAATCAGACGCATCAGGGAGACCAGTCACAGCAGGAACTCATTTATTGAGGAAGTCACACAGCTTTTATGGGTGAGGTCAGCCAGGCATGGGGAGAGGGGTTCATGAAGGCGAGAGTCCCATAGAACTATACGGCAAGCACAGGCTCATCACGTTTGTGGAACTGTTGTTAACCAATCCCTGATGGTGATCCCATTTATCGTCATTAACTTTTGAAATTGCCTTTGAGGCCTTGATCTTGCTCACTTGCCAGGGAGTAAGGAGTCAGCCTGAGTTAGTTAACATGTCATTAGTCCCAAAAATAATCCACAACATTCAAGTTATGAAACCAGCTCAGGTGCCCATCAAAAGATGAATTGATAAAGAAAACATGGTGTATATAAACAATGGATTTCTCAGCCATAAAGAAGAATGAAATTATGGTATTTGCTGGTAAATGGTCAAACTGGAGAACACCTTGTGTTATGCTTCGGATGTGAGGCGTTCCCCAAAAGTTCACGTATGAGACAATGTAAGAAGGTTCAGAGGAGAAATGATTGGGTTGTAAGAGTTAACACTTACATGAATTAACCCAATCATGAATTAATCCCTGATGGGATTAATTGAAGTGGTAGGATGTGGCTGGAGGAGGTAGGAATTGAGGCCTGACTTTGAAGTATATATTCTGTATCTGGAGAATGGAGTCTCTCTCTCTCTCTCTGTTTCTTGATGATGTGAGCTGCTTCCCACTGCTACACTCCTCCGCCATGATGTTCTGCCTCACCTCGAGTCCCAAAGAAATGAACATGGCCTTCTATGGAGTAAGACCTCTGAAACTGTGAGTCTCAGATAAACTCTTCCTCCTCTACAGTTGTGCTAATTGGGTCATTTAATCACAGCAACAAAATTGCTAACTAAAACACCATGCTAAGTGACATATGCCAGATTCAGAAAGTAAAGGGTCAAATAATTTCAAACTAAGGAAAAATAAGGTGGAGGAAATCCTAAGAAAATAAAAGAGAAATCAGTGAAGTGGAGAAAGGGGATAGCAGGGTAGGAATGAGGGTCAGGAAGTAGAGGGAATATTGAATGGAATTCATCAAATTATGCTATGTATATATGCCAATATACCATAGTGAATTTCACCTTTATGTATACCTATAAAGCACTGATTTTAAAAAACTATAAATAAAAAAAATCTAAAGAACCTTAGTGAGACCATTGAGTGCCCTCATCTTCCTTCCAACTCTATCTTTGGAAAGTTAAGTAGTTGCTAGAGTGGCCCAGAAGCTGGATGTTCATAATATGAGTAATGCCCTCAAGATTAGTCAAAATAAAAGTTTGTCAGGAAAGTTTACCTCTCTTCCATTCTGTTTATTATCTTTTGGAAACCAATGCTAAAAAATTGGTGGTTTTTAAAAAATTTTATATTTCATTTTCCTAAGCCTCCTTTATACTCCACAGTTTTCAAAATTTCTTCATGTGAACCTTTCAGTTCACAAACACACACATACTATGTATATGATATATGTGTATATGTGAGTGTGCCTGTGTGTGTGAATTTTTTTGCCCATTTTTAAAATGCTATTGTTGAGTTGTGAAAGTTCTTTATCTATTCAAAATAACAATTCCTTATCAGATTGAAGATTTGGGGATACTTTTTTCATTCTATGACTTGCCTTTTCAGATAATTGATAATGTCTGATGCACAAAATTTTTTGGTTTGATGTAGTACAATATATTTATTACTTTTGTTACCTTCCTTATAATGTCAAATCCAGGATCCAATGTCATGAATATTGTTCTGTTTTCTTCTTCTTTTTTTGTTTAATAAAAAAGAAAAAAAAATCCTTGTCCTGGTAGAGTTGATATTCTCAAAAGGGAGAGAGATAATCAAATAAAATATACAGAATATGAGATGATAAAAAATTCTTTGATTAAAAATAAATAAAAGTAGGACAGGGAAAGGGGGAGTGCTAGAAAGTAGCAGAGGGGAGAAAGGATTTAATCTTTGAGTAGGTGGTCAGAGAATTCGCCCCCAAAAAGAGATTTTTATAAAACTCTGAAGGGGTAAGTCATGCAAGGAACTCTGGAGAACAGCAGGCACAGGGAACAGCCAGTGCAAAGCCCTAAGGTAGAGACTTGGCTGGCTTCGTTGAAGAGCAATAACAGGATGCTGAAACCTGGCAGAACAGAAGAAATGAGGGCAGAGGAGTATTTTCTTCTAATAGTTTTATATTTTAAGTTCTTACTTTTAAATATTTGACCCATATCCATTTTTGCATATAGTATGATATAGAGGTCCAACTTTATTCTTTTGCATGTGGATATCCAGTTTGGGCTGAAGTATTTATTGAAAATATGTCTTTATATATTGAATAATCTTGGTACCATTGGTGAAAATTACTTGAACATATACATGATGGCTTTTTCTGGACTTGGTCATTCCATTGGTATATGTCTGTCTTTATGCTATTACTAAGCTGTTTTATTTTTATAGCTTTGTAGCAAGTTTTAAAATCAGAAAATATGATTGCCTGATTCTGCTCCTTTGATTATTTAAGATTGTTTCAACAATTTGAGTTTCATTAAGATTCCATATACCTTTAGGTAAGATTTTTTTTTTTTTACTTTTGCAAAACATACCATTGAGATTTCCATATATGCTGTATTAAACCACTTTTAGAGGTAATGATATCTTCACAATTTTAAGTATTACAACTTATGAACACAAGGTGCCTTTCCATTTATTGTTGTCTTCATTAATTTCTTTCAGGAACACTTTATAGTTTTCAATGTACATTTCTTCTTAGGTTAAGATTATTTCCACATGGCTTATTCTTGTCAGTGTTATTATAAAGTGAATTATTTTAATTATTTTTTCAGGCTATTCATTCTTAATGGACAGAAATATACATGAATATTGAGTACTATATTATACCAAGTAACTTTGCTAAATTCACTTATTAATGATGATTGTTTTGTGAAATATTTAGCTTTTTCTAGCTATGCAATAACATCATCTGTGAAGAGAATTGATTATATTATTTTGCATTTCAAATTTGAATTTCTTTTTTTTTCTTTTAATTCCCTAATTGTTCTAACTAGGAATTCTATTATTATGCTGAATAGAAATGGCCAAAGTAGACACATTGTGTTATTCTTGATTTCAGATGAAAAACTTTCAATTTTTGTAGTTAAGTATGATGATAGCTGTGGTTACTATATATGATCATTATTATGTTGATATATTTTCGCTTTATTTGTTTTTTGAGTGATTTGACCAAAAGAGAAGTTGTTGGATTTTCTCAAATGCTTTTTACTACATCGTTTGTGATGATCAACTGTGTGTTTTTATCCTTTTTCCCTTATTTTCAGTGAATTGGGTGTTTTGCATTCATTTATTTCTATACATTAAAGAATTATTGTTTCAAGAATAAATCTCAATTAACTGCTTTCTTATACTCTATTTGTCATGTATTAATGCATTGTTTCTTCATTCAATTATGAAATATTTCAATCAAATGATATAGTTTTGTTTTTTTCAAAAGAAGTATTACTAAAGTACAGATTTGAGTTTACTATGTCCTTTGGCTTTATTTTTTTTTTTTTTTCACTTTGTCTCTTTTTATGCCTACCCCACCAAATGATTTAAGATTTGTATTTTATAATAAGGATTTCTGTTTGTTTGTTTGTTCAATAGCATATCTCTGGCACTCATATAACTTACTGGTACATAAATGGAGATGAATAGATTTGAATAACTATGGATTGAAATTATACCAAACTTCATTTTACAAATGAAGAAAACAAATCAAATACAGACTTTTCACAAAGCTATAGAAATTTTAAAGCACACAGACACTATTTGAACTCGTGTCTACTACTTCTAATTCTCTTTCCTAGTAAATTTAATTGCCCATCTGTGGATTTTTTCCATTTAAATTATTAAAAATGTATTTCTCAAGATGGTAAAAGGCATTTCTATTTAATGAAAGCAGTTTGAAATAAAAAGAAAATGATTTTAAGTGTTTTTCCTTATTTCTTCTAGAAATGATTCCATAGTTACTAAGAACTCAAGAATCTCTAAAGAAATCTTTCTAATTTAATTATATAGCATTGAAATATTGTAAAAGCAAAACACTTGAAATTTGTTGAAATGACAGATGGATCGTAATTTCCAGCAATGAGTTGTCAGTTCCCTAGAAGTGCAAAGTCTTTCTGTTTTATAAGTGCTAAATTGTTATTGAGCCTCTTACAACATAAAACTCAAATAAGGAAAAAATTTTAAGACAATGAGTTGTAGTTTTAGTAGAGAGCTCAAGTGAATTGGATGTATTTTAAACATTTTTATAAACTATAAGGAGAAAAAATTCTGTACATAGCTTGATTTGGTACGTAAAATTTAAACAGTATGATTAAATTATATCCAAGACGAGCATATTCTGAAAGAAAACGGCAAATGACTCTCAGACACTTGTCAGCATGTTACTGCAAAGGGAACACCCTACCATATTTCACAAGTACACCATTATTCCTTTTCAGTAAGTAGATCCTCTACAGCCTGCAGAATATGGCACTAGCATCTTATTTTATGTTTTTAGACAATGGCATAAAGAAAACAATTAAAAATCAAAGTTAACATTAAATAATCATATACTTTATTGAAATTTCTACATGTAAGTTTTAATTAAAGCAGGTTTGTAATTATTAGTTTTTAGAATGATATTTTCAGAGTTATAATTTAGTAAGTTAGAAAATACCTCTATATTTAGAAGGTATACTGCCTGTAAGTGCACCTTATTTTGTATTGTTGTCAGCCTATTGTTGAATAGAAATTTACCTAAGTCAGATTCCAAATCCTGGTTAATGAAGCACATAAAAATATGATGAAGTCTGATTTATAAAGCCAAATTTTCATGAGTCCTTTGGAGGTTGATTATGACATTTTTGAGGGAATGAACTGTGACTGCATTAAAAGAGCTGTGCTGTTGTTGGTTGGATAGACACAATAAAGAATTTTGCTATTCTCATATTTGACTGAAAGAAAAATACTAACACTTTAGATATGGATTAACTGTTAATAGTAGATTTGAATCATTTTGTGTGTGTGTTTGCTTTTCCTGTAGTTAATGAACTGAAAAGTAAAGAAAATCCAAAAGTGAATGAAATAATAACCCCCATCTTTGTTTTCAGTCAGTGAAACACACTTTGTTTCATGCTCAGCATGACTTTGGAGGTAGGTGAATTGTCAAACAGAGATTACCTTTTAGGTATATTGTGATTGCACATGAAAGGAAAAGCAAACATTACATGCCTGTTTTTGCTTTAGATTAAAACTACAAATAACAAACCTTATGATTTTAGGAAAATGAATTGGTTTTTAAGGTAGTACACATTTTGTTCTTCTGTTACATTTTTTAGAGAATAAAAATAATGGTGAACATTTATTGCAATGTTATTGTGCTCCAGGCATTTTTCCAAGTTTTTCACATAGCTAAATGCATTTAAACCACATGATAACCATATTAAGTACAAGTAATTTCCTTTCTCCTCTTTTCTTAAGGAAAAAGTAAATGCTATTTTCTTGTTCACATGATGGAATAACATCTTAATATCAGGAATTAAAATCAAGCATTTCAAATTCACAAGTTTAACCAGTCACTGCATCAAAGTATCTTGAAACAAAGATAAATACAGTTAAAGGATTTTAACACATTTCTTTGCGCTTTATGTGACTATGTATTTACAGATGATATTATGAATATGAATGATACTATGCTTCTCTGGGAACATTCAAATATTTTCTAGTATTCTAGTTTGATTTAGCAATTTGATAATGGTATCACATTTTAAAACATTATTACTTCTCTTTTATTCAGTTATTTTACTTCCCAAGCCCAAAGGCCTCCTTGAACAGCTCTCCAGGACCAAATCAAACTTTCATGTAATTACTTTCAATTTATTTCTTTTTATCTAATTTATTCAACTTACATATCATCCATGAAAATATGTAATGGTATTTTGTTCATATGTATATTTATGCACAAAAAATACTATGTTAAATATATTTCTGGAATATAATTTGTCCTATTTATTATTTCAAACAATTAAAATATGTTATTCTGTTCTACTCATATATTCTGATACATTTAAATTTTCTTTCATATTTCATTATGCAATGGAATATAATTCAGGAATTTCTCCTTTTTTCCCTTTTCTTTACACAAGGCTACAAGATTTTCTTGCCCATGCATTCTTAACTTAGTTCACTTAGAGTTACACACTAGAAATTTTCTCTCCTATATCATTGAATTTTTAAGCAGATGATACCAAATTACACTCTAAATATTACTTTGAAACTGTTGTCCATGTTAATTAATATGATCATTCAAAATTTTTTCCTGAACTTTTCAATACAATGCTAGTTACAAATATTTGGGTGGTACAATTTTCTTTTGCTATTTGTTTATCTACACTCTTCATTTAAATGGTATGAGCTACTTTTTGATGTATTTTGTAATCCAGTTCACTTCTCCATTCCACACTTTCAAATTGTTTCTCCAGTTTCTTTTGAGGATATTTTTCTTAATCAAAATTATACCTCTTAAACAAAATTGCCAGTGAGCAGTGATGTTAAAACCAGTAGTCAATTCTCAATCTTTATTGTTTGCTTGATCTCTCAGAAACATTTGTCACAGGATCTCAGTTCATTCTTTTTAAAAATTGCGATCAAAACACAAAATGTTAAATTTACCAATATATTCACAGTGTTGTTCCAGAGATCACTAGATTTTGTTTATATTGCAACACTAACACTCTACACCTACTAAGCATCAATCAAACCAACTCTTGGTAATCATCTTTATGCTTTCTGTTTCTGTAATTTTTATTGCTCTACATATTTTGCATGCATGGAATCAAATAGTATTTATTCTTTTGTGACTGACTTATTTCTCTTAAGTGTAATATCCTTGAGGTTCATCCATGTTTTAGCTTGTGACAAAATTTCCTTCTTTTGAAAAGTTGCATAAAATTTTCTTGTGTATATATAACACATTCATCTGTTCATGGCCATTTGGTTTTCTTTCACTTATTGTCTATTGGGAATAATCCTACAATGAACATGGGTATGTAAATTTCTCTTTAGGAACTTGTTTTGAATTAATTTGGATATACAACCAGAATTGAAATTGTTAGATCCTATGGAAATACTGGATATGATTTTAAGAACACCATCATATTATTTTCTATAATAACTGTACTATTTAACATTCCCACCAACAATACATGAGTGTTCCACACAAAGGTTACAATTTCTCTACCTCCTTACCAACATGAGTGATTTTTTTTCTTCTGATAGTGGTATCCTGCTGGGTGTGAGATGGTCACACTGTGATTTTGTTTGCACTTCTCTAATAATTAGTGATTTGAGCATCTTCTCAAGTGTTCATGCTTAGTGTAAGTATGATAAAGGGACCTGGGGTTTTGATCTCTTTATGGTGTTGCTTCACCACTGTAGGTTCTGTCTGGGAATTTTGAAAGACAAAAGTAGACCCCGATTCTGTTTCTGTGAACTCACATGTATTATATGCCATCATATCTGATATTACCAGGTATCAAGATTGTCATCTTGTTTTTCCATAGTTTGGATTCCACTATATTTTAATAATTAATAGCACTGTTTGGGTATCATTGATCATTTTCCCTTGGCCTGTCCCTTTAACGTTATATCAAATAGCAATCACGGCAGTAGAATTTATATTATTTAACTCAAAGGTATTTATTCTATAAAAATCAGAATACCTTGTTTGTTGTGACTTATCAAATCATCATCTGTTACCAATTAGTTGTATAATATTTTATCTTCTTTAATCTGGGATATTTAAAATTTTTTTTTTGTCTTTTAAGAAAATTACACCTTATTTTCTTTAACCTGTTGATATGATATATACAAATAACCAGCTCTGTACTTGAGAAAATTTTACTTTGAATTAGAATTTGGGCACAGTAACCTTGAAATGACACTTATGCATGTTTATATTATATTAGGTTGAAATTATTAACCAAGCATATTGTCATATGAACCTAATTTCCTATAGGCATCTTCCCATAATCTTACTCTATTTTCTGCTCTTGCCCTAAGAATGCAGCAGTACATAAAGAAACTTAAAAAAAATATGATGCCAGATGGCTTGGAGCCAAAACATTATCCCATCACAATTCCAAAGTGTAAATACTACAATCCAAGGACACATGTCCCAACTGAAAGGAGTTTAACGCGTTAGCCCATTAGGAAAAAAAAGTAAATAAAAGGATTTCTCCTGGTCAGGTGCAGTGGAGCACATCTGTAATCTCAGTAACTAAGGAGGCTGAGGCAGGAGGATCCCAAGTTCCAGACCAACCTGCACAACTTAGTGAGATGTTGTATTAAAACCATCATTAGGAGTGAAACTGCATTTTCAATTGTTGATTGTAGACTAGTGTTAATGATATAAAATACATAATATCATTAGAATGTTCTTATTTCCAGGCTACATGTGTGAAGTTAGCTTGGATAGTATTCCGTATTCCTGGCTTACACAAAAACCAGGATATAGAAGTAACAGTGAGTGTTCACATATATTTGTGCCATTTCTAAAAGAAATAAACTTCAGTTTTCAAAGGTATTTAGTATAATTTTAACAATTGTCCTTCAAAAAGTTGAAGTACTACAACTCTCTCTCAGTAATTTAATAAATGTTCAGTCTTCCACATCTGTATTTGTATTTTAAAGGTTGTACATATTTTCTCTCATTTGGCCTAAATGAACACATGAATTTGCCCTTTCCCTCAGTGTAAAATATAAGCAGTTCCTTAGCATAACCTTGTAAAACCATCCCCATTGGTGCCTAGTACCTCTTGTAGGGCTGTTTTAAAATTTTTAAAGATTTGGAAATCTCAAATGTGAGCAGTTTCTTAGTAATTTGCAATTCTTCATTTTCTGTATCTTTTTCTTAAACTAGCACTTCCTATATCAATGACTACTTTAATACAGGAGACCATTTGTCAGGAATTCATACCTCTGTGATGGGAGACAGACTGTCAGGGTATCTAAATTCCAATTAAATGCACTGCTGAACTCTATTCCTTCATTCGAGAAACTAGGAATAAAAATTTCAGTCTGTAACAGTGGCTAAAAAGATGCCTTGATTGATAAATCATGCTTCTTAATTTTTAAACATTTAACTGGAATGGAAACATACTGAAATAATAATCAATCCATGCTTATAAAATAAAACATACTTAGAAGTAATGCTATTTGCAGAAATTTTTTTTTCAGTAGATGCAATGTACTTTTAGAATTTTTTGAGTCATCTGAAGGTAGCACAAAAATCCTTTTTTGCTACAAGTCATGTGATTATGATCTTTTAAATAAGTTCTTTTACCATCACTGGAAAGCTAAATGACCAAACTGTTCTGTTTTCTAGACTAGAGATTTCAAGTAAATCACCTCAGGACAAAGAATATTAAGAACATTGATGTAGATGAGTATCATTGGTTGAGACTTATCAGGGAGTTACCTATCTGTGAATTGGTACCCCCAAAAGAGAGATACTTTTGGTAAATAATATTTAAGTTAATGATAAATTATTAATTTAAAACCTAATCGAGATATTATACAATATGGTTTTAAGAGCAATTACTAATGTTCAATGAAAAAAGAAAAACTTAAAAAACACAATGCCTCTAATAGGCATTAGAAATTGCCTTAAAATTGCTTGTTTTAAAAACTTATAAAAATACTTTAATTGTTTCATTTTGAAAGCCTGCAATGGGCATAAATCTTAAATGTAATTGCATATAGTGGAGATGATGGTAGGATTTATGAAACTCATGTTCCATGATAAAAGGTGAAATTTATATCACCAAAGCTTTTTGACTAATTCAAACTAATAGTTCCTAATCAAAGTATACGCTCAGCCTAATCATTCAGCTTCCTACCTTTCCTCTCCCTTCTTTGCTAAGCTAACATAATATGCATTCATGAAAATTCCCACATCAAAGCATAGTGAATCTGAAAATAGATACTTCTTCCTTAGCAATGGTAGATCATTTAAAAGAGTTTTACCCCAGAATGTATCTCAGTAAATTGTCTCTTTCTGTACATGCATATAAGTTTGTATGTTTAGTATTATTGTCTTGTTATTTTACTTCCTGAAGATTTAAGATGGATGTTTATTTATGTTAGATTGCAGTAAGTTCAGGTTTAATTTGTCATCTGTTCAATGAAGTTACAGCAAGTTATCACTATTCAGCTGAACTTCATCCATTTATTTATCAACATTGTCCTAGATCATTACCAAACTGGATTTTCTTGGTGACTGGATGAGCTAGCAAGTTGTTGATGCCGGGGATTTTCTCTAACACAGAATCTATTGAATCTACTTGAATCTCTATCATATATTGAGGAAGACAAAAGCATTTTTTAAAAATATTATTAATCCAGTAAATCTGTGATATTTGAAAAGTTACTGCAGCACTTTTAATGATTGTGGATAAACTAATACTTTAAATGCCAATCTGCTAAAATTAAGCCATTTTAATTGGGTGCTTGCATTGATATTTAAAATTTATTAGTATCTTTATTACAAATGAGAAAATGGAAAGATAATTTTATTTCAGTGGATGTTCAGTGTAATATGTTATTTTTATGGTGGCTAACATATATAGTCTTTACTGAACAAATTGAAAAAAAAAGAAAACTGCAGATAAAATTGTCACTTAGATAAAGTGTTTGCAATGAGTTTTTGTGTGTAGTAGAAAGCTGTTTTATATATGCCTGTCATAATGCTGTGTTCGCAGTTCAGTAAATATATGGCTTCAGCCAAATAACTGTGTCAGCAGTTGATTACAGATCAATATGTTCAAAGTACTGCTGAGTGCTCAATTATAAGAGGAAAAAGTTCTGTTTCAGAAACAAACAATATTGATGACTCAAGAAAACTGTTTTATTTAGAATATACTTCAATATCATCTAAAATAGTATATTATGTAGCATAGAATAGTTGGCATTTTAAAACCACTGCTCCATTAACTAGTTGTTTGTAAGTTTTTATTTAATTAATTTCTATACAAAGTGTATTTAAATATAGTTTTATTGTAATACCCTTAAATTAGATACATCCACCAAACATGCAGGGCAAGTTGAATATTTTGCTTTATTTATACTATTATGATTTCCTTTAATTTGGAGATTGTTTCAATGATAATATACATAATATTACAATTCAGTGAATGCACCTACAGATATAAAATATTTCTTGTACTGTACTATATCCTTGTGGCGCAATTATGAGGGTTTTTAAATTTTCAACTTTGTTGGTTAATGCCATATTGATTTTAAACACTGTAAACAATTTAAATACCCCACTATAATAATAATTTAATTTTTCTTAAAAGCAATTTAATTCTGTGAACATATTTTTTCTTCTTTTTCCTAATAACTTTATAAGTTTATAAAGCATTTCCTTAATCATTTTCTCCTTAGCAAAGGTAAGAGATTTTAGAATAATTATCCTAATTTTTATGGACAAGAAAACTGATTTTTGAGATGATAAATGTTTGTATAAAATATTAACAGTAATATTCTAAGGCTTTGAGATAAGGTCTTCTGACTTCAAAATTCTCTTTTCACTGAATTTAAATAAACAAAATCATTAGAAATTACATTTTTGTTACTATACGCCCATAAAGTTAGCTACATGAAATTAATTATAAATCATGTAAGTCATTGGCCTCTTGAAACAGTCAATCATATTTTACACTGTAGAGAGCAAAGGTAAACCTTCTGAGATGGTAGAATATAATATGAATCAGTGTCTCTTATGGTGTTAGCAAACAGGCAGGGATCTCTTCAATAATTAGTGTTGATAAAAATGGACTTATGTATGCCAAAGAATAAAACTAGATCACCTCCTCTCACTATAGAAAAATCAAAACTCAAAGTAAGTTCTGAGACTATGAAATTTCTACCACAAAAAAAAAGCCAGTACGGGAGAAGCACTGAAGGCAGTGGTTATTGTTGACAGGGACCCAAAACTGTCAACATTAAAAGATTAAAAAAATAAAGACAAATGGAATTATATCAAACTAAGGAGTTTCTATACAACAGAAACAATTGACAGAGTTAAGAGATAGCCTACAAAATAGAAGAAACCATTTGCAAACTTTTTATCTGACAAGGATTAAAATCCAGAATATACAATGACATTGAACACCACCACCAAAGAAATCAAATAATTCAATGAATAAATAATTAAAGATCTCACAAGATCTCTCTTTTAATAATATGTGCAAATTGCCAGCAAAGGAAAATACAATGTTCAATCATCAGGGAAATGCAAATCAAAACCACAATACAGATCTTGTCCTCTGTAAATATGTTATGTCACTCCATTTGCTATTTTATTTATTTGTTTGTTTGTTTATTTATTTATTTATTTATTCATTTTTGTACAGGGGCATTTAAGTAACTCAGTCACATCCCTAATCTTTTTTTTTTTAATTATTATTATTTTTTACTTTGAGACAGGGTCTGGCTAAGTTGCTTAGGGTCTCCATAAATTACTGAGGCTAGCTTTGACATTGAGATCCTCCTGTCTTAGCCTCCTGAGCTGTACAGTTACAGGTGTGCTCTACTGTGCCAAGCCATATTTTGCTATTTCAGAACTATCCATGCAAAGTATATTTCAATATATATTAATTAATATGCCTATATGTACATTATGATTTTAGTAATTTTTTCCTAATGATTACAATGTATTCAAATATTTTAGAAAAATTCAGGACTGCCATCTACATATAATACTATCATTTTACCAAACAGTTTCAATAGTTTCTTTACTAAAAGTTGTAACTTTATGTTGGTCACTTTTTTTCCATCTTATTAAAACTTTGGAAAGAAAGATGTAGTCATTTGAAGAATAAAAAAAAAAAAAAAAGGTTGTCATGGGCATAAAATTAAGCACCAATTAGTGTCAGTTTGAGAAACGTGCTAAGGATCCTCAAGAAGGACAATTTGCATTTGTTTGGGGAAAGAATTTTGAAGTCGATTTAGTCAAAGACACAAAGTGATGGTCATCCTGTATTTGAGTGTTACTTTTACAACAATGAAACAAATGGAAAGAACCCCAGTGTAGATTTTAATCCATTTTAAATAAATTTCCTAAAAATATGTCCAAGGGAAAACCCAAAACAAACAGAAAAGAACAATAATCCCAACAAAGCAGAATTCTTTATCTGCCAGCATAAATGAGGATGCTTAAATTGAGACATCACTAGTACCATGTGGAATTGGTAATTTCATTATATTGCTTTCATTGAAACCTCTTGCTTTATGATTGGGAAAAGTGAAGCTGATAATTAATTCATTTATTCAGCATTTTAAAATGTCAAATTATATTGATAAAATGATGAATAAGATGGACATGAATTCTAACTATGATCTAGTGAATAGATGCAAACTCATTTTCTACAGAAAGCTACTATATAATTGGACAAAATTGATTTTAAAAAAGCAACCATGTTAGAACTTTAAAAGTAGAAAAAAGTCACATAATAATTAGAAAAGAGTTTCTTTGGGAAAAAAATATTGAACTGTGGTTACAGATAAAAATCCTAGTGTTTTGATTTTGATCTTTTTCTACTCACAGTAGGTTAACTTGTACATTTTGAAATGCTGGGGCAGGCTAAGTACTACCTCCCTACTACAGCATCTCTACTGATGCAAGGAAGTACTGTTGTATTCAAACAGAAAGTCACACTCCTTTCCAGAAATATTTTGGAATGAAAAAAGACTGGGAGGTATGACAATGAAGAAGGGGCAAGTGGCTTGGCTATTCTCGTCTCGGGTTGTTTCTGTGGCAAAAACAAGCATACACTTGTTTAGAGTTTAACAGAGGACAATAGAAAGGGTCCAAGACACCACAACTCCTTTTTGACTGTGAAAATTGTTAGGCATACAAAAGACAAATGAAAGGGAAAGAAAAAGTCCAGGATGACTTAAAAGTAAACCAAACTTTTTGAATGCACTCCTCTATCAATGCATAGATATTTTTTCAGAGGATTCTAGCCATACTACTTTGACCATAACCTGTGTCCAAGTTATGGTGAACCTAAATATATGATGAGTGTGCACATCATCAGTGAGCACAAACCACACAGGAGATTGGTATTCACAGATTTTCCGTGGTGAATTAATTCAACAAACAAAAAGAACTAAGGTAACAGTATTCATGGGGAAAATGAAAATCTAGACCTATAAAATATTTTCTAAATTCCCAGTTTGCAACTAAATTTTTTACACACACTATAAAACTTAAATATGTTTACAATCTGTTATGGTTTAGATATGAGCTCATGTGTAAGACAATGAGAGGAAATTTAGAGGTTAAGTGATTGGTTTTTGAGAGCTCTAACCTAACCATTGCATTAATCCACTGATAAGGATCAAGTAGGAGGTAACTGTAGGCAGGTAGGGAGTGATTGGAGGTGGTGAGTCACTGGTGACCTTTGGGGCTTATATTTTGTCCCTAGTAAGGGGAACTCTCTCTGCTGCCTGATTTCCATGTCTGGAGCTATTTTCTTCCTTTGAACCTTTCCACCATGATGTGCTGCTTTATCTCAGGCCCAGAGCAATGGAGTTGGCCATCTACTGACCTCTGAAACTGCAAACATCAAATAAATTTATTTTCTCTGAAATTGTTCTTGTCAGGTCTTATGATCACAGTGGTAAAAAAACTGACTAAACATCATGTTTAGTACAAAAACAATAAATAGAAATTGTGAGTAAACTCAGGAACTAGATTAATCTGAAAAAAATTTTTAAAGAACATATTATAAATACTTTCAAAGAACTAAGGGAAACATTTTAAAAAATTAATTGAAAACAGGACAGAAATAAATCATCAATTTGTGATTTTGAATGAAGAAATAGGGATTTAAAAGAAAATTAAATAAAGTGCTGGAGTTGAAAAGTATAATAACTGAGAAGAAAGCCTTGGTATAGTAACAATAGTTTTAATATAGCAGAAGGAAAAAAATCAGTGAACTCAAAGAAAATAGACTTTGATTAATTCATAATTCTCCCTCCATTTTCCATGTTTTTGACATTGGCTGTGATTATTTTTTGTACTGGAATTACAAAAATGTCTGTATAGGGAATATATTTGATCTTATTTATTTATTCATTTATTTATTTACTTATTAATTTGTTATTGCTTTGCTATTCAAATAGTAGAGATAACATTTCACTGTCTCGGGCAATTTTAGGCAGGTCTACTACCAGTCACAATTTTAAAAATATGTATTTTTCATTTATGACATAAACCTAGTCTGTGCATCAACACTGACCCATTTCATCAGTGCATGGGACTTGAGTTTTGGGTAGAAAGGCACGAGGAATCAATGCAAGTGTGAAGTTCATGCTGTCTTCTGTGCTCTGAATAAAGCATTTTTGCTCTGAGCTGGTATTCTCTTGTCACTTGATACCATCTATTAAATACTGAAAAGAAACTTTCTTGCTGAGAAGCATAGTAAAGCATGAGAACAACTACAATTCTTTACAGTTTGAGAAACAAGAATGGGATGGTGACAAGATCAAGTTTTCTTTGGGAAAAAGTGGATGAAGGTTCTTCACAAACAGTATTAGGTGATATGAGAAAAACCCATCCCCCAGGTTCTGAAACCAAGAACTCGTGACTTACTGGTGGGTGAAGTGTGTTAATTAGAGGATTCTCAATCTCAAATCCTTCACTGATGATCAGGTATGGAATATTATATTTCCAAAGCTTCATACATAGTATTTTGTTTCTTGGTTACTCTCCTTCAGGCAGTAAGACAAATGGTCAGAGCCCCACAAACAATTAAGAGTTTATCTAAAATTTAATAGAGATTTGATTGGCCCCACTCAAAACTGAAAGTAAATTCTTCTTGCTTGCTAGCATGGACCTCCTTGCTCACTATGTAATCTCCATTCTCTTGTTCTGTGTCAACCTCCAATCTCTTGTTCTATGTCAGATGCTTTATAGAGAAAGTTGGCTCAAGGTGGGGTTTTTATTTGACTGCTTCATAGGTGACTGAAAGACACATGTGCTATCTACTATGCTTAGTAAAGTTAGAGACAGGTAGGACAAACAGTTTTATGTTTCCATTGGATGCAGACATCCAAGTCATCCATGATTTCAGAGGAAGCCTCTGTTTAATTGGTGGGATTTTGATGTGGATTCCAGGAGAGAAAGAAAGCTAATGTGACAATGTAGAAGAGGCCTTCAAATGATTAAATGTACTGTTTCTGTGGTTTCTAAATCAGGATGTAAATAAAGAGAATAAGATTATATACACTTCCTTGTACTATAAATGCCAGAGGAATTATCCACTCAGGGAAAAAGTACAGGTAGGCAAGGAATAGGAGAAAAACTCCCCTCCTTCTTGTCAACAGTGTGTGGATTAGATTTGACCATGAATATCACCGATGTCCAGTGCTCTCATTATAGAATGTCTTATTGGTTGGTATATCAGAAATCTTTGTCTAGTGATCCTGAGAGAAGTTTATGTTTATGTCAATGGAAGTGAGTTATAAACCTCCCCCAGATTCTGAAGCTTGCTTACTAAGTAATGCTTCTTGGGACTTCATAGACTGATAGACTGTGATAAATCTCTTTATTTTTAAGAAAAAAAATAAAGATTGCTATCTCTTTTTGGCACCTAAAGGAAGCCTGGATTCTCATTGGATTCTTTGGGTATTATAGGCAAAACAAGAATCTCTGTGATTTGTTTTGTCAAATATGTCATCAGCCAAATGGAGATAGCCTCCACCAGGAAGCAGCCTCTAGCTGAGGGTTTACCTTAGGGTTTTGGCCTTGTTCCCTCTCAAACATGACTACCAGCTATGCTTATTTTGAAAAGCATATGATTCACTTGCTATTAGACTATTGTCATCTTCTTGTCTTATAAACACCTTGTTACTTCTATCTTGAGGTAGAACAGCTTGGATTCAAGGACCAAACCAATGAGAAAGGGACTGAAAAACTCTGCTTACTAAATGGAAAGGATATGTTCAAGTGCACAGCTGGCCTGGTCCCACCAGTAATTTAGTTTGACATGTAAAGGTAACAACCGTTCTCTTGGGAACAATGTCAGCCCTAGATTTTCTAACATTCCCCTAAATCTCTCATTCACTGAAGGTGCAACAAAGCAAAACCTGAATGTCCTCTAGGGGGTTGCGGCTTCTTGGCTTTAGTGTCTGCTCTACAGGACCAAAGTGGATGTGATCCTCTGCTCATTGTGCAAAACCCAGATTTCTGGGCTCCCGCCAAGGACCATTTGGAAAACAACAGACTGGCAAATTAAAGACATTCTTCTTTGGAGCTGAAAATTATTGAAATAAATTATGGCTCCTGACCAAACAGTCTTTGTCACTCATGCAGTTGCCTACAGTATAGTCCCACTCTTCCATGAGACTGACTGAACCAACATGATGGGCTCTTCATTCTTGACTTTAAAAGCTTTAATAGCTCTCTCCGCCATTGTGAATTGAGCTGCTATAAACATTGATGTTGCCATGTGACTGTAGTATGCTGATTTTAAGTCCTTTGGGTATTAACTGAGGCATGAGATAACTGGGTCAAATGGTGGTCCCATTCCTAGTTTTCCAAGGAATCTCCACACTGCTTTCTGTAGTGTTTGCACCAATTTGCAGTCCCACCAGCAACATATGAGTGAACCTTTTTCCCCACATCCGCTCCAACATTTATTATGAATTGTATTCTTGATAATTGCCATGCTGACTAGAGGGAGATGTAATCTCAGTGTAGTTTGCTAGAGATGTTGAACTGGAGCATATCAAACTAAGTGAAATAAGTTAGCTCCAAAAAACCAAAGACTGAATGCATCCCAGATATGTGGATGTTAACCCACAAGAAGGCAGGGTGAGGAGAGGAAGAGTACAAGTTCATTGGAATAGACCAAGGGGAATGAAGGAAAGGGAGGTGGGAGGGGAATAAGAAAGATAGTAGAATTAATCTGACATAATTTTCCTATCCCTGTATATGAAAACATGACCAGGATAACTCCACATCATGTTCAAACTCAAGAATAAGATCCTAATTAGAATAAATCATACTCCATGTGCATATGATATGTCAAAATACACTCTACTGTCATGTATAACTAAAAAGAACAAAAACAAAGCCATCTCTGGAAGTTTTACCTGTGAGTCTTACCAAAACTGACCTTTTGGTTTTGTGTAGCTTCATTGCAAAGGACTTGCTCCTTCTTACACTGACAGTTTGGCTACTTTGGGTATTTGATCTCCTTTCTGGACTGTTGGTTATGTCTTACTAGTGTTGGTAGTGTCTAAGGCTTTTTAATAATTAATTGGACATATCAATGAGGCTCTTCAACATAAAATTTGAATATACTTTTGGTTTTCCAGACCATTTTCAGTTTGACAATGGTTAGATTTTTAAAGCAAAACTATTACATATGTAAAATAGTTTCACTCTGCCTCTATCATCTCCTTTTCACAAATTTAGCAAGGCATCCTTGTTATTTAAGAATGTCAGCCTCAATAAGTAACAAATTCCCTGGACTGTATTCTGGGTAATAAAGAGGAAAAAAAAAAAAAAAGTGGATGGGAGTTTAAATAAATCTATGATAAAATTCAGTATGTCTCCCTGACCATTCTGCTTTTTATATCCTTATTATATTTATATACTTACAGCAACTTCCTGTTAGATTACTTAGCACATGCTCTGGATGACAGCCTGGTCAAAAGGAGATTCCAGGAAATGAAACTTAATTCTCATTCTATTTTATTAAAATTTCTCTCACACGCATGAACTTACTTGAAGAAGATCTGAATATAACTAGGGAATCATTTTTGTAAGTTATAGCTGCTGGAATGGGACTCAGATTCTTGTGCTTTGAAAGGAGAGCTATATAACCTGGCACCTGGTAAAAACCACCACAATGAAACCAAAAAAAAAAAAAATTAAAAAGGAAAGAAAAAAGAAATGCATTCCAACTAGCCAACCACATGCTGATAAGTATAAAAAACATGCTTTATATTTAAATACTTAAATAGATTGAAAATTAATCAACGGATGAAGCTAACAAGAAATCTAGCATATCACCAGACAGTACAAATATATATGAAAATTAGGCAGAAATATTAATAGAAACATTGAGTTATATTTCATGTTAGCATTAAGAAATTAATGCAGGGCATGGTGGTTCATGCCTATAATCCCAGTGCAACAGGAGTATGACAGTTCAAGGCCAGCCTCAGTAACTTAGTGAGACCCTGTCTCAGAATAAAAGAATAAAAGGGACTGGGGATATGGCTCAGTGGTAACACATCCCTAAATTCAACCCCCCAGTACTCCCAGAAAAATAAAAGAAGCTAAAAGCTTACATATGCTTATATAACCAAAACCTGAAATTCAATATACATGAGGCAAAACCCAAGAGCACTGAAAGTAGAAATTGACAATCCAATAAACTGTAGTCAGTTATTTCAATACTTTATTGCTAACAATTGATAGAATGTCTTGACATAAAGTCACCAAGAATAATAAAGACTTGAACAACACCATCAATCAGCTCAGTTGGGATATGCAGAAAAGTACAGTGACTATGGAATACAGGTACAGTTCACATGTACACAGATCATTTTTCAGGATAGAATATATGATAAGGCATAAAAAATCCTAAGTAAATATATTAGGAAAATCATGCATATTTTGTTCTCTTTTTTCAATGGAATTACATTAAGAATCAAATTAAATACATAAAAGGAGAAACTATATAAATGTCCAAATAAAATAATAGGTGGAACTTGTAATCACAAAAGGAATTTGAAAATATTTTGAACTGAGGATGAATTTTAAAAGCATAGCAAAATATAGGCAATGAAACTGAAGCATGTGATAAATAAAAGTGACAAATGAAAATACCTGAATTAGAAAAGAAATATCTAACAGTCAAAATTGTTATTTAATAACTTGAAAGTAAAATAAGAAGAAAAATCAATGCAATAAAAGAAACAAAAAGAGAAAAAAATGAGTAAAACCAAAGGTTTGTTTTTTGAAAATATCAACAAAATAAGAAAATCCATAATTATCCTGATCAAATACATAGAGTAGTACATATTTAATGAACAGTGAATTCATGAAAAAGTCAGTTTCAAATTGATTAATTGAATTCACTTCATTAATACAGTCATGGTTTCATCAATGGCTGGCTCATTTTGTGCATAATATCATGCTTATTGATATGATAAATAGGAATGTTTTGAAAAATGAATAATTTCATAGACTCATGAGTGAATAAAATAAAGATAAATTGAGAAGTTGCATATCAATGAAATTATATTTATTCTGGTTTGCCTTATATATGTTAATCATTGAAATTAATATGATTGGCATCTTTAAAATTTACAAATCACAATTCTTAGGGTTTTACATTGATTAATTCTGGATAGCCACAGCAATACTTTTTATAAAATATGTGCAATATTTTTGCTATTCATTTTTGTAAATACAGATTCAAGGACTAGACTTTTTAGGCAATTTGTTACTAACAAAATATGAGAAACTCAATAAACAAAAACTTGCATCTAAAACATGGACCTCAAGAATTGATGCCTAACAAAAACTTTTGTTTGAATTAACTGTCCTCCAAAGGACCATTTGCAAAAGATTTGGTTCCCCAAATGGCACCATTGAAAGATGGTGAAACTTTTAGGAGATGGGGCCTAGTAGGATGTCCTTAGATCACTGGGCACATGTCCACAAATAGGAATGTGGAATCATGTTCTCTTCCTATTTATCTTTTGCTTCCCAGCCATAAGATGAACAGTTTTTTCTACCACATGCTCTCTGCCATTGCCATCTAACATGTCTACCAGAGACCCAAAGCAATGCATTAACCTGATCTTGGACTGGAACCTTCAAAATTTGTGAATAAAAAGTAAATCTTTTTATAAGTTAGAGATAAACAGCTAATACAAAAAAATTGATACTTAAGTTGGGCCATTGAATGAACCTACACCTGATAATGTGGAGGAAATGTTGGAATTTGTTTATGGGATGAGTTTGGAAGAGTTTGGAAGAGCAAAGTAGGGGAAGACCAGAATGTTGAAAGTGGATCCAGATGTACAGTGAAAATCAAGAGCAAAAAGAAGCAGTGCAGAAACGTTTGGAAAATTTGTAGCTTGTCCTGAAAAGGAGCATATGTAAAGGTACATGCCAAGTAGGTTACAGCACACAAATCAACACCTAAAAAGACAGAAAAGTGATTTGCACTAGGACAACAGGATAGATGCCTCTAGTATATCTCAGAAATGTGTAAGGCCACTTTACAAATTAGAGACTCAGAAATGTAGAAATACAAATTTGTTTCCACAAATTTTCATGGAAAAATCCTTTCCAAAAATAGTTCCAGTTTGCCCATCATGCCTAGGACTACCTTAGGATTTGTTTCCTCATATTCAGCCTGCAGGTCACACAGATATTACTACAGCTCTTGCTAGTCACACATGTTGATGCTGGTTTCAAAGGCTTGTAGAATGTACGATATAGGGTCAGGGAAGCTTCCAACAAGATTTCAAAGGAAAGTTTGTGAGGTTAGGAAGAGTGCTTCATGGTCAGAGGATAAGCAAACTGTACCCAGAGAGTGAAACTTGGAGCAAAAGTGAAGCTGAGGCTATAGCTTCACCTCCTGGAGGAGGTAAAGGTGTCAATAATATCCAACTCTTGTCAGAGAAAGCTACAATCACCTAAATCCAGTCCAAAAGCATGGTTAGGTGGACTAAAACTGGAAAGGTCATAGAAGGGGAACCATCCAAGGTAGTGTGAGCCTATATTCTCTCACAGTATGTTCTGGATACTCAACATGAAGTTTAGAATTTATGTTTACTCTGCTGGGTTTTGGTCATGTTTTTCATGGACGTTGAATTAGTCAGTTTTTTTTTTTATAGCTGTGGCATATACCTGAAGAAACAACTCAGAGTAGGAAAGATTTATTTTGCTCATGGTTTCAGAGCTTTAAGTCCATGGTCAACTGTCTCTAAGACAGAAATATTATGGTGGAAGTGTATGGCAGAATGACAGATATCCCTCTGCCTCTCTATTTATGTATATAGAGGGGGGTGGTATGGAGAAAGGTGAAGGGCAGGTCAGACACAAAATATAGTTCCAAAAGGCAAACCTTCAATGACCTACATCCTCTAACCATGCCCACCTGCTTAGTTTCCTCCAACTCCTACTAGTCCACTTCCAATTATTAACCCAACAAATGAATCAATCCACTGATGGAGTTAGAACCATCATTATTCAATTATTTCCTAAAAGTCCTACATCTGAACTTTACTGAATTGAGCACAGAGCTTACAACACAAGAATATGAGGCTTTGGGAGAATTTTATATTCAAACCATAATAGATCTCTCCTTTTTGTTATCTTGTATCTCCTTTTCAGAATAGAAATGTGTATCCTATATCTTTCCTACCATTTTTTTCTGGAAGTATTACCTTTCTTTTCAAATTTTAAAGTTAAAAAGTTTGCCTTGAGTCTCAGAAGAAACTTTAGACTTGAATTTTTGAGTAATAATGGATTATTCAAGACTTTGGGGACCCTTAGAGTTGAATGGAATATATTTTTCATTATGAGATGGCCATGAACATTTATGGACCAGGGACTGAATGATAGATTTTTATGTATAGTTCAAAGGTTCATCTGTTAAGAGCTTGGTGTCCAGGGTTGTGCTAGTGGGACAATGTAAAAGTTTTAAGTGGGAGGACTTAACATAAAGTTCTTAGGTCATTGGAGGCATTTTCTCAAAGAGGATTATGGGACCTTGGTCACTTCCTCTTTCTCTTGTGCTCCCTGGCCATGAGGTAAGCAGTTTTTTTCCAACATTGACTCTCTGCAATTGCTATCTACCATACCCACCAGATGCCTAAAACAATGGGTCCACCTGGTCATGGACTGGAACCTCCAAAATTGTGTTCTAAAATAAACCTTTTTATTTATGTTAATTCTAAGTTTTTCTGTTATAGTGAGGAAGACCAAAATAATAAAATCATCATATTATTTCATTTCATTTCATGATGATGTATTTTGATCAGTAATTTGAAAAAGTTTCAGTATTTTCCTCTTGTTCAGGATTTAGAATATAAAAACATTCTACAATGAGTGCAAAACTAGTTAGTGAATATTTGTCTTTCCTTTGGGATAAACTTTTCTTACATGTGAAAGTAGGAAACACGAATTAACCCAAATTGTCACTGTTTAAATTAATTCTAAACCTGAAAGAATTTTTCAGTCAATTAACCTTTCTTAACTACATAATTGACTACATATACTCAAAAAGTTACAGTTTTTTAGTTTTACTAACTAGCACTAGTAAGTAACAATTCAATTCTATAGCTTGTAAATAAAGATCATGTTAAAATCAATTGCAAATATCACTCAAATAAAATATTTTAAAAATATTTCACAAAATATTTCTGTTGCATTAAAGATATTATATATATGTAATATATGTATATATATATATATATTCATTATATATAAGTACATATATTCAAATACATTCTATATATATGAAATAGCACCATATTGACAGGTTTTCTAAATTGAGTGGTTAAATTATATGAAATGAAATATTTAATTTATGCTCCTCTGTTATTGATCTGAGTTTATGAAAGAGCACAAATTAAGAATTTTCTCCCCCAAATATTTTTCACTTGGTGTCACATCTGTTTACTCTTCTTTAGTTTGTGTTAATGACCTATTGGTCCCCAAACTTATTGGTTTAAAACAGTAAATATTTTTTTTCTTGCTTTTTGTAGATTGCGAATTTAGAAACATGTTGACCTTGAGCTTTGCCTTGTGTTCCCTCATGAGGTTGCCAATAAAATGTTGACCAGGGCTGTAGTCTTTTAAAGATTTGATAGGATCTGGAAATTTGACCTTTTTCAACTGAATCATAGGCCTGGAAAATAGGGGTATTGGTGTTAGGAAATTAGGAAGAAAACCCAGTTCTATTCAACATGAACTTCCCTCCTTCAGCTGCTTGAGCATGCTCCTAAGAGTCTGTAATGTCAGGTAAAAAAAGATAAGTTATGGGGCTGGGGAGATAGCTCAGTTGGTAGAGTGCTTGCCTTGTAAGCACAAGGCCCTAGATTCGATCCCCAGCACCAAAAAAAAAAAAAAAAAAAAAAAAAGATAAGTTATTAGAAAAAGTTACAAATTAGGACATTCAACCCAATAACTGATAGGGTGATTGCTTTCCAATTTGCCGTCAGAACCTCCATTAGGGATGTGGACCTGTCTTTGCAAAGTGGCTTTTCAAAATCTTGGCATCCACTAGGGGTATTTCAACATTTCATGCAGGTCTTGAAGGACACAAGTGAAACTGGCATTCATCTATGATATTTAGGGGGGAATTATCAAAAGCAGGAGGTGGGGGATAGACTTTCAAATTTCAAAATCTCTAAGTTTTTATTGTTTTTTCTAAGTAAATATTGTTTTCTTGTCATATTGGATCAAACATTATCTGAAACCTGAAAAATATCATAAAACTATAACCTAGAAACAATTGACTTCAGTCATTAAAAATCAGATGATATTCCAAATTTCAATAATGACACATCTATTTGGACAACCATTACAAAATACCACAGATTGGGTTCCTTATAAATAATAGAAACTTATTTGGCATAGTTTTGGAGTTGAGAAGTTCATGATCAAGATAGCAGTAGACTCAATGTCTGATGAGGGCTTCACCTTCTTGCTGAACCCTCACATGGGAGAAGGGGAGAGGAGAAATAAACATTTTCCTCCCCCTGATTTTAAGATCACTAATCTTATGCATAAAAGCCCACTCTCATGACTTAATTACTTCCTAAAGACCAGACTTCTTGGTGATTAAGTTTCCACATATGAATTTTGGGGGTACACATTCAGACTATAGTAATACCTTAACTAATAATTAAAATAAAAGTAATAAGTATGTCTGAAAAAGTAAGATAGTTTTAAATTTCCTTCTTAGATACCAGCCATACCTGAGATAATAAATACAGCACAATTTTGGTGTTGCTATGTGAATATTTACCTCATTGCTTTCCAAAAAAATTAAATGCTAATTTTTTAAAGTAAAAGTCCTGCTCTTATTACTATATTATTGTTATTGTTGTGGTGGTCCTGGTATCCTGGGGGTGATCTAGGGTCACTCTACCAATGAACTGCATGCCTACCTCTTTTAATTTTGGGGGACTGGGTCTCCCTAAGTGCCCAGTCTGACCTTGAATTTGTGATCCTCCTACTTCAACTTCCTGAATCTCTAGGATTACAGGCATGTGCTAGTGTGCCTGGCTAGGATAATTTTGATCCAGTTGCAAATATAGCTCACTTTGCCACTTGCCTGTTGTAGCAAAATTGCATGGATTTGTAATAGAGGATATCATAGGAAGCTCGTGATGTATATTATCTTGGAATTTATTGTACTTAATAGATAATATTTGGTTACTTTTTTTCCTTACAAATGGTATCACAATTCAATTTTATAGATTATATTTAATTTCAGAGATTAAAACTATAATTGACTTAGTATATTGAGTTTAGGTTTTACAATTCCTATAGTTGTGTCTTTTGCTAATATGAAAGATAATTGGATTTTGTAAATGTTACCCACCTTCAGGCATGTGGTAATTTTTCTAATAGTCTATAAGTTACAGTGTGCCTACTCAGGAAGAGAACCTAAATATGATAACCTATGTATATATTTTAAAATACTCATTTTTCTACTTTGTATACCATTCTTTTCTTCATTTATTTGAAATAATTTTGAAAATTTGCATTCATCTTCAATAATATTGCCTTGGACTCAAGTACTTGGCTTTGTTGTTAATCCTGAAGCTTGAATCAGAAATGCCCTTCTGGAAGAATGAAGCATTCTGACATTACTTTTTCTGTACAGATTCTGTTAGAAACAAGTCATCTAGCATATTGTACCTAATATCTTCCTATAGTTTGAATATTATTTGTCGCCTCTGAAACTCACATTGAAAGTTCATCCCCAATATAAAATATTAACAGATGGGATCCTGGGCTGGGGATATAGCTCAGTTGGTAGAGTGCTTGCCTTGTAAGCACAAGGCCCTGGGTTCATATCCCCAGCACCACAAAAAAAAAAAAAAAAAGACCCTGGGTTCAATCCCCAGCAATGAAAAAAAAAAAAAAATGAGATGGGATCCTTAAAATTATAATTTAAGTTCTACTCCTTTGAATGGACTGATCTATTCATGTGACTAATGGATGAATGAACTATTTTGAGTGTGGACTGCTCCCAACACCAGTTTGGCTAGTTCCCTCCTGTGCTCTCTGCACTCTCCTATACTCTGATGCCCTATGCCATGTCAACTCAGCCAACAAAAAGGTCATTGCAGATGTGTCCTTTACCCTTGACCAGAACCATGAATGAAACCCAAACTCTGTTCTTTAAAACTATTCCAGTCTGTTTTGTTTTGCTATTAGCAACATCTGACATACTAAGTCAGACATTATTGCTGTTACTAATGAACTAAGTATAAACACTTTTTTTCTCTGAAAATGTCAAAACAAGTGACTCTAAGGAAAGGCTACTTTAAGAAAGGTCATTTAAATTTAAATGTAGTTCTTTCATATTTAATTATTCCACAGACAAAAAAGCTATTCAAGAACATAAAATACAAGATATTTCAAATATTCACAAAATGATATACCTTAATAGAGATGTAAGTATGCTTTTGTAAATTATCAAAACTCAGTTACCCCCCAAAATATTAATTAAAATACTTTATCTACTGAAAGTTACAATAAAATGATGTTAAAATTCTCTACTGGAATTTTGTTTTCTGAGTACATATTTCCCCAATTACCAAATTTAAGAATCACCTAAAAATCATTTTTTCAAGGGTTCAGCTGTTTTCTTGCTGTAGTTCTTAAAGGTTTTTCTAAAGAAACATATCTAAATAATAAATTGATTCGATTGGCTGTTTATAGCATGGTCTGACACATTTGACAATGATTCTCTTTTTGTATGCCTCATCCTAAGTAATTTTTCCTTATTTATTTATTGAGTTTCTTATTTTGTCCTTGAAGAGATAAAGAAAGAATGTAAGGTAAGGTAAGACTATCCTATTGAGAAATGGAGAAATGAAGAGTGAATATCCTCAAAAAACAAATATTTTATAAATTATGAACATGAGTTCATAGATAAATGAGAAAGATGAGAAAACAGAAGATCAGTAAGTGATAGAACTTCTATACTATGATCTCCTTAAGTGAATAATGCCTTATTTGTATTCCTGACATAGCAGTTTTTGGTAATTATGGAACAGAGCACTTCCTATATGTGAGAAGAAAATAGAGATGTTATTTCAGCAGGCTTCATAAAATGATAATTCCATTGCAAGAACAAACATACATACAAAAAATAATACTTGGCACTAGAAAGTGACATCTGTGATAATCACTGCAACTGGCTTCTAGGATAGTACTTGACAGAGCTATCGGGTGACAATCTGTTTAACAATTTGACCAATGTAAACAAATTGGATACAAATAGCCTGTGATCAATGTAGGGATTTACTGGACTTTGAAATTGGCAGGAAGATATGATGGTGCAGCGTGACAGTCACTTTGAACTGAAAAAGGCATGAGAAAAGTCATAGGAAAGTCTGAGCATTTTATATTTTACTATTTCAACAACTCAATCCTTTGTTTCAGGTTTAACTGTCAGTCTTTTATAATCATAGAATTAAATCATCTTTTGTATATATTTATGAAAACATTTTAAAATTTATTTTCAGTCTGCATTCTAAAATCCTAATAACTTATTTCAGGCAACCCAGCATTCAGGATGACAAAGATCTACTCTACCTCCTTTAAGCAAGGGTCTTCAAGAGACGCCCCGTAGTCTATATAGACAGTTTTTTAGGCTTCCCAGTCTATCAGTCATCAGTAAGCATGCATTGGCCTCACTGATGGAGATTTTTCACTACTTCTTTACATAGCCAGAAAATTCATACTGCCTCTGTAAAACTCACTCAAGATTTTGGGAATAGGGCAAAGCTGCTTTTTGTTATTGTTTACATAACATAAAACATTATGAGCTTTAAAAATATTTTTTATTAATTTGGAATGGATGCTAGTGCAAAGATTCAATCTTATCTCATCATGATGTTTTTTGAAAAAAAATCACATTCTTATGAGTGATTTTATTATCAGACTTTTCACACATACTGCTTGCACACAAGGGGCCGGGGGGAGTAGGAGGATTCTACTGATTTTGCATGTAACTCATTTGGCAGTCCTTAAATTATTTTTCTTAGCATTCTTAATGTCTTTCAATTCTGAAATGCTTCCTCCATAATAGGCTTAAAATTCCTTCACCTCTTAAATATCACTTAATCCTATGATAATTTAAATGATCAAGGATATTCCCTAAAACCGTTGCAAAACAAATGACAGAAATGTTCCTGAAGTTTCACCCTTTACATTTAACACTTTAGCTCCTCCTTTAGGCAATGAACACAAAGCCTTTCCCAATGATTTAATAAGAAAATTCATTGAATCATTCTCTGGAAGGTCATAGTCTCCTTTAGTCTTGGACTGAAGAATATACAGGATCTGACAACTGTTTGATCTCGAGGCACAGGAAAGAAAATAAAAGGATGTTTAAATCACAATAGCTTATTATAAAAGTTCCTCTAAACTTTTATTATAAAGACTCACCTCTACTTCCAAATTTCTTTTATATGGCTTCCTTTCTGTAAAGTAATACTTAAAATACTAAAATGTAGTCACAAAAATTTTTTAATTTCACATCTCTATTAGTTATTTGACTAAGTTTGTTACATAATCCCTCTGTGCAACAGCTTTCTCAAATTTAGAACAAATGGTTTTGACATATATGATATATATTATCCTTTTTTACTCTAAAATTTTATTCCTGAAGTTGAAAAAGTATATTTTGAAATACCCATGAGTGACATTTAACAGTAACTTGTCAAAATGAAATTGGATTACTGCAACTTGCTTAAAATAAATTTCCACTGGAAACCTCAGATCATCAATGCACATCCAAGTGTATTCTAAACCTGCATAAAATTTTATCTGGTTTTACTTAATGTGATTTATTGTAGAGGAATGAAATTTCATTCACCAAAATTTGATGCAAACAGATCAAAATAGTAAAATATCTATAAAGGGAAAAGTAAATATGGGGAGGAATATAGTTTTGAATTTTGTATTGTTATTACTCCATCATAGTTTTTCCTCCTTTAGTAATTTTCCAATATATATTGATATATATGTAACATATAGCACTGTGTCATTTAAAAACAGCTCCAGGACTTATAGAATCATTTTATTTGATACCTACATCACCCAAGAAAACTCAGCAAAGTGATAGTCTTTTAGTAGCTATTTAATACAGGCATTGATTTCTTATCTCTTAAGTGTATTATATGCTTTATTGTTAGTGGCAAAATTGTTTTTACAAACATAAGATTTTAGTTTGTGACAGATGTGTCATATGGTGTAAAGTCCCAAATGGATGTTTGAGAACATGGTCTATTAGGAACATAATATTCTTATATATGAAAGAAGAAAAAAATCTATCCATAGTTCATCCAGTATTATACACAACAGGACAGAAAAATAAAAAAAAATTATGAACTGCCTGTCCTAAAGAAACCACACCCTTTAAATAAAATTCAGTACAAAATGATACAAGTTACCACCTGCCGTGGTCTGACTTTTCCCTAAAACTCAAGTCTTAATTGTGATATTACTAATAAATGAGACCTTCTGCAATTATTACATTATGGGGGCTCCACATTCATAAATGGATTAGTGCCTTATGACTGGAGGGAATTAGATTGAACCATGTTGCTTTTCTATTCTTGTATACATGTGAAGACACATTTTCTCCTTGTGCCTTTCCACCTCTTTTGTCCTGTGAGGACACCAGAACAACACCATCTATGGGGAATGGAACTTCCTTAGACACAAAACCTGCCAGAGACTTGATTTTTTGACTCTTTAGCCTCTCAACTGTGAGAAATAATTTTAGATTTTATTTTATATATTACTCAGTCTCAGGCATTTTGTTACAGCAACATAAAGGGACAAAGGCACAATTGGTATCAATAGAGTAGTGTGTTGCTACAACAAATACCTAAATTTGTGGAAACAGCTTCAGAACTGGGTAAGAATTTGATATAGAAACACTTTTGAAGTGAATACTGCAGAAAGCCTAGATTGCCACTAGCAGAACATTAAGGGTGGCAGTTCTTTTTTCCATTATAATTTTTTTTTTTTTATTTTGACAGACTGCATTTTGATTTATTGTACACAAATGGGGTACATCTTTTCATTTCTATAGTTGTGCACGATGTAGATTCATACCATTCGTATAATCATACATGTACATAGGGTAATGATGTCTGGCTCATTCCACCATTTTTCATACCTTCCCCCCTCATTTCCCTCTACAAATCTAAAGTTCCTCCATTCTTCTCTAACCCCCCACCCTCCCACCCCCATTGTATATCACCATCCATTCATCAGGAAAAACATTTGGTCCATGGTTTTGAGGGATTGGCCTACTTCACTTAGGATGATATTCTCCAATTCCATCCATTTATCTGCAAATGTCATAATATTATTCTTATTTATGGCTGAATAATATTCCATTGTGTATGTATACCACAGTTTCTTTATCCATTCATCTGTTGAAGCACAGTTCTGATGAGAGTCCATACCCAGAATTGTTAGGAAGATCTCATTCTTCTTAGAACATCTATATGTGGATCTTATCAAAATGCTAACAGAAATATGAGTGATAAAGACCATCAAGATGAGGTGAAAATGAATACCTTATTGAAAACTGGATAAAAGTTCATCTTTGCTAAAAAGTGGCAGAAAATTTGGCTAAATTGTGTCTGCTTTCTAATTCCTCATGGAAGGAAGTATTTAAGAGCAATATAACAGGTTATTCAGCAGAAGGAATCACTAAGCAAAGTATTCAGAGTGCCACATGACTTTTCTTTACTCCTTGTAGTGAACTGCTGAAGAACAAATTAGAGAATGATTGTATTATCAAAAGACAACCAGAAATTTAAGATTTGGAAAATTCTCACTCTAGCTTGGTAAAGAATGAAAAAATCTGTTTTAGAGAAAATATCGAGGGTGTGGTTAGAAACCTTATGACAAGGAGATTAGTAGGGATATAAGGAGGCAAGACGACATTCATTAAGACAATGGGAGAATGACCTATGGACATTTTAGAGCTCTTTGAGGCTGCCATTTACATTGCAGATGCAGGTCACCAGGACTTTGACAGCAGAAGGTTTCAACTGAGGGTTCCAAGGCACCACTTAGACCTCTGGCTCACTTTCAAGGACTACCTCAAGTCACTGCTTCCCTTATTCTAGAGGAGTACTCCTTGAATACCCTAGCTGTGGCTCTTGCTGGACCAGGTGCAACTTAGGCTATTGCTCCAGAGTAAATATGTTCTGAGACCTGGAGGCATCACATGGTGCTAAAGAAGGCACACAGTAGTGCATAAACTGTGGAGGCATGTCTACTTCCACCTAGATTTTAGAGGATGTTGTGCAGAGCCTTGGACCCAGGTAGAAGATGAGCACAGGGTAGCACCACCATAAAGTCTCCACTAGAGTAATTTCTAGTGGAGTCATAGGAGCAGGGACACCTCTAAGTCCCCTAGAACTGTGTAGCTACTAGCATGCAGTGCCAATCTTGGAAAATCCACTTGCATGTAACTACTATGTGTGAGATCTAAAATGTAGGCTGCATTTGGGAAAACCACGTGGGTAGAATGACCCAGAGCCTTAGGGGTTCATCCCTGCCCCAGTGTGTCCAGGGGACATATAGTGTCAAAGAAGATTTTTTTCAAGCCTTAAGGCTTACTATTTAAAGTTGTTTTCCTTGTTTGAACTAACTTGGAAACTGGGACTCTGTTCTTGCTTTTTTCTTCCTTTTGAGCTAAGGAATTTCTTATCATTGTGTTTTGGAAGTACATATCTTGCTAGATTTCACTGGTTCACAGGTGGAGATCAATATACCCCAGAATGAATCGTACCTTCATTCTTGCCTGTATTTGTGTTACATGAAATTCTAGACTTTAGGCTTTTGTGTGGATACTGAAACAAGACTTTTAGAGTTGTGGGGATGGAATGAACTTAATTTGCATGGGAGAAGGGAATCAATTTGGAGGCCAGGAGTGGAATACTGTGGTTTGAATGTTGCCCAAAACACAGGAGTTGAATCTTAATCCTTATTGTGGTGATATTAAGAGGCTTTTGTGGAATTGATTAAATCATGAGCTCTCTATACTCAGAGGTATGAAAGAGTTGGGGTAAGATTAACTGAGAGCTTTTTTGCTCTCTTGTTCTTCTTCTCTGGACTGACATTCAATCCCTTTCACTTTTTCCTTCCCACCAACATATGAGAACAGGAAAGGTGCTACCATTTCCTAGGACCAGGTCTTCATCAGACATCAAGCTTGCCAGCACCTTGATCTTGGACCTTCCAACCTAAAGGAATGTGAGAATTTGATTTTGTTGTTTGCCAATTACCCAGTGTGAGCATCTTATTATAATAGTACAAATAGATTAATATAGAAGTCTAATCCACAACATTCATGAGTCATTTATTGACTACTTACTTGTTTAAAAGGCACTGGGATATTGTAAGAAATTTCCTTTGCTTGATATATTGAGAGTATACTCATTAAGAAGCAGTATATGAAGTAGAATTACACAACACTCAGATATAACACATTTACAACACTCTAATGACCAGTAGTAATAATAATGCATCAAGTTGTTACTACTCTAGACTTTAAGTATTTACTGAGCATAAGTAAAATGAAGACAATTTGAAAACTACATTTAAAATGGGACAACACAGATTTCAAGAATACAAGGAAATTGAAAATTAGCGGAGATTTTTCCAATTGGACATAAACAACCAAGGGACTACATAAAATGAGAAAATACATGTGACATTAAAATTCTGAAAGTTATGGTCATCAACTTCTTGACAATAATTATTTTGGAAGCATATATTAGTAGATACTTTTTTTGGTTGTGGGCAGAGGAGTATTTGAGAACTCAGAAGTGGAGTTGAAATGTGTATGAAAATAAATCAAAACTAATCAGGAAAATAATTATTGCTGTATGTTGCATATATTGAAAATCTATAGTCACTTTAGAATATCATAAGTTGCATAAAGGGTTTGAAATCTATTCATGGTGAATAAAAAGGATTCTTATTTCTTCCTTAATTCTGTCCATATTAACTGTACTTTATAATGTTTAATTCACAAGAAACAGACATGTTTATGAATAAAGTTAAAAATCTGTAAATAACATTGTTTTATTAGGAAGAGAAAATGAGAGATGATAATGTAGAGTTACTTTATATTAGGTAGAGAGGAATGAAGGGAGAGAAGGGGCATGGGGGTAGGAAGGATAGTAGAGTGAAACACATTATTACCACATGCACAGATATGACTGCATGACTGATGTGATCCTACAATATGTATAATCAGAAAAATGAGAGATTAACTCCATTTATATATGATCTATCAAAATGTCTAAATGTATTCTACTGTCATGTACAACTACCTAGAACAAATAAAATTTTTTTAAAAAAATTGTCAATAACAGAATAACAAACTTCCCCAAATAGACAGTAAATTTGACATTTCATAAAAACCAAACATTGTAAGCCCTAATATTTTTAATTTTAAGAAAGTATAAAATTCATGCATTTTTATATATCAGCTTTATATCTGTCTCAATACTTGCAAATAAAATGCTATATTGAGCAAGATTCTGCAAGTCTCCAATTAGCCTCAGTAGAAATAGAAAACTTTTCTTTTTTCAGATAAGGTTTTATTTATTCTGATGTTGCTTGAAGTTGTGAGAAAAAAATTCAAAGCTGTGTGGCAATTTGAAACCTTTCATAATAAAACAGAAAGATAAGAACATTTACTAAGACATAAGATTTAAGGGAAAAATACATTAAACAACTCATGCTGAGGGAAAAAAAGAACATTTCTCAATTTGTCTCTTTCCTATTTTTTAACTTTTCTATTATTCTCTGTGTGTATGTATGTGTGTGTATCCCTAATAATGTTATTTAATTTTTTTCTTATTTAAGATCTGGACTCCAGTCATGTAATAGTATCACTGCTGGAATATGAGCAAAAAACCCTAAGCTACATAATGAGTTACATTACAAAACACATTCTAAACTTGATCCTATTAACCGATATCAATGTATAAGCAAAGAAATTTTATGGTTATTGAAATTACCTTTACACATTCAAATTCAAGTTCTCTGATTATTCCCAAGATGGTCCCCAAAACTTTATAGTGAAAGCAAAGCTCTTCATCCATTTATGGAATCAACTAATATTATAAATTTTAAAATACCTATTCTTTAAGCTACTTACAAAGAATATGAAGCAAAACTGGTAAAGATGCCAGGTGTGGTGGTGCATCAGTGGCTTGGGAGACTGAGGAAGGAGGATAGTGAGTTCAAAGTCAGCTTCAGCAACTTAATGAGGCCCTGAACAACTCAGAAAGACCCTATCTCTAAATAAAATATAAAAAAGGAATGGGAGTGTTGCTCAGTCATTATGCCCCCGGGGTTCAATCTCTGATATGCCACTCTACCAAAAAAAAACAAAAAAAAAAACAAAAAAACCCTAAAATCAGGAAATATTTGTGGTGGACTGATAGAACTGGCTCCATGAGAATGTCATAGGCCAGACTCTAATGGAAATAACTAAACAGACTCCATTTGGCTCTGAGACTCCATGTTATGCAGGAAATATGCTTCTCCCATGGGAACACCCAGCCTCTGTGCCCATCATCAGTTACTTAGTGTGATATGTTTAACAATACAAAATGACAATTCCTGTGTAAAGAAAAATTGTTCTCTTTTGATTCCTATTGCTCCTAAACAATGTACCATGTGAACAGTGATTGTGTGGATGTTAGTAACCATTCTTTAGTTTGTACCTAGGTAAGGGCCATTTTGACCCACTTCTCCCTTTGTTGATGATCTCATGATGTTAGTTTGTAATTTTGAATCATAGCAACAGACACTTAGGATTGATGTGATATTTTGGTATAAGAACCCTTACAACCCTATGGTTGGGGCTGTTCTCCCAAAAGTCATTTTTTGGGGCATTGTGTGAGGCAGTCGGCTGGCTTAATAAAGACTCTCAAATTTGGACTTCTCAATGGTTATTGGTCTGTTCTTAAGTTGTGCCCCATAACATATTAAGAGAGTGTGAAACTACTCATGGTACTCCTCAAAAAGTGCATTCCAAAATGGATGATGATATGAGAAGTTACAAGCTGGGTGCCAGCTGTTTTTATAATTATATATAATAGCTAATGCTGCAGTCTCAAATAAGTCCTCTTCTTGTAGCCCCTAAGTATTAATTGTTCACACAAGTATAAATATTCCCTTATCAATTCTGTGAGTCTGTGAAAAGCTTTCACAGGGATAGTTAGAAATAAGAGTGATTAAATAGGGCTTATCTCATTCTAAGTAAAACATTATCCCTACCATAATCATGTTATAATCTAGTTGGTTTGTTAAGAACTTTATCATGTTTTGTTAAATGTCTGAGAGATTCTCTATGTAAATCAAATTATATATGAGGCAACAGATTCTTAGATATGACAACAAAAAGGAACAAGGAAAGAGGAAAAATCTGATTTAGAATTCAGCTAATTAAAAGCTTGTGTGCTTCAAAAACAATACACAGCATGAGAGGAACTATTTGTGAATCATAATTCTGATCAGAATTTGTATGTAAAATACTTGAAAATCTATTACAATTCATAATGCAAACATGAGAACAATTTTAAATGCGGAAACGTTCTGAAAGTAAATTTATACAAAGAAAATATACAAATGGAAAAAAATGGAAATATAATCAAATTATTAGTTATCAGAAGAATGCAAATCAAAACCAAAGACACAACACTTCTCCACTATGGGAATGACTATTAAAAACAACAACAACAACAACAAAATAAATCTGAGAGCAGTGGCACACCCCTCTGATCTCAACTAGTCAGGAAGATGAGTCTGGAGGATTGCAAGTTTGAGACCAACCCGGGCAATATAATGAAAGCCTGACTCAAAAAAATAAACAAATAAAAGTAGGAAAAAAACACATGATGTTAGTATTAGATGTTGAAATCCCTTATACAATGCTATTGGAAATTTAAAATGATGTAGCCATTTTGAAAAATGTTTGATAGTTGTGTAAAAATGTAAATGTAGAGTTATCAGTGACTCAGGAATCCCACTTCTATGTATAAAATCATATTTGTTAAAAATTTGGACATGAATGTTTATATCATTATTCACAATAACTACAAGGTAGGAAAGGAACAAATGTCCATCTACCAACAAATAAAATGTGTTTTATTCATATAGTGGAATATTATTTGTTCATAAAATCAAATTATCTACTAAGAAATGCTACAACATCTATAAAACTTGGAAATATTAAGCTAAAGGGAAAGAAGCCAGTCAACAAAGAACATATATTGCATGATTTCTTCTATATGAAATATATAGAAAGGAAAACCTACACGTAGAGAAAGTAGATTAGTGATTTCCTACAGCTAGTGGGATGATATTGTAGAAAAGTGGGAAATGATGTTAATGGAACAGGTGTAAAAATGTTCTAAAATCTAACATTCTGATGGTTGTTTGAGTCTGTGAATATACTATAGTAAATTCTAGTTTATAAATGTGTTGTAAGTGATTTGTATCTCCATAGAGTTGTTGCCAAATACGTTTCAGAGTCAGAGGTCATTCTTAAAACAACACCTTTAATGTGGACATCCAGAATTTGCCCATAGATTTACTTGATGTCTGCACAATATACCAGACTATATCATCAACACTTTGACCCAGAAGAATGAAATTCACTGGTTGTCTGCTTTTTCATGGTTAAGTTGAATTAAACTTCATAAAATAAATTTAAATTATGAAGAACACTACATTATCCAATATATTATGAAGGACAGTACCCCATATCATCATTAGCTCTATACTTATTTATCATTACTATTAGATAATAATGTATTGGTCTGTTCATCTATCTCATCCATGGTAACAGAAATAACAACAACAAAATACAACAAATATAACCTCAATAAATAAATAAATACCTTCACATATCTGCTTTTAAAAATACACAGGTTTTTCAGCATGAAAAAGAAAAGTCATATCAGTTACCTCAAATAATGTGAAAATTAGATATGTAAAATACATATGTGGATATGTAAAAATTCTTAAGATCCTCACACAATGGTAAAATTTTTAGTAAATATTTTTATAGCCATTGGACTCATTACCTTTTTTTATTTTCATTTGAAGCATCTGTATCATATCAAATACACAAAAAAATATATTTTTAAGAAAACTGATTAGATTATCCTAAAAGTCTTTTCTATGTTCTGTTATATATTATAATCTCATTAAGCTCACACAACCTAAAGCAAATGTTCTTCATATTTTTTCAGTAGTATGACCACTTAGGAGCTTTTGTTGAAACTGAAGAATTTTCTGGACAAAATCAGTAGAGCACACAGATACGAACTAAAAGTATGCACTAGTATACTACAGATTTCCACATTCTACACTCTTATCTGACTTGAGAGTTAAGTAATGCATCTTAGACAGTTGTCAACTATTCATGGCTCAAATTAGCTATTAAGAAATATATATTAAAGCTGGTCGTGGTGGTACACGTAATTCCAACAGCTAGGGAGGTGAGGCAGTAGGATTGCAATTTCAAAGCTAACCTCACCAATTTATCGAGACCCCAAAGAACTCAGCAAGACCCTGTCTCTAAATAAAAATACAGAAAAAAAAAGGGAGACTGGGGATGGTCTCAGTGGATAAGTGCCCCTGGATTAAATCCCTAGCACAAAAAAAAAAAAAAAGAGAGAGAGAGAGAAGTATTTATTAGAAGCACTACTTACAGTCTCGCTTTTAAAGGAATATTTTATTATTAACATAAAAAAGATTATGCAATGGTTCATTACAAGCATTCTTAAAAATAACTCATAGTCCAAAAAAGAAACCATTGGAAATTGTGTAATATTCCAAAATGAATTAAAACTGCTATATCACAAAACTTGTGCAATGAGTTTAAAAACAATCCTGAAAGAAAAAAATAGTGAAAGTATTGAAGTTTTAAATTCATCTACCTTAATATATTAGTATAAAATACAATAGACTAATCATATTAGAAATAAGAAGGTAGAAATTTTAAAGTTATGAACATAAAATAATCAAATATAGAAAAATTAAAATACAGTCAGGTTTACTGGCACAAATCTGTAATCCCAGCAGCTCAGGAGACTGAGGCAAGAGGATCACAAGTTGAAAGCCAAACTCAACAACTTAGTAAGGGCCTAAGAAACTTAGGGAGACCCTGTCTGAAAATAAATAAAAAGAGGACTAGCATGGGGCTCAGTGGTTAAGTGCCTCTGTGTTCAATCCCTGGTACTGATAATGATGATGATGATGACAATGATGATGATGATGATGATGATAAAAATAATAAATACAGAAGATCAAATCCAAAAAAGATGATTCAATTTAAAAAATTAATAAAATAGACTAATTTCAGGAAATATGGATATCACAAAAAAGAAAGTCTTACATTGGATAAAGTAAATGCCAAAACAAATTCCAAATATTTTACCTTTATTGATTCAGGTTAACTCTCATGCCAAATCTATGTTAATTTATTACTGTTTTTGTCTAACATTCAGAAATATGGTAGAGGGCAAAGATTACTCCATGTTTATTGTTTGAAGTGGTGGCCATTGGACTTGCTTTTGTCCACTTAACTCTGACTAGAAATTGCATTTGTTAATTCTGAGCAAGAACTTTGAAAGTCATTCCAAGATTCATCATATCTTTCTTATTTCCCAAGGAATTATGGAAACATGTATGGGAAAAATTTATAACACCTAAAAATATGACATAGAAGAAATTTGGAAGGACACATACATTTTACATTATAGAAATAATATTTAGAAAAATAATTCACAATTGATGATTCGGTACATGGGAATATTAAAAACAATGTGCATGACTATGAGAAATTACTGAAAAATATTGAAGCACATTAATAATTTTCTAAGTCAGTGGAGATGCATATTTATGAATCTATCTTATTTTTCATGTTACTATAAAGTTACCAATAGTCACCAAACAAAACTATAAATTCAATGTAATTTTATTCAAATTTATAAGTGGATTTTTCTTTCATAAAACTTAGCAAACTGGTTCTAAAAATATATGTAAAAAAGTTATAAGTCAACCAATTTTCAAAGAATACAAGTTGGAAGACTTTTGGTAAGATAACCACACAATTTATAATGTACAGAACTAAGTGCAAGCATGTTCTGTATAGACACAAAGATCAGAACAAATTTATAGAAATGATCCACTTATATATTTAAACAAGACAAAATCAGAAGGAAAAAATTGAGAGATTTCAAAAAAATATGTAAATTATTTTCATCTGATATGTTAAAAAAGAAAAATACCAGTCTACTGAACATTAAGTATGGAATGCAAGACTTCAACATTTTTTAAATACTTATAGAAAATTTTGTTTTGCAAGAAACAAAAATGAAAAATAAAGAAGTAAATGTGATAACTCATTAATTTAGCTGAGGATTCCTAAACACCAAGGTAGTCTAAGTTAATAGAGGATAAACTGTAAATAAAGAATATTGTCATAATGGCCATACTACCAAAAGTGCTATACAAATTCAATGCAATTTCAATTAAAATCCCAATGACATACCTTATAGAAATAGAGCAAGCAATCATGAAATTCATTTGGAAAAATAAGAGACCCAGAAGAGCTAAAGTAATCCTTAGCAGGAAGAGTGAAGCAGGGGGTATCACAATACCAGAACTTTAACTATACTACAGAACAATAGTAACAAAAACAGCATAGTATTGGCAACAAAATAGGTAGATCAATGATACAGAATAGAAGACACAAAGACAAACCCAAATAAATACAGTTTTCTCATACTAGACAAAGGTGCCAAAAACATACAATGGAGAAAAGACAGCCTGTTTAACAAATGGTGCTGGGAAAACTGGAAATCCATATGCAGAAGAATGAAACTAAACTCCTATCTCTCACCCTGCACAAAACTCAACTCAAAATGAATCAATGATCTTGGAATCAGACCAGAGACCCTGCACCTTCTTATACAAGAAAAAATAGGTCCAAATCTTCATCATGTCAGCTTAGGACCAGACTTCCTTAACATGACTCCCAAAGCACAAGAAATAAAAGCAGGAATCAATAATTGAGATATATTCAAACTAAAAAACTTTTTCTCAGCAAAGGAAACTCAGCAATGTGAAGAGAGAGCCTACAGAGTGGGAGAAAATCTTTGCCACACATACTTCAGATAGAGCACTAATTTCCAGAATCTATAGAGACCTCAATAAATTTTACACCAAGAATACAAATAACCTAATCAACAAATGGGCTAAGGAAATGAGCAGACAATTCACAAGAAAAGATCTACAAGCAATCAACAGATATATGAAAAAATGTTCAACATTTCTAGTAATAAGATAAATGCAAATTAAAACTACCCTAAGATTCCATCTCACCCCAATTAGAATGGTGATTATCAAGAACACAAGAAACAATAGGTGTGGGAGAGGATGTGGAGGAAAAGGTAATCTCATACATTGCTGGTGGGGTTGCAAATTAGTGCAGTCACTGAGTGTGTTGGGACTAATGACACGTTAACTAACTCAGGCTAACTCCTTACTTCCTGGTGAGTGAGCAAAATCAAGGCTCAAAGGCGGTTTCAAAGGTTCAGGAGATAAACTGGACCAACCTCAGGGATTGGTTAATGACAGTTCCGCAAACGTGATCAGCTCGTGCTTGCCATATAGTCCAATGGGACTCTTGCCTGCATGAACCGCCCTGCCTTGCTGACCTTTAAGCTGATTGGTTCCCGCCTCGCCCCCCACCCTACATAAAAGCTGTGGAATTTCCTCAATAAACGAGTTCCTGCTGTGAGGAGTCTCCCTGATGCGTCTGATTGTCCTCCTCCTGGAGGACTGAGAGCGGGCGATCAGTCGGCCCTACCTATCCTGATCTGACGTTGTTGGGGAGTGTCCCCTTCCCTTGCCGCTGGTCGAGAAGGGCAAGGGGGCTTAAGACCCCGACACTGAGGAAAGCAGTGTGGAGATTCCTTAGAAAACTTAGAATGGAACCACCATTTGACCCAGCTATCCCACTCCTTGGCCTATACCCAAAGGACTTAAAATCAGCATACTACAGTGATGCAGCCACATCAATGTTCATAGCTACTCAATTCACAATAGCTAGATTGTGGAACCAACCTAGATGTCCCTCAATTGATAAATGGATAAAGAAACTGTGGTATATATACACAATGGAATATTACTCAGCCATAAAGAATGATAAAATTATGGCATTTGCAGGCAAATGGATGTAGTTGGAGAATATCATGCTAAACGAGATAAGCCAATCCCCAAAAACCAAACCAAAGGATGAATGACCTCTCTGATAAGTGAATGATGATACATAACGGGGGTGAGAGGGAGGCAAAATGGATGAAGGATAGATTGTATAGTGAAAAGGAGGGGTGGGAGGGGTGGGAGGAAGGAAAAATAACAGAATGAGATAAACATTACCACATGTATGATTACACAAATGATACAACTCTACTTCATGTACAACCAGAGAAACATGTTGTACCCCATTTGTTTACAATGAATCAAAATAAATAAATTTAAAAAAGAATAGGTATGTGCACTGCAGATAACCAACCAAGATGCAATTATAAAAATTCTTAATCAAATATAGTAGAGATATAAAAATTCTTAAAAAAACAAGAAAAAGTTACTCAATTAAATTAAGCACATTATCTGATAAATAGCTCATAGAAGAGGAACAGAAAACAAGTGTGAATGTTTTGGCAAGATTCTGGAATTGTAACAAAACATTGGCTTTTTTCTTAATATTAACATGAATATTACAAGGGAAAAATGTTAAATGTAAAGAAAATGGTAGAACCGTCCTGGGCAGAACTGTTTTCAGAGTTGTGTTTTTTAAGAGAGTACTATTGGTGGCTTTGACCTTGACCAGGTACTGGATTGTCCTGGCTCTGTGTGTGTTTGTGTGTGTGTGTGTGTGTGTGTGTGTGTGTGTGTATGTTTGCATAGGATGGAAAGATGGAAAGAGAACTTAAACCATAGATTTTATTGCCTTGGAACCCTAAATGCCTGCACATACCATTGGTAATTCATTTGACTAGAGCAGATTTGAAAAAAGAGACATAAAAATGGTGTAAGGTTAAGAAAAGCACCTTGAAGAGGGAACGTTCTGCCTGTGTATACTCTCCAACAAAAGACTTGCCCATCTCAGTCAGTTTCTAACTCCAAAATGGCAGCTCTGGGAATTTATGAACTGACTTAGTCCTTTGTGCCAAACAACATTAAGTTCAGGCAGGGAACATTCTGGCTTATAGTTTTCAAACATTCATAGTTTTTAAACAGTCTCACACAGTCCTTATTTATGGAGCCAATGACATTTTTTTTAAAAAAGGTAAGATATTCCGTACACAGAACCAAACCATCAGTTACTTGTTATTTTTGTTGTTTCACCATTTTCCCAACCAGGCGCCACATTTTAACCAAATAATCCTATCCATCTCCCTTCTTCTCCATCCTATCTCTCCCACTTCCAAATAATACATTAGTAATAACCAAATGCTACAGTGGTAAAAATTAGGAGTTCACACTATGGGGAAGAAGGGTGTAGGCTGTGGAGATGCTTTCTGAAGATCAGCAGTATCTTTCTACCTTCCCACATACCTAATTCTACAAATTTAATCTCTCATTAAGACTCTTTGCTTTTTTCAGTAAAGCGCAGAACATTTGCCTTGAAATACCCCTTTCTTCTACGTGGGGATGGGTTTGCGAACTGTGCAGTTTAGAACAGCTTTAATGTACTTGGGCGGCTGCAGGGTTCAGAAACTAGGCTGGCTCCTCAAAGGACATCTTCTCAAGTCACCTTTATGTTGTCAAGTTATAAAGTGAACTCCTCCCCTCCCCACTTAATCCCAGTCAGAAGCACAGGAGCTGGTACTCAGGAGGGTTCATTCTTGACCTCTTTTTTGTCATTATCCTCCCAGGGATAGGAATGCCACATCAGTCTTTCCAGGTCAGTCCACGTTCTCTTCTGACTCCCATGCCCATGTGTCCTCCTGATGTAAGAACCCTTCCACTTTAGGAGTTACTCCACTTTGCCCTTTACAACTCGATGACCAAGACCATTTTCTACCACACATTCCTCTTCCTCTTCATCTAGCAACTCCTCCACTTTCTTCTTGTTTTGCTTTTTTTCCCATAGTGCCTGCCAGATTTCTGGTGTAAAGGGGGACTCTACTCAGAGCAGCACCCAAGAGTTGGAGAGGAATTGGTGTCGGGCTACTGATAATATTCTTTAAATATTCTCAATCACATTCAACTAGTCAACATTTCTTTCATTTATCAATCATTCCAATAATTACTTATCAATATAGACTAAATTTTAGATATGTGGAAAATATGCAGACATACTTTATTTGAATTATTTCATGGATAGCAAAATGTAGTAAGCATAATTCTCCAAGTTGTTAAAACATTGCACACCAAGAATCACAAGTAGATGTCTCTGCTTTTGATATTGAAGCAAACAGAATGACTTGAATTAATGTGAGACAGGAGAGAAGTACTGAAATCCAGACCATTTTGCTTTTCTGTATCAGCAATGAAACTGCAAGTCAACATATGTTTAAGTTCAAAATGTGAGGATAATTTAAATTGGTTAAGAAATGCTACCTTTTATAAAAAATTATAGTCCTTTATGGTGCTAAATATCTAACTATTAGCACACTGAATAACATTTCATAATGTTCTAATACTTTAGTCATTGCATTAACATCTATAAATTCTTCAGATTGGATATTTCTATTATGTTTGTAAAAATGAAATTTTCATTCGCTATATTTTAAAACACTTCATTATTTAAAAGTTTATAACATAGGCATTTACATCATTTTTGAAGTTGCACATGAAAATTGACAATACTAATGAAAAAGATAAATCTTAAATATATTTTGTAGTTATTTATAAATATTTTGGATAGCATGCTTTGAATTTTGGAGACAATTCTTCAGCACTGGAGGATAACAGCCAGACTTACCCAGTAGAATTTTTTGAAGTATTTTCTCCAATACTTATGAGTGACTTATGTACAAGCTTGAATCCTGCTAACTAAGAGCAGTGACCACAGTAGTAGCTTGCTCTTGGATTATCTAATTCTAAGGACCTACACTCCATGTCTGCGACTCTTAATTATGTGAATAAAAATTCTAAATCCAAGAAGTATTTTAGAAGGAGTGTTGGCTAAAAGAAATACCATAACAAAACAAAACTCACCAATTAAAATTGCAATAGTTAAAAAGAAACAATGAAATACTGTTCAGAAAATACAACTGGACTTTTCTTCTTAAATATTTTATAATAATATTCAGGATAAGAATGTTGAATCAAGAATCTCAAGATAGCTGTAAGATTTTGTATATATATGTATATGGAAAAAGAATAGAAAATTGTTTGCCCTGACAAATGAGAAAAGAAAGACAAAAGAAGGTAGAAGGAAAAGAATACAGAAAGAATACAGGAGAGATTGATGGATGGAAGGTGAGAAAGGAGAAAACAATGAGGGACTGTGGGCAGGGGACTGAGACACAGAGACAGAGATGGAGACAATGACAAAAGAGAGAATTGACAAAATTCAATTTCAGATTAATAGGACATAATAAGACTTTATGATCAATAAATGAATCAATGGATTGTCAAAAAGAATAAAACTGATAATTGTTATACTATCATAAATCAATGTATCATGAATAGTTTATTCTTTTGAATGCAGTTCATTAATATGTTATATCAGCCATAAAATTTATGATTCTCTTCAACTTTTCTAAAGAGGTTATGCTAATTATGTGGAAAGTTTACAGTTCAATAATATTCATCATAGAATTATACACACACACACACACACACACACACACGTACATATAATTTGAACTTGTGATCCTCCTACCTCAGGCTCTGGAACCTCTGAGATCATAGGCATGCACCCTTGTGCCCAACTAGAATTATGTATGTTGCCAAAGAATTGGATGCCAGTGTTTTCACCCACAAAACTATATTTTTATAAATTGTGGCAAGTCTATTTTGTGGATTATTATATGCCTATCATTTTTATCCATGTCAATATATATTTTTTCAGTACTGGGAATTTAATCCAGGAACATTTTACCAATTAGCTACATCCTCAGTTTTCCTTTTTTATTTTTTAATTTTGTGACAGGGTCTCACTAAGTCACCCAGACTGGCCTCAAAATTGCAATCCTCCTGTGTCATCTCCATTGTATCTGGGATTACAGATATTCAGTACCACACCCAGCCCAGTATAAATATGTAAATGTGAAAATTATAAATTATTTGCAGAACAAATTAAGGACACAGAATTTTTCAAATAACTTTTAATCTTTCCCCAAATCTGAGTGTTTTATATTAATTTATAATAGATGTTTTCAATAAAATATACATATTAGCTGGAATTGATGGTATTTAAGGCTAACAGATTAGCAACCTCACTTAGTTCACATCTTAAAGTATGCTTCCAGTTCCAATTAATATACTAGTCCTGCTAAATCTAGCATGATCTCACAGATTTTCGATACCAGTTTCCCATCAGTATTTATCCATGTACATGTTTGAGAGAAAGGTGATCTTTAGAAATAATTGAAAAAAAGTCTAGATCAATGATCTAGATCATTTTTCTTCTCAACCAAATAGATATTACTCCTGATGCTTTAATTTACATTGTACTAAAACATTCTCAAACTCTCAGTAAATGAAGCATTAACTTCTTTCCCAAATGGCAAGTCTAATGTGGGCAATACACCTGTGGTTAAGAGGGTTCTTTACTCCATGAAGTCATCCAGCTTACATCGATGGAGGATCCAGTTTACTATGACACCCACATTTCTGCATATGACCACACAATTCATTTTGTCATGAGTCAATAATAATATATGGTAATATGTAGTCTCTGAGAGTCATATTTTATTTGGGTAGAATTGTCATAGGTCCACATCCAAATGCTAGTTAATGTTGAATGACAGATTATTTGGTGAGAAATAATCTTTTATTCATGTATTTGTTGCCAAACACCCCTGTGTTTCTGTCATTGCATTTTTTTGCTTTCCACACAGAATATACAATCATCCCCAAAGGGAACAACATAAAAATCTATTCAGCTACTACATTCAACTCAAACTGTAGGATCTCTGGGCACTGTGCTGTGATTTTCACTACAGTGGCTCTCCTTAATCTGAAAAACAATGAACAATGGGACAAATAATCCTGCTTCCAAAAACTCCCTATATTCAATGATGAAATAAGAACTGGTTATCTGCACTAAATTCTCCTGATCAAAAAGGGAGGAATGGAAGCTCCATTCTAGCACTCATAGGATGGGAGGAGTCCTGATCTACTTCTGGATAGGCCTTTGAACAGCCCCTCCATGTTGCCAGTGAACATTCACCGATCAGGTCACGGGCATTGTGTTCTATGGTCCTAGTTCTGCACTTAGGAATGACTCTTTTCATTTATTCTTCTCTTCTTTACTTGAAGGAATGTGTCTATCTTAGACTTGTTCAGTTTTCTGAACTCACATAAAATTTAAAAAATATGGGGGTGGGGCAAAGCAATTTAAAAAAAATATTATTTCAGATTTGTACTTGTTTTAGCAATTTATCTCAAAAAGATGAAACTATTTAATCTATTAAATGCTAACCCACTTCAAATGTTAGTAAATATTCATATCTACAGTATGTACATGTAATGTGTATGTGTGTATATATGTAACTATGTATGTGTGTATATGTGCATTTATATAAGTACGTGGATGAATAAATACATATAAATACATGTATATGTGTGTATATGTATACAAATATATAAATTTCTTATCCCCCCCTCCCACTCTGTCTTTAAATTAGAAGCTCATAAGCTGATAAATTGAATACCTGGGCTTCTGGGGATATTTTATAGCCTGAATTTCTCTAAATAATTTAATTTGATTTTGAAGTTTAACTGTCTTCCATATCCTTAATCTGATCTTTGCCTGAGGCACTTGAATTCTCTGAGAATTTTTAGTAATAAATGGGAAGGCTGCACTCTTAGTCTTATCATTTCCAACATGCTGAGTTTCAACAGAGTCTTGTCTTTCAAAACCTTTATCAATATGTCCCTGACTGTTGGAGCTTCATGGCATCAAAGACCAGAGTTCCAAATGTATTTACTTCCTTTTATTTTCTTTTTTCAGCAATCAAATTCTTTCCTTATCTTATCTTTCTGGTAATAACTGACAAAATTTTGTCAATAAAATCCAAACCCACTAATTTTCTATTTTTTGACCTATTCCCCTGCAGCAACAAAATAATTGGACATGCAATCTGCCTCATAAGACATTTCAGAGACATGATGTTACCCAATATTCTGCTACTGCTTAAGAATGACATCGGTCCAACCCCCGCTAATTGTTTCCTCCACTCCCAACTGATCAGCTCATGTCACACATTTTAAATTTATTGAGGTGACATTCCATTGCTGCAACCAATGTCTGTATTAGTCAATGCCAGATCATGCTACACTGTCAAAGAAGCACAAAATATTAGTGGCATAAAATAAATATTTTTTGCTCATTCTGCATCTTCAATTCAGGTCATTGTTTGAGCTGCACCCTACTTAGTTACCAAAAGTTCAAAGCTACTTGAGATTACATGTCCTGGAAGTTTCAGCTTTGGTAATGACAAAGAAAGAGATCCCAAAAGTGACTTTATCATATTTTATTGACCACCACCTTCTAAATGGTGACTTAGGCAACCTTAATCTTTTTAGACTGATGGAACTTTAGACAGGCTTCTTCCTGTCTTTTGGCTCCTACCATCTCTTTTATAGAACATTTATTTTAGGTAACTTATCATTGTAAATTCTTCCTCTGCTCCTTCCAGATGTAAATGTTTTAAAAGCCTCTTGCCAGTTTTACAAAGTAGGGCTGTCTTTCTGGAGGAACTGCGAGCCACCCATGTTAAATATAATCCTCAAGGAAATGGTTCCTTCATTTTCCAATCTATGTTCAAGTGTAAGAGTCTAACTTGGGTGACCATTGTCAAGGAAAACGGTGCCTTTATTTCCCAATATCCGTACAAGTGGAAGAGTCTAACTTGGGTGACCACCTTGCGTTCTGTTCTAAACTGTCTCTTGTCATGAAAACATAAGTAAGTTTAATTTTCTTTTGGGTAAAAACAATTAATAAACATAGAAGTTCTAAAATCCCCAATCCCAGCTCTTAAATATTCTCTCTGTTTCAGTGCAGTTAAACTTGGACTGAATTCTCTCTCTCCTATAGTATTAACTTGAATAAATTTCCTTGCCTCTTAAATATTGCTTTGACAATGGGAACAAGCTTTTATTAGAATGTGTGGTCACAAAGAAGGAAACCAAAGGAAATATTTAGCCAAGAGTTATCTCTCTTCCACAATGCACCAGTAGATAAATGCTATATATACTATAATATACTCTCATACAGTAGATACATATAACCCTGCCTAGACCTGAAATTACAGAAAAGAATTGCAAAAAGTATATCATTTATAACATAAGTTTGTGGACATTTTTCTTCATTCCTTGCAGCTTTGACCTAATACAAGAAAATAGTGCTCTAATATAAGAAGAAAAATCGTGTACCCATTTCACAGCCACTGATATTTTAGATGAGACTTTTGTATTAATTATTCTTTTTTTAAATTCTGTGGTTCTCCTATATTTTCATCTCCTATATCCTCATATTAATTTCTTCTGTTTATCTTCATTTTCCTCAAAATCTCCTTAGAAAATTTCTTTTTGGAACTCTGGATGCTTAGATTTTTTGAACTGTTCCCCTCTGTACCACATGCATGTCATTTCAGAGGATCACTAGCACATCAACAAGGTGGGACCAAAAACAGGTCAGAGAGGCTTAAACAATACACATAACTACCTGATTAACACAAGTTGAACTCTAGACCTAGATTAGCATCAAGGTATGCTTGATTTAACAAGTCAGTGTTATCAGCTGTCTGCTGTTTTAGTTAAAAAATATATATGACAAAGGAAAAACAAAAAACAGTGCCAAGAAGCAAAGGGGCTACTGCTATATTTTTACAAAAGTACAATATGTTGAAATGCAATACAATTTCGAAAATTCTTTCCAGAAGACTGTGAAATTCTTCCTTCATCTCCTCAAAATTAATTGAACCTACTGCTCTGGAAAATATGCTGAATTCATTACACCTTTACCACTGTTACACTTGCAAATGTTCCCCTAAAACACTTTGATTCTCAGCCATTTTCTAAAGAAGGAAAATATATGCTGATCCATCTATATAATTATCAGTTATCGATTTTTCAACATGTAATACTTTGGAATTAGTTGAAATTGTAGCCATTCCAATACTTTAATATTTCAGTTTCTTTTCTTAATTCCTGTTCTTCAATCATTGTACTCTCTTATACCTAAAGAATCCTTCCATTTGTTTTTCTGTACCCATTTTGTCATGAATTTCATGACATGAGAGAATACAGTGATTAAAGAACAGGAGTTTGGGATTAGAATGGGAAATCTGAAACACAAAAGGATTGTATCCTCTGACCTCTCCTGTGTTCTAGCTATTTTCAAATTGTGCTCATCCATAATTTAAATTGTCTACTTGTTCAAACAAAGTAGAAAATACTACATCTACTTATTCTAATCTACAGGTTGTAAAGTACCTTTTGGAATAAAAGAACAAAATCAGGGCATTTTCATCCCTACTCTATATTATCCTAATTATTTATATAACACTAATCTGATTATTTTGATGTTATTATGTAAATAAATATTTACTATCACAAATTTACCATTATCCCATTACCTATCTCTTTCAACATTCATTATGAGTTAATTTTCTTCTTATGACATTCTTCTCATTAAATTATTCTTCTTGTTAAAATATTCAATATAGGTGTCATTTTTTGCTAGTAGAGTCTATCAGTTTGTTTATATAAAATGTTATTTTTACATTACATTTGAAAGATAGCAGAAGGGAATGAATAATACTAAGTAAATTTTTTTTCTTTCAGAAATTTGAAGATAATTTCCCACTCCCTTTATTTTTTCTTGTGTACTCTTGAGGTGTGTTGTGAGCTAATATTTTTTCCATTTCAGGTAATCTCTCTGTTTTTTATGGTTGTAAAGATTTCCACTTTGTTTCTGTCATTATCGAATATGGTACTTCTATGTGTTGACATAGTAATTTTTCTCTTCTTAGATATGGTAGGAAATTCTCAATAACCTAAATGTTGTTCTTCCTCATGTGACTGTATTTGCTTTGCTCAGTATCACATCTGATTTAGCATTTTTTGTAGTTTTTATTTTTATTTTGACAAAGTATATTATTAGTAATAAATTTTTAAAAGACATGATAATTTGTAATTCCTCCAATTTATTTCTATTTTCCCACTCTGTACCCTAGTAGCATGTGAGATGCATAAGCTGTGAATTAAGCTGTGAACACAATATTCATGTATTTAATGGATTATATCTGAAAGAATACCCCTAACCTGTCTTCTCTTCACATTTTTTTGAAGAAAAAAAAAAAAAACAAAAAACAAAAAAACAGCAATTCCTTTTCAGAAAGAACATTTAGGGAATTTTCTAGTAAAAGAAATAAGTTCACTTGGAGAGGGAAGTTTTAATTGGATCACCCTTCACCTCTTTTGATCCTAGTTGGGGTGAGAGAAAAGATCAATGCTGTTGTCTTTATTGACCACATGGTGAAACAACCAGTTTTAACAAGGCTATTGGCCTAAGTCTTCAGGTGTAGGAAGATACTGCAACTGGTAGTCAGGATTAGAAGTTGGCAACATTTGTCAAAAGTGCAAGAAAATAGGAGATAAGCAATTCTGCAATAAAGTATATAGAAAACCATCAGCATAGCCTTCACAGAGAGTAGGTACATCATTCTTTCAAACCTGGTAACTCAAAGTGTGGTCCATGGCCCAGCAACAAAGTCTCACCTGAGAACTTGATAGAAAAGGAAGCATCCACATCAGACATATGCTTGTGATCCATAAAATACAACTTGAGTAGCAAAAATATATTTGGTATAAAACAATTATTCCTTTAGTAACTATGCATACTTTATTCTGTTGATTATGAACACTTCTTTTGCAACAAATACTTTCAGCATCAGTGGGATCAAATAAATAAGACACATTTTCATGTAAAACCAAAATATGGCACATTCATTCCACAAGAAGTTGATTCTAAATTCGTGGCTTATGCAAAGTGTCTGTTAACTTTTACCATTTACACAGGCATATAGTGGTTACTATAGAACAAGCAAATGTGGTAAGAAATATCCAACATCCATTTTAATTATATTTTATGAAGATATCCGATCCAAACAATTTTAGTATATCTACATAGTCCTCATGAACCGTGAGTTCATTAAGTTCAGAAGACTGTTCTATAAACAATATTCTATAATAAAGTTTGTTTCCATCCATGTTCTGAAATAATGTCCATTTAAAAAAAAAACACTGTGTATTTGCTTTTCTACACTAATTACTCTATTGCATTTAATAAATATTTAGATTTATCTTTGACATTGGAGTTGATTTTCAAACATTTTCAATCAGGTAGACCCCATTAATATTTCTTGTACAGTTTTATCATTCTGCTATCTTCTCATTAGAATACTGTTGATGTTTGTTGTAAAATACTAAATATAAAATCCTACTTTTAACAGTCCTTATTTTTTATAAATTTTAAGATTATTGAACTTAAGGCAACAGTAAAATTACTGTTATATACTAATTGGAATTACTAAGTTTCGTGAGATCTCTCAGACTTTTGAAATTGTACTATATAGTGCAGAACTTAGAACCTGATAATGGTCAGTAAATACGTATTGAATGAACAGATGAATAATTCTATAGATTAACAAAAAATATAGTACTCAGAAGCCATGTTTTATTTATTTATCTACTATTATTATTGCAGGAAATAATAAAAATCCAAAAACTTTTGGAGATATTTGTTTTCTTATTGATATGATTTATCCCAGAGGAATTTAAGAATTCACATGTTCGCATTTATATCACAAGATAAAATGTTTTAAATTTCTGAATCTCTTCCCTAATTTTTTTTTTTTTTTTTTTTTTTTTTTTTTTTTTTTTTTTGCTTTTCATCTATAAGACTAAGGGAAAATAGTTTGAAATTAGTTTTCAATGGTTTTATTTTTTTATCTATTTATATTATATAAATATATATGGGAGAAATTAAGTGCATTAATCTATATATTCACTAACCCGAATATTCAAAAATCTTAGTTATACATGTTATTCATAAAACAGTAAAAAATTAACTGAATTATGAAAGACAAAGTAGAATAAAATTAATACGAGTAATGGAAAATGCTTTTGAAAACCTAAAATATTGTTTTCTGATGTGGAATGCATAATTTAGGAAGGCTAGGAAAAGAAGTTTCTAGAATTAGGTGATATTTGAGGCAGACAGGCATCAGGAGGAGAAAAGAAAGAAATTCAACCGTATATAAAAGAATGAGTGGGGTCCAAAGCAGATAGAACAAGTACAAAACTCTGGAACTGGCACGAATTAAAATATTTGAAGAATAGAGTGATTTTTGTTATAATTTTTGTACAGGTAATGCATTATAGGAAAAACATTCAAAGTTAGAAGAATGTTTAGGAGGCTATTGCAATTACCCAATTTAAAAAATAAATTACTATGGAAAGTTCTTGAGTAAATGATAAAAATAAAATTTGGTATACTTTTAAAATAATATTCAAACATGACCAGCTGAGAGATTGAACATGAAAATAAACAAAGATTGAAAATAGAGTATGACTCCAAGATTTGTTTGGCTTGTTTGTTTTGGTTCCGGGGAAGAACCAGGTTCTTATGCATGCTGAGCTAGTGCTCTAACGCCCTGCTATACCCCTGGCCCATTCTCCAGGCTTTTTAATATAAGTAACTGAGAGATAAAGTTGCTAAATCTAAGAAATATACTTATTGATTTGTTTCTTCTTTTCTATCGCCTCTTTATCATGTTTTTCCTCTTAATAACTGAGAATTAAGAACAGGAAAATTTATGATTACTGTATAGTAAAATTGTAATTTCTTGAGCGTACATTAAGAATTTGAAATATTGGGATCCAGCTTTTCAGTTGAGGATTGGTCTCTGATAGACTTGGTTATTTCTTTTTAGATGTCAGAAATGAATTTAGCAAGTTGGCAATTTAATGTAGTTAGTGAACTATTTTTTGCTCAATTGTAAATATGTCCTCAAAGTATCACTTTGAGACAAGAAGAAAGTACATAACAAGAAACCACTTTTAGCTTATCACACATTCAACTCTATTCTTATTTCTATTTGCCATATATTATCACCCACATTACAAATTTCTTGACTTATTACCACTGTTTCTCTCTTACCAGGTGACACACATCAACAAATAAACAATTTCTGAGATACAAGAAATACTAATAATTCTATCTTACTGTATAATAGCAAGACTTGAGAGAAACTGTCAATTAAGAAGTTCATGTAATATATATGAACATAAACTAAAAATGTTCTATTTTTTATATAGGAGATCCTTAAACATATTTGCAAGTAATAAATTATGTTCAGTAATGTAAAAATCTTAAACTATCAAAACTTTTCTGTTTTATTTCTTTATGGTGTTATTCAAGTTTTATTCTTCTAATAACACCTATTTTCCAAAAAAGATAAAATTTCCTAAAATACACATTTGTTATGTTTTAATTGTCTCTCTTTGGAGGTATCACTTAAATAATGCATATGTTAAGCTTGATAGCAAGCACAATGGTAAAATATATAAAAATTAACACATTTTTATTCTCACAAATGCCTGAACTGGGGATTAATTTATACAATGTGAATACAAGACAAAATGCCTGAGAACATTTGTGTGATAATTGTTACGGGAAAAAAATTTTTTTAAGATAAACTCGTTTTAATATTGATATCTTAAAGAACCTAGAAATCAATACCATTCTCACTGAGCTTATTCTAAACCTTAATATTGTTGGCCTCAAGCCTGATTACACAAAGATTGACCAGAAAAATCAAAGGATAAAAAAGCTTAAGTGGAGATAAGTTTTACTCCCATCCTATAAGAAACGTTTCAAAGACTAAATAAGTCATATTACCCATTCCATTATCTTTAAGGCAATTTCCCTATGGTTTTCTTCAGAAGGAATTAACACAATGCAAATCTAGCACTATTAGCATCATGCTTAAGTAAGTGGGAATGAGAATCTTTGCTAGGGCTTAGGAGTATCCTATTAGGAGCTCCACGCACACAATACCACTATAACACAGAAATGAGCAGCAAATATATAAAAAAGCAAAACAACAAGAAATAAGTGAAGTGGAAAAATTAATGAGACATAAACTGATCTCCAGAAGATATTATACACATCTTTGCTTCCGATCTTTTTGTGTACAATTTGATAATAAATAACAATGCCAGATTTAGGCTTATCTATCAGTATCTTAATTATTTCATGGATTTCTTGTCTTGACTTATATTTTCATATTTTCTATTAAGAATGTCTTTATATTGACCTTGCAAGTGTTGTACTTCTTGCAAGATAATTGTGAATTCACATTTTCCTGAGAAAGTACATATTTCCTTCAGTTTTCCACACTTATCAGCAGAGAATATGTAACTATTCCTCTAATAATTCCTGGAATTATTGTTGTTAGTTTTTACAGTCCACTTCTCACTTTTGATTTTGTGAATTTGACTTTTTTTCTTAATATATATTTTATTGCCTAGATTTTCCAACAGTTCATGAAGTATCTCTCTGTGCTGGGTGCATGCCTGTAATCCCAGTGGCTCAGAAGTTTCAGGAAGGAAGATCTCAAGTTGAAAACCAGTTTCAGTGACTTAGTGAGGCCCTAAGCAACTCAGTGAGACAGGTCTCAAAAAAAATAGAATAAGACAATGAGACAAACATCATTACCCTACGTACATGTATGATTATGCAAATGTGGGACACTACTTCGTGTACAACCAGGGAAACAATAGTTGTATCCCATTTGTGTACAATGAATCAAAATTTTAAAAAATACAAAATAGGGCTGGGGATGGAACTAAGTGGTTGAGTGCCCCTGAGTTCAATCCACCGTTCCTCCCTGCCAAAAAAAATCTCTGTTTAACAGTTATAATTTGTTCAATCTTGGGTTATTGATTGTTAATTCAGTTATTTATTTATTTTTTCCTTATAAACAAGTCTGTATATCAAAATCTGTCTAATCTGCCTTTGTTTTGTTGTTGTTGCTGTTGTTGTTGTTGTTGTCTTTTTTGTTTTGTTTTTTAGTACTAGGGATTGAATCCAGATGTGCTTAACCACTGAGACACATTCTCGGACTTTTTAATGTTTTATTTTGAGATATGGTATCACTAAATTGCTTAGAGACCTGCTAAGTTTCTGAGATTGGTCTTGAATTTACCACCCTCCTGCCTCAGCTTCCTGAGCCTCTGGGATTATTGTTGTTAAGTTTTTACAGTCCACTTCTCACTTTTGATTTTGTGAATATGACTTTTTTTCCTAATATATATTTTATTCCCTAGATTTTCCAACAGTTCATAAAGTATCTCTCTGTGCTGGGTGCATGCCTATAATCCCAGTGGCT